>NC_082687.1:97681504-98291921 GCF_949987515.2 Delphinus delphis | reverse complement strand
AACTCAGGGAAGGTCAAGAAATGGGGGACACAGAAAGCCTTTCATGTTGAGGAGCCCCATGGGGTCCTGTTCGGTTTCATGCTCAAGAATGGGGTAAGTGTTCTTTTTTTTTTTTTTTTAAACATCTTTATTGGAGTATAATTGCTTTACAATGGTGTGTTAGTTTCTGCTTTATAACAAAGTGAATCAGCTATACATGCATACATCCTCATATCCCCTCCCTCTTGTGTCTCCCTCTGACCCTCCCTAGCCCACCCCTCTAGTTGGTCACAAAGCAACGAGCTGATCTCCCTGTGCTATGCAGCTGCTTCCCACTAGCTATCTATTTTACATTTGGTAGTGTATATAAATCCAGGCCACTCTCTCACTTCGTCCCAGCTTACCCTTACCCCTCCCCATGTCCTCAAGTCCATTCTCTATGGCTGTGTCTTTATTCCTGTTCTGCCCCTAGGTTCTTTTTTTTAGATTCCATATATATGTGTTAGCATATGGTATTGTTTTTTCTATTTCTGACTTACTTCACTCTGTATGACAGGCTCTAGGTCCATCCACCTCATTACAAATAATTCAATTTTGTTCCTTTTTATGGCTGAATAATATTCCATTGTATATATGTATATATATATATATGTATATGTGTGTATATATATATATATATATGTATATATATATATATATACACCAAATCTCCTTTATCCATTCCTCTGTTGATGGACACTTAGGTTGCTTCCATGTCCTGGATATTGTAAATAGAGCTGCAATGAACATTGTGGTACATGATTTGTTTTGAATTATGGTTTTCTCAGGGTATATCCCCAATAGTGGAATTGCTGGGTCATATGGTAGTTCTATTTGTAGTTTTTTAAGGAACCTCCATACTGTTCTCCACAGTGGCTGTATCAATTTACATTCCCACCAACAGTGCAATAGGGTCCCCTTTTCTTCACATCCTCTCCAGCAATTAATGTTTGTAGATTTTTTGGTGATGGCCACTCTGACTGGTGTGAGTTGATACCTCATTGTAGTTTTAATTTGCATTTCTCTAATGATTAGTGATGTTGAGCATTCATTGGTGATCTGTATATCTTCTTGAGAGAAATGTCTATTTAAGTCTTCTGCCCATTTTTGATTGGGTTGTTTGTTTTTTTGATATTGAGTTGCATGAACTGCTTGTAAATTTTGGAGGTTAATCCTTTGTCAGTTGCTTCATTTGCAAATATTTTCTCCCATTCTGAGGGTTGCCTTTTTGTCTTGTTTATGGTTTCCTTTGTCGTCCAAAACTTTTAAGTTTCATTAGGTCCCATTTGTTTATTTTTGTTTTTATTTTCATTTCTCTGGGAGGTGGGTCTAAAAGAATCTTGCTGCGATGTATGTTATAGAGTGTTCTGCCTATGTTTTCCTCTAACAGTTTTATGGTGTCTGGCCTCACATTTAGGACTTTAATCCATTTTGAGTTTATTGTTGTGTATGGTGTTAAGGAGTGTTCTAATTTCATTCTTTCACTGTAGCTGTCCAGTTTTCCCAGCACCACTTATTGAAGAGGGTGTCTTTTCTCTATGGTATATTCTTGCCTCCTTTGTCATAGATTAGATGATCATATGTGTGCACATTTAACTGTGGGCTTTCTATCCTGTTCCACTGATCTATATTTTTGTTTTTGTGCCAGTACCATACTGTCTTGATTACTGTAGCTTTGTAGTATAGTCCGAAGTCAGGGAGCCTGATCCCTCCAGCTCCATTTTTCATTCTCATGATTCCTTTGGCTATTTGGGGTCTTTTGTGTTTCCATACAAATTGTGAAATTTTTTTTCTAATTCTGTGAAAAATGCCATTGATAGTTTGATAGGGATTTCAATGAATCTGTAGATTGCTTTGAGTAGTATAGTCATTTTCACATTGTTGATTCTTCCAACCCAAGAACATGGTATATCTCTCCATCTGTTTGTATCATCTTAATTTCTTTCATCACTGTCTTATAATTTTCTGCATACAAGTCTTTTGTCTCCTTAGGTAGGTTTATTCCTAGATATTTTATTCTTTTTGTTGCAATGGTAAATGGGAGTGTTTCCTTAATTTCTCTTTCAGATTTTTCATAATTAGTGTATAGGAAGGCAAGAGATTTCTGTGCCTTAATTTTGTATCCTGCTACTTTACCAAATTCATTGATTAGCTCTAGTAGTTTTCTGGTAGCATCTTTAGGATTCTCTATGTATAGTATAATGTCAACTGCAGTGACAGTTTTACCTCTTCTTTTCCAATTTGGATTCCTGTTATTTCTTTTTCTTCTCTGACTGCTGTGGCTTAAACTTCCAAAACAATGTTGAATAATCGCAGTGAGAGTGGGAAACCTTGTCTTCTTCCTGATCTTAGTGGAAATGGTTTCAGTGTTTCACCATTGTGGACGATGTTGGCTATGTGTTTGTCATATATGGCCTTTGTTATGTTGAGGTATGTTCCCTCTATGCCTACTTTCTGGAGAGTTTTTATCATAAATGTGTGTTGAATTTTGTCAAAAGATTTTCCTGCATCTATTGAGATGATCATATGGTGTTTATTCTTCAGTTTTTTTTAATATGGGGTATCACATTGATTGATTTGCATATATTGAAGAATCCTTGCATTCCTAGGATAAACCCAACTTGGTTATTGTGTATGATCCTTTTAATGTGCTGTTGGATTCTGTTTACTAGTATTTTGTTGAGGACTTCAGCATCTATATTCATCAGTGATATTGGCCTGTAGTTTTCTTTCTTTAAGAGGTATTAAGTTTTGATATCAGGTTGATGGTGGCCTCATAGAATGAGTATGGGAGTGTTCCTCTCTCTGCTCTATTTTGGAAGAATTTCAGAAGGATAGGTGTTAGCTCTTCTCTAAATGTTTGATAGAATTAGCCTCTGAAGTTATATGGCCCTGGGCTTTTGTTTGTTGGAAGATTTTATTTATTTATTTATTTATTTTTACATCTTTATTGGAGTATAATTGCTTTACAATGGTGTGCTAGTTTCTGCTTTATAACAAAGGGAATCAGTTATACATATACATATGCTCCCATATCTCTTCCCTCTTGCATCTCCCTCCCTCCCAACCTCCCTATCCCACCCCTCTAGCACACAAAGCACCGAGCTGATCTCCGTGTGCTATGCAGCTGCTTCCCACTAGCTATCTATTTTACGTTTGGTAGTGTATATATGTCCATGCCACTCTCTCACTTTGTCACAGCTTACCCTTTCCCCTCCCCATGTCCTCAAGTCCATTCTCTAGTAGGTCTGTGTCTTTATTCCTCTCTTACCCCTAGGTTCTTCATGACATTTTTTTTCTTAAATTCCATATATATGTGTTAGCATACGGTATTTGTCTTTCTCTTTCTGACTTACTTCACTATGTATGACAGACTCTAGGTCCATCCACCTCATCACAAATAGCTCAATTTCATTTCTTTTTATGGCTGAGTAATATTCCATTGTATATATGTGCCACATCTTTATTAATTCATCTGATGCTGGATGTTTAGATTGTTTCCAACTCCTGGCTATTGTAAATAGAGCTGCAATGAACATTTTGGTACATGACTCTTTTTGAATTATGGCTTTCTCAGGGTATATGCCCAGTAGTGGGATTGCTGGGTCATATGGTAGTTCTATTTGTAGTTTTTTAAGGAACCTCCATACTGTTCTCCATAGTGACTGTACCAATTCACATTCCCACCAGCAGTGCAAGAGTGTTCCCTTTTCTCCACACCCTCTCCAGCATTTATTGTTTCTAGATTTTTTGATGATGGCCATTCTGACTGGTGTGAGATGATATCTCATTGTAGTTTTGATTTGCATTTCTCTAATGATTAATGATGTTGAGCATTCTTTCATGTGTTTGTTGGCAATCTGTATATCTTCTTTGGAGAAACGTCTATTTAGATCTTCTGCCCATTTTTGGATTGGTTGTTTCTTTTTTTGTTATTGAACTGCATGAACTGCTTGTAAATTTTGGAGATTAATCCTTTGTCAGTTGCTTCATTTGCAAATATTTTCTCCCATTCTGAGGGCTGTCTTTTGGTTTTGTTTATGGTTTCATTTGCTGTGCAAAAGCTTTGAAGTTTCTTTAGGTCCCATTTGTTTATTTTTATTTCCATTTCTCTGGGAGGTGGGTCATAAAGGATCTTCCTCTGATTTATGTCATAGAGTGTTCTGCCTATGTTTTCCTCTAAGAGTTTTATAGTGTCTGGCCTTACATTGAGGTCTTTAATCCATTTTGAGTTTATTTTTGTGTATGGTGTTAGGGAGTGTTCTAATTTCATTCTTTAACATGTAGCTGTCCAGTTTTCCCAGCACCACTATTGAAGAGGCTGTCTTTCCTCCATTGTATATTCTTGCCTTCTTTATCAAAGATAAGGTGACCATATGTGCATGGGTTTATCTCTGGGCTTTCTATCCTGTTCCATTGATCTATATTTCTGTTTTTGTGCCAGTACCATACTGTGTTGATTACTGAAGATTTGTTGTATAGTCTGAAGTCAGGGAGCCTGATTCCTCCAGCTCCGATTTTCATTCTCAAGATTGCTTTGGCTATTTGGGGTCTTTTATATTTCCATACAAATTGTGATTTTTTTTGTTCTAGTTCTGTAAAAAATGTCACTGGTAGTTGATAGCGATTGCATTGAATCTGTAGATTGCTTTGGGTAGTTGAACCATTTTCACAATGTTGATTCTTCCACTCCAAGAATATGGTATATCTCTCCATCTGTTTATGTCATCTTTAATTTCTTTCATCAGTGTCTTATATCTTTCTGCATACGGGTCTTTTGTCTCCTTAGGTAGGTTTATTCCTAGATATTTTATTCTTTTTGTTGCAATGGTAAATGGGAGTGTTTTCTTGATTTCACTTTCAGATTTTTCATCATTAGTGTATAGGAATGCCAGAGATTTCTGTACATTAATTTTGTATCCTGCTACTTTACCAAATTCATGGATTAGCTCTAGTAGTTTTCTGGTAGCATCTTTAGGATTCTCTATGCACAGTATCATGTCATCTGCAAACAGTGACAGCTTTACTTCTTGTCTTCCAATTTGGATTCCTTTTATTTCTATGTCTTCTCTGATTGCTGTGGCTAAAACTTCCAAAACTATGTTGAATAACAGTGGTGAGAGTGGGCAACATTGTCCTGTTCCTGATCTTAGTGGAAATGCTTTCAGTTTTTCACCATTGAGGACTACGTTGGCTGTGGGTTTGTCATATATGGCCTCTATTATGTTAAGGAAAGTTCCCTCTATGCCTACTTTCTGCAGGGTTTTTATCATAAATGGGTGTTGAATTTTGTCAAAAGTTTTCTCTGCATCTATTGAGATGATCATATGGTTTTTCTCCTTCAATTTGTTAGTATGGTGTACCACGTTGATTGATTTTTGTATATTGAAGAATCCTTGCATTCCTGGAATAAACCCTACTTGATCATGGTGTATGATCCTTTTAATGTGCTGTTGGATTCTGTTTGCTAGTATTTTGTTGAGGATTTTTGCATCTATGTTCATCATTGCTATTGGCCTGTAGTTTTCTTTCTTTGTGGCATCCTTGTCTGGTTTTGGTATCAGGGTGATGGTGGCCTTATAGAATGGGTTTGGGAGCATTCCTCCCTCTGCTATATTTTGGAAGAGTTTGAGAAAGGCAGGTGTTAGCTCTTCTCTAAATGTTTGATAGAATTCGCATGTGAAGCCATCTGGTCCTGGGTTTTTGTTTGTTGGAAGATTTTTAATCACAGTATCAATTTCAGTGCTTGTGATTGGTCTGTTCATATTTTCTATTTCTTCCTGATTCAGTCTTGGCAAGTTGTGCTTTTCTAAGAATTTGTCCATTTCTTCCAGGTTGTACATTTTATTGGCATAGAGTTGCTTGTAGTGATCACTCATGATCCTTTGTATTTCTCTAGTGTCTGTTTTTATTTCTCCTTTTTCATTTCTAATTCTACTGATTTGAGTCTTCTCCCTTTTTTTCTTGATAGGTCTTGCTAATGATTTATGAATTTTGTTTATCTTCTCAAAGAACCATCTTTCAGTTTTATTGCCCTTTGCTATTGTTTCCTTCATTTCTTTTTCATTTATTTCTGATCTGATCTTTATGATTTCTTTCCTTCTGCTAACTTTGAGGGTTATTTTCCCTTCTTTCTCTAATGGTTTAGGTGTAAGGTTAGATTGTTTATTTGAGCTGTTTCTTGTTTCTTGAGGTGGGATTGCATTGGTATAAACTTCCCTCTTAGAACTGCTTTTGCTGCATCCCATAGGTTTTGGGTTGTCATATTTTCATTATCATTTATTTCCAGGTATTTTTTGATTTCCTCTCTGATTTCTTCAGTCATCTCTTGCTTATTTAATAGTGTATTGTTTAGTCTCCATGTGTTTGTATTTTTTACAGATTTTTCCCTCTAATTGATATCAAGTCTCATAGCGTTGTGGTCAGAAAATATACTTGATAAGCTTTCAACTTTCTTAAATTTACCAAGGCTTGATTTGTGACCCAAGATATGTTGTATCCTGGAGAATGTTCCATGAGCACTTAAGAAGAACGTGTATTCTGTTGTTTTTGGATGGAATGTCCTATAAATATCAATTAAGTTCATCTTGTTTATTGTATCATTTAAAGGTTTTTTTTTCCTTATTTATTTTGATTTTGGATGATGTGTCCATTTGTGAAAATGGGGTGTTAAAGTCCCCTACTATGAGTGTGTTACTGTCAGTTTCCCCTTTTATGCCTGTTAGCATTTTTCTTATGTATTGAGGTGCTTCTATTTGGGTGCATAAATATTTGCAATAGTTATATCTTCTTCTTGAATTGATCCCTTGATCATTATGTAGTTTCCTCTTTGTCTCTTGTAACAGTCTTTATTTTAAAGTCTATTTTGTCTGATATGAGAATTGTTACTCCAGCTTTCTTTTGATTTCCATTTGCATGGAATATCTTTTTCCATCCCCACACTTTCAGTCTGTTCATGCCCCTAGGTCTGAAGTGTGTCTCTTGTAGATGGCATATATATATGTAGGTCTTGCTTTTGTATCCATTCAGCCAGTGTGTGTCTTTTGGTTAGAATATTTAGATCATTTACACTTGAGGTAATTATTGATATGTGTGTTCCTATTACCAGTTTCTTAGTTGTTTTGTTTTTTTTACTGTAGTTCTTTTCCTTCTCCTGTGTTTCCCTCCTAGAGAAGTTCCTTTAGCATTTGTTGTAAAGCTGGTTTTTTGGTGCTGAATTCTCTTAGCTTTTGCTTGTCTGTAAAGGTTTTAATTTCTCCATCAAATCTGAATGATATCCTTGCTGGGTAGAGTAATCTTTGTTGTAGTTTTTTTCCCTTTCATCACTTTAAATATGTCTTGCCCCTCCCTTCTGGCTTGCAGAATTTCTGCTGAAAGATCAGCTGTTAACCTTATGGGGATTCCCTTGTATGTTATTTGTTGTTTTTCCCTGCTGCTTTTAATATTTTTTCTTTGTATTTAATTTTTGATAGTTTGATTAATATGTGTCTTGACATGTTTCTCCTTGGATTTATCCTGTATGGGATTTTCTACATTTCCTGGACTTGATTGACTATTTCCTTTCCCATATTAGGAAAACTTTGAACTATAGTTTCTTCAAATATTTTCTCAGTCCCTTTCTTTTTCTCTTCTTTTACTGGGATGCCTATAATTTGAATGTTGGTGCATTTAATGTTATCCCAGAGGTCTCTGAGACTGTCCTCACTTCTTGCCATTCTTTTTTCTTTAGTCTGCTCTGTGCTAGTTATTTCCACTCTTTTATCTTCCAGGTCACTTATCTGTTCTTCTGCCTCAGTTATTCTGCTATTGATTCTTTGTAGAGAATTTTAAATTTCATTTATTGTGTTGTTCATTATTTTCTTTTGCTCTTTAGTTCTTCTAGGTCCTTGTTAAAAGTTTCTTGTAGTTTCTGCATTGTATTTCCAAGCTTTTGGATCATCTTTACTATCATTACTCTGAATTATTTTTCAGGTAGACTGCTTATTTCCTCTTCATTTGTTAGGTTTTGTTGGTTTTTACCTTGCTCTCTCATCTGCTGTGTGTTTCTCTGTCTTGTCATTTTGCTTAACTTACTGTGTTTGAGGTCTCCTTTTCATAGGCTGCAGGTTCACAGTTCCCACTGTTTTTGGTGTCTGCCCCCAGTGGCTAAGGTCGCTTCAGTGGGTTGTGTAGGCTTCTTGGTGGAGGGAACTGGTTCCTGTGTTCTGGTGGATGAGGCTGGATCTTGTCTTTCTGGTGGCAGGACCACATCTGATGGTGTGTTTGGAGTGTCTGTGGCCTTATTATGATTTTAGGCAGCTTCTCTGCTAATGGGTGGGGTTGTGTTCCGGTTTTGCTTTTTGTTTGGCATAGAGTGTCCAGCACTGGTCATTGAGTGGAGCTGGGTCTTAGCATTGAGATGGATATCTCTGCGAGATCATTTGCTGTTTGTTATTACATGCAGCTGGATGGTCTCTGGTGGACCAATGTCCTGAACTTGGCTCCTCCATCTCAGAGGCACAGTCCTGACACCCGGTCAGAGCACCAAGACCCTGTCAGCCCCACGGCTCAGAAGAAAAGGGGGGGAAAAAAAAAGAAAGGAAGAAAGAAAAAATAAAATAAAGTTATTAAAATAAAAAATAAAACATAATTATTAAATTGAAAAAATTAAAAAGTATAAAAAAAGCAAAAGAAAGAAAGAAGAGAGCTACCAAACCAAAAAACAAATCTACCAATGATAGCAAGCATTAAAAACTATACTAAAAAAATAAACATAACAAAAAACAAACATAAAGACCAGTCAGAACCCTAGGTCAAATGGTAAAAGCAAATGTATACAGACAAAATCACAAAAGGAAACATACATATACACACAAAGAGAGGAAAAGGAAAATAAATATATATCTATATATAAAAAAAAGAAAGGAGGAAGAGAACTAACATATCAATTAACAAATCTACCCGTGATAATAAACTGTAAATACTAAACTAAGATAAACATAAAGCCAGCAACAAATTAGATGCAGAAAGCAATCTCCAAATCTACAGTTGCTCTCAAAGTCCACCGCCTCGATTTTGGGATGATTCGTTGTCTATCAGGTGTTCCACAGATGCAGGGTACATCAAGTTGATTGTGGAGACGTTACTGCTGGGAGTAATTTCCCTTTCTCTTCTTTGTTCGCACAGCTCCTGGGGTTCAGCTTTGGATTTGTCCCTGCCTCTGCATTTACGTCACCTGAGGGCATCTGTTCTTCACTCAGACAGGATGGGGTTAAAGTAGCAGCTGATTAGGGTGCTCTGGCTCACTCAGGCTGGGGGAGGGAGGGGTACGGAATGCGGGGTGACCCCATGGGGCCAGAGGCTGGCATGATGTTGCAACAGCCTGAGGTGCGCCGAACTTTTCCCTGGATCACGGGACCCTGGCGGTGGCAGGCTGCACAGGCTCCCAGGAGGGGAGGTGTGGATAGTGACTTGTGCTTGCACACAGGCCTCTTGGTGGCTGTAGCAGCAGCCTTAGTGTTTCATGCCTGTCTCTGGGGTCCACGGTGATAGCCGTGGCTCGTGCCCATCTCTGGAGCTCATTTAGGCAGTGCTCTGAATCTGCTCTCCTTGCGCACCCTGAAACAATGGTTTCTTGCCTCTTAGGCAGGTCCAGAGTTTTTCCTGGACTCCTTCCCAGCTGGCTGTGGGGCACTAGCCGCCTTCAGGCTGTGTTCACGCAGCCAACCCCAGTCCTCTCCCTGCGATCTGACCTCTGAAGCCCAAGCCTCAGCTCCTAGCCCCCACCTGCCCCAGCGGGTGAGCATACAAGCTTTTCAGGGTGGTGAGTGCTGGTTGGCACTGATCCTCTGTGTGGGAATCTCTCCACTTTGCCCCCTGCACCCCTGTTTCTGCGCTCTCCTCTGTGGCTCCAAAGCTTCCCCCTGCCACCCTCTGTCTCTGCCAGTGAAGGAGCTTCCTAGTGTGTGGAAACTTTTCCTCCTTCACAGCTCCCTCCCAGAGGTTCAGGTCCCATCCCTATTCTTTTATCTCTGCTTTTTCTATTTTGTTTTGCCCTACCCAGGTACGTGAGTAGTTTCTTGCCTTTTGGGAAGTCTGAGGTCTTCTGCCAGCATTCAGTAGGTGTTCTGTAGGAATTGTTCCACATGTACATGTAGTTCTGACGTATCTGTGTGGAGGAACGTGATCTCCATATCTTATTCCTCTGCCATGGGTAAGTGTTCTTTTAAAAGAGACCCCACAGAGCTTCCTTGCCCCTTCCCCTTCCATGTGAGGACATAACCAGATGTTAGCAGTCTGCAACCTGGAAGACGCTGAATGTGCTAGCACCTTGATACTGGACTTAGTCACCAGAACCGTAAGAAATGAATTTCTCTTATTTTTAAACCATCCAGTGTCTGGTATTTTGTTAAAGCACCTGACAGACTAAGACATATACTTTCCCAATACACAAAATTCACTGATACTCTCTCAGGGCAGCATTGGCAAGAAGTGAGATGTGATCAGGTTTTCTTTGCCTTGGATTCTGAAGTGACCTGGATTGGCATTCTTTGAGGACACAGAGGTGCTGTCTAGTCATGACAAAAATTACATCTGCCATAAGAGAGGATTTTGAGAGGGAAGTAAGGATATAGATAGAGTGAATAAAGAACTTTACATGTTTTCAATATACAAGTGTTGGGATCTTTTCAAAATACCTCCCCCACAAAATATCACAGGTCATTTCTGGATGCGTCTTTCTCTTCTGGCTAGGTGGAGAATACATCATGGGGAGTATTGTGGGTTAAATTATGCCTCCCCAAACACCTAATATCTGTGAATGTGATCTTATTTGGAAATAAGGTCTTTGTAGATGTAATTAAGATGAGGTCATATTGGAGTAGGGTGGGCTGTACATAACCCAATGACTGGTGTCCTTATAAGAAGAGAGAAATTTGGATACAGACATTCAGAGAGGAGAATACAATGTGAAGACAGAGACACAGACACAGCTGGAAGACAACCATGTGAAGATGGGGCCAGAGATCAGAGTAATGCAACCTGAAGCCCAGAAACACCAAGGTTTGCCAGCAACACCAGAAGGTGGAAGAAGCAAGAAGGTTTCTTCCCCAGAGACTTCAGAGAAGCATGTCCCTCCAACACCTTGATTTCAAGATGTCTAGCCTCCAGAATGGAGATAATAAATTTCTGTTTTTTAAAGTCTCCCAGTTTGTGGTACAGTTTAATGGCAGCCCCAGGAAGCTAACACAGAAAGGCTGTGTCCATTTCACTATGTTTATCCCCCAAAGCCTTGCACAGTGGCTGACTCATGGTCCTCTAGAGATGTTGACTAAACAGTTAAGGGACATTCCTTAGGGACAGGGATTTATCTTTCTCACTCCCAGATCCCTCTTTCAAAGCACAGTGGAGCACTTGGTTCAGTGAGCTGGTTCAATCATGAGTTCTCCTTGACTACTGATTGAGGTGAGCTGGGAATTAGGAGTGATGGGTCCCCCAATACCTAGGGATGCCAAACAATTAGCCTCCTCCCTCCGGGTGCCCATAAGTATGAAACCAGCCCTTCTAGGATACCTGGGAGAGTGTGGGGGGTGTAATAATCATGTCTTTTCATTCTATATTTTTTCCAACTTCGTTGAGAAGTAATTAACAAATGCAATTTTATATATTTGTTCTATATGTTTGATGTTTTGACATCCTGTGGCTCTGCCGACTCTTGAGGGACTGCCCCTCCCAGAGATAGCTAATTCCTGGAGATAACTAGCCTGTGAGTGAGTCTTTCCTATGCAAACTAGCCAATACACAGGCTAGACCACCAACCATCCCCTTTATCTGGATCTCACACTCCAGGCCACTTTCCCTGTCCTAATCACCCCAGATCAGGTACCAGATTACTACAGAGAGCTCCCATGCCCCAGAACCCACTGGAATTATTCAAACTAGCCAGTCCTAAACCTACTCACTCTGCCTCACTTGTTCTTTCCTGTGGAAAGCACAATAGAGGCACTTGCCCACAGTCCCTCTCTCCCCTCTGCCTCCTGATTCGCTGTGGTGCTTCCCTGCATGGTTCTCTGTGGGTGCATGAGAATGGTGAGTAAACTTCCTCCCTCATGACAGTCATTTCTGTGTTGGTGTGTTTTGCCATATCTGGAAAAAAAAAATCCTGGGCACCCATTAGAAAAGAGGGGTTGGGGAATGCCTGGAATTCAGAAAGGATGGGGTCTGAGGGGAGAGCAGATTTGGTGAGAGGGGAGGCTGCAGGGATGATCAGGGATCAGATCCCTGATATGACAGGGATGAGAGAAGATAGTCAGAGACCACTGGGCCACTGGGAAGCTCTATAGACAGAACCTGGCACGATGAACCAGACACCTAGGCTGTGAGTCAGCCCTGTATAGAGCCATGACTGCTGTGGACATCTGTGTTTCTCCACAGGAGGCACATAGGGCCCTTGTGCACATCTTTTCTGACAGCAATAAGGGGTGGGCGGGTTGTGGCTGAGAATCCAGGATCCCTCTCCACAGGCAGGTTTTTAGGGCAATAACTCAGAGAGAAAGGACGCTGGCAGTACGACTTTGGAGAGGAAACCAGGCCAAGTCCTTGGAGAGTAACAGGAAGCCAGTTAGGGCCCCCTAAGCAGTTCTGTCAGCCTTATCTGTCAAAAGAAGGCATCTCTGTGCTGCTAGAGTGGCAACCTGCCCTCCTAAGAGCTCTAAGCACCACTTCCCCCCCCGCCCCAAGAAAGGACTGGCCTGACACCTTCAGTCAATTCCCCTATTCCCCTTTACCTCTTCTCTTCCTTAGGGAGGAAAATCATCTGTTTTGCAGTCTCTCCCCATCCAGCTGCAGCATCCATTGATTTCTGTAGTTGTTTATGCAAGTTGATATAGGCACTGAAGGAGAATGACCCGCAAGTCAGAAGTCCTGAACTTGAGAGAGGAGTTCAGACTCCTGAGAGTGACAACTTTGGTTGTCGCTTTTTAAAGGGCCAGGTCCTATAGGATACAGTGCACAGGTACAGTTTGAGGGATGCATAGTTATTTTGATTTAATTCTTGTATGCCTTTTGTATCATCCCCCAAACAAAGTCTCTTCCTGATTATTTATTCATCAGACTACATGGTGGCACAATGTTCCATCATATATCGTAGCTTATTTACAGGCTATTAAGAGAGGAAATGTACATACATAACAGCAACTAAAGGTCAAATCATAGCATCTCAGGTTTGGAATAACCATTATATAGGTCTTTGTGAGTTATAAAACACTTTCTCCTTTATTATCTAGTTCAATTTTTATACGGAATCAGAATTTTATATATTAGGAATTTGAGCCTCAGTGAGAACATCATTCAGCAAATATCTACTGAGCAACCCCTTTGGGCCCAGTACTACTCTAGCTGCCGGGGATCCAGTGTGACTGAAAGAGATGAGCTCCCAGCCTTCGCTGGCACTTATACACAGCTGAAAATGGACTTGAATCCAAATCTGCAACAGGATGGGTTTCCAAGGCTGTGTGCAGTAGACCTCTGCAATTTGCTAGCTGTGTGATTCTGAGAAAATTACTGAACTTCCTTGAGGCTCCATGTATTCATTTGTAAAATAAAGATAATTGTACCTGCGTCAGAGGTTGCTGAGAAGTTTAGAGATTATGGAGGTTAAATGCCTGGCCCATCGTAAAGGCTCCATACAGGACAGTTGTCATGAATGTGCACCAACAGCTATGGAGGTCTGGAACTGGCAGCATTCACTCATTTCCCACTTGGGGATGGGAGTAGAGAAAGCTTCTTAGAAGGGATTGCCTTGGTCTGAGCATTGAAAGACAAGTTCTTTTTCTTGAAAAGCTATCTTTCCCATCAGCTGGAAGGTACTTGATTGATTTTAGTCTGACAAATATTATATAATGAGCTTACTTCCTCACTAGAATTTTTTCTAAAACTTGTGAGTTTAAGTCTCAGCTCAGGGGCTGACCATAGGCTAGTCCACTGCCCATTTTGAGTTTCCATTTTCTCCTCTGTAACACAAATATTGGCAGCAATCCTGGGTTCTTGGACTTTTCCTGTAGACCAGAGGTGGTCCTGGAAGATGCTTTAGGTATTTTCAATACTCCAGGAAGCCTGCTGGATATCTTATAGGTAGATGAAATAGAAGTGCACAGCCTAGGAAAAATGATACTTTTCTTACCATGTCATTCCTTGCTTTAAAATCCTCCAAGGCTCTCCATTCCTTGGAGTGAAGGCATTGTCTTTCCAATGTCCAATGCAGCTCTCCACCATGTCTTCTTCAGCTATCTCTGTGTCATCTACAACTCTTTCCTTGGATTCTGCCCAGCTGTACCAGGGACGGCTGTGCCCCTGACACTAAGCATGTTTTGATGTTCCTGGCTTTGCTTAGAATACTCACCCCCCGATATACATATGGCTCACTCTTACTTCCTTTAACCAGCACTTTCTCCATGAATTCTGGGCTGACCAGTCTATTTTAAGTTACCCCCTAACCATCCCCACCAATGTTCGTCATGTCACCCCATACATATTCATGGATATTGCACTGACCTTGCTTTCCTTTTTCTAATAGCACTTATGACCTTATAGTACACAATATAATTTACTTATTATTTTCTTGTAAATTTGTCTTGACTTTACTTTTCCACTAGAATTTGTGCTAATCAAGGACCTGGAATTTTTAAAAACATTTTGTTCACTGTCTTGTTCCAAATATCCCAAACAATACCTGGCACATAGTAGGCACTCACTCTATTCATGATCTTTGAATGAATTTTGGCTGGGATTCTATTGATCAATTTCAAGTCGATCACTTGAAAGAAACACTTTTTGGAAAATTTAAATACAAAATGGGAGAAACAAACTAATTATTACTTTATATATATAGTTTGCTTAATAGACAACAACATTTCAAAAGAACATAGGTGAATATTAGTGAAATCATAGACTCTTGGTGGTGAATTTTGTAAATGGATGCTGAAATGGTGAAAAAACACCATTTGAGATCTAAAATGTCATAGAAGTGTGTGGAAGTGTGTTGTGAGAAGTGTCCAGGGGCGTCAGAAGTGATGCTTTCTGGGGGAGCTCATCATATTGAGATCCTATCATATTGAAGTCCCAACACTGAATTCAGTGTCATTGGAGTTTGCTAAGTAACTCTGTGGTTTTGTTTCAAGTCAAGCATAAGATTAAAATATTGTCTTAAAATTTTTTTAAAAACAGAACTAAGTAGTTAAGGGGAAATATTTTTATTATGTAATTAGGTAAGAGAAGCCAGGAAGGCACAGTATTTATGCCCTGATTATCTCTCCCCACCAACTTGCTGCTTATCTCCATGGGAAAACTAGAGGCAATGATTAGAGAATTAAACCTCCCTTACTCACTCATGCAGTGCATACACTAACTTTCCATTTGGTATTTATTTTCCAGATGAAGGAATTTAATTTATTTTTCTTTCTTTCCCTGGGACCCCAATTACCTGACTTAGAGCAGCCTCCGGATTTGGCTGAAAGAAGCCTCCTTTTTCATTCTCCTATGGGTTTCGCTCACCTTTGGACAGGTAAAGAAATGTACCAGAACCTTTAATAAAATTTAATCCTCATCCACCTTGGACAACAATGGATGTGAAAGCTCCCCATAGTAGGGGAGGGTTCTTTCTCATCCCAGAGACACACTCATCCCTTTGGCCTCTTATTATTGTTGCTGCCAGCAAAGCTATTTTCAGAGACTTACTTTCACATGCATCCAAGGTAGACCTAAATCCATTCCTTCATTTTCCATGGTACAACAGAATCAGTCAAGAATGACCAGCAGGGCTCTGAGGTCACAGAGGAGACTTAACCCCAGAGAGCAGTGCACCACCTGATATTTTGGTTTATAGGATACTTGCTATCTAACAGCAGCCTTGGGCTCTTCACAGGCTGTCTCCCAGCTTTGCCCCCATTCACACACTTTTCTGAGGCTATTGCCAACTTCTCCCACCTTCCTTCACGTATGTTTAGATACGTAAAAATCTTAGCTAAAGAGAGTGGGTTCAGAAGAAGATGAGCATCCATTTTCTTGCCCATCTACACCTTACAAGGCTTGATTTTCTGTACCAGAAACTGTCTCTTCCTTGATGTCTAAAACTGGGAAATATTGGACACTTTAGTAGTGATAATGTATTTATTTCCACAGGTATATGAACTTATTATCTACCCCCAAAGAGCAAGCTCTCCTAAACATAGTATAACAAGCCCTATCTTCATACACAGGATACTTTTCTGTGCCTCAATTTATCATAAGAAAAATTTAAAATACTTTGAAAAGTGCCAAGCATATAGTTCATGCTATTTAAATTTTACCTGTTACTATAGCTTTAAGATCAAGTAACCCAAATGTAAGCCAGAGCTTTATATGACCCAGTCTTTGTGGGGAGTTGCTTTCAAAGTAGCACAGACTGCTAACTTAAAAATAACTTAAGATCATTCAGTTCTTTAATTCTGATCTTTAGAAGTGTCCAGAGAATGGAAATAGGTTACCATTAAAAGGATGGAGCCTGTGGTTGTCAAACACATTCTGGGACTGCCCACTGGGTATTGTGTATTCAGACAGCAAGTCCCAGAGCCAAGCTGAAGATGTGTGGTGCTGGTAGAGAAAATAGAAGGCAAGTACAGAGACAGAGTAAACCATACCTCTTGGAGTAAAGCAAAAACATAGTAATAACCAACATTTATTCAATGCTTACTAAGTGCTAGATACTTATGCTAAGATCTTTACATGCACTATCTCATTTAATATTCACAGCATCACAAAGAGGTAGGTATATTGATAATATACTAGTAATGTGCTAGTTTTACAAATAAGAATGCTGAAGTTCAGAGAAGTTAACTTACTAAACTGAGGTCACGCAGCA
This sequence comes from Delphinus delphis, assembly GCF_949987515.2. NCBI lineage: Eukaryota > Metazoa > Chordata > Mammalia > Artiodactyla > Delphinidae > Delphinus > Delphinus delphis. The sequence continues at coordinate 98,275,030 of NC_082687.1, read as the reverse complement.
TCCAAGTGACAGGGCTGGAAACTCACTCTGAAAATATGTGTGTCGATTCAAGAATTCAATCACCCAATTAAGAGTCAGGTCATTATAACATCAACCAGATGCCAAACTCAAAGGGCTGAAGCCGACATGGGGTCAGAAATGGCAAGTACTCGTTCATATGGATCAAGGTGCAGAAAGATTCTTGAAAATGTCGAGTAAACTGTGTGTTTGCTTCTTTCATACTCATTTTGACATGCTCTTCTGATATTACTGTTGATCCTTAAAGCAGCAATACTCTATGCAATGGCTGGGAAAATATCTTGTAAGTCACAGTATTTGTCTTGTTTGTTTCATTCATTTGTTCTACAAACATTTATCCATATACCATCTATTGTTTATTATGACTACAGATTTCAGCATGTTCCCTGTCACCAAGAATCTTGCAGTCCACTGTAGGAGACCAACATTTACAAAATGTAGTTGTTCATGAGAAGGGAAATTTGGTCTGCCTGAGTGTGTGAAGGAAAGCTTCTTGGAGGAAGTGATCCTTGAGATGATTCTTGAAAAAGAAGCAGGAATTTTTCAAGTGCGTAAGGGGGAGAGCAGAAAGTATTCCAGGTACAGAAAACCGCACTTCCAATATTCTTTCCCCAAACCCACATTGTTATATCCCATCATCTCAAAATGCTTGGTTATTTACTAAATATGCTTCTTGCCAGAGGCAATGATGATTTGCAACGGACAGGATTGATTGATTGGGTCTCAGATTCTCAGCAATCAGGAAGAGTGTGGCATCAATAATATTTCCCTAGACTTCCAAAACACATGCTAACAATGTGCTCCCCCTTCCTGGCTCGCACTCCTGCACAGAGGTAGTCTGACTCTCATATTTCCCTGCCTTGCTTTTGCCTTGGGAATCTAGGATTCAGTAGTTGCTTTTGCTTCTCAGACACAATCTTCCTTGGAGCTGCTGCTCCTCTCCATTCCAGCTGATGCCCTTGTCAACTTTGGCAGCTGTCCAAGCTTCATTCTCCCTGCATGGAAAGGTCGAGCATTGCTCGGCAAATTATGCACCATCCCCATGATGTTTGGGGAGCTTGTGGACCCATTTTGCTGTGCGGAGGTCAACTATTTAGTGAAGGCAGTGTAAATGATTCACAGGTGATGGTGTGATGGTGTTCCTGGCTTTGGAACAGCCTGTCTTGGGAAGTGTGATTGACTCTGGCATATGGTGGACCCAACTTCCAGGCAAAGCTGGGCACATTTCACCTGTTCCTTCAGTCCTGTGGGTTCCATGTCCTGGTTCATCTTCAGACAGCATCCCACATTCATAGTCATTATAGTTGAAAATCTATCACCTCATTTGGTACTCAGCTTATTTCTGCATGGGGTGGGGGTTGAAATAATGTGGTCTAGTGAAATAAGCTGGATCTGGACAGATTTGGGTGTGAATTTTGCTTTTTAAACTTTTCTGGACATCAGTTTTCTTTTATAAATTAAGGGCAATAAAAAGAACTTTGAATAGTTAATATCTCCACTTGAATATTTAATGGAAGGTACCTGGCCAAGACAGACTCCTTGATGTCCTACTCCACCCCACCCACTGGAGTGGTGTTCCCCATCGTGGGAAATGAGAACCCCTTTTCTCAGCTACTCAGGACTAAGTCCTAGAAGTCATATATGATTCCCATCTCTCCTGCAGCCCCATTGTTACTCTATTTACTAGTCCTTTCTGTTCAACCTCCAAAATGCATCCCCTATTGGATCATCCTCACCAGCAACTCTATTATTCCCCAGCTGAAGCCTCCATCAGTTCAGTTGAGTTATTGAAAAGCCTCCTCATTCTTTTCCCTGCTGCTGCCTTCACCCCTCCAGCTCTATATCATCCCCACCCAGCAGTCAGGAAGGTCTTTTAAAACTAAAAGGAAATCCTGCCGTTGGTGACAACATGGCTGAATCTGGAGGACATTATGCTATGCGAAATAAGCCAGTCACAGAAGGAAAAACACTGCATGATTTCATTTACATGAGGTATTTAAAATAAGAAATTCATAGAAGTGAAGAATAGAAAGGTGGCTGCCAGGATCTGGGGAAGGGGAGAAGTGGGGAGTTGCTAATTAACAGGTGTAAAGATTCAGTTGTGAAAGATGAATCAGTGCTACAGATCTGCTGTACATTGTGTGTTTTAGGTAACAACACTGTATCGTGCACTTAAAAATCTATTAAAAGGGCAGATCTTATGTTAAATGTTCTTACCACAATTTAAAAAACTAAATAAAAATAAATAAATTGGATCTTGCCACTCCCCTGATAATAACCCTCTAATGGCTGCCCCTTACTCTTAAAATAAAGTCCATTGCCTTTCTTTCACCTACAGACTCTACGTGACTTGACTTGCGTCTACCTTTTCCTCCTTGATACTGACCACACTGGCCTTGGAATTTCAGGACACTCCAAACATGTTCCCACCTGAGGGCTTTTGCTTTTGCTCTTGCTGCCTCCTCTGCCTGGTCTTGGCCTCCTCTGGCTTGGTTGGCTCCATGTCAACATCAAGATATCTGGAAAAGCAGCCTCTTCTGTCACCATAGCTGGTTTATTTTCTTCATGTTGCTCATCCCTACCTTCAGTGATGATGCTCAGCTCCCCACTGGTTTACTAGCTGTCCCCTCCACTAGGAAGGGAGCTGTTTGAAGACCAAATCTTTTAGTCTTACTTACCATGGTAGCCTAAGGGAAGACTGTCAGATAAAATGTAGGACAAGTTGAATTTAAGTTTGAATTTCAGTTAAACAACAAATACACTTTTAGTATAAAACAATTGCAAAGGGCAGGTTTATACTGAAAAAGTTATTTGTTGTCTTTTTATTTGCTAAATATGGTAGCCCTAGTCCCAGGGCTTGTCCCAGGGCTGGCACCTCTGTTGATACTTAATAAGTTTTTGTTGAAAGAAAGAAGGAATGAAAGAAAGGAAGAAAGAGAGAAATAAAGAAATGAAAAATGGTCATAAAACAAAACCTGCAGACTGAATTCCTTGTATCTTTGCTGTCATATTCTTAGCATCTTGTAATGCTTGACCTATGACAGGTGCTGAGTAAAAGTGTGCTAAGTGAATAAGGAAGAGAGGGGTATCCAGTGTGTTTTTTCCCTCCATATCACATTGTTAGTCTCAATTTGCAGCTGGAGAAACAGGGTTAGACAGCAAGAGCCTTTTCCAAAGTCAAGCAGCTAGGGATAACTTTACTTGAATACAGCAGAAAGCGGATCCTGGAAGGTGGCTTAAGTTTTGTTTTTTCTTTTAATTAAATAATTTTTATTTATTTATTTTTTGGCTGCATTGGGTCTTTGTTGCTGCACACGGGCTTTCTCTAGCTGCGGTGAGCGGGGGCTACTCTTTGTTGTGGTGTGCAGGCTTCTCATTGTGGCGGCTTCTCTTTGTTGTGGACTACAGGCTCTAGGTGCATGGGCTTCAGTAGTTGTGGCTTGCGGGTTCTAGAGCACAGGCTCAGTAGTTGTGGCACATGAGTTCAGTTGCTCCATGGCATGTGCGATCTTCCTGGACCAGGGCTTAAACCCATGTCCCCTGCATTGACAGGTGGATTCTTAACCACTGTGCCACCAGGGAAGTCCCAGGCTGGCTTAAGTTAATGGAGGTTTATTTGCTACTTCTATAAAAGAAGCCGGTGTTGAGGTAATCTAGGTCTGGACTGATGGCCTTGAGACCAGGCTTCAATCTTTCTCCTCCATAATCCTCTACAGCCCACTCCTACCTTCAGGTTTATTGCATGGTCCCAAGATGGTTGCAGGAAAAGCCAGTGGATGGAAGGCCAATCACCACATTCACATTCCAGGAAAGCAGCAAGCATCAGCAGGTAAGGACAAAAGATCACTCCTCCCAACCCACCCCTTTAAGAAACCTTCTTCAGAGTCCTTTATGACACAATCTCTTGCATCTCATTGGTCAGAACTTTGTCTCATGACCACTGTCAGCTGTAAAGGAGCTGGAAATGTTTTGATTCCAGATGGTCATTTGTGCTTTGCTAAAAATGGAGTTTTGTTCTTTAGAGAAGAAGGGAATGATGTTGTAGAGCAAAGAACAACTTCTGCTACAGCTGGAGAGTAGCAGAAAGACTCCCGGTGTATTCTCAGTCTGCTGTACCATATGCTGCTCACCACCCTGTGATAGCCTTCTAAGAGTGGAGAGAGAGGTAGACCTTAGCCTCCTGGCCACATGTTTTGGAGACTTCCCATATCCTTTTGCTACTGGATCTTCTGTGGCATGGGCCAGTGCTTGAAGGGAGTGGGTCAGAGCCTGGGATGTGTACTTTTGTGTTAATCTGAGACTGTTTCTGTATTGAAGAGTTTGCAGCATATACAGTCTAGAGGGCATTGCAGAGCAGTTTATGCTTCTTTAGTTTAGAACTAAAATACAGAGACAAAAGTAGGGATAGGATGGTGCTAGGGAGTTAGAGCAAAGCAGAGGGATGAGAGGTACCAAGTGTCTGATACATTGTCCCATTTTCCCAATAGATCTCAACAGGTTGAAGCAGCAGTCTGAGGATAATAAGACAGAAATGAACAATAATCAAATAGCCTACATTTGAATCCCAAAGAAAACCAACAAGATAGACTGATGTGACTTAATACCAGCAGAATCATTGAGGTGTTTCATTGGCAGCAGCTTGAGTCATGATGGAGTTGGGAGATATTTTGTTCTTCACCGTGGTCAGTAGGAGCACAAAATTGGTGAGGGAGGTGAGGGTCATGCTCTGTTATGCACAGATAAGACTGCACCTGTAACCTTGATTTCGGTTCTGGGCTCTGTACTTCAAGGGAAAAAGATAGACCAGTCGTAAAAGAAGAGCAACCAGGGTATGATTGAAGAGCCCCTCTGCCTGTCTGTTTAACATTTTAATCAATCACTTGGGTCATGCCTGCTTGTCAAATTTGTGGATTACTCTAGTCTGACAGAGTCAGCAGATACTGTGACTGACAGAATCAGTCAAGAAGAACAATGGACAAAAGTCATCCTATGAAACTGAAAATAGATTAAGGTAAGGTCCTGAATTTTGGTCAAGCAATCAACTAGTCAAGAAGGGGATGAGGGAAAGAGGGTCTGCTGAGGTACTATTGTGTCTTAGTGTGTCCAGGGGCAAATGAGTGGTGGCTGCCAAGGGACCTCTGGCCAGTATTGATGTTCGTGACTTTTCCTCAGCTTTGGGGATTCACATACTCCAAGTATTCCAGAGCCTACTGGACTTGGGGATGTGGACCCATGCTAACAATGCTTACAGAAGACTGAGGAATAATAATAACTGATGCCAAATACATTGATTTTCAACATGAAATATTTTTGTTAGGTACTCTATATCTGATACATATATATATAATTTTTCCCCCTTTGCAGGAAAACAATTAAGGAGACAAATAATACTCCTAAGGCTTTTTGAGGGAGATGGAATTGAGAAGAGGAATGTGAGTAGTGTGATTTGAATGCTTGCTGACATCGTGTTAAAAGAGCCTGATGAATGCTTCTTTCTAATGTGGATGTTTCCACGCTGGAAACATCGAGAGCCTTTAGATATGTCAGGTTGCAGGCAACTTTTATAGGCCTTGGAAATCATTTTGTCCTTTAAGATAACTTGGCAGAGTTCTGTTTTGTCCTTCTATTGTTGATATATAGGTCTTAGGAAACAACCATATTTCTTTTTTTCTCTAGACCTTGAGGTGCATCAGCTTGCCCTTTCTTTTGCTCTGAGGTCCCAGGGTGACCTAGGAAGAAGGACTGACCTTGAAGGTTTAAGCTCATTAAGCCTTCATTGCTGTCTACCCCTGGGCATTTCTCTGGAGAAAAAAAAAAATTCCCTGCCCTCCAAATCTGCTATCCTTTAGGGGCAGACTCCCAGATACACTCAGTCATTGCCCTGCACTATTCCAGCCTCCTGGGCACAAATGCAAACAATCCCAAGGCATTGATTTTGACTCTTCCCCATGCTCTTAGTTCCCCATGCGTGGCCATATGCATTCATTTACCTGTCCAAAGGGATTCCTCCTCCCATCTTCTGTTTATTGATATTCTTGTCATGTCTCCCTTAGGACATCCCAGTGAGAAGCAGATGGCACACTCACATTAGGGTAATCTGGGAGGAATTTAATAAAGGACTATTTACAAAGCTGAGGCAGGGTTTAGGGAAACCACAAAGAATAGCCCAGTACTACAGGGCTATGAAATCTATTGGCCATCATATGTGCGAAGTAGTGGAGAGAGGAAAGAGAATCAGGAGACAGAGAGGCCTGTGTGAAATGGACCTTTCAACAAGATCCTTGACCTTGGGCAAAACTAGCCCACGGCAACCCCACAGCAATGGTAAAAAATGCCACACTCTTAACTGCTTCTCTCTCTTCCTTCTCATGTTGGTGTGCAACACTGGCCAAACTCTGTTGCAAGTCAGTGGGCAAAGGAGCTCAATGGTGTACTCTGAGGAATTCAGCTTCCCAGGGTATAGCAGAGTGGATAAAAGTGGAGAGTGGATTTAGAGGGGCAAATGAAATAATCCAACAAATCACTGAAAGCCAGACTTTGTTATGAACATCCTTATTTTCTTGGTATCCCATCCTGCACATAGTAGTTTTGCTATAGTTTATTTGACTATGACGTTCTCTAGGGTGAGAGTCTGATCTTTGACTCCTATATTCCAGGGCTCAACCAGTGCCCAAAAGATGCTCCATAAGTGTTTGTGGGATGACTAGTGAGTGAATCAATGAATGAATGAATGAGATCAGTGAGCTCAGTGGGGACTTGCACTTATTTTTAGCTCACTGCTGCAGTCTCTGGAGGCAACCTCTCCCCTGTCTCACTTACAGGCCCCTAGGACCAGTTTCTGCTGTTGAATTTCTGTATCACCCTCCTGTACCTGGGGCTGCCTCTCTAGTATGGTTTTTTGTTTCATCACTGGAGTGCTGAAAAGCAGCTCTTGCCTCAGGCATAGCCTCTGCTCTCTCTCTTTTCAGCAGGCAGGCTTTCTGTGACAGATGCTTAGCTCCTGTCTTCCTACCAGGAAGGTTCCTTGAGGAAAACTTTTCTGCTCACTCTAGGCAGATGAAATTGCTTTCTCCCTGACATACTCCCATTTATATGAACTGTTAAACAAACATCGATTTCCTCGTCTGTCATGTTCTAGGCACTGTCTGGGTGGATATGACATAGTTGGACATAAGGACAAAGAGTTGCAGTCCAGAGGGAGAGAAGACAAGCAATAGATCATTATTACACAGTGTGATAGGGGATGTTGCAGGAAAACAGAGCAGTGTGGGAGCACAGATGAAAAACATCTCATCCAACCTGGAGATTCCAGGAAGTCTTCTGGAGGGGTTGGCACCTGACCTTGTATGATGGCAATGAGCTAGGCAATGGAAAGTGAGAAATGTGTTCCAAGCCAAGTGAAGACTATGATCAAAATGACAGATGCCTGACACAGCATGATGTGTGCAGGAAATATGAACAAATCTGTACTATTAGTGATAAAGCTGAGGTATGATGGGCTGAGATGCAGGTGGTTGGAAGGGCAGGTAGGAGTGAGGATTTGGAAGACTTAGTATGCTAAGCTTAGGTGTTATCAGGACTGTGACTAGGGTGAGGTGAGTGAGGCATGTGCTTCAAATGTCACATTTAAAGAGGTTCCAAAAACTTAGCAATCAAGATAAAAATATCAAAATTTTAAATAAGGATGGATCAGTATCACTGATTTTTTTCTTTTGCCTCAGGATCCAGTAGGGCTCAGCATGACACTGTTACTGATCTTGTCTTTATTGCATTAAAGCGTATTTGTCTCTTCAACAGATGTTGCCCAAACAAATGTATATCCACATGCAAAAGAATGAAGTTGGACCCATGCCTCATATCATACACAAAGATTAGCTGAAAGTACATCATAGCCCTAAATGTAACAGCTAAAACTATAAAACTCCTAGAAGGAAACACGGGGAATAAATCTTCATGATCATGAGTTAATTAATAATTTCTTAGATATGACAACAAAACCACAAGTGATAAAATAAAAGATGGATAAGTTGGACTTCATCACGCTTAAAAACTTTTGTGCTCCTAAGGGTACCATCAAGAAATTGAAAAGACAGCTCAAGGACAGGGACAAAATATGTGCAAATCATATATTTGTTAAGGGACTTGTATCGAGAATATATAAGGAATGCTTACAACTCAATAATAAAAGAACAAATACCCAATTAAAAAACTGAGCAAAGGATTTGAGTAGACATTTCTTAAAAGAAGATATATGAATGGCTATAATAAGCATATGAAAAGTTGCTCAACATCCTTAGTCATTAGCAAAATGGAAATCAAAGCCACAATGAGATAATATTTCACATTCAGTAGAATGACTATAATAAAAAAGACAGAGTATGATAAATACTGAGAGGGATATGGAAAAATTGGAGCTCTCCTACATGGCTCATGGTAATGTAAAATAGTGTGCAGCAGCTTTGGAAAACAGCTTGGCAGTCCCTCAAAGAGTCAGAGAGATGGCATATGACCTAGCAATTCCATTCTTAGGTATTCTCCCAAGAGAAATGAAAACATCTGTCCACACAAAACTTGTACATGCATGTTGATAGCAGCATTATTCATAGTAACCAAAAGATAGAAACAGCCCAAATATCCTCCCATTTTGTTGAATGGATCAACAAAGGAGGCATATCCATACAATGGAATAATATTTGGCCATGAAAAAAGAACGACATACTGATACATGTTAAACATAGATGACCCCTGAAAGCATAAGCTAAGTGAAAGAAGCCAGTCACAAAAGACTACATATTATATGATCCCATTTCTATGAAATGTCCAGAATAAGGAAATATAGAGAGATATAATGTAGTTTAGGTGATTGCTTAGGGCTAGAGGGAGTGGCAAGATTGCTGAAGAGTGACTATTAATAGGTACAAGGTTACTTTTGGGGTGATAAAACTGTTGTAAAATTAGTTGTAAATCAACTATACTCCAGTAAAAAAATTTAAAAACTGCTATAAAATTAGAATATGGTAATGATTGCACAACTTTGTAAATATACCAAACCATTGAATTGCACACTTCAAACAGATGAACTTTTTGGTATGTAAATTAAATCACAATAAAGTTAATATGTTATTCATTTTGATTACTGAGTGTTTTGGCACCTCCTTAAATCTTGTCCTAGGGGGAAAGTACCTCACTTGTCTCACCCTAGTGCAGGCCTTGGGAGATGGAATTTATCTTGATTTCTATAGGAAACCTTTGAAGTGTTTAAAGCAGGAGATGGTCAGGTTTGCCTACTGGGCATGTGGCTTTGCTGCAGTGTGGAGGATGGTTAGCGATGACGGGCAATGCCAGAGGCAGGGACCCATCTGGGAGGTAGTTGTGAGAGCTTCTCTCTTGACGCATGAATGTAGCACAGGATATGTGTATGGAGAGCGGGTTAGGGGGGGAAATGAGTGAGCCTGGGTTGGGAAGGAGAGGTAGGTCTAGGATGCCTCTCAGGCCTCTGGGTTGGGTGACTTGGTCAATCTCAGTACTACTGACCAGCCTTGAATTTGGTTCAGTCTGGGCTGCTTGTGAAGTACCCAGGAGATTATAACCACAAAATCATTGGTATATTGTATTATCTCCTTGCTGAAACCTTGACAGCAGTCTACTGCTCTTAGAGTAAACCTCAGTCTCCCTGCCGTGGCCCTGCAAGCCCTGAATGGGACCTCTGCCCACCTGTCCAGCTCTATCCCATTCACACTCCCTCTCATTCCCTCAGCTCAGCCCCTCAGTCCTCCATTCTGCTCCTGGAATATGCCAAGGTGAGTCCTCCCTCTGGGACTCAATACTCAATTCTTCCCTCTGGAATCTTCCCCCAGCTGTTTTTATGGCTGACTTTTATTTTTTATGTTTCCCTGGACTGTCGTAACTTCATTAGGCCCCTCAAAGTGCCTTCTCTACTTACCTTTTATATTGTCACTCAGTGTATTAATTTCCTATGGCTGCTGTACCAAATCTCTGTAAACTTGCTGAAAATAGTACAAATTTATTATCTTACAGTAGACCCATGGAAGTTCAACATGGGTCTCATTGGGCTACAATCAGGGTATTGGTGGGTCTGTGCTCCTTTTTCCAAGCAAGAATCCATTTCCTTGCCCTTTCCAGCTTATAGAACCCACTCATGACTCCTTTCTTCCATCTTCAAAGCCAGCAACATTTCACCTCTGGCCATTCTTGTGTAGTCACATTTTTCTCAGACTCTCCTCTTCTGCCTCCTTTCTCCACTTTTAAGGACCCTTGTGATTATACTGGGACTACCTAGATATCCCAGGTGAATCTATCTTAAGGTCAACTGATTAGCAGCCCTAATTCCATCTTCAGCCTTATTTCTCATTAGCCATGTAACCTAACATATTCACAGGTTTTGAGGTTAGTATGTGGATGTAAGCTCATGGGAACCTTTAGCATGTCGACATAGGTAAAATCTCAAGAGTGGATGAGAGTGTGGAAAAGAATGGTTCTCAAGCACATCTGTCCATCAGAAGTTGTTCATCTTTTCACATATTTAACAATAAGCATCTCCTTAGTACCAGACACTGTTCCTTTGGGTTATATCCATTCCTTTGAGATATATTAGACAGACTAAAGATGTTACCCTCCCAGACCTTACATCTTTTGTAGAGCTTTAAATAATATAGATGCCTGGACCCCATCAGCCACTCTGACAGCTTAGCCACTTTGATGAAGATGACAAATCATTAAATGGCAAGTTAGAATTATTTGAATCTAATTTTTCCTACATTTTGACCATCAGTCCAGAGGAAGAGTTTTTTTGGAACAGTGTTTCTAAAACCATCTGTGGTAAAAGACAAATTGGTTTTTAATTTCCAATCCATTTGTGATACTTTTGGAAAATACAAAAAGTAAAAATAAATCACTAGCAAAATGAGAGGTTGCTTGGTTGTCATGGTGGTGTCAAATGCCTGTAAAAGTTCCTAAACACTCTCAATTTCTTTTTCTTTTTTTTTGTTGTTGTTGTTTGTTTGTTTTTTGTTTTTTGCGGTACGCGGGCCTCTCACTGTTGTGGCCTCTCCCGTTGCGGAGCACAGGCTCCGGACGCGCAGGCTCAGCGGCCATAGTTCACGGGCCCAGCCTCTCTGCGGCATGTGGGATCTTCCCGGACCGGGGCACGAACCCGTGTCCCCTGCATCAGCAGGCAGACTCTCAACCACTACGCCACCAGGGAAGGCCAACACTCTCAATTTCTATACTAATATTGTCATAAGCAAATGACAAATATTTCTCAGAGCAGCCACAGTCCTGTGTCTCTGACTTAGTCTCAGTTTTTCATCTGTAAAATGGGAAATACATATGGGAGAGTCATTATGAGGACACAGGTGCATAATGTAAATTACTAAAGTCATTGTCTGGCTTCATAAGTGATAGTTATTAATGCCCATAGATATTATGTTTTAATATTTCTTAATAATCCTGTAATATTCAATTTTTGGTGACATAAAAATCAAATTAGGCATCTTTGCTTCTCTAGCAGAAGGCTGCATCTTGCTACCTCATCATAAACGCAATGTAGAATTTGAGTATGTGCTTGGGATTTGGTTTTGCCTACAAACAACACTACAGGCAAAACATGCTTTTGAATACTGTTGATGAATAATAATCATTGAGAAACCCCATTTGATTTTTAAACACTAGCCAGATGTTACCCTTCCCCTTTGCAAACCGTGCCCACCCTCGGGCCCATTAGACAAAATGCTGGCTGTCACCAGCTGACAAGGTCTGGGGATTGACTCTTTTTAAATAGCCGTAAGGTCAAGGGGATTAAACGTTCTCCAGGGAGTCACAGGAAAAGTAGAATGTCAGCATCGCCTTTTTCCCTTGAAGATGGCTCACTGACATTTTCAAAAAGGAAGGGCCATGGCTACCTGTCAGCCCTGAATGGGAAACACAAGGTTATACGCAAAGTGAGAAGGTCACCCACCACCTGGAGATGCAGCTGTAATTTCATTCGGAGAAGTGTGGGGAATTCTTTTGAGGGCTGGAAAACGAGACAAAGCCTGAAAATGACAGGTGACTTGGCAGAAGAGAGACAGCAAGAAGTTTGGCAGGAGAGGGTCCTGAGTTTGAATCTCAGCCCCAGTGTTTGCTGATTCTGTGACTTCAGGCTCATTACATAGCCTCAGACAATGGAACCTCCTCTACAGTATCGTCACGGGTGCTAGTGATATTGTGTATGAGTGTCTGGGACATAGTGAGTGATCTGTGGAGTCTAACTATTGCTGATCTTGTCTTGGTCACCCAAACAACAAGGTCCACCAAAAATTCGTGTAGCCTCCTTTTTCTGTTTGTCACATCTTTTAAAATCTTTGGACATGGATGACTCTAGTTAATGCTTGTTACAGGTGCCAGCTGTTTCCTCAATCACACATGCTGACTGTTTTGTCCCTATCTCTATCTAGATCCAAAACTTATGGCCTTAACAAGAAATTCAAGTATGCCAAGCATCGTGTGTGTGTGTGTGTGTGTGTGTATGTGTGTGTGTGTGTGTGTGTGTGTGTGTGTGTGTGTGTGTGTGTTCTGCATTTGTTTGTTCTTATTAAAGATCTATAGCTTCATTGAGGAAGAGTCTCATTGTGCTGTGCTCATCCTTCTGTTAAAGACATTGTATTGGGCTTTTGGTCTTCAGAGCCTCATTGGGCTAAGATAGATTTAGAAAGCTCAGGTCTCTTCTTTGAGAAGAAAAATGTGGAATAAGAATCAGGTACGTTTCTTTCACCGAATGGGAATGGCCAATGAGTCTTGCAGAGAGAGGACATAGCCTAATTGGACTTAATTGTTTATGGAGGTGCAGTGCTCTGAATTGCCCTTCATTGTCTTGATAAGAAAGCAGAAAGATTCAAAATACTTAGGACGCAGTGAGTTAATCAAAGCATGTTGTTAGCTGGCTAATCAGCTTGGGGCAAAGGTGTCAGGTGAAATTAAATTTGCCTCTGCTCTGTGCTCTGTCTCATGTTAGAACTCAGATAAGAACCATCTGAACTCTGAGAGATGTCAATTGAATAAAAAAAAATAAAAAGAACTTGTTTTTGTGGGCATGGAATCTAACCCTGCAACCCTAAGGACTGAGTTAATACCAGTATTTGTGAAACATGGTTTGGAGAGTTGAAGTTATTGACACATCTATTGAAGCCACCGCCATATTTCAAAAAAATCTGAAATGTCACTGATTGTAAGATCCACCATTCTTCTCCTTACCTCTAAGAAAGAAAGAAAAAGAAAAATATTGCCAAGTAATATTAACACATCATCAACTGTAAGATGAAACCTGACTGCAGAGAGATTAAAATATGAAAAAATAGGTGCATCTTAGAATGGGTAAGCTATAGTTTATGGATCCACAGCTTAATCCACATAAATTGTTGTTGATTACTTAAGCTGTGAAAAGACCTCACTAAACTTATTTTAATTTGGCTCCACTATGTATCTTGTACATTTTACCTTAGTCCCTTAGGTCTACTTTTTTTCATCCTGCTTCAAGCTGCAGGCAGATAGAAGCTGTGACTTCCCTAGTTGATATCTAAATGCTAGAGAAAGTTTTATCCACTGAAGTCCCATCACTTCTGGGATTTCCTCCTCTCTCTTCTCCATCCAAGGTGAAGGCTCCATCCCTTCAAAGGTTAGTTTTGGGGAACTCCAAATACTTTATCTATTTATATTAAGCAGAGCAAGTTCTTCCTTCCCAGGTCACGTTCCTAGATTTATAGAGCAAAGACAACTAGGAGTTTAACAAAACAAAGTTCCCTCAGCCAGAAAAATCTATCTTCTTTAGAAAGCAGCAAGGTAAGCATCTATTTTTGGTTGGGCATGTTCCTTGGGGCCTCATCCCTTAGCTGAAATGTCTTGTCTACTATTTATTCTCAAACAAAAATTCAGGGTCTTTCACTAGGGAGATTCCTGTAATAGCAGCTAAGATAATCTTTCTCCAATGTCAGTGTCTCTGTGTATAATGCTATATGTATATGCGTATAAGACTATGATCAACAAAAGGCAGTCTATCATCCACTTGGGGCTGGTGAAGTAGGGCTACTTTCCTGCGTGTAGTGGGGACAGTTATGGGGAGTAACATGGTTGCTTGTTTCAACCTCCTCTCCTAAACCAAATAAGTGAGGCTTGTTTGGAAGACAGAAACCACACTATAGTGCGAGGTCCTTTGGTCAGGCAGTAGACTTGAATATGGGTAATTTTTGGCCTGACATACTATTGTAATTAATACCACTAGCAGTAAATAGGACTTGAGCACTTTGTGTGTGTGAAACCCTGGATTATGGAGGAAGAAGCTACTTTGACTCACGTTACACACCAGAAAATAAGGCTCAAGGATATAAGTAACCTGCTCAAGGTCACAAAGCATTTTGGAGAAAAATAATGATATGATGATGAAGGTGATAATTTTGGTCTTTGAAGACAGTTCTCTCATCCTAGAGTTTGAGTAACTAAGAAGCCCTGGGATTCCTGGCAAGTGGTTGTGAAACAAATTTTCAACCAATACTGGAATCACAAACTGCTCCAGGAAACCTGGTCCACAAACTGAAGTCAGGTCACAGTGGCTGCAGAATGAAATGGCAGTCCAGGCTTTCTTCTTTGTCGACGATCTCTTCTCTGGAAAGCTGGGGACTCTGAGTGAGGAAGACTAACATTGGCTTTCTGAAGAACTCTTTCAACACTTAAGTTTCGCTTTCAACTACACAGCCTAGCATAGAACATGCATAAATCCTTCCTTTTCTTTCACAACTATATAGCACATCTCATAATTTAGCAACTGTAAAATTGAGTAAGTACAATTAAAAATGTAGTGCGAGACAGTGAGCTTATAACTGGTTATAAGTCAATTGAATCTCGTTATTAAGGAATATAATGACCCTAATTAATATCCTGGTTTTCTGGTCTCTCCATAAATCAGGAGGCCATCTCCAGCTCCTTTGCATTCCCAGTTTTAGTGTCAGGGCTGATTCAGGGGTAGATGGAGCCTACTTTGTTCTTTCTTTCTTTCTTTTTTTTTAACATCTTTATTGGAGTACAATTTCTTTACAATATTGTGTTCTTTTCTGCCTTATAACAAAGTGAATCAGCTAAATGTATACATATATCCCCATACCCCTCCCTCTTGTGCCTCCCTCCCACCCTCCCTATCCCACACCTCTAAGTGGTCACAAAGCACCGAGCTGATCTCTCTGTGCTATGCAGCTGCTTCCCACTAGCTATCTGTTTTATATTACGTAGTGTATATATGTCAATGCCACTCTCTCACTTCATCCCAGCTTACCCTTCCCCCTCCCCGTGTCCTCAAGTCCATTCTCTATGTCTGTGTCCTTATTCCTGTCCTGCCCCTAGGTTCATCAGAATCAATTATTTTTTTTTAGATTCCATATATATGTGTTAGCATACGGTATTTGTTTTTCCCTTTCTGACTTACTTCACTCTGTATGACAGACTCGAGGTCCATCCACCTCACTACAAATAAGTCAATTTCATTTCTTTTGATGGCTGAGTAATATTCCATTGTATATATGTGCCACATCTTCTTTATCCATTCATCTGTCGATGGACACTCAGGTTGCTTCCATGTCCTGGCTATTGTAAATGGTGCTGCAATGAGCATTGTGGTACATGACTCTTTTTGAATTATGGTTTTCTCTGGGTATATGCCCAGTAGTAAGATTGCTGAGTCATATGGTTGTTCTATTTTTAGTTTTTTAAGGAACCTCCATACTGTTCTCTATAGTGGCTGTCTTCATGCTGAGGTTAGTCAAGGGATTCCCTTGTGTGGTAGATAAAGAGCAATGGGGTGTGAGTCAGGCCCCCTCCATCCTGGCTGAGTCCCATGTGAGCTTGGGGACAGCTTGGGAACTGACAGGACCTGAAGACCAGGTGGAATTTGGGAGTAAGAACAAGGAGGAATGGAAATTGACTCTGACCTGGGAAAGTGGGTTTCAATGGGCTTTTTGGAGAGGAAACAAAGGGGGAGGAGCAGATTTGGAGACCAAAAATCATGGTTTGGGGGCGTTCAGAACCTGAGATATATCCTTTCTTTGTGATATTTCTGTGCTATGGACAATCAGCACTGTACCCTGGGAGAGAGATTTGGTAGGGATCTTGAAGCAGATGAGGGAGAAAAGATGAATGGAAGGCAAGTGGAAAACTTCACGGAGACTTCTGCTTAAGGCTCCTTAGGGTCTCACACTGAAGCCAAATACATCATTGAAAAGGCTGAACAGTGTCACCTCCTACATATACCTTTGTCTGCCAGAAATAATGAAACACACATTCAGGATAATAGCCCAAGTCTTGTCTCCAAAGACCTACATTTTATATTATCTCCTTTCCTCCTGGCATGAAAGACAGCTCATTTGCTTAATAAGGAAACCATTCTCTCATTTGCCTAAAGACATTAAGCTTCAGGTAAGACGTAGGTTTTCCCATTACTTTCTCAATATGCCCAGCTGTTGGAACTTGTGTGCCCATTTGGAAAATATGTGAGCTAAGATGCATGAGTGTCATAAAAGGGTAACTTATAGTCCAAAATTAGTAAAATAAAGGTGGGGTGGTTTATTTAGAATTTGTCTGAGTTGAGTGTTAGGGGAGTTAATAAGAGCTTCAGACGGTTTAAAGATGAAAGTGTTTTAAAAGAAAAGGGCAAGGTCAGCCTTCTCTCCTCCAGTGCTTCTGGTCTCACAATTGTCTCTGAGTGCCTTCCCTTCAGTAGGTAGAGACTTTATCATCATCATTAATGTTAATAACTCCTTATACTTGTAAAGCACTTTATGTGATTTCTGTGATTACATATCCCATGATAATCCTGGGAAGGAGACCTAGCAGGTAATCATTAATCTCCTTTTAAAGGGGGGAAACAGACCCAGAGAGGTTAACTTCTTTGCCCAAGGACATGCATGGAGTAAGTGGCAAAGCTCTGATTACAGTTGTCATACCCCCTCCTTTCCACATCTAGTGCTATTGTTCTCATTCAAGCCTCGTTATTTCTAATTTGGACCATTATAATAGCTAGTAAATTGATGTCCCCACTTCTAGTCATTTGCCTCTTTGATTTACGCTGCAGTAGAGTCATCTTCCCATAACAAGGCTCAAATCATGTTTGTTTTCTTTATCTGTCTTTTTAAAACTAATTTTTATTGGAGTATATTTGCCTTACAATGTTGTGTTAGTTTCTACTGTACAGCAAAGTGAATCAGCTCTATGTATACAGATATCCCCTCTTTTTTGGATTTTCTTCTCATTTAGGTCACCACAGAGCACTGAATAGAGTTCCCTGTGCTATACAGTATGTTCTCATTAGTTATCTATTTTATACATAGTATCAATAGTATATATATGTCAGTCCCAACCTCCCAATTCAACCCACCACCCCCCCCTTTTCCCCCTTGGTAACCATACATTTATTCTCTATGTCTGTGTCTCTATTTCTGCTTTGCAAATAAGATCATCTATACCGTTTTTCTAGATTCCACATATATGTGTTAATATATATTTGTTTTTGTCTTTCTGACTTACTTCACTCTGTATGATAGTCTCTAGGTCCATCCACATCCCTACAAATAACCCAATTTCATTCCTTTTTATGGCTGAGTAATATTCCAGTGTATATATATACCACATCTTCCCTATACATTCCTCTGTTGATGGACATTTAGGTTGCTTCCATGTCCTGGCTATTGAAAATAATGCTGCAATGAACATTGGGGTGCATGTGTCTTTTTGAATTATGGTTTTCTCTGGGTATATACCTAGTAGTGGAATTGCTGGGTCATATGGTAGTTCTATTTTTAGTTTTTTAAGGATTTATTTATTTATTTACTTATAAACATATTAACTGGAGTATAATTGCTTTACACTGGTATGTTAATTTCTGCTTTATACCAAAGTCAATCAGCTATATATATACATATATCTCCATATCTCCTCCCTCATGCATCTCCCTCCCACCCTCCCTATGTCACCCCTCTAGGTGGTCACAAAGCACTGAGCTGATCTCCCTGTGTTATGCAGCTGCTTCCCACGAGCTATCTATTTTACATTTGGTAGTGTATACATGTCAGTGCTACTATCTCACTTCATCCCAGCTTACCCTTCCCCCTCCCTGTGTCCTCAAGCCTATTCTCTACATCCTCATCTTTATTCCTGTCCTGGCCCTACATTCTTCATAACCATTTTTTTTTTTTTTTTTAGATTCCATATATACATGTTAGCATATGGTATTTGTTTTTCTCTTTCTGACTTACTTCATTCTGTATGACAGACTCTGGGTCCATCCACCTCACTACAAATAACTCAATTTCATTTCTTTTTATGGCTGCATAATATTCCATTGCATATATGTGCCACATCTTCTTTATCCATTCATCTGTTGATGGACGCTTAGGTTGCTTCCATGTCCTGGCTATTGTAAATAGAGCTGAAATGAATATTATGGTACATGACTCTTTTTGAATTATGGTTTTCTCAGGGTATATGCCTAGTAGTGGGATTGCTGGGTCGATGGTAGTTCTATTTTTGGTTTTTAAAGGAACCTCCATACTGTTCTCCATAGTAGCTGTATCAATTTACATTCCCACCAACAGTGCAAGAGGGTTCCCTTTTCTCCACACCCTCTCCAGCATTTATTTGTAGATTTTTTGATGATGGTCATTCTGACTGGTATGAGGTGATATCTTACTGTAGTTTTGATTTGCATTTCTCTAATAAATAATGATGTTGAGCATCTTTTCATGTGTTTGTTGGCCATCTGTATGTCCTCTTTGGAGAAATGTCTATTTAGGTCTTCCACCTGTTTTTTGATTGGGTTGTTTGTTTTTTTTGATATTGAGCTGCATGAGCTGTTTGTATATTTTGGAGATTAATCCCTTGTCAGTTGCTTTGTTTGCACAATATTTTCTCCCATTCTGAGGTTGTCTTTTCATTTTGTTTATGTCTTCCTTTGCTGTGCAAAACTTTAAAGTTAGATAGGTCCCATTTGTTTATTTTTGTTTTTATTTCCATTTCTCTAAGATGTGGGTCAAAAAGGATCTTGCTGTGATTTATGTCATAGAGTATTCTGCCTATGTTTTCCTCTAAGAGTTCTATAGTGTCTGGCCTTACATTTAGGTCTTTAATCATTTTGAGTTTATTTTTGTGTATAGTGTCGGGGAGTGTTCTAATTTCATTCTTTTACATGTAGCTATCCAAATTTCCTAGCACCACTTATTGAAGAGGATGTTTTTTCTCCATTGTATATTCTTGCCTCGTTTGTCATAGATTAGGTGACCATAGGTACGTGCGTTTATCTCTGGGCTTTCTATCCTGTTCCATTGATCTATATTTCTGTTTTTGTGCCAGTACTATACTGTCTTGATTACTGTACTTTTGTCGTATAGTCTGAAGTCAGGGAGACTGATTCCTCCAGCTCCATTTTTCTTTCTCAAGATTGCTTTGGCTCTTTGGGGTCTTTTGTGTTTCCATACAAGTTGTGGAATTTTTTGTTCTAATTCTGTGAAAGATGCCATTGGTAGTTTGATAGAGATTGCATTGAATCTGTAGATTGCTTTGTGTAGTATATTCATTTTCACAATATTAATTCTTCCAATCCAAGAACATGGTATATCTCACCATTGCTTTGTGTCATTGTTGATGTCTTTCATCGATATCATATAGTTTTCTGAGTACAGGTCTTTTACGTCCTTAGGTAGGTTTATTATTAGGTATTTTATTCTTTTTGTTGCAATGATAAATGGGATTGTTTCCTTAATTCTCTTTCTGATCTTTTGTTGTTAGTGTATGGGAATGTAAAAGATTTCTGTGTATTAATTTTGTATCCTGAAATTTTACTGAATTCATTGATTAGCTGTAGAAGTTTTCTGGTGGCATCTTTAGGATTATCTATGTATAGTATCATGTCATTTGCAAATGGTGACAGTTTTACTTCTTCTTTTCCTTCTCTGATTGCCATGGCTAGGACTTCCAAAATGATATTGAATAATAGTGGTGAGAGTGGACACTCTTGTCTTATTCCTCATCTTTGAAGAAATTCTTTCAGTTTTTCACCATTGAGAATAATGTTTTCTGTGAGTTTGTCATATATGGCCTTTATTATGTTGAAGTAAGTTCCCTTTATCCCCACTTTCTGGAGATATTTTATCATAGATTGGTATAGAATTGTGTTGAAAGATTTTTCTACATTTTTTGAGATGATCATATAGTTTTATTCTTAAATTTGTTAATATGGTGTATCACATTCGTTGATTTGAGTGTACTGAAGAATCCTTGCATCCCTGAGATAAATCTCACTTGAACATAGTGTATGATCCTTTTAATTTGTTATTGGATTCTTGTGTCTATGTTCATTGTGATATTGGCCTGTAATTTTCTCTTTTCTTTGGTGATATCTTTGTCTGGTTTTGCTATCAGGGTGATGGTGGCCTCATAGAATGAACTTGGGAGTGTTCCTCCCTCTGCACATTTTTGGAAGAGTTTCAGAAGTGTAGGTGTTAACTCTTCTCTGCATGTTTGATAGAATTCATCTGTGAAGCCATCTGGTCCTGGACTTTTGTTTGTTGGAAGATTTTTAATCACAGTTTCAGTTTTATTACTTGTGATTGGTCCATCCATATTTTCTATTTCTTCCTGGTTCAGTCTTGGAAGGTTGTACTTTTCTAAGAATTTGTCCATTTCTTCCAGGTTGTCCATTTTATTGGCATATAGTTGCTTGTAGTAGTCTCTTACGATCCTTTGTATTTTGGTGGTGTCAGTTGTAATTTCTCCTTCTTGTTTTTTTTTTTCATCTTTAAAAACATTTAATGTCTCCCCACAGCTTACCAACAAAGGTTCACTATCCTTTCAAGGTGCTCAAGTCCTTTGTTAATGTGGCCCCAGGTGACATACCCTAGATATTCTAGCAATATTGAACTATTCATTATTAGCCAAATATGCCTTCTACCTTTTTACCTTTCCAAGCATTTGCTTGTACTATTCCTTCAGCACAAAACACTTTTCTTTCTTTTGTCTGTAACTCAAATCTTGCTGTTGTTTAAGGTTCAGTTCAAATGCCACCTCTTTTAAGGAATACTCTCTGATCACCCTGGTCAAGACCCATATCCCCTTTCTTCTCTGTTGTTGTACTTCCTTACAACACTTGTTTTACTTTACTTTGTGTTAGGTTCATAGTGCCCAGACCTGAACTTCTCTGCACTTTGAATTCTTTGAGGGAGGTCAGGAATTGCCTCATTCTTAACTCATGCCATAGTAGATACTCAGTAAACACTAATGAATAAATTTGTTAATAGGACATGCCAATATCCCAGGAAAGTCAATAAGCAAGGAGAGATATTTAGTATTGGACTTGTAGAAAAATGGTCTATTTAGGGCTCTACAAAAGAGTGGTTCCACAAATTGCTTGTGTCCTATACTTATCTTCCTGTCTGGCTGCATAAAAATGATCTGGATTGCTTGTTGAAAATACCGCTTCCTGGGCTCTTATTCCAGAGCTTTCCATTTGGGAATATGTGCTTTACCAGATGGTTCAGTTGACTGTATGCTAAACCGTGCTTAGGAATTACTGATGTAGAATGTCATGAATCTTTAGGAATGCCTTGATCCATAAAATGAGTCAAGTTAGCTGAAGATACGCTAAATATGTTCATGAGACTGGGACTAATATTTTTGAATACTTTCCTTAGTCACGAATCCTTGAGGCTTACAAATGGATTCTGGAGTGTTCTGTGTCCCAGCAGGAAGAATATAAATGGTTTCTTGACAGGGGCAGAAGAATGCTTTGATTTCAGTCTTATTGCAAATTTGACTTAATTTCTTTCTTTCTTTCTTTTTTTTTTAATAAATTTATTTATTTATTTATTGGCTGCGTTTGGTCTTTGTTGCTGTGCATGGGCTCTCTGTAGTTGCGGTGAGCAGGGGCTACTCTTCGTTGTGGTGCACGGGCTTCTCGTTGCGGTGGCTTCTCTTGTTGTGGAGCAGGGGCTCTAGGTGTGCAGGCTTCAAGAGCTGTGGCATGTGGGCTCAGTAGTTGTGGCTCATGGGCTCTAGAGTGCAGGTTCAGTAGTTGTGGTGCACAGGCTTAGTTGCTCCATGACATGTGAGATCTTCCTGGACCAGGGATTGAACCCATGTCCCCTGCATTGGCAGGTGGATTCTTAACCACTGCACCACCAGGGAAGTCCCTAAATTTATTTTCTGATACCTCATCCTTTTGATTTCCTGTGTCTTGTTGATTTTTCACTGCCTGTCATGTTTGTACATTTCTTTATCACCCTCAAAATGCCACTGAACAGCTAGTCTGATGAACATATCTCCTTCCTTTTCTACAACGAACCCCCTTTTTTTTTTCCACTCTGGTGCATATTTCTGTCTTCTCTTTTTGATCCATTGTTACTCAAGTCCTGGTATTTTTCCTGACATCCAAATACAGAGTAGGTGACTCTATGAAACCTCAACTGAATGTATTCAGAGTAAGATCTGCTGAGAGTGTTGCTTCATAATATTAGATATTTTACCTCCAAGGTAGGTTAAGTAATTCATCAGAGTAGGTATATATGAGTGCTTTGCATGCTCCTCAAGATACCAGAATTATAAATTGGGTTTTCTTGCTATTGAAGAAAGAATATATCCTTTGCTTTTATGATTGACCATGAAGGATCATTTGCACTGTAAAAAGCCCAATAATAATTTTAACATTCATATTTTTTTATTATTAGTATTGGCATCAGTGTTAGTATTTATATTACCACTCCTAATATTCTAGTATTCCTATCACCACCAAAATTTATTGATTGATTACAATGTTGGGAATACTCACAAAGAACTACGAGGCAGGTATTACTACATAATGTTTATATTTGTGGAAACCATAACTCAAGGACTTTGAGCATCTTGTGTAGGGTCATACAAATGGTAAACAGTGGAGCTAAGACTCAAACTTGGTCTGTCTAACTCCAGAATCCATATACTGCCCCCTTTCCTTCCTATTCTCCATATAAATATAGAATTTTGTTTCTAGGTTTTTTTTTTTATTATTATTATAAAGTTGTATCAGCCAGAATCTGTGTAAGGTACAGAATTCAACTTGGATGATTCAGTTGAAGATGCTTTAATGAAAGAATAACTTACAGAAGTGTGGGCAAGACTAAGAAAACAACATGGAGTGTGGAGGTACTTGGGGGTCTTATTACTCTTTTCAGGACTGCAGGAACAAAAATATATAACATTCAAATCAGTAGATTTTTTAAATGCTATATTCTTGGGTACAGATACACTCATGTCTTTTATAGCTTTTTGATTTATTGTTTATTTTAGTAGCATACAACATTTTTCTTTGTCCCTCCTGATTTTTTATTTTTTTGCCTTCTACTCTATTTTGTGTGGTATTACATTATTATTCTCACTTTCTCTTGGTTCATATTTTCCTGACATATTTATTTTCAACATTTTTAGTGTCCTTTATGTGGGCCTGTTGTATACAACTAATTATTGGATCTTGTTTTGATCCAACCCATGAGTCTCTGCCTTTTGAGATATGAGTTTAATTTCTTAATATTTAATATAGTCATTATATGTTTTTAAACATCTTTGGCCATGTTTCCTGTTTTTTTGTTTTGTTTTTAAATTTACTGTAGTCATATCTTATAAAATTTTATTTTATTTTCATTTAGAAATACTTCTCCAATTACATTTTAAAGAGAGTTTTGTCTGGTTGTCCAAGTGAAATCTTGTGTACCTAAAAAGACTTTTGTGTCCAAATAATAGTTTTGATGGATATAAAATTTTAGTTTCAAAGTTTTTTGCATGTTATTTTTGCTGCTGAGAAATCAGATATCAACTGGACCTTATTTCATTGTAAGTGACTTTCTTCTTTGGATTTTTTAAAGAATTTTTAAAATGTTTATTGATGTTATTTTTCTCTTTGTTTTTAATGTTAATACATTTCTCTAAAGTGAGTTAAAATATGGGTGGTTTCTTATATGTTTGTATTCTATAAAGCTTTTCAATATTTTTCTAATTTGAGAAATTAGTCATTTACTTGTATAGGTATTTTTCTCTATTTTTTCTCTGAGTCTTACTATGCATATATTGGTGCTTATAATTCTATCTTCTAGATTTTCTTTTTTCATACTTTTCATCAGTTATCCCTTTTTAATGCCATTCATAGCATTTCCAATCTAATCTTTCAGGTCATTGATTTGTTTTGCAGCTATATTCATTTTCAATCCATTTATTGGATTCTATAAGTATCATGTTTTTCATAACATAGTGTCTATTTTGTTCTTTATGTTCCTTCTTTATGTTTCTGATATTCTCCTTATTTCTTTGGGGATATTTAATAATTTGATCTTTAACTTATGTTTTATCTGATCAATTAATTTTCTTTATCTGGTGCAGATAATTCAGTTTGTCATATTTTTGCCAGAAGGGCAGTAAAGTGTACTGGTAAAAGCATAAGCTTTGGAGTGTTAAAAAAGAGACAACAGACCCACAATAGAGTCACCTGTTCTAAGCCCATTCACCAAACCAAGACTTAATACTTAATTATAGTTTTAACCTCTCTGAGGAGTAGAATCTTCAATCAGTCAATCTGGAATTACCTGGTCATCACTGATACCCAGCAGGACCCTGTGGGGCACCTGGGCACAAAAGCCTTTCTGTGTCCTCCTTTTCTTGATTATAGGAAATAAGCTTATTCAGCCTCCATGACTTTCCCTGAGTTCCAAGGCCAGGATCAAACAGTTGCTAATTAGGGAAAGGAGGGGATGTGGAATCAAGGGAGGAACAGTCAGAGAAGCAATAGTGCAGCCTTGGGGCAGGGAGCTGGTTCCCCCTCAAGGCATATACATAACAAAATCTTTGACCTGTTTTGTAGATACTGAAACCCCCACCAGGTGGGAGAAGTTAACTGTGTACTTCCCACAAGCACAGACCAGTTGGAACCAGAAGGTTGATGATGCTGACTCCCAATTACCTCACCACTAACCAATCAGAAGAATGTCCACAAGCTGATCACACCCTCTTTGAACCATTACTATAAAACTCTCACTACCCTCTCCAGGTTGGGACAAACAGTTTTGAGGGCATTAGCTTACTGTGGCCCCCTTTGCCTGGCAAAGCAATAAAGCTATTAGTTTCTACTTCACTCAAAACTCTGTCTCTGAGATTTAATTCAGTGTTGGTGTACAGAGGCCAGATTCAGCTTCAGCACTAGTGAGGTAATCTGCCTGATAGACCCCTGTCATCTCCTAGAGGAAGGAGACCTTGCCACAAACAGTCCACTTGCTAATAACTTCCTTGTCCCAACCCCTTCTGCCTATAAAAGTCTTCCATTTTGTATAGGTCTTTGGAGCTCCTTTCTGTCTGCTAGATGGGACACTGCCTGATTCATGAATTGTTGAATAAAGCCAGTTAGATCTTCAAATTTACTCAGTTGAATTTTGTTCTTCAGTGGGAGCCAGACTGTCTACATTCAAAACCCAGGTCTGCCAATGCCCAGCTGTGTAATCATGGGCAAATAACTTAACCTCTCTGTGCTTCCTTTTTGATACTTAAAATTGGGTTAACAGAGAAGTTGTGAGGATTGAATAGACTGATATTTGTAGCACATAGTACCATGTCTCACACACACTTAGTGTTGGTAAGCTTTTGCTAGTATTACTAGAGTCATTTAACTGATCAAATATTGTGTTATTTCCCCTTTGGAGCAGATATTTTCCTGGTTCTGTTAGCACTGAAGGCTGAGCTGCATGTCTTGGCTGCAGCTTCTCTTGGTGAGTATAGGGAGGAAGGAAAGGAGTATTACATCTCAAGACAGAGAAATTTTACAGTTACAACCCTACCACTTCCCTGACATTGATGCTCTTTAAGATTTTCTTCTCCTTCTGTTGAAAATGCCTGGATTTTGGGTACAGAGGTGTGGGAGGAGGAAGATTTTAGTTGGCTTGCATACGTTGTTAGCTGCTTCCACTTCAGCTGGCCGATATGCCAACCTGATGTTAGGTACCCTGTTGCCATTGCCTTGCAGTGGTCTACCCTGGACATCTTCTCCTCTGGGTTGTTGTCTTTCCTACACCCTCCACCACCACCCCTCCCAAGGGATCCAACCACCTTCTCTTGGATTCACACAGTTCTTATGCTAGTTTAATAGATCTGTCAACTTCTCTTTGTCTGTTTTGGGAGTTCCCAGTGTTAGATTATGTGAAGGGAGACAGCAATCTTTTCTACTTTTCTATCTTGTCAAGATATAAAAATCATGATTTGCCCTCTGGTTTTATAAAGGAAGAAATGGAAGCTCACCGTGGGAGTGGAGCTGATGCTTATTGCATTCCTGTAGCATGTGAGGTGTAGGGTCTAACATCACAATGAAGAAGATGATGATGATCTTCCTTTCCCTTCCCCCTACCTGGCATGAAACATGGTATATTCTTGATTCCAAATCCTCATAGCAGTTCCTTCAAGAAAGGTAACATTATCTTTTGCTGCCAAGAGGATGATGAAACTCTGAGAGGTTAGGTAACTGGCTCAAGGACACAGAGCAGATAAGTGGCAGAAGCTACAAGTTATCCTCTGCTGTAAAAAACAGGTCATGCTCTTTTCTCCTTCTCTGCTTGGAGCCCTTTCGGTGTGAAATGCTATGCCCAAAGCACAGAGTGAGCTGGTGGCAGCCCTGCACCAGATCCGAGTCCAATGACTCCTGACCCTCTGAGCTCTCTGCCACACACTCCAAAGATGTCCTTTTCTATGTCCAAAGATGTGAACCAGTCCCTGGAATATGGTCTTCCAGCTACTGAGTGGAAAAATACCATCAGAGAACCAGGGAAGGAAAAAAGAAAAGTGAAGAGGAGAGGCAAATACCTTATTTATCACTCTTGACTTCATTACAAAAGATCTGCAAAGCTCACAAAAAAGTCAACTTGCAAATCATGTTATGGTTAATAAAACAGTAATTTAAGCCCCCCTGGCTCTACCTGCAGTGTCCTGAGGTACTCACAATGCCCTTTCTGTGTTTTATTTTAGGGCTCAGTACAAAAGGTTTTCACCTTAACATAATTAACTTTTTATCATTAAGATTCAGAAAAATTGAATTGTATTGGACACAGGTCACTGTAATGAGAATTTAATGGCTACGTATTACAATGCAAGCTAAGCTTTGAATACGTGCTAGAGGCGTCACATTGCTACTGACCTATGCAAATTTCCATCTCAGTGGCCCTTATTCTTCCCACTGTGGCATCAGACCCCCACTCCGCTTTCCTCTCATCTCCTTAAACAATGATTCCCTCATTTTCATATTAATTGCATCACTTAACTGAGATAATGCTCCCTCTGAAATGAGCAAAGGGATGAATCACCGAAACGGGCCATTATTCTTTTTGCTTAACCAATTTCACAGGCCCCGCACAAAGCACTGCCTTCATCTGGCTTCCTATAATTGCTTATCATTAGGCCCAGCCGCCCCACGAAGTACCTTTTTATTTATTTAAGTCTCATCTCTGACGGATGGAAAATGAATCACTTGCATATCTGAGGAGCCCAGACAGTTCCAGGCAAGGGGGGTAGTGGGATATCCGGGAGAACTCTAAAGGCAGAAATCAAGAAGCATCCTGGGTGAATGGCCCCGCCCCTTCCCCTTTCCCACAGAGATTCCAGGGGCAGCCACAGCTATCAGGTGACCTAGGGGCATTTAGCAGCAGCCCCACTGGCTCCTGATAACCTAACCAGATAACCCAGAGGAAGGAGGGATTGACCACGTGATGATGGCAGCTCGGTACCCACAAGGGAGTGTATGAGGTTGTCCAGGTGCCCACTTCGCCAGGGAAGGCAGTCTCACCTCCACGACTTGGGCAGGTGTGAGGCTGTACCCTGGCCTTGACTTTCTTATTCTGGACCCATCAGCATGAGATGACTTAAGGAACACTGAAAAATTGCTATTCATTCATTCTCTCTCTCTCTCCCTCTCTCTCTCTCTCTCTCTCTCTCTCTCTCTCTCTCTCTCTCTCTCCCCCCCTTTCTCTCCTTTAGGAACAGAATGGTGAAAGAGAGAAGGAGAGAAGGAAAGGGCATTTTCTGAGGGAAATTAGTTTGTTATCAGCCACAGACATACTCAGAAAGACATCAAGAAAGAATGGCTCCCTTGCCATGAAAAGGAAAAACTCCTATTAGTCAGTCAGGAGATCTGGGCTAAAGCATTCCCTGGAGGTTTACCCAGAGCACACCATGTACTTTTGTTCTGGTGGATAAGAGGGCCTGTCTCAGAGCTAGCTGTCAATGGCCTTGGGATCCGTTCTGTCATAATGTTGTTTCTCAGATATTGCTGCCATGACTCCCGTCGCCTGTCTGTTTGGTGGCTGCTGTAATTTGACCTGTAAGTCTCATCCACCTTTGTGCTCAGCCCTCACCAGGGCTTCTCAGCCTGGCGCCCTACCCTCACATTAACCCATCAGGAGCTTGGGACAGGGCACAAATAGCTTCTCTGAGAAAGAAAGGACAGTTTCCTCACATTCCTTTTGTTTCTTTGTTTGTGGTGTTCCTGGGATGGCTGATAGGGGTGGAAATCCAGCCCACACTGTTGTCCTTCTTGACACTTAAGGGAGATGACCTTGTGAGTATACCTGAGGCACTTGGTTTAGGGCAGGGGTAAGCAGAGGACGGTCATTCTCAAAATGTGGTCCTCCAGCCATCAGCAGCATCAACTGGAAACTTGTTAGAAATATTAATTCTCGGGCCCCACCCCAGACAACTGAGTGGGGAAATTTGAGGGTGGGCTCAGTTAATAAATGACTGTATTATTATTATTAAGAATTAAAATAAGAGGGGTATAAAGACTGATATATATCTCAGCTCAACTGTTCAAAATGATGAGATCAGCAGATCTTTGCTGAGCTCCTCCTACATGTTCTGGTTTGAACCCTGGGGTCCTCTTACAGGTATGGGACAGGGTGATGGGCAAAATTTGTAAAAACTGAGAGGGCTGGGACTGGGAGAGGAGCATTTTCTGAGGTGACTGGGGTGGCAGAGCTGGATCAGGGACTCAACTGTATTCAGGAAGAGGCATTAACCTTGAGTTAGGAACATAGAACCCAGAAGGGTAAGACCATCATTTGGATGATAACAGAATCAGGCAGGTGGGGACGTAGTCTGTAAAGGAGAATCCTGTAAGTCATTCGGGGCCAGATCAGAGAGTCATGGGTGGTAATGGAGCCCCATTTATATGTGGGGCATGTGGATGATTTGATGGTTTCAAGAGCTTAGGAGGACTCTCTGCTCTGCTAGATGCCACAGCAGATTAAATCTTAATATTGCATTTTTGAAATGATATTGAGAACTATTGCAAGTGAACTCTTTTCCTGTCTCCTGCAATCACAGGGGAGTAGGAACATAGGAACATTTGCAGCCTCCCCTCACCCTTTCCTAGGTGAGAATGTGTGGTCCCTGGATTGGAGGTACTTCCTGTGGGCCATGTCTGGGGGTTCACTCCATGGAAAGATCTTTGTCTCTCTGGTGGGAAATAAGGTTGAGGGTAAAGTAGGGCCAGATTCTGCAGGGGAGTTTTGAAAGCCAGGGTAAAATACAATTAAGGAGTCATTATACGTTTTTGAGTTTGGGAACAAAAGAATAAAGTAGTGCCTTACAAAGCCTAATTGAAAGTGATATTTGGATGGATCAAATAGATGCTCTGTAAATGGCAGACAGGCTAAAAGAGAAGGGCCTCCCTGGTGCTCCTAAATCATGCCGTATTACTTAGCTCTCTGGGTTTGTTTCCTTGGTTGTAAATGAGAATTACCTATTTCATAAACTGCCTCTTTCACAGGGTGTGACTAGCTTGTTTCTTGCATCAGATCATTCCAAGCTTGGATAGATAATTCGTGTTAGGAACCACTGAATTTTCTTGACTTAGAATTGCCATGATAAAAGCTACAGTTTAATAGAAACTGTAGAATGGCAACACAGAGATATTTTCATTATGGTGAACATATTATTAAAATGAGCAGGTTGGCATATGTCATAAAAATTAAACTGGTAGAGAGCTGAGCTTAGAATAATAATACTGAAGACAAAGAATCCTTTCCAGTTGCAGAGTACATTATAATTTGTATTAGTTTATGTGAGCTAAATTGCTGCAAGAAAGAAGCTAAAAATGTAGCAGCTCAAACATGATGAAGGCTTGATTTCTTCTCTCCTAAGAGTTGAGCAGAGATATTCCAGGTCAGCAGAGGTGGTTGGTGTGGGGGAGACAATTTCTGCTCCATGCAGTCTTTCAGGGACTCAGGTTGGTAGTGGCTCTGCCATCTTCAACACATGGCTTCCACTGCTATCCCAATGACCTTCTTGGTCTCTGGCCACACAAAGAAGAAGAACATGGAAGAGTCTGGAAGTTTTTGTGGCCAAGATCTTGACAAGGCACACATCACTTCTACTCACATCCCATTGGATCAGACCCCATCACATGACTAAATTGCATTACCCCATCATGTGACTAAATGGAAAATGCAATTTAGTTCTGTACTAAGGAAGAAAGGAAGAAGAGATTTACTGGACAGTTGGAATTCTTTTTGTAGCAAGTCTTACAGGTACTCTATAATTTCTATTTTACTGAAGAAGTCAGTGAAACTCTTGTTAAGTGTATTCTTTGAGAAAATTTTGGCTACCAATGCATGGATCTGGGAAAATTTCAAGATCATTTTATCACCTCTCTATTTATATTCCAGCCCCAAAGTTAATTATTCATAAAACCAAGGATTTATAGAATATCTACAATGTGCCTAGTTCACTATCTCTATATACTTGGAATCCATTGGTGGTCATAGTTCTACTAGCTTTCTGACTGAAGAGTGATTTCTTCATATATGAATGAACAATAAAATTACCTTTACTTTTGATATCTGAATACTATTTGAAACCATAGTTACATATCTTATTTTCAAGATGGGTCACATTTTCTAGATAACATACATCACATATTAAATAGCCCTACATGTTCATCATGCTGTAAGTTTCTCAAGAGGAGAGGAAGTAAAATTTCTTGCTGTTTTATAAAATCTTTGTAACATCTAGCATAGAGTTTTAGAATTGGACAGGAAGAGGTTTTAGTCTCAGTTCTGTGTGGTTAGCCAGTTCATTTAACCTTTTAAGTCATGCTTTCCTTTCCATAAAGAAAAGGAAAATATCTACCCTGTATGTCTTGCAAGATGGTTGGGAGAAGTAAGTGATAATGAATGTTAAAGGAATATGATATTACAAAATTTGGTGGAGACATAGAATCATTATTATGATATTCCATCAGTACTCTGATTTTTTTCAGATTACTGAACACACATTTGCTATCATAAAACATTTGCAGTGTTGTATGTGAGGTAGGGTTTATTGTTGTCGCCATTTTGCAAAAAAGAGAATTGAGATTCAGAGAGGTTAGTGGCTACTTCTTTGTCCACAGTTGGTAAGAATAAGGCATTACGTGTAACATTAAGGGAAGAGCATTGGCTCTGAAGGTCAAAGACTTGTATTTGAGGATACCATCTCTGGTAAATATTAGCTGTGTAAGTTTGGAAAAATCACTTTCCTCTGTGAGTCTACTTCCTCATCAGAGAGAAGCGTATCTTTTACTCCTTATAACCTTACAAGGTTCTTACCAAGATCATAGAAATAATGTATCAAAATTCTTTCAAGATTTTTTTAATGGCTTTGGTAAAAGTCAGTCATTCTTGGCTTTGTCTCTCAAGTCACTCAGGAGCCATTAAGTTGAACTTTATGCTGTTGCAGGTTTCCTTATTATTTAACTGAGGTCTGAGGTGAGATTGAGTGCATGAGACTCAAGCTTTCAAAGGTGGATCATTATATTATGGAATGTTAACATTGGAGGACTTTAAAGTTTAATCTAGTACAAGCTGTCATCAAACACAGAACCCCACTAGATGGTATATTTGAAATATTCTTTCAGCTTCAGTTGTAGTAATTCTACAAATGAGAACCGACTTATAATAAGGCACATTCTATTTGGGTATTTGGTTTAACCAATATTTATTGAGGCAGTCACTATGCTAGTGGGCTAACACAGAGGACTGGATTGTCCAATCTGACTTACATATTCAAAGATCTTACCCCATACCAAGATTTACTAGTAATTTCAGGGATAAAAGCAATCAAGTGGCACAGGCGAAACAAGGAGAGGTCTTGGACATTCTGTATGGCTCCCCAGGTCTTTTCTTCCTGCATCAGATATGAAATCTCTGGCCAACCATGATAGGTAAAGTCTCTACTTATCATGAGGCTTTGCAGGTTACTGTACACAGAGGAGAGTGTTTGGGTTATCTCTATTTTATACTCCAGATAATTGTACAACTTAGGTTAGGTGCCCTGGGAAATCATTAAATCCATAGATTCTAGGTTTGTTTGCCACAAGCGATTCTAAACAATGGACATTCTGTTAAGGACATTTCATAAATAATTACCCTCTTCTGGGAAATACAACTTTATTTGTCAGGAAGGACTGGGACTTTATCCTGTTGACATGGAGTAAGGTTGAGATACAGTCACTCCAGTGCCAGTCAGCCATGACTGCTAGAAGTTTTTTCTCTCTCTCTTTTTTTTTTTAATCGAAGTATAGTTAATTTACAATGTTGTATTAGTTTCAAGTATACAGAAAAGTGATTCAATTATAGGTTATTACAAGATATTGAGTATAGTTCCCTGTGCTATACAGTAGGTCCTTGTTGTTTACCTTTTTTTTTTTTCGGTACGCGGGCCTCTCACCACTGTGGCCTCTCCCGCTGCGGAGCACAGGCTCCGGACGCGCAGGCTCAGCGGCCATGGCCCACGGGCCCAGCCGCTCCGCGGCATGCGGGATCCTCCCGGACAGGGGCACGAACCCATGTACCCTGCATCGGCAGGCGGACTCTCAACCACTGCGCCACCAGTGAAGCCCTGTTTACCTATTTTATATAAGGTAGTTGTATATATGTATGATTTTTCTTCTCTTTTTGAGATTAAATCTGCCCACCTACTCTGTCAAATTGATTTTACTCCTGCCCTTAGAGCTAGTGAGGAAACATGTAATTTCTCTCTAAACCGATGGCCCTCAGGCATTTGAAGACAGATTTCATGTTCCCCCCATCCCTGCCCCTGAGCTTCTCTAAGACTGGTGTCTTCATGTTATGTGGCCTCCAGACTCCACACCATTCTGGTGTCCCCTTGATTTCAGCCTCTCCCAAGTACTAGAGTTCGGTGAATGGCTGAGGGATACTACTTTCAGGGTTGGGGGAAGGGAAGCAATTCAGTCTTGGATGCCAGGAAATTGGATGCTTCATTCCAGCTAAACCTCTATTAAATTCCCATTTTCCATATGAAATTCAGTTCCTTGCTTCTTTCACATTCAGATATAATTTGCTTGGCACTTCACTGATTCCAATGAAATGTTCAAAATCCTCCATAAAGTTTCTACATACTTTTTCATGATTCTCCTGTTTCCTGTTTCTGCAGTTATGTGGGTTGCCTTTGAATGGCTATGTCAGATTAGTGCCTAGAACAATCCTTGGCACTTGATAGGTGCTCACTAAATATTTGTTGAGTGAATGAATAGACCCACATTCAGGCAAAACTCAGCATCTGTCTTGGTTGCTCCCTTTCTTCAAGCACTTTTTAAGTTGAGAAGAATTTACTGAAGATTGATGGCCACAACATAGCAAGGCTGCAACTTTCTGCTTTGTTCCTTTTCTCTAGCCATGTACTGAAGTAACTTTTCTCTAGGAGCTGCAGATTCTTTTCTCTCCATTATGCGTAATAATTCAGATCTGCTTGGCTCATGCATTTAGTCACATCCCCTAAGAACACTGGTATACTGGTGAATGTTTAACAACTGGATCTCCAAAAATTCCCACCATGGCTGATTTCAAAGTTCCAAGGTGAAGTCATTGAAGGTAGAGTTGGAAAAAGATGCACATGTCCAGCTCTTGGAGGTATAAGCTGACCCTTCCAGTCACGGTAGTGGCTCACAAAACAAAGGCTCCACCCTCCTTAGAGGATGGTTGAGATCATAAACAGTTACTTTTTTTCTCTTACTACATTCAAATGAACTGTTTAGCATAAATTAGACTTTCAAAACTAGACTTTCTAGACTTTAAAAACTAGTGCTCAACATTTTAAACCAGTGGTACCAAACTGTGAGAAGTGCTGCCCCCCAGAGGGCATTTGGAAATTCATGAGGCTATTTTTGGCTGTAACAGTAATGGTATGCTATAGGTACTTAATGGACAAAGGTCAGGAATGCTGAATGTTCTGCCGTGGGAAAGACAGTCCTGCACAATAAATAATTTTCCTGCCTCCAAACTCTATAGCACAGTCCTTGGAAAAGGCAGTTTTACACTGTGCCTCCCACAAGTTGGCTTTCTGCCAGATGGTAGTCCTTTATATTCTGCTGAACTTTTGTGAGCAGAGTAATCATACCCTGCTGCTTACAGGAAAAGGAAGTCCTATGCTTAGTGACAGATGCTTATTTTATTCCTAAATGAGTGAAATAAAATGCATTGGATTGAAACTTTTTTCCCCTATTAACCTTTAGCAGCATTTATAATGACCATGTTAAATCAAACCTCATTACAATGTAATGGGGCCTGACTGAAATACTGCAGGTATGATGCTGAGTAATTTCATAAATTATTAAACGGTAATTGAAAGTAATATGGCAGAATACATTCTATTCCTGAGGGGGAAAATATGGAGGACTTTGGAGGGAAATGAAGTTGGTGAAAATATAGCATATAGAAAAGGGTTGGAAGAAAGGTGGAGAAGGGAGATAGAAGACCTGAATATATCCTTTAATTTTTGGCATTGGGTTAAAATATGTAATTTTGATACTGGTGTTATGGTCCCTGCTTAAAACATTGCAGACATGTAGAGTCCTTTCTCACTTCATGTGTTCAGGCATGCTTCAGGGCAAAAGAATCAAATTCAAATTATTTTTTAATATTAAAAGTTTCTTGATGCCATGTGTTTATTTCAGTTCACTTCCAGCCATTACTTTCCTAATAGCTTTTCAGAAGCTTAAAAAAATCCCAATCAGCAAAGTAATTGTGTTTGTTGTGAAAAAACTAAAATAATAAAGAATATAGATTTGGAGGGAAGTCTCATTATCACACATAGCCTTCACTGTAGGTAGTGTATTCTTTCAGATCTGCACACATTATGCTTTGTAAGTTTACTTTTCCAACGTAGGCTCATACAATAGGGATTGTCCTACAACTTGCTGTTTTCATCTAATATTATAGCTTGGGCATCTTTCTATGTCTATACATGCAGATCTAAACTTAAACATTTATTAATTTAATTACTTTAAATTGAAGTGTAGTTGATTTACAATATTATATTAGTTTCAGGTGTGAAACATATTGAGTCAATATTTTTGTAGATTATACTCCATTTCAAGTTACTATAAAATAATGAATATATTTTCCTCTGCTGTACAATATATCCTTGTAGCTTATTTATTTTATATATGGTAGTTTGTACTTCTGAATCCCCTACCCCTATCTTGCCCTCCCTCCCTCCCTTCTCCCCCCTGGTAACCACTAGTTTGTTCTCTGTATCTGTGAGCTGATTTCTGTTTTGTTGTATTTATTCATCTGTTTTATTTTTTAGATTCCACATATAAGTGATAACATACAGTATTTGTCTTTCTCTGTCTGACTTATTTCATTAAGCATAATACACTCTAGGTCCATCCATGCTGTTGCAAATGGCAGAATTTCATTCTGTTTTATGGTTAAATAATATTCCATTGTGTATACATAAACATATATTGTATAATCTATCTATCTATCTATCTATATCACATCTTCTTTATTCATTCATCTTTGATGGACACTTAGGTTACTTCCATATCTTGGCTATTCTAAATAGTGCTGCTATGAACACTGGGGAGCATGTATCTTTTCAAATTAGTGTATTCATTTTCTTTGGATATATACCCAGGAGTGGCATTGCTTGATTATATGGCAGTTCTATTTGTTAGTTTTTTGAGGAGGCTCCATACTGTTTTCCATAGTGGCTGCACCAATTTACATTCCCACCAACAGTGTACTAGGGCTCCTTTTTCTCTACATTCTCACCAACATTTGTTATTTGTAGACTTTTTGATGATAGCCATTCTGACAGGTGTGAGGTGATGTCTCATTGTGGTTTTGTAAACTTTTTAAAAATTAAGGTATACTGTAAAATGCACAGAATTTTAGTGTAGGTCTTTATGATTTTCCTAAATAAATGTATCCATATAGTCACCACTTAAATTAAGATATAGAATATAACCACTATCCCTGAATTATCTTTCTTATCCCTCCCAGTCACTTTATTCAACATTACTGAATGTAATCACTCTTCTGAATTCTATCACCATAGATTAGTTTTCCTTTATCTTAAGATTAATATAAATTGAATCATTTAGCATTAACTTTTTTGAGTCTGGATTCCTTTGCTTGTATGGTTGTGAAATTTTTCCACTAATGCATGGAGTAGTAGTTAGTTCATTTTTATTGCTGCAGAGTATTGTATAGTATGACTGTAATATAGTCTATTTGTTGTGCTTTGATTGACTTTTAGATTGTGTTGTTTTAGGGCTACTGTGAATACCTTTATGCCTATCTTTATACCTATACATGTCTTTTGATGAATATACATACATTTTTCCTGGGCACATACCTAGAAGTCAAATTGCTATGGCATAAGTCATGTGCATATTTAGCATTAGCTGCTACTGCCAACAGTTTTTCCAAAGTGACTATAAGAATTTTTATTTCCATAGGCATTGTATTAGAATTCTAGTTGCTCTACATCTTTGCCAACACTTTGGTCATTTTTTTTTTTTAATTTAGCTTTCAGCCAATTTTGTAGCTTTCTAGTGGTAATTTATTGTGTCTATTTCACATTTCCCTTATGACTAAAGGTTGAAAACCTTATGACTAAGGGTTGAACACCTTATGAAACAGTTGGTCAATTTCTTTTGATAAGTGGCTGGACAAGTCTTTTGCCTTTATTTTATTGGGTTGTTTTCCTCTTTCTTACTGATTTATAGGAGTTTTTTATAAATTCTGAATGTAATTTGGATGCATGTGTTGCAAATATCTTCTCCCACTCTGTGTTTTGCTTTTTTGCTCTTTAAGTCATCTTTTAATGAAGTTGATTTATTTGTATTTTCTTGTATTATTTTTAGTGTTTCCTGTTTTCTATTTAGGAATGTTTTGCCTACCCCAAATGAAGCTGTTATCTTATCTCCTGTGTTACTGTTTCATCTATCACAATTAGATCTATGATGCACCTAAAATTTGTTTTTGTATATGGTGTGAGGAAAGGGGTAAAGTTATTTGATTTAGCATAAATTATTGAAAAGACCATGCTTCTTTCACTGCATTTCATGGTCAAACTTTGTGATAAATCAGAAGTCTGTATATGATTGGAGCTTTTTCTGGAGTCTCTTCTATTTCTTTGTTTTATTGTATATCCTATCACTACTACCACACTTAAAATTGTAGTTTTATAAGATTTGGTATCTTGTTATGTAAGTCATTAAGCTTTAGTCTTCTTTAGAATCATATTCACTATTCTTAACCCTTTTCATTTTTATATTCATTTTATAATCATCTAATCAATTTCCATGAAATTTTTGTTGGAAGCAAACTATACATTAATTTGAGAAGAACTGATACCTTTAGAATATTGAGTCTTGTAATCCATGAACATGGTGTAAGCCTCCATTTATTTAATCCTTTAATTTTCTTTTAGTAATATTTGTGTTTTTCTGTGTAGCAATCTTGCCCATTTTAAAAATTAGATTTATTCCTAGGTATTGAGGTATTTTAAGGGTAGGTATACTAAAATCTGTAAATTTCCTTTCTAATTGTTTCTAGAATGTAGAAATACAATCATTTTTTATATTGACTTTGTAATTAGAAATCTTGTAAAATTTACTTATTTATTTTCAGAATTTATTTGTAGATTTTTTTTGCATTTTATATTTATATTGTCATGTTCTATGAATAATACTACTTATTTCTTCCTTTAATTTTTAACTTTATTTACTTTCTTTTTGTATCTTATTGCACTCATTAGACCCTCTGTAGCAATAATGAATAGAAGAGGTGATAGCAGTGTTAATGAAAATAATTATTCATGACTTTTGTTGAAATAGTAAAGGATAATCATGGTAGATGTAGGGACTGTCATAGGATTTTACAATACAGGATAGAGATTCAGCTTGACTAAGAA
Organism: Delphinus delphis; assembly: GCF_949987515.2. Taxonomy (NCBI): domain Eukaryota; kingdom Metazoa; phylum Chordata; class Mammalia; order Artiodactyla; family Delphinidae; genus Delphinus; species Delphinus delphis. Next base: position 98,236,726 of record NC_082687.1, on the reverse strand, counting down.
TACAACAAGGAAAGTCAAGATTTATAGCCAAGGATCAAGGGGAGGTGGTGTTGATGAATGAAAAATTACTCTAAGGGTAGGGTAATTCTTTGCTAAATTGACCTAATAGGATTCTTGCTGAAGGCAGGCAGGGTGATCAGATATTACCTGGGAGATGGTGGGAGATGAGGACTTTGATCAAATATCAGGGTAATAAGATTTTGAGGGTGGGGATTCTGACTAAACTGATAGCAGGATTCTTGCTAAACCTAGACTCTACAAGGATAGACATGGAAGGTCACAGTTTGGGCTAGTTGAGCAGAAGGCTCAGAGGATCTTGACTAAAAGTTTGGCGGCAGAGAAAATCTCAGTCTGCAGATATTCTTGTTTCATTCCCAATCGTAGGGGAAAAGTTTCTAATATTCCATCACAAATATTATGCTTACTGTAGGTTTCTCTTTTTTGTTTTAAACCAGATAGTCTTTATCAGATTAGAAAATTTCCTTCTATTTTTTTTCTTTTCTAGAGTACATTTTTTAGAATCATGAATGCATGATGAATTTTATCAAATGCTTCCTCTGTACTAATTTAGATGTTCGTGTGGAGTTCTTATTCATTCTGTTAATGTGGTGAACAACACTGATTAACTTTTAAAAATATTAAACCAACTTGGCACTGCTGGAATAAACCCTACATTGTTACAAGACATTGTCCTTTAAGGTATCACTGCATTTGATTTGCTATTACTTTGTTTCAGACACTTGTGTGTATGTGTGTGTTCATTAGGATTGATCTGTAATATTTTGTTTTGTAATTTCATTGACAGATTTTGGGGTTGAGGTTGTGCCAATATCATAACAAGAGATACCACACTTTTTTTTTTTTTTCATTCCTGGGAAGAATTGATGTAAGTTTGGCATGATTTCTTATTTCTATATTCAAAAGAATTCCCTGGTTAAGCTATCTTGGACTGAAGTTTTCTCTGTGGTAGGACTTTTACTTATGGATTAAATTCCTAAGAGATGCAGGAATATTCAGATCTCTTATTTATTCTATGTCAGTTTTGGTAAACTGTGCTTTTAAGGAATTTGTCTATTTATTCTAAGCTTTCAAGCTTATTGGCAGAAGTTGTTAATATTATCTTTCTATTATCTTTTTAATCACTGTGCAAGCAGTGATAATGTTCTTTTATTCTTTTTGATATATGTTATTTGTGCCCTTTCATTTTTTTACCGTAGAATTACGAGAAGTTTATAAATTTTAGTAGTCTTTAAAAATAACCAAATTTTTACTTTACTGATTTTTTATACTGTTTTTATTTTACTGATTTTTCTTTTATATTTATGATTTTCCTTTTTCTACTTCCTTGAGTTTTATTTACTGTTCTTTTTCATGCTACTTCAGATAAATGTTTGAATCATAAATCTTTAGCCTTTATTATTTATTTATTTATTTATTTCTGCGGTACTCAGGCCTCTCCCGTTGCGGAGCACAGGCTCCGGACGTGCAGGCTCAGCGGCCATGGCCCACAGGCCTAGCTGCTCCGCGGCATGTGGGATCCTCCCGGACCGGGGCATGAACTCGTGTCCCCTGCATCGGCAGGCGGACTCTCAACCACTGCACCACCAGGGAAGCCCTATGCAGTTGTGGTAACTGAAGGAAAGAGGATGTTCACATTAGGAAGGTAGACAGGTATACAAAGACCACATCATGAAGGGTGTAGAGAGGCTTATAAAGTAACATAAACTTGAGAATTTAGCTAGGTTAATGAAAAGCTGATGGGTTTTATGCTCTAGAGAGTGGTTTGTAAAGTGGGGGCAGGTAGCAAACTAAGATAGAGTGTGACTACTTGGAAGATGATTAAGGAATCCAGATGAGAGGCAAATTAGCTGGACTGAGTGTTGTCAGTGAGGTTAGAAAAATTGAATTTGCAAGGAATTTAATAATTAGAAATTTGCAGGGGTGCTGAATTAGGTGTGGAAGGAGTTTGCCTTCCATTCTACCAGACATATTTTATCATACATTTTCCACCTGTCTCATGTCCCCAAATATGTCCCATGCTGACTCAGTCCTGGGTCTTTAGGAATAATATTCACTCTACCTAGAGTACCCTTTCTCTCCCTATCTACCTGATTCCCCCTCATACCAATTCAGAAGTCATTACAACCATGAAGATTTCCTTGAATCCCTGACTGGGTTAGCACCTCTACTATATGCTCTTATGACAGGCTGAAATTCTATCCTCACATGGCAATTAACACACTCGATTATTTACTGTTTAAAATTTACACTAATAAATGTTGAGGTTAATGAGATCAGGGGAAACAATATAAACATTTAAAGCTATACATTTTTCTTTTTTTTTTGAGAAAGTCATTTATATAAAAATTCTTAGAATGTTAGAAATAGGGATCTTTTAACTTAATAAAGTATATCTATATGAAACTTGCAGCAAAATATCACAGTGAAAGGTGAGGAATAAGATAAGGGTCTAAACACTGATTTATCCATCTGTCACAAACTTTGGAATAATGTAGTTTTATTATAATTCAGTTCAAAATGTTAAAAAATTTTTTCATTGTGCTTTTTTTCTTTTTACCCTGGTGTTGCTTACAAGGGCATTGCTTGATTTCTTAAATCCCAAACACTTGTGGATCTTTCTAGTTTTGTTTTTGTTATTGATTTCTAGCTTAATATCATTGATGTCACAGAACATATTTTGTCATAATTATTCTTTGAAATTTGCTGATATGCTTTATAGATCAGCATAAGATCATTTGGTAAATATTCCATGTATATTTGAAAAACATGTTATTCTGCAGTTGTTGGATGCCATACTGTATACAGGATCATTTAGTTAAATTGGTTAATCCTGATATTCAAATCTGTGACATCCTTACTGATTTTTGGGGGGCTGTTTGTTGTACCAGTCACTGAGAAAACTGTGTTAAAACCTCTAACTACACTTATAGATTTTTCTTTTTGTCAATTTTTGGCATAAATATGTTGATACTACATTTTTCAATGTATGGAAATTTAGAATTTTTATATCTTTTTTTGATTTACTCCTTTATCATTATAAAAACTATTTTTAGTAATACTTCTTACCTTAAAGTTATATATAAGGTCAATATAGATATATTCGTTTTCATTTATTTATTTATTTATATTTTTGGCTGCATTGGGTCTTCGTTGCTGCATGCGGGCTTTCTCTAGCTTTGGCACGCAGGGTCTACTCTTTGGTGTGGTGCACGGGCTTCTCAACATGGTGGCTTCTCTTGTTATAGAGCACAGGCTCTAGGTGCACAGGCTTCAGTAGTTGTGGCATGTGGTCTTCAGTAGTTGTGGTGCACAGCTCTAGAGTGCAGCCTCAGTAGTTGTGGCACACGGGCTTAGTTGTTCTGTGGCATGTGGGATCTTCCCGGACCAGGGATTGAACATGTGTCCCCTGCATTGGCAGTGGATTCTTAAGCACTGCACCACCAGGGAAGCCCCATATTAGTTTTCTTTCAATTAATTTTTTGCCTGGTATATTTCTCTATTCTTTGATTTTTCAAACATTTTTGTACCTATATTTAAGATATGTTTCCTGACTATCCCAGTGTGACAATCTTTGTTCTTAATGGAAAGATTTAGTCTATTTACATTTAACATAAGTTGTTTGTTTATTTAAATGAATTTTGCCTTCTTATTACTTGCTTAGTCTACTTGTCTTATTCACTTCTATTATTTTCTTTCCTGTAGGATTAAGCATATTTCACAAATTATATTTTCCTCTATTAGTTTATTTCATATATATGTATATATATACACACACACACACATGCATATAATACACAATAAAATGTTATTATTATTTTTGTGATTACCCTAGAGATTGCAATATGCATCCTTGACTTATTAAAGTCTAATGCAAGTTAGTATGTTTACCATTTTATGGATAATACAAGGGCCTAAGAATATTTTAATTCATTTTAGCTCTCTACCAACTCATGTACTATTGCTATTGTGTATTTTGATTCTCTCTATATTTTAAACACCAAAATGTTTTATTATTTTGTTTTATGTAGTAAATATTCAGTTTTCATTCTACATATTTTCCTTTACTATTGTATTTCATTTCTTTTTATGTTAATATGCTTCTATCTGGGATTACTTTTCTGCCTAAAGAATTGCATTTAGTATTTCCTTTCTTATAGATCTGCTGATCACAAATTCCATTTTTTATTTTTCTGAAAATGTACTTGGCCTTCATTTAAAAAGATATATTTATTTTATTAGAGAAAACATTCTAGCTTGGTAAGTTTTTTTTTCTTTGTTTGTTAGTTTGTTTGTTTTTGGCAGCAGTTTAAAATTCATTATATTGTCTTTGGCTTCCATAATTCTTGCTAAGAATGATGAGTTGTTGTTCTTTCTTTTTTTTTCTCTTTCTTCTTTTAAGATTTTGACTTTGTTTCTGTTTTTCAACAATTTTTTTATGATGTTTCTTTTCTGATTTATTTCCTTATATTCATGTTGTTTGGGTTCCAAGATGTTCTTGAATCTTTAGTTTGTTTCACCAGTTTTAGAAAATCTCAGCCATTCTGTCTTCAAATACTTTTCTGATCAATTTTCTTTTCTCTTCTCTGCTCTTTCCTCTTCTTACACATATATTAGACATTTCCTCCATGTTACATAAAACTTCACTTTTTTCTCTATACTTATCTTTCTACTCTGTGCATCAATATGGACATTATTTTTACTGATCTGTTTCAGTTCATTAATTCTCACTTTTGTTTTCTTTAATCTGACTTTTTATTCTAATTTCAATTATTATAATTTTCAATTTTAGAATTTGTATTTGGCTATTTTTATAGATATCAGTTTACAAATGGTAAAACTCTCTACGTTATCCTATATTTTATTGAATTAATTAATCATAATTTCTTTAAAGTTGGTCTGAAAATTCAATTGTGAGATCACCTTTGGGAAAGTTTCTATTGTCTAGTTTTTTTTCTTTTGATTCTTGTCATTTGTTATTTTGCCCTGGCATGATTTTAATTTCTTATTAAATACCCAACATTGTGTATGGAAAATTTTAGAGTCTCTGGATGACATTGATTTCCTGGAGAGAGGATTTACTTTTTTTTGGCAGCTATGTAAAGTATGGGAATTGATCCAATTAAGCCTGAGTTTCTGGTTTTATTAGGGCTTATCTTTTTTATGTGTTCCCTTACTTTTTGAACGTAGTTTGTAATGCTCTCAACTGAAAGCTTAGGTTTCTACAGGGCCTTCTTCCATGATGGACTCTGGACTCCAATTTATTACTCCCCATCACCATAAGACTGCTTGAATCCTTGCTTATATTTTAACCTCTTAGCAGTTGATTTCTGCTATCAATTTCATTATCTAGCTCCATAAATGTACAGTTTAGGATCAGGGAGTAATTTGGGGGACATTGCATGAGTAATTTTGAGCTCAGTTTTCTGTGCAGCTCTTTACTATGTGATCTGGGCCCCTCTAGTCCTGGCTACCTTAATCACCCTTATTTCTAATTTTTGTCTTCCTCGTTCAATGAAACTACTGCAAACACTCTGCCACTACTTTCTGTTTATCCTTTGTACCCTTTGCTGCAGATTGGCAAAGCCCCAAAGGAAAAAATCAACGATGGAGTAAATCTCATCTTAGTACTTTACTTTCTCTTTGCTGTTCTAACTCCTTGATTTTCATCTGCATTGGTTGCTCTCTGATGCCTTCAAATAGTGTCTTTTTAAAATGTGTTTAATCCAGCTTTTAGTATGTTCTCAACAGGAGGATTAGTATGTCACAAGCTACTCGTAATAGAGACTATTTTATTCATTTTGGAGGCTGTATACAGTTCCAAGTTTTGGATATGCCAATTAATTATTTAATAGTACCCTGTTGGATTTCTGGTTTCTTTCTAAGTTTTCACTATTATGAATAATGCTGCATGAACATATTTGTAATATAATTTCATGCAACAGTACAAGAATTTCTTAAGGATAAATTGCTGATAGTGAATGACTAGACATGGCTTATATCACTTTGCCCATCATTTTTTGGCCAGAACTCAGCTTCATGTCTTCAGCCAAATTGCAGGGTAAACTGGGAACTTCAGATTTTTTTTTTTTTATGTACAGGAAGAGGAAATGTTGTGGCCGACACAGAATTGTCTTTACTACTACTTCCTAACTTGTCTTTCTAAGTCTAGACTCTTCTATAATCCATATACTACGTTATCACTTGACTTGATAGCCTTAAATACCACTGAGCAAGACTCACCAATAAATTAAAATCTTTTAGGGTCTACCTTTTGCTTAGAGGATTAATTTGTGACTTCTTACAAATGTATTAATAGAAATTCAATAGAGGACAGTTTTGCTTTGAATTTCTGAATCTAGTTCTCTTATCATCTTACTGTGATACTTTTTTTTTTCTTTCTATAGATGATGGAAAGGGTTCAAAGGGGCTCTGGTTCACAGTTACATAGAGATGATCACACTTACTGAGGCAAACTTGAAATCGAGGGCAGTCATCAGTTAGATTCCCTAAATTACAACTTGCTTAATAAATAATACCCTCTAACTTGCTTTTGCCAGTCAAGCTAACCTTAAATGTTCCTGCAAATTGCATACATTCCAAGCTTCATGTAGCTTAAACAATATATTACAAGACTCCTTTAACTGTCCCCTATGGATAACACCTCTGATGTATGGGTCACTATAATAAAGGTTGCTTAAGTTGTTTCTCAGGATCATGGAGCTAGTCTTGTCCAGTTCAAACTGGTAGAGGCCACTGACCATTCAACTGGGCCTGCATGAGTGTCTGATGGATGATCTTTTGACATCAGAGGGCCAAAATCTCCAACCTCAGATCATGCTAATGCCATCATTTTCTGAACATGGTTTCTATGTAGAAGCATGTAACTCAGATACACCTGCACATAACACTGATTACTTTACTTTTTTCTTACCTCCAACCACCTTTCCCCATGCCTCAGATCACCCCGCTTCTTTATCCCGTAAATATCCCAAGGCCCTCATCTTCAGGGAGGTGGATTTGAGATTTGTTTTTCCATCTCCTTGCTTGGCTGCCTTGTGAATAAACCCTTTCTCTGCTGCAAACCTCAGCATCTCACATTTGGCTTGCTGTGCGTGGGGCAAAAGAACCTGGTTTGGTAAAAAGCTCTTCCCAAACACTACTGTAGCTACAAGGGCAGAGACAAGGGAGACAGGAAAATATGGGATGGGCATTCCTTCTTCTACATCCAGCAATATGACCTTGGGTGAGCTAATCAATCTTTTTGTGCTTTTCTGTTCCTAGTTCTGATGATGGGATGAAACTGAAACCCTGTTATTGTGATCCACGAGTCTCCATTTTAAAATAATCAGCAGAAAGGACAAGGTTTGCCTTTGGGAAAGACAGGAGTCTGAGCAATAAGGCGGCCGTAGGTGATTGTGTGTATGTGGTGCTTGCATCCAACGCCTCAAGCCTGGAAGCTGAGGACACCTTCACCTCCAGCTCATTGTTATTTATTTGGAACCACTTAGATCAATCATCCTAAAAGCAGCAAACACGTCAGGGACACAACTTTAAGTGTTAAGTGCCTTCTCAGCTTCCTTGCTAGAAAATCTAGTTTAAGCCTTCATAAGTGGGTCTCTTGAGAGTTATTTGTTTTTAATCTGCAGTGAGAGGAACAGCCTGGGTCAGAGGAGAGGTCTGTTAAGAGTCTTCTGTACATTATCTGGTTCTGTTCCAGTCATTAGGTTGTCCTTTCACAGGCAGGGGGTAAATGAGCCCAGTGGTAGGACCCTAGTGTGGGCATAATCCCTGAGTACATTCTCTTAAATAACACATCAACCACAATAAAAAAAAAAATCACTGCTGTTGTAGGCAATCAGACTATTCTTGATTTGAAAATAGATATCAAGAAGCAAATTGCCCAGCTAGGATTCCATTTCTGCTATTTATTAACTCTGTGACCTGAGGAACATTGCTTAAACTATCCCTGTCTCATTTTCTTTGTATATAAACTTAGAAGAGTAACAGTACTATGTCTAAAGGTCCCTGTGAGGATTAAATGAGATAATTTATGAAAAGTAGTTTGAATAGTGGCTGGCACATAGTAAACCCTATATAAATATAAATGTTAGGTAGACTTACTATACATAATTATTAATTATCCCATTATTTAATTATTTAATTTAATATAACACCCCTTAAGGTAGATATTTTAATTTATTCCCCTTTTACAGGTGAGGAAAGTAAGAAAAAAATATCAGGTAAATCATCCAACCTACCCACATTTAATAAGCTGTAAAATTGGAATTCAAAACCAGGCAGTCTGGATAAAAAGGACCAAATAATGAGGGGAATGTTAACAGTATCCTGCCCCATGGAGAGTTATACTACAACACAGCCCTTGGGCACTCCAACATCATGTGATTGTGGTTTCTGCCTACCTTCTTAGCCTTATCAAAGTATTGGGGATTGATAAGGGCTCCATAATTTGGGGGTAATAACTTAGGATCTTGAGTCAGACAGTTTTGGATTGAAACTCAAATTTTGCCTCTCAATAGCTGTGGGATTTTCAGCAAGTTATTTATGTTGTGTAAATTCACAAAATCCTAATAACACTGTTGTATATTAATGTATTAATATATATTAATGTATGTAAACTACTTAGCACACATCCTAGTATATGGTTTTTTTTTTATAGATCTTTATGGGAGTATAATGTTACTTTCTGTGGCACAACAAAGCAAATCAGCCATATGCATACACATGTCCTCATATCCCCTCCTTCTTGAGCCTCCCTCCCATCTTCCCTATCCCACCCCTCTATGTCTACCTCAAGTTTTTTTTTTTTTTTTGTGGTACACGGGCCTCTCACTGTTGTGGCCTCTCCCGTTGCGGAGCACAGGCTCCGGACGCACAGGCTCAGCGGCCACGGCTCATGGGCCCAGCCGCTCCGCGGCATGTGGGATCTTCCTGGATCCCACGGGGATATTCCTGGACACGGGGCACAAACCCATGTCCCCTGCATTGACAGGCAGACTCTCAACCACTGTGCCACCAGGGAAGCCCCTGAAGTGTTTTTTTTTTTTTAAGTCAACAATACTTTTTAGAGATCTAATATTTATAGAGTTACTTCATTGAAACAAAACAAGGCAAAACACTTCTGCTTATACATTTCCCTATTGATGGACATTAGATTGCTTCCTAACTTTAGTTATTGTTTCAGATGATGATATAATAAGCATCCTTGTGTATAGTGCATGACTCTTTGGACCCCTGTGAGAGTGTTTCTCTAGGGAGGATATCCTTCAACAGATCTGTGTGTCTCTGAAAATTCCCATGTCCCTTTACATATTTGATTTGACTCTCCTAGAAATAGTTAATTTAGTGATGGTTTGTTAATTTAGGACTAATGTCCAAAAGCTATAGCAATTATGCACTAGGTGATGATGAGGAAGAATTTGCTGGTAAATAGGCTGGCTGTCAAATGACCACCATTTATTTCTATCTAGAGGAAAACATTCTATTTTTCTTTATAAGTTATAAGATAATTCAGAAAGTAAGATTTTTAGGGAGAATGAACACAGTTAATGTTGTGATTTTGCAACTTATGGTCAAGTTGTTTGTGTGTTTTAAATATGAGCATGTGTGTTTGTGTGTGCATTTGTGTGCATATGTGTGCATACACATGTATGTGTCTGCATGAAGGTATGCTTACACACATAGAATAATTTTTATTTAAATATGAGGTATCATATTCCCCAACCCTGACAAGTTTCTTTCCCAACTCTGGCAAGTGCTAATCATAGAATAAGTATGTATTAGTCAGCTCAGGCTGCTCTAACAAAATACTATAGACAGGGAGGCTTCAATAACAGACATTTACTTCTCAAAGTTTGGAAGGCTGGGAAGTCTAAGATTAAGGCGCTGGCTGATTCAGTTCCTGATGAGCATATTCCTGGCTTGAGGGAGGCCACTTCTCACTGTGTTCTCACATGGTAGAGAGAGAACTCTGGTAGATATTTCTTATAAGGACACTTAAAACATTTTCTTCTTATTAGGGAACTAATTCTATCATGAGGGCCTCACCCTCATGACCTCATTTAAATCTAATTATTTCCCAAAGACCCTATCTCCAAGTACCATCATATTGGGAATTAGGACTTCAAAATATGAATTTTGGAGAGACACAAATATTCAGTCCATAAAAAATGGTTACCTCATCTTCATTCCAAGCTCTTAGGAGAATGGTACTTCCTTTCATAACATGTGCACAAAGATTTTCTTTGTGGGTCACAAACTTGTAGTTGATGATTTCTTGCTGCAGTTATTCTTTTATACATTCTCTTCTCTCACCCAAGATAGCTATGGAGCAGTGTTCTATAGCCATCTTGGGATTTCCTTCTTAAGATGCCAAAATGATGTTATTGCCAGTTGGTTCATAAATTCTGACAGGATCTCAGGGCTTTGATATTTCTATGTCTAAACAGTTAGAGGTAAGAATCACAGACACCAGGGCAAATTTGCTTACCTAATCATAGGCTTTTCACAGATCATCATTATTCTTTACACAGTGCTTATTCTCAGGAGAGGAAGCCCAGAGCAATCCTGACCCTTTATTCTTTATCCTGCTCAGTTTCTTAACTTCAGGTGATTGTTTCTGCAGGTAGTTCTCCAACCTCATACATATGAAAAAAAAAATGATCAGGTTAAGTCCAGGGAAGATGTATGTGATTAGCAGTATTTCTTGCATGAGGGAAAGGAATCGAGATCAGCTGCCATATGTTAGCTTCCCTACACAGTTATCTTCTTCCTTTTCTTCTTGCCTCTCTGGCCACATAGTCTCTCTACCATTGGTATATTCATCACAGTTCTGTCTCTCCTTTCTTTCTTCTTAAGTCAATTTCACAGTATCCCTACTCAGGAGTCATGGTAACATCAATGACAATCACTTATGCTGATAATATTTGCCAAGTGACTCCTTAGTTACAGGACCTGCATGTTTACATTTAATTCTCACACCAATCCTAAGAGATTGGCCCTAAAATTATCCCTATTTTATAATTGAGAAAACTGAGACTCAGAAAGGCTGTGTAAGTTTCCCAATGTCTTACAACTGGGAAATGACAATGCTAGGATTTGTACCCAGGCAGTCCAACTTTATTCTTTTAATTACTACTCTGTTCTGCATGAACTGGGAATTTCACTTTACATCCAACATTATATAATTTTCATAACAATACTTTAAAATTGGGATGATAAAACCCATTTTTGAGGTGAAATCACCAGCCTGAGCAAAGTCAGTTGCCCCAAGGTCATCAACAAGTGGAGGAACCAGCAGAAACCTTTCCTCTTCAAACTGTCTCAATTTAATTCATCCTTGTTGCATTGAGTTGAATCAAAGTCTTAAGGGTTTCTGTCCCAAGCCAGAAGATGAACTGTGAAACTCAAAATATTTCTGTTTCATTGACTTTTTCTTGTTCTTTTCTTATTTTCATGACCTTGCAGGTCCTGTTACCATCTCCCCTTCATAGAATGTGGTTTAACATTGCCCTCTGGTCTCCCTGTCCTCTGCTTCTGCCATGAAGCTACAGAAAGACCAATCTACAACTTAAAGTTGTCTCAAGTTATATTCAAATCTCCAGAGTCCTTGCAGCTTTAAGGAGCCCTAAATCTAATTTTAAAATGATTTATCATTGCAATTTGTGCTAATATCATTATAAATCATCAATTTACATAGACTGAAGATCTGATTAATTCAAATATATTCATTTATTTTAGATTAATATGCACCCACCAACTAACCTCTGTATTCATTTATACACAAGATTAAAAACAGATTATTACATCCAAATAAGTACCTACACCAAGCAGTTTGAGTAGAATTGTCTATTTCCAGTACTGTCAGCGTAGCTCAACAATTGCCTTTGCCTCACATCTCGTGTGTCATCATAGCAACAGACCTTCAACTTCGACTCTTATATTGTCACTGTTGCCTGCACTGCCTTTAGGGACTTTGACACTTTGTCAGCCCTGACTTTCCTATCTATAGAGACATAATGAATATTCAAAGAATTCTTACTATATGCTCAATCATGACATAGGGTTTTTTGATGCTAACTCATTTAACCTTTACAACAGTCCTATGGAATAGGTACTAATATTGTCCCACTTTGCAGAGGGGGGAACTGAGGCTTAAAAGAGATTTGATAACTTGGCTCTGGGTCCATGCTCTTAGCCACTTTGTCATGTGGCTTTAGGATCAAACAGAATCATGCAAAAATGGAACAGATCCTTAGAGAATTCTTCCAAACATTTCTAATGTCAGTTGTTGCTACAGACACTCTGAGGGGCTGAAATCATGTCAAACAGTTCACATGAAATTCCAAGTCAGTCTAGTTTTAGGCAAAAGGCATTTGCTCAATAGATATAAGTTTCAATTAGCTATTGATTACTTCCCCTCCATAATAGAATTATAACTTTAGGGTGAAAATATTTGATTAATGCTCTAGAATTTTGGAGTTGTAAGATGTGAGTTTAGTTTTCATTTCCATCAGCTCCTAGTTCAGTCACTGTGCACACAGCCCATGGGGAACCTTGGTCTCCTGCTCTGTAAACTGGTCATCTTGTTTCCTCGACCGACTTCTTCAATCGGATCCATGAGCTCCCGTGATACCTCAGCCTATTCCACAGTTCAGTTTCATTGGCAGTCCAGGCCCTCATTAGCCTGGACCTGAGTTGCTAACCAATGCAGTTTTTCCCAAGTGCTTCCCTCATGAAGGAGAGTCCAGGAAACCAGTCACCTGTTTCCAATCTGTTAGAAGTTTACAGGCAAAGGAATCGTGTTGACTTGAAGCACAAAATACGATTAATGATTTGAAGTATTAATGGAATGTTGGCCCTGCAAAAATGCCTCATATATATTTCTAAAAAGGCCTTTTTATCGAAGACCTTGAATTTTAAATTATATTCCTAAGTCCACATTTTATAGCCTAAACATGTCTGTCAGCCACCTATTGTGTGAAAAACATTTTGCCTGGTGGGAGAGGTATGATGCTAACAATAATAAATACATCATAAACTTGTAGAGCAGATTTTTTTTTTCAAAGTACTTTCATGTACTGCATTGTATCATTGACAGAGCAGTGAAACGAAAGACCAAGATTTGAATCCAGGCTTTGTCATGATGAAGTCACCTTAGATAAATCACTGTTCTTTCTTGGGTATTGATTTCCTATCTGATTTGGGATCTGGATTAGCTGACCTGAACTCTGCTTTTCTATGATGTTTGATTCTTTGTTTATTTAAAGTGGAAGGTGTAGACCCTCACACATTGAAAGGCACATGCTTGGAGCTCAATAAAGACTTGACGAACTGAAGTAAAAATATACTAATTGCTTTAAATCACAGGATCTGGCATAAGGTGGCTGGTGTTCAAATTCTGACTTAACTATTAGTTGGCAAGTTGCTTGATCTGCTTCCACATCCCCATTTGGGATGATGATAGCACTCATCTCACAGGGTCAGGCAAGGAGTAAATTTAAGTTAGTAAATGTAAAGTGCTAGAGCAATGCCTGGCTCGTAGTAGATGCTCAGTAGATGCCAGCTGATTCCAGCTGGTTAAGAAGTTTGGAACATAGTTACACACAAAATGTAGAAATCTGATCTGTACCCGTGGTTTCAATTAATCCAAATCAGACACTGAAGTCTGAATTAGAACTGAGCTGAGGACAGAACCAGATTCTGGGGTCAAAAAGGAGGTCTCTGGAACACTAGAAGAGGTTGCAGCTTTACTTGGGAGATGAGCGTAGTTAAAGGGCAGAGGGAAAGCTAACAAGTGAAAAATGGCTCAAGATGTTGGAGCCTGGGAACCAGGTTTCAAGGAAGAATGATCTCCACACTACTCATTCTGATGATCCCAATGGACGAATTTATTTTCATGAAACTGTCCTTTTAAAAAAAGTTAGAGACACTTTTTTTAGAGTACTTTTAGGTTTACAACAAAATTGAGAAGAAGATACAGAGATTTCCCATAAACCCCCCGCCCTCACACATGCATAGCCTACCCTGTTGTCAACATCACTCACCAGAATGGTACTTTTTTACCAAGGATGAACCTATGTTGACACATTGTAATCACCCAAAGTCCATAGTCTACCTTAAGGTTCACTCTTGCTGCCATATAGTCTATGGGTTTGGACAAAAGTATAATGACATATATCCATCATTATAAAATCATGCAGAGTATTTTCACTCCCTAAAAGTTCTCTATGCTCTACCTATTCCCTTCCCTCCTTCCCTCCCACTGATCTTTTTATTTTCTCAACGGTTTTGCCTTTTCCAGAGTATAATATAGTTTCAATCATTCATATGTAGCCTTTTCAGTAATATACATTTAAGTTTCACTTAGTAATATGTGCTTAAGATTCCATGTCTTTTCATGGCTTGATAGTGCATTTCTGTTTAGCATTGAATTCATACCATTGTATGAATGTATCACAGTTTACTTATCCATTCACCTACTAAAGGATATCTTGGTTGCTTCCAAGTTTTGGCAATTATGAATTAAGCTGCTATGAAGCTCTGTGTGCAGGTTTTTGTGTGAACTTAAGTTTTTAACTTCTTGGGTAAATGCCAAAGAGGATGATTGTTGGATCGCATGTTAAGAATGTGTTTAGTTTTGTATCCTTTCTTTTTAAAATCATTTTTCTTGTCCAATGGCCAGCTTTTCCAGCATGTTGCAGATTCGCAGGGACTTTATTGTTACTCCTAGTGGACACTGGCCTTGCTATCCATCTACCATTCCCACCCTAAGAGAAAGGTTTCACCATCTCTAACCAATCAAGCCACAAGTTCTGTGGATCTTATGTTCCAAAAGCATTTCCATCCATCTGATTCTCTCTTTCTCCACTTTCAGGTCAAGATCACTTTGTCTTTGAAACTGTTACTGTGTAATAATCTATTGCCAGTCTCTTTACCTTTGAGATGGGAGCCTCTCCTGGCTGGCTTCAGAGCTTGTACTCTTAACATGTCTACTATGTGATGGGAAAGAGTGGAGATCTCTTAATTAGTCTGGTTTGTCCAGATTAATGTCCAGTGTCAACTATATATTCTTGGGGAAGTTAGTTAACTTGCCTTGCTTCATTTTCTTATCTGTAGATTGTTATGAAGATTAAGTACAATTATCTATGCTAAGTCCTTCTCATAGTACCTGACTCATAGCCATCCTCAAAAATCAATATTATCACTATTACTTGTCGTATGATCACCACCATCACCATTACTATATTTATCATCACCATCAAGGAAGTGAGGCTGGAGTGATGGACAAGTTCTAGATGTTACTCATGCTGCAGTTCCTTGTGTCAGCCAGGCACCAGCACATCAATCCATGCCTGTTGAATTATTAAGACCATGAAGCCCTTGAAACTCTAGCACAGAAGAGACATAAAAGGAAATTAGGTAGCTGAGCCTGGGGAAGGGAGATGGCACATGTCCAGATATTTTCAAGTTTGTGGAAGAGGAATTCAGAATATTAATAAAAATAATGCTATAACAATGGTTGTACATCTACTTCTGTTACTACTGCTATTACACCTGTGAATACAGGCACTGTGAAAATTTAACAGTCTTCAGCTTACTTCTACAGCCAAAGAAGAGAGCCAGTGAAAGGAAATGGAATGGAACACACCACCTTGCAAGTCTATCTAGCTTAGCCTTCCCAGCAACGCTACACTACTGTTTTCTTATCTCCCTTTTATGTCTGAAGATTCTGAGGCTTACAGAGTTGAAAATGGCAGAGCTCAAAACTCTTATAAGGCACAGTGTTCCTTCTCTGGGTTTTTGTTCACCACAGGAAGCTCTTGCTAACAATATCATATGTCCAACAAGGCAGTGATTGCCTTAGGACACAGGGAGACCCCTATCACAGGAGTCATTTAAACTGAAGGTAATGTGTTGGGAGGATTTAAGCATTCTAGGTGGGCTGGGATGAGATGATCGTTAAGGTTCTTTTGAGGCTGAAAGTCTAAGCCTTTGTGAAATACTGCCCATGGCTGACAACCTTGGAACATTATAGGTTTGTTTTTATTCAGGACTGTATAAAAAGCTCTCCTTTGCCCATTGGAAACCCAGTGCTACACCTTCAATATAACCTCCCGTTTGTGAGTGTGTTTAAAAATACACTAGTGTAGTTAGTTAGTAACCTTTATCTATAAATCCCTTCAATGAAATTCCAGAGCATTAATCGGCCATGAAACTCCACAGAGGGGCATTTTCTTTAGCTAAAGTCAGCATTTTCTAACTTCCTGTAAATATTCACACACATGAGGCAGTTAATAGATTTCCTCATGCAGAACATTCTTGGCCACCAATGGAAAAGTTTGCTAAAAGATAGATTACTTTCCTTTGCCCTTATGAAAACTGCTGGTCAGAATCTTTATGCTGCCTGACACCCCCAGTTAACATCAAGCCTGGAAGTACTGATTCCAGGGCCAAATGAAGACAGATCCATGAGGGGTCCCACTTTATCATCTTATCAAGCCTTGCCTCCATGCTGGGCACAAGCCTTGGGGTTTTCCATGCCTTATAACATTCAATCCTCAAAGCAACCTTGCTTAGAATGTACTTTATAGCTGCCATTTTACAGATGCAGGAGCTGTGGCTCAAGCAGGCTGGATCTAAGCTGTGGCAATTTAGATTTACATTTATGAAAATTAAAATTCAGTACACGTAAAAATCCAGTTCTTCATTGCCCTAGGCACATTTCAGGAGCTCGTTAGCCACATATGGCTAGTGGCTGCTATATTGGACAGTGCATATTAGAATATCCCCATCATTTCAGGAAGTCCTTTTGGATAGTGCTGGCCTGGAAGGTCATTTGAATGGTAGAACTGGGATTGGAAAACCAGACCTTTGATGTTCTTTGTGCAGTGTTGCACTTCAGAGAAAGTCACGTGAGATCTACAGCAGATGCTCTCAAACTGCTTAAGTAGGATGAATGAGATTAGCAGGAGTACCACGGTGGAAATGTGAGTGTTGTGGGATGGTGAGGGGTGAGCACTTAAAAGTAGGCTTCTGGATGTCACCAGATAGTACCCAAGTTCACACCATTAAACAGTGTCAGGGCTTAGACCTGGGTACAACTCCATAGCCCTTCTCTTCAAAAACCTGCTCTGCTTCTCTAGCTGACTTAAACACCCAGTGTATTTCAAAAGCGTTCTGCCCAATCATTACAGGTAACTTGCCCATTGACTGCTGGATTGTAAGTTACATTCTTGATGTTGGAAACTGATCAGTGATCATGTGAATGACCCAGGGACATTTCCTGGGGGTGGTTCTCAGAGCCTCTTTTCTATCCTGGTTCTCAGAGCCTCTTTTCTACTCATCTCCTCCCACAGCAGCAGCACGTGGTTCTGCTGGAATCCTCCTGTAACACTTCCGAAGTTCAGAGCTGTCTCCAAACTGCGTAAGAAAAGCAGACGGAATATTTAGTGCAGTTGCTGGAGCCATAAAAGAAAAAAACTTAACCAAGCTTATTAGGCTCCCGGTTTCTTCTCTCCCATAAAGGGAGCAATTGGCAATAAATGCCATTCTGCTTTTTAACAGATGAATGGCCCAGTTGTGATAAATCCACTAGCATTTTCAACGGGAAATATATTTTACTTCTGACAGTTTTAGTAGGGGGACCATAGTTTTTAAAGGAGTGGTGAGGGCGCTTTAGCGAGGGTTAAACTTTTCAAACCAATGTGAAGGCTGGGCCATGAGTGATCCACCATCCTTGGGGTTGGATTCCAAAATCAGGGAGCGGTCCATGTGTTCCTGGTTCTTTCCCTTTCTCGGCAGCTTGCGGGCAGAATCTTCACTTCTCAACACCTCTATGCTTTTACTTGATTTACATTTCTTCCTGGAATTAGGGAGTATACATATATTTCTTTTGTTCTTTAGATAAGGGAAGTGAGGTTCAGAGAGAATAACAGGTTTACTTGAGGTTCTTTGCAAAGTGAGTCAGGAATCTAGGATTTGGACCCTAGGACTTATCTTTCCTATTCATTTAATTCAATTTAGTTCTTGTCTGTCAGAAGAGGAAGAAAGTGCCTGAGACTTAGGAAGTCTGGGTTCTAGCCATGGTTTTGCAACCTACCGGTATTCCAGCCAACTGGGCAAATCATCTCCCTTGTCTGTTATTTCTTTTTCCTTACATAGTGGGTTTTAACTTGCCTGGGTCTGAGGAGTTTTCCATGATGTGGGACTTTCAGCCCAGAAAATTTCAAGCACTCTCCGGTGAGCTGGCTACCCCAGTTCTGGCATTGATCCATTTTTATTCTCTATAATCTCTCCTTGGAAAGTCTCATGTATTCATTCCACTGACTTCCAATTCTTCACCCATTCTGTGTGTTCTTTCCAACAGCTCCCCTTAACTTCAGTCCATCTGCTGACGGACATACTCACCGAGACATACACAGTTATCTCTACCTCAGCATGTCCCAGACTGCTCTCATCCCCTCCCTCTGCCATCCATCCCCCTTCCCACTTCCCCAACTGCATTCCCTATGCTGTCAGTGGCACTGCCATCAGCCTTATTACCCAAAGAGCAACTAGGGGGTGGTCCTAGTATTCTGTACTCCCTCACTCCCATCTCAGAAGTCTGCAGGTATTATCAATATCCTTCCACTATTTCTGTCTACTCACTCTACCTCTATAACGCCTGCCCTAGTTCAGACCTTCATCATTTTTGCTTGGACTTTCACACCAGACCCTTGGGTTTCTGGTAGTATTCCCTTCTCCATTAGTTCCACCCTGCACCATATTTGATCAAATAAATCCAGGTTTCCTTAAGGGTCTATTTTTTGGGTGTAGTTTTTGGGATGTGTAGCTCCAAGCCTGGTTCTCCAGTGCTCCTTAAGATTCTGTTAGTTGTCAATATCGTTTCCTACATCCCTTTTCTGTCTAAAGTGACCAGTTGTCTCTTTCTGTTACTGGCATCTAAGAACTCTGATGAATACATTACGCAGTAATGAGCGGTAAGGTCAGCTCGAAGACAAATCTGAGAAGGACAAAGCTTGATGTGACAGACTAAAGTGGGAGTTTGTCATCTGAATGGGCATATCAAAACCAGGATGAGATATTTACTTGGGACTGCAGTTTCTCCAAAATGCTAACAACACTTTGCCGTGTTGGAAAGTGTCCCTTAGGCGTTTTTAGGCACACACAGCTAGAGTGGTGCTGGGTCATTAGGCCTGGGCTCTGATCTAGGTGAGCCACCTGCCTGAGCTTTGCTCTAGGTAGGTGGATACTGCGTGTTTGTTCAACTGAACATCTCTGGAAAATCAACCAACCTCTCCAGCTTTAGTGTCCCCATCTGTAAATGAGAAACTGATATGTATTAAGAACTTACTCTTTGTAGTGTGAGGGAAGAATTTCTATATAAAATCAGGCTGCAGTCATTTCTACATTCTGGGTATATAGGGGTCAATGGCAGAATTCATGATTTTTATTATTATTTAATGAGTCTTTAGGCTATAAAAGATAAGTCCCCTGAGCCTACTTTAGAATGGAGAGATAGATCAAAGGGATCTAAAATTGTCCTATATAATACAATAATAGGATTTTTAAGGTTCTTCCTGGAGATTATAGACTTGGAGGATGGGAGACAGTGAATTAGATGAGGATGATGGTTGTCAACTGGTTATTGAGTTGGGAGCAGGTGATGGGAGAGATGATCTTTTGTGAGAATGCAGGTCCCAGTGACTGGGTAGGAGGTATATACCCAGGAGAGAAATGGCCTGGGAGGGACTGATTGATAAACTTTAGAAACAGTGATGACTGAAAGCAAATTTCTTTCCTATCTCATGCTGCAAATCCTGAAGCTTTCAGGAAAATCTGTCTCACAGAGCAGCATTGTGTGTGTGGGCTTTGGGGAATCAATGAGAAACAGCTTCATCCATGATTGGGGTGAAGAAATACATAGAGAGAATAGTAGTCAACCAGCAGAAGCTAAAATGAGATGACTACAAGGCTGGAGGCATTTGGAATGGGAAGTGAGAGGCCACACACATCAGAAATTCCTTCTCCCCAGTCCAGTCCACAGACACGTTCAGGAGAGGCCTGCCTTTCCTGCAGAAATATGCAGGATGGGGACATGAGTCACTCTATTTAAATATTAGAGGAAACTGTGAGTCCAGGAGGAGAAATAGAAGTTACATTTGTGCTAGGTAGTTTACTGATTTACAAAAGATATATTGAATGCCCACTATTTCAGATTTTTACATATGCTATTTCATGGGATCTTAGCCTAGCAGGTGAGGATTCGTATTACAATTACCGCCTGAAAGATGAGGAAACTGAGCTTTGTGAGATGGGGTGACAGTCCTGGTTCTGCCTCCTCATGGATTAATGGGCAGCTTGCATTTGATGATGTATGAGAAGGTGCTAGGTCACCTCCATCTCATCCCTTCTACCTACTATAGGCTGAATTGTGATTCCCCCTCCTCGCCCAATATGTTGAAGCCCTAACCTCCAATATCTGTGAATGTGACCTTATTTGGAAACAGGGTCTTTGCAGATGTAATCAGGTTAAGATAAGGTCATAGGGTGGGTCCTAACCCAATGTGTCATTATAAGAGGAAGAGACAGAGACACACAAGGAGAAGGCATGTGGGGACAGAGGCAGAGATTGGAGTGATGCAGCTACAAGCCAAGCAATGCCAAGGACTGCCAGCCACCACCAGAAGCTAGAAGAGGCAAGAAAACATTCTACCCAGAGTCTCGGAGGAAGCATGGCCTTGCTGACACCTTGATTTTGAACTTCTTTCCTCCAGAGCTATGAGACAATACATTTCTGTTGCTTTAAGCCACTCAATTTGTAGTACTTCGTTACAGCAGCTGCAAGAAACTAATACATTACCCTAAGTCACCTCAGGCTGGCAGAGGTCAGCTCCTGAGTGTCTCATCAATGCTCTGCAACCATCATTGATTCCCATTCATTCATTCATGTGTATGCCTGTGGTAGGTATTTTACAAGAAATACAAACCCAAGTCATGTTCTCAAGTTAACTTCAATTTGGGGAAATAAGAAATTGACATCAAATGATGGATTAAATGACATGAGATGGTGAAGAAACTGTGTCTCTGGGCCAGTCCTCAGCACCTGGTAAGCACTCAGGGTCAGAAAGTGTTATCATGAATAATTAACACCAAGAGAAGTAGTGAAAGCTCATGGACCCGAAGCAGATTGGTGGAGTTGGGATCATGGCTTCTCCAGTCTCCACTCACCGTCTGTCTAGAGCAGCCTTTCTCCTGTCTCACCCCACTGCTAGATCACATTTTCCTATTTATGTTTTCAAGGCCCTCAGCAGTTCCCAAAATGGTATTGTGTATTTATGTGTAATTTGAGGGTTAACCTTCTCAATCTTGGCATTCATATTTTGGGCCCAATCATTCTTTGTTATGAGACTGTCCTGTGAGGTATATGATGCTTAGTAGACTCCCTGGACTCTACTCACTTAAATGCCAGTAGCATCCTCCCAGGCACAACAATAAAGTATGTTTCCAGACACTGCCAAATGTTCCCTGGGGGAAAATTGCCCTCAGCTGAGAAGCCCTGTCTCTTGAAAGTATTGCTCCTGAAGCAGGCACATAATCTGCCTTGTTTTCTATCATTTCTCCAGCCCCTAGAGCAGTGTGGTTACATAGTGAGCACTTTGTAAATGTGGGTTAACAAGCTGGCTGGAGAGGGTCTGCAGAGTGAGGTCTGCTGTTTTGTAGGAACTCAGAGGAAAAGTACCCCATCTCTGACTGGAAAACACACCCAGGGAGGCAGCTCCGAGGAGGTGGCATGTGAGTGGAAACTTGTAGCATCAGCAAGCTTTATCTTGACCAGTTGTAGAGGGTGGGCATCCCTGGAAGAGTGAGTGGCCCTGGAAAAGAGGAGGTGGGATGGGAAATGGGATGTTGGTGTGACACTGGGGGTGAGGCTGGGGTGTGGGATGAGCAATGAAGAAAGGCTGCAGGGGTATAGGGTCGAAATAGTAAGGGCCTGGACTAAGGCAGTGGCCAAGGGATCAAGTTCCACTTTAAGATGTCTGATTAGTAAGAGAAGGTTACTCTGAAATTATTAGTATACATGATTATTCCCTGGATTTTTGCTTCTTGCTGATAGATTCATGCTTCATGAAATGCTGTTACCCTTATAGCTCATATTTCTCTATTTTTATTTTTACTTAGCAACCATCACTTCTGATCATTTTTACATTAATTGTATATAACACTACTTTGCTTTAAACATATTTTAAAACATTTTGTTTTACAGTTCTCTTCACAGCTTGAAATTCTGTAGACAGTGGTCATAAATCTCTCTTGAAAGAAAATGGAAGTTGTCTGTTTTAATTTCGTATCAATTCCTGACTGCCTGGGCAGAGGGATGGGAGACACACATACAAAAACCTTTTTTCAGCACTTGCAATTGTCTATGTTCTACTGGTGGGTTGCAGTTTTTAAGTGGAATAGATTACTTTCAAAATGTATGTGTTTGGGGTTAGCAGTTGAAGACATGTTGTGGGATAAGGTGCAAGATTTTGATTAGAAATTGCCATTTAATTTTGGGGTGTGACCAAAAAGGTAGAAGCAATGAGACTGAAGAAACAGCACAGGTTCTGGACTGGAGATTTTGCTTGAATTCTGGCTCCTGTACTTCCCAGCTCTGTAATCCTGGGCAAGTTATATTAATCTCTGTCAGTCTTCATCAGTTCACCTATACATTGGTGGGGAGAGTGTAACATATCACCCCCCCCCCCAGATTTAGTGCCATAAAAGATCAACAACAATCAGTTATTTTTTTCTTTTCGTCAGGGCTCACTGGGGACGGCTTCTTTCTGCTTCTCATGGCTGCAGCTGCAGTGAACAGACTGGAGTTGGAGGATGTTTTTCCAAGGTGGTCCATTCACCTGGCTGGTAATTTGGCACTGACAGTTGGCTAGGAGCTCTGACAACTAAGTTTGACAACTAGAGTGCCTATATGTGGCTTCCCAGTGTGGTGGTCTCAGAAGAGCTGGACTGTTCACGGTCAGACTTCCCCCAGAATGAATGTCCCAATATAACTAGTCAGAGCTGTGTGGCTTTTTATGACTTAACCTCAGAAAACAAATAGCGTCACTTCTGACATATTCTACTGTTTGAAGCAGTTGCAAACCTGCCCAAATTTAAGGTGAGGACATAGACACCACTTCTTTTTCTTTACTTTTATTTTGTTTATTGAAAAATAGTTGATTTACAGTGATTCAGGTGTACAGCAAAGAGATTCATATATATATGTATATATGCACATATTTATATACTTTTTAAGTTTCTTTTCCATTATAGAGTATTACAAGATATTGAACATAGTTCCCTGTGCTATACAGTAGGTCCTTGCTGTCTCTCTATTTTATATACGGTAGTACATATCTGTTAACCCAAATTCTTAATTTATCCCTCTCCTCCCCACCCCTTTCCCCTTTGGTAACCGTAAGTTTGTTTTCTATATCTGTGAGCCTGTTTCTGTTTTGTAAATAAGTTCATGGGTATCATTTTTTAAAAGATTCCACATATAAGTGATATCATACGATATTTGTCTTTCTCTGACTTAACTTCACTTAGTACGATAATCTCTGGGTCCATCCATGTGGCTGCAAATGACATTATTTCATTCTTTTTTATGACTAATATTCCACTGTATGTGTATATATATATATATATATATATATATATATACACACACACACACACACACACACACACATATACCACATCTTCTTTATACATTCATCTGTTTTTCTAAATTAATTTTTATTGGAGTATAGTTGCTTTACAATGTTGTGTTAGTTTATGCTACACAGCAAAGTGAATCAGTTATATGTATACATATATCCACTATTTTTTAGATTTCCTTCCCAGTTAGGTTACCACAGATCACTGAGTAGAGTTCCCTATGCTATACAGTAGGTTATCATCAGTTATCTATTTTATACATAGTGGTGTCTATATGTCAATTCCACTCTCACAATTTGTCCCATCCCTCCTTACCCCCCTTGGTAACCATAAGTTTGTTCTCTACATCTATGACTCTATTTCTGCTTTGTAAATAAGTTAATCTGTATCATTCTTCCAGATTCCACATATAAGTGATATTATACAATATTTGTTTTTCTCTTTCTGACTTACTTCACTCTGTATGACAGTCTCTAGGTCCACCCACATCTCTGCAAATGGCACTATTTCGTTCTATTTTATGGTTGAGTAATATTCCATTGTATATATGTACCACATCTTATTTATCCATTCCTCTGTTGATGGACATTCAGGTTGCTTCCATGTCCTGGTTATTGTAAATAGAGCTGCAATGAATATCGGGTCATATTTCAAATTATGGTTTTCTTCGATATATGCCTAGGAGTGGGATGGCTGAGTTATATGGTAGCTCTATTTTTAGTTTCTTAAGGAACCTCCACACTGTTCTCCATAGTGGCTGTACCAATTTACATTCCCACCAACAGTGTTGGAGGGTGCCCTTTACTCCACACCCTCTTCAACAGTTACTGTTTCTAGATTTTTTGATGATGGCCATTCTGACTGGTGATACCTCAGTATAATTTTGATTTGCGTTTCTCTAATAATTAGTGATGTTGAGCATCTCTTCATGGTTTTTTTTTTTTTTTTTTTTTTTTTGTGGTACGCAGGCCTTTCTGTTATGGCCTCTCCCACTGCGGAGCACAGGCTCCAGATGTGCAGGCCCAGTGGCCATGGCTCACAGGCCCAACCGCTCCGCGGCATGTGGGATCCTCCTGGACCGGGGCACGAACCTGTGTCCCCTGAATCGGCAGGCAGACTCTCAACCACTGTGCCACCAGGGAAGCCTTCTTTTCATGTGTTTGTTGGCCATCTGTATGTCTTCTTTGGAGAAATGTCTATTTAGGCCTTCTGCCCACTTTTGATTGTGTTGTTTGTTTTTTTGATACTGAGCTGCATGAGCTGTTTATATATTTTGATTAGTCCCTTGTCAGTTGCTTCATCTGCAAACATTTTCTTCCATTCTGAGGGTTGTATTTTCATCTTGTTTGTGGTTTCCTTTGCTGTGCAAAAGATTTTAAGTTTAATTAGGTCTCATTTGTTTATTTTTGTTTTTATTTTCATTACTCTAGGAGGTGGGTCAATAAAGATCTTGCTGTGATTTATGTCATAGAGTGTTCTGCCTGTGTTTTCCTCTAAGAGTTTTATAGTGTCTGGTCTTACGTTTAGGTCTTTAATCCATTTTGAGTTTCTTTTTGTGTATGGCATTAAGGAGTGTACTAATTTCATTCTTTTACATGTAGCTGTCCAGTTTTCCCAGCACCACTTATTGAAGAGACTGTCTTTTCTCCATTGTATATTCTTGACTCCTTTGTCATAGATTAGTTGACCATATGTGCATGGGTTTACCTCTGGGCTTTCTATCCTGTTCCATTGATCTATGTGTCTGTTTTTGTGCCAGTATTATGCTATCTTGATTACTGTAGCTTTGTAGTGTAGTCTGAAGTCAGGGAGCCTGATTCTTCCAGCTCCGTTTTTCTTTCTCAAGATTGCTTTGGCTATTTGGGGTCTTTTGTGTTTCCGTACAAATTGTGAAATTTTTAGTTCTAATTCTGTGAAAAATGTCATTGGTAATTTGATAGGGATTGCATTGAATCTGTGGATTGCTTTGGGTGGTATGGTTATTTTCACAATATTCATTCTTCAAATCCAAGAACATGGTGTATCTCTCCATCTGTTTGTGTTGTCTTTGATGTCTTTCATCAGTATCTTACAGTTTTCTGAGTACAGGTCTTTTGTCTCCTTAGGTAGGTTTATTCCTAGGTATTTTATTATTTTTGATACGATGGTACATAGAATGGTTTCCTTAATCTCTCTTTCTGATATTTCATTATTAGCCTATAGGAATGCAAGTAATTTCTGTGTATTAATTTGTATCCTGCAACTTTACCAAATTTATTGATGAGCTCTAGTACTTTTCTGGTAGCATATTTAGGATTTTCTATGTATAGCATCATGTCATCTGCAAATAGTAACAATTTTACTCCTTCTTTTCCAATTTGGATTCCTTTTATTTCTTTCTCCTCTCTGATAACCTTGGTTACAACTTCCTAAACTATGTTGAGTAAAAGTGGCCAGAGTGGACATCCTTGTCTTATTCCTGATCTTAGAGGAAATTCTTTCAGCTTTTCACCATTGAGTATGATATTAGCTGTAGGTTTATCATATATGGGTTTTATTATGGTAAGGTAGGGTCCCTCTAACCCCACTTTCTGGAGAGCTTTTAAATCATAAATCATTTTCTCTCTTTGTCAAAACTTGTTTTTTGCATCTATTGAGATGATCATATGGTTTTTATTCTTCAATTTGTTAATGTGGTGAATCACATTGATTGATTTCCATATATTGAAGATTCCTTACATTCCTGGGATAAATCCCACTTGATCATGGTGTATGATCCTTTTAATGTGTTGTTGGATTCTCTTTGCTAGTATTTTGTTGAGGATTTTTGCATCTATGTTCATCAGTGATATTGGCCTGTAATTTTCTTTTTTTTAGGTGATATCTTTGTCTGGTTTTGGCAGTAGGGTGATGGTGGCCTCATAGAATGAGATTGGGAGTGTTCCTTCTGCATTTTTTTGGAAGAGTTTCAGAGGCTAGGTGTTAACTCTTCTCTCAATGTTTGATAGAATTCAACTGTGAAGCCATCTTGCCCTCAGCTTTTGTTTGTTGGAAGATTTTAAATCACAGTTTCAATTTCAGTACTTGTGATTGGTCTGTTCATACTTGTTATATCTTCCTGGTTCAGTCTTGGAAGGTTGTATCTTTCTAAGAATTTGTCCATTTCTTCGAGGTTGTCCATTTCATTGGTGTATAGTTGCTTGTAGTAATCTCTTATGATCCTTTTTATTTCTGTGGTGTCCTTTGTAACTTCTCCTTTTTCATTTCTAATTTTATTGATTTGAATCTTCTCCCCTTTTTTTCTTGATGAGTCTAGCTAAAGTTTTGTCAATTTTGTTTATCTTCTCAAAGAATCACCTTTTAGTTTCCTTGATCTGTGCTTTGATTTCTTTGTTTCTATTTCATTTATTTCTGCTCTGATCTTTATGATTTCTTTCCTTCTACTAACTTTGGGTTTTGCTTGGTCTTCTTTCTCTAGTTGCTTTAGGTGTAAGGATAGGTAGTTTATTTGAGATGTTTCTTGTTTCTTGAGGTAGGATTGTATTGCTATAAACTTCCCTCTTAGAACTGCTTTTGCTCTTTCCCATAGGTTTTGGATTGTCATGTTTTCATTATTATTTGTCTCTAGGAATTTTTTGACTTCCCCTTTGATTTCATCAGTGATCTATTGATTATTTAGTGACATTTTGTTTACCCTCCACGTGTTTGTGTTTTTTATAGTTTTTTCCTTGTAATTGATTTCTAATCTCACAACATTGTGGTTGGAAAAGATGCTTGATATGATTTCAATTTTCTTAAATTTATTGAAGCTTGATTTGTGGACCAATATGTGGTCTATCCTGGAGAATGTTCCATGTGCACTTGAGAAGAAAGTGTATTCTGATGCTTTTGGATGGAACATCCTATAAATATCAATTAAATCTATGTGGTCTAATGTGTCATTTAAGGCTTGTGTTTCCTTATTAATTTTCTGTCTGCATTACTTATCCATTGGTGCAATTGGGGTGTTAAAGTCCCCCAATATTATTGTGTTACTGTTGACTTCCCCTTTTATGGCTGTCAGCATCTGCCATATATATTGAGATGCATCTATGTTGAATGCATATATATTTACAATTGTATGTCTTCTTCTTCAGTTGATCCCTTGATCATTATGTAGTGTCCTTCCTTTCTCATAGCAGTCTTTATTTTAGTCTATTTTGTCTGAGTATTGTTATTCCTGGTTTCTTTTGATTTCCATTTGCATGGAATTTCTTTTCCTACCCCTCATTTTCAGTCTGAATGTGTCCCTAGGTCTGAAGGGGTGTCTCTTGTAGAAAGCATATATATGGGTCTTGTTTTTGTATCCATTCAGCCAGTCTGTGTCTTTTGGTTGGAGCATTTTATCTATTTACATTTAAGGTAACTGTTGATATGCATGTTCCTATTGCCATTTTCTTAATTGTTTTGGGTTACTTTTTGTGGGTATTTTTCTTCTCTTGTGTTTTCTGCCTAGAGAAGTTCCTTTAGCACTTGTTGTAAAGCTGGTTTGGTGGTGCTGAATTCTCTTAGCTTTTGCTTGTCTGTAAGGCTTTTGATTTCTCTGCTGAATCTGAATGAAATCCATGTTAAGTAGTGTAATCTTGTTTGTAGGTTTTTTCCTTTCATTACTTTAAATATATCATGCGACTCCCTTCTGGCCTGCAGAGTTTCTTCTGAAAAATCAGCTGATAATCTTATGGGGAGACCCTTGTATGTTATTTGTTGCTTTTCCCTTGCTGCTTTTAATATTTTTCTCTGTATTTAATTTTTCTTAGTTTGATTAATATGTGTCTTGGTGTGTTTCTCCTTGAGTTTATCTCTTATGGGACTCTGTGTGCTTCCTGTATTTGATTGACTCTTTCCTTTCCCATGTTAGGGAAGTTTTCAACTATAATCTCTTCAAATATTTTCTCAGACCCTTTCTCTTTCTCCTTTTCTTTTGGGACCCCTATAATTCAAATGTTGGTGCATTTAATGTTGTCCCAATGGTCTCTGAGACTGTCCTCATTTCTTTTCATTCTTTTGTCTTTATTCTGTTCTGCAGCAGTTATTTCCACAATTCTAAATTCCAACTCACTTATCCATTCTTCTGCCTCACTTATTCTGCTATTGATTCTTTGTGGTGTATTTTTCATTTCAGTTATTTTATGTTCATAACTTTTTTTTGTTCTTAATTCTTCAAGGTTCTTGTTAAACATTTCTTGTGTCATTTTGATCCATGCCTCCATTCTTTTTCTGAGATCCTGGATCATCTTTACAATCATTACTCTGAATTCTTTTTGAGGTAGATTGCCTATTTCCTCTTAATTTATATGATCTTGTGGGTTTTTACCTTTCTCCTTCATCTGTAACATATTTCTCTGTCATCTCATTTTGTCTAACTTACTGTGTTTGTGGTCTCCTTTCTGCAGGCTGCAGGGTCATAGTTTCTCCCACTGAGCACCTGCTGAACATTAGCCGAGGACCTCAGACACCTAAAAGGGCAAGAAAAGATCCCAGTGTAACCAAGTAGGATGAAAGAGAGAAAGGGAAGAAAATAGGAAATGGGATGGGATCCATACCCCTGAGGGTAGCTGAAGGAAGGAGAGGTTACCACAGCTGGAGACACCCCCTCACTGGCAGCAAGATATGCTCAAATAGAGGGTGGGCTTTGGGGGCTAGCAGAAGAAAGTACAGAGGCCGGTCCACGGCAAGCAGGACAGAGTGAGACTTGCATAGTCTGTACCACAGCCCTGCATGCCCCAGCCTGAGACTGGTGTCTGCTGATGTGGGCTGGGTCTGGGTGCTAAAGCATGGTGTTAAGAGAACAAACCCAGGGAGAAGGCTGCTGTAGGCTGCATGGAGACAGCCTGAAGGGACAGGAGTGTGGAGCTCAGCTGTGAATTTTTCCACTTGTAGATGTATTCTTGATGTACTTGTGGGATAGGTGAACACAGGTCATCCTATTCCACTATCTTGACCTTGACTCCCTTCTGATTCATCTGTTGATGGACATTTAAGTGCTTCCATACCTTGGCTATTGTATATAGTGCTGCTGTGGACATTGGGGTACATGTATCTTTTCAAATTAGAGTTTTCATCTCTTCTGGATATATGTCCAGGAGTGAGATTGCTGGATCATATGTAACTTTATTTTTAGTTTTTTCAGGAACCTCCATACTGTTTTCCATAGTGGCTTCACCACTTTGCATTCCCACTAATAGTTGACACAATTTCTTGATGGGAGAGGTGGTGAGGTGGCATTGTAAAAGAGTATGAGATGTTATGAAGCTCTTGGGAAAATAAAGTCTGCAGCAATGGTGAATATAAACTGCAGTGCGTTGCATAGATTCTGTCACATAATAAAAACTTAGTAAATGGTAACTTTACTATTCTATTAATTATAATTGAATGCTATCTAAATCAAGCTTAAGTTAGGTATGAGTTCTATCCTTGCTTACAGTTCAAGATCTTTCTCCTGAAATCTGGTTTTCTTTCAGTGTCTTTGAGTATAAAGGCTCATTGTTCATCCTGTAACATCCAGACACTTAGAAATCATCCCTGACACCTCCCTCTTCTTCCACAACATATATTTGACTTAACACCAAGTTCCATTGATATGGCTATTTTTAATTTTTATTTATTTATTTTTGGCTGTGTTGGGTCTTTGTTGCTGCATGCAGACTTTCTCTTGTTGCAGTGAGTGTGGGCTACTCTTCATTGTGGTGTGCAGGCTTCTCATTGTAGTGGCTTCTCTTGTTGAGGAGCACATGCTCTAGGCTTGTGGGCTTCAGTAGTTGTGGCACGCAGGCTCAGTAGTTGTGACTCAAGGGCTTAGTTGCTCTGCGGCATGTTGGGTCTATCCCAGACCAGGGTTGGAACCCATGTCCCCTGCATTGGCAGACGGATTCTTAACCACTGACCCACCAGGGAAGCCCTGATATTGCTTTTTAAAACCTCACATATCTATTCTCCATCTCCACAACCACAGCCTTAGTCTAAGTTACCATCATCTTTTGCCTAAAATGCTCATTTCTCTGCCTCCATTTTGACTTCCCTCCAATCAGCTCTCTGCATTGTAGTATCTACTGGAAATCAAATCTGATCATGTCCTCATGATATTATAAAACATTCCAATGGTTTCTGACATTAAGACTAAAACCTAAGTCTTAGTAGGACCTATATATAGGATTGGCTCCTCCTATCTCTCAACCTTATCTTGTAACATAGGTCACTTTTCCCCTTTCTGAGCATCTGCTGGACAGGATTTCTTTCGCTTCCTGGATGAGAACTCTATTCCCTTTGCCACAGACCTTTGCTGTTGCCTCAGCCTGGATGCTACTTGTCAGGAATGCTACAACTAGGACAGTTACTCCTATTAATTGCTTCTCTGGTATTATTACTTCAGATAGGATGACTTGGGCTGAACTATCAGAAAGACACTTTAAAATGCCTTATATTATAAGGATATGCATTATCTCATATAACAATAAGTCCAGAGGTAGAAAAGCCTACAGAGTTGGTTGTTTTTGGTAGCTCAGCAATAGCAATGACCTCTCTGTGACCACGTTCTTTGAGTTTTTCCATGATTTGTTCCCTGCATTGCTTTCAGTTTAAAACATGAGGTTCTCCTCATGTTCACAAAATGGCTGCCAGCAGCAATGGAGCCAGCCTTCTCCTTTTTTCCATTTCTTCCAACCATGTAATATAAAAGCTTTAGTTCAATGTGACTGACCCAAAACAGTTCATGTACAAAAGCACTCCTCAGACCAATAATAGTTGTCAGAGTGCTATCATGATGTGATTGTCTTGGACTAATCAGGATCCACAGATAAAAGTAGAAAAGTTATTAGTATCTCCTGAGTCATCTGACTATGTGGGGGAGAAATGGACCCCTAAACAAATATGGGTTATATTATGAAGGAGAGAGTGGGGAATAGATACTGAGTGGCAGCTAACTGTGTCCACTTAAACTGTATAACTCTCCTTGTTAGTATTTACCCTAGTTTGTAATTTAAAACATTTTTTTCTAATTGTGGCAAAATACACATAACATAAAATTTACATCTTACTCTTTTTTATCTTAACTATTTTTAAGTGCACGTGTGGGTGGCATTGGGTACATTCATATTGTTGTGCTATCATCACCACCAACATCCATCCACAGAACTCTTTGCATCTTACAAAATTGAAACTCTGTGTATGTTAAACAGTAAGTCCCCATTTCTCCCTTCTCCAGCACCTCACAATCACCGTACTACTTTCTGTCTTTATGAACTTGACTATTCTAGATTCTTCATATAAGTGGACTCATACAGTAGTTGTCCTTTTGTGACTGGTTTATTTCCCTTAGCATAATATCCAAAAGGTTCAACCATGTTGTAGCATGTGTCAGAATGTTCTTGTTCTTCCTTTTTAAGGTTGAGTAATATTCCATTGTATGTATTTATCACATTTTGTTTATACATTCTTCTATCAGACACTTGGGTTGCTTCCACTTTTCAGCATCTGAGAATAATTCTGCTATGAACTTCATTTTTCATTTACAGGTATTCGTGGATGTGTTTGGTGTGTGCTCTGTCTCCTCAGGTCTCCCCATGCTGTGAGCTGCATCAGGTAAAAACGCACCTTTTGTTTTCCCTTGACACTCTCTCTTAGAACCCAGGACAATGTCCAGTGGAGAAGAGACACTCAATAATTGTTGACTAAGTGAACGGACAAATTTAATTTGGGATATCTTGAAGATTATCTTATTTCTCTATGGTCACATTTTATTTTCCTTAAAATCTCTAATTATGTGAAAATATATGTGAATGTGTAACTTGAAACATACCTGGGGAGAGGAAAAAAAAAAAGAATCTTTGCTAGGTCAAAATACTCTACCAAGGGGCTATTTACCTGCTTTTGATCATTTGGGACAGTCATACATTGATTTTTGTGGTAACGTGGGATCATACTGTGTAGCTATTTATAGTAAAATCTGAAGAGATCTTTTTAACTCAGAACTTTGTGAAGATGATACAAGGAAAATGCTTTCGTGGAAATCATACACTCTGTTAGACTGTTACTTTCTGCATAAGGACCCTCTGGTTCTGATATCAACTTCAGGCTCATCTCACTAGGGCACTGGGGAGAACTCTGCCTGTTCCATGAGGGAAATGATTGACTCAGAATGGTTTCTTCTTCACTTTGGGTGAAGTCCAATGGTATTTTTATCTAATGCTATTCATTCTGAGGTTGGTTAGTATTTTAAAATTATTATAGAAATTTCAAACACATGAAAGAGTAGAGAGCATAGTATAATAAATTAACCCCATGTACCCATAATGCAACTTAGCAATTATCAACTCATGGCCAATATCATTTTGTCTGTCCCTCTAACTACTTCCCCCTTCCCCCTGAATTATTTTGGAGTGAATCCCAGACATTATATAATTTAAAATACACAGATTTTAGCATGTATTCAATAGGTAAGTACTCTTTAAAGAAACATGATGCCAATACTATTTTTACTCTGAGTAATTAAAAACAATTACTTTGAGTAATGAAATATTGACTCAGTGTTCAAATGTTTCTAATTATTTTCTATTATTTTTATAGTTTTTCTATCAGTAGTCAAATCAGTTTCATACATTGCAATTGTTAGATATGCCTCGAGTCTTTTTAAATCTCTTTTCTCTCCCTGTAGTCTTTTTTCCCCCTTGTAATTTATTTGTTGAAAAGCTACCTGTTTGATCTGTAACCTTTCTTGTTTTCTGGATTTTGCTGATTGAATCCCTGTAACTTCATTTCACATGTTCCTCTGCCCCTCTATTTCCTGTAAATTGGTAGTTAGATCTTGAAGCTTGATAGATTCAGATTGGAGTTTTTGGCAAGAACACTACTATCTTTAGATGATGGTATATTTTTCCATCGTGTCTAATGGATTCTCTCTTTGTGGTGTTAGCAGCCATTCAGATCACTTTCTAGATCCATTATTTCTTTAGGGTTCACAATATGCGGGTTTCTAATTTTACTATTTTTCATTTTTATTTTAAGCTGGAATACTGCTTTAAAGAGAATCCTCTCATTAAGACTTTGAATACTCTCAGATATGTTTGTACAGAAAAGTCTTGGTTACTTTTACTTCTACTTACCAAATTTTCCAAACAACAAGTGATCAATGAGATTTTCCCCTTCATTCTTTTTTTTTTTAATCTTTATTGGAGTTTAATTGCTTTACAATGGTGTGTTAGTTTCTGCTTTATAACAAAGTGAATCAGCTATATATATACATATATCCCCATATATCCTCCCTCTTGCTTCTCCCTCCCACCCTCCCCACTCCCTA
Organism: Delphinus delphis; assembly: GCF_949987515.2. Lineage (NCBI taxonomy): Eukaryota > Metazoa > Chordata > Mammalia > Artiodactyla > Delphinidae > Delphinus > Delphinus delphis. The sequence goes on along the minus strand of NC_082687.1, from coordinate 98,202,675 downwards.
TCCCACCCCTCTAGGTGTTCATAAAGCACCAAGCTGATCTCCCTGTGCTATGTGGCTGCTTCCCACTAGCTATCTATTTTACATTTGGTAGTATATATAAGTCCATGTCACTCTCCCACTTCGTCCCAGCTTACCCTTCCCCCTCCCCATGGCCTCAAGTCCATTCTCTACGTCTGCGTCTTTATTCCTGTCCTGCCCCTAGGTTCTTCATAACCTTTTTTTTTTTTTAGATTCCATATACATGTGTTAGCATATGGTATTTGTTTTTCTCTTTCTGACTTACTTCACTCTGTATGACAGACTCTAGGTCTATTCACCTCACTACAAATAACTCAATTTTGTTTCTTTATATGGTTGAGTAATATTTCATTGTATATATGTGCCACATCTTCTTTATCCACTCATCTGTCGATGAACATTTAGGTTGCTTCCATGTTCTGGCTATTGTAAATAGAGCTGCACTGAACATTGTGGTACATGACTCTTTTTGAATTATGGTTTTCTCAGGGTACATGCCCAGGAGTGGGATTGCTGGGTCGTATGGTAGTTTTATTTTTAGTTTTTTAATCCCATTCATTCTTTTATTCCTTCTTCACCCTCCTTTTCCTTCCTCCCTTCTTGCCCATTATTAACTCTTTTAAACATATTTTTAACTATTTTATAACTAAAACACCTTAACTAACTTTAGCACATTTGATAGGTTTCAATGGGATTTGTTACTTTTTAGAGGCTTTATTTCTATTTGAAGGAAATCACTATATTTATGTATTTTCTTTAAATGTCAATTCTTTGTCATTTGGTTATTATCTCCACTCCCCCTGCAGTATGCCAATGAAGATACATAAGCAGAAATCCGCTAAATGAGGCTTCCAAATAAGCTAATATTTTCCTGATAAAATAGACAGATTTAGTTAGTGTATAATTTCTGCCTTTCTCCCTTCCCTCTTCTTCTGACCTGGGATGTGGATGCAATGACTGGAGGGGTAGCAGTGATCATGCCACAGAGAGGATGAACATTTACATACATACTCAGGTAGAAGCAAAAAAAGAATTGGTACCCAGTTACCTTGATGATTTTCTCACAGAATTGCTCCATTCTGAGATTATTGTTCCTGACTCCTTTTTTATTTATTTATTTATCTTTTGGCGATACGTGGGCCTCTCACTGTTGTGGCCTATCCTGTTGTGGAGCACAGTCTCCGGACGCACAGGCTCAGCATCCATGTCTCACGGGCCCAGCCGCTCCGAGGCATGTGGGATCTTCCCAGACTGGGGCACGAACCTGTGTCCCCTGCATTGGCAGACGGACTCTCAACCACTGTGCCACCAGGGAAGCCCCTGACTCATTTTTAAACGAGGAAAACAATCTCCAGTTTTTTTCTTTTTTAACATCTTTATTGAAGTATAATTGCTTTACAATGGTGTGTTACTTTCTGCTTTATAACAAAGTGAATCAGTTATACATATATATATGTTCCCATATCTCTTCCCTCTTGTGTCTCCCTCCCTCCCACCCTCCCTATTCCACCCCTCTAGGTGATCACAAACCACCGAGCTAATCTCCCTGTGCTATGCAGCTGCTTCCCACGAGCTATCTATTTTACATTTGGTAGTGTATATATGTCCATGCCATTCTCTCACTTTGTCACAGCTTACCCTTTCCCCTCCCCATATCCTCAAGTCCATTCTCTAGTAGGTCTCTGTTTTTATTCCTGTCTTACCCCTAGGTTCTTCATGACCTTTTTTTTTAGATTCCGTATATATGTGTTAGCATACAGTATTTGTTTTTTCTCTTTCTGACTTACTTCACTCTGTATGACAGACTCTAGGTCCATCCACCTCACTACAAATAACTCAATTTTGTTTCTTTTTATGGCTGAGTAATATTCCATTGTATATATGTGCCACATCTTCTTTATCCATTCATCTGTCAGTGGACACTTAGGTTGCTTCCATGTCCTGGCTATTGTAAACAGAGCTGCAATGAACATTGTGGTGCATGACTCTTTCTGAATTATGGTTTTCTCAGGGTATATGCCCAGTAGTGGGATTGCTGGGTCATATGGCAATTCTATTTTCAGTTTTTTAAGGAACCTCCATACTGTTCTCCATAGTGTCTGAACCAATTTGCATTCCCACCAACAGTGCAAGAGTGTTCTCTTTTCTCCACACCCTCTCCAGCGTTTATTGTTTCTAGATTTTTTGATGATGGCCATTCTGACTGTTGTGCGATGATATCTCATTGTACTTTTGATTTGCATTTCTCTAATGATTAATAATGTTGAGCATTCTTTCATGTGTTTGTTGGCAATCTGTATATCTTCTTTGGAGAAATGTCTATTTAGGTCTTCTGCCCATTTTTGTATTGAGTTGTTTGGTTTTTTTGTTATTGAGCTGCATGAGCTGCTTGTAAATTTTGGAGATTAATCCTTTGTCAGTTGCTTCATTTGCAAATATTTTTCTCCCATTCTGAGGGTAATCCCCAGTTTTTTTAGCCAGTATTTATTGGCATTTTCTGTATTTTCAGCTGCATGTCTTCCATGATGCGTTTGTATAAAGTCATGTATGTAATAAGTGGGAGAGCTGGGTTTCAAATCCAGATTTGTTAATATCTAGATGCTTGTGGTCTCTTATGAAGTGATGTGTATAACCATGAGCAAGCTGAATACTTCTATGAAGAGGACACCCTCATTAATTCTTTGATTACCCTCAGATATGCTTTGTACAGAAAAGGCAGGATATATGCTTGATTTGTAAACCAGTCTCCCCCTGTCTAAATCCATGCAATTCTCTGAAGAAGAGCCCAGGATTTAACACATATTTTCAGCATCTCCTCACACAGGGAATGAGATGCTCTGGCTCCATGTAATGAGCTGATGAAATATACAACTTTTTCTTGTTTCTTATCAAATGATTTTCAAACTTTCTATACCAAAGAGGTCTCTTTTATTAACTCCCTGCAAAATATAACATGTTTAGAAAGATTTTGTGAAGCAAACTGCACTTAATAATAAATATTTAATTCATTTCCCCATTTAAATTTAATCCAATGCATATATAACCTCTAATCATAGTTTCTGATCTACATGCCTCATATTAGCACACTGAGTTGGTGCTAAGTTTAGTGAAAAACAAGGATACTTTGATTAACCTGTACAGCTTTAAATTCTATTAAGATTCTAAGGATAATAGAAATGCCCTGTGAATCCCCTGGTCACTTTGAAGACTCCTGTGGGTCAGGGGACTCTGCTGGGGACCCAGGTTGGGAGTTCCTGCTCTAGAGTCTGGTGGTCCATATTCCAGCTGGCTCGTTCCCACTACAACAAAAAGCATAGAAGAGGCTTCAGTCAGAAGGTGGATTTGCTTCTGTTTTGGGTTCCTCTTGGTGCCACATACTGCTTCTGAGCTAGGGTGACTCTGAGTTAGACCTTATGGTCCTGAGCCCATTCAGCTTCTGATGCTGACCACTTCCCACCTGTAGTCTCAACCAGGATGAAAACCAAGTTCTGGAATACTTTAGGAGTCCCATACACAAGGGTAAGTAGTATCTAGAACTGGTCTTGCTTAGGTATCTAGTCTGTCTGCTTGGTGCTCTGTAGATTGTCCTGTAGCTTTCCTCTTAAGCTCTTATCATGCTTATAATGTTCATCATAGATGAGTTCTGTCTCAAAAACATTTATTGAACACCTGCCATGAGCTAGCATGGTATTTGATACCAGATTATACAGATAAATAAGATCCTGTGCTTATGATTGGGCTTCTGCATTGATTTCAGCTTTTATCCTTATTTGAAAACTTAACCTGAACAGTGTTTGTGAGACTCTCTGTAGCTAATGCTAATCTCCCCCAACTTCTACTGGAGTTGGACTCCTCTGATGGGGTCCACTGATGGGTTCTTGCTAGAGCCCAGGTGAGTTATCTTCCATCTCAACACCGTAAGTCCTGCCCTTCCATGGAGAGGGGCCCTGTTGCTGCATCCCTCCTACCAGATTGAGTTCCTATGTGTCCTTCTCCTATGTGATTCTCTCCTCATAAGCTCCTTGAAGGCAGGGACTGTATTCATTTCGGTATTCTCAACACTATGCCCAGTGCACAGTGAATGGTAGATGCTGGTTATTGTTTGTGGAATGATGAATGGAAGTGAGTGCTGCATGGAGAGGGGAGGAGAGACTTTGAGATGAGGGAGCCATGGACCTGAGAAGTCTGGTGATCATACAGGCTGATCATTGTGAATGTGGAAGTGTCCTGGGATGATGTGGGATGAAGGGGAGTCTATAGGCTGGATACCACCATCACCATCAGAACATCATTTAGAGCACTGGCGAATGAGTGGTTGTTAGGGACAGCACGGTGGGGGCAGAGGCTGAGGTAGCTGGAAGACCTGAGCTTCAAGAGGAGGGGGGACTTTGGCATAAGTGCTTATGCAGCTGGTGGTAGCACTGGGAGCCAGCATGCTGACCACAACTCTGAAGAATGTGTAGGGACATGTTAAGAATGGGCAGGTTCCATCTGAGATGACTGCAAGGAAATCATGTTACCTGGGGAAAGCTGGTTCTCAGTTAAGGCAAGGAAGTGACGGGGGTGCTTGGGGAAGAGGTTGTAGGTGTGTAGAGGTTGGTTAACTGCATTGCAAAGACTGCACAGGGCAACACCTTTTCTGGATCAGTCCCCAGGGTGGCTGCCTGTCTCATCTCATCCACTCTCTTCCTTCCACCACCAAGGTCTTGCATGCCTCATGGGAGTGCTGACAGCTTTGGCTTTGCTGTAACTTCCTGCCTCTCCTCATGTTGTCTTCTGGCCAGCCTTAGCCATGAGTTTTGTCCTTGACAATTGCCTCTCTCTCTGGTCTCAGTCTCCTTCCTGTCCTCTCTCCCCTGAGAAACTAGATCTGAAAAAGCAGCTCCTGCAGCTCGTCACCTCCAGTTATCTCTCCAGCCAGAACTTTTGCTTAATTTGCTTACTGACATTTCACACTGATAAATGGGGAATTGTCAGTCGAGTTCCAAGTGTTTGCATGAATCACATGCTTTTGAAGAATATGTGGAGGAGGGAGGAAAAGAAAAATTAAACCAGGGAAAATGAGAGGGAGAGGATTTTAGTCATGTAAGTCAAGAAAGAACCTAGGAGACTTGCTTTGGTTGTGTTTGTTTTAGAAAATGACTGGAGGCAATAAAGTTTGAACTTTTCCATTGTCAAGTCTGCTGAGAATTCAAGCAGGACCAACCCCTGGAGACTTCACTTTCTTCAGTTTCCAAGATGGAAAAAATGAAAATCTGAACCTTATTAAGCAGATCCACAGGACCTGGATTGAAAGAAATATGAAAGCACAATTTTGCGTTCAAGCCTGTGAAGAAAAAATAACTTCAGAGTGAGGTGGACATACTCCGTGACTCCTTGAGTGACTACTCAGCATGCGTGTGTGTGTGTGTGTGTGTGTGTGTGTGTGTGTGTGTGTGTGGTGTGGCAGTGGTCATCTGGCTGACAAACTGGTTCCAAAATTTTCACAAGGAGGCAGTATCTTTGCTACCAAATTGGCAGGAAAAATGTATCAAATGATGTTTTCAGAAGGAAGTTACTTTTTATGAAGTGGGTCACTGTGACACTTTTGCTCACATGGGGCCTCTGCCAGGAAAGCCTTCTCTACCCCCAGCTTCCCAATCGTACATATTTCAGTGTGCAACCAGTCTGTCTTCCTTGATCCTTCCATCATGCAGCATTCTCTTCCTTTTCAGGACCCTCAAAACCCTTATTGTCTGTGCCTTTAATCAAACACAAACTGCCCTGTCTTCCTGGGATTGTGAATATTTTCAGGTTGCCTCTGATTTACGCAAGTCTGCCTTTCCTTGAAGCTGAGACTCCCTCAATATTGCTTTTCTGTAAACACGAGTTAGGTCTGTCTTTTCATTCTCTAGAGTGCAAGTTATAGAACATTAACTGAAAGCTTGTGAAATAAGAAAGAAATTACAATACAGGTGAATATTATGAGGTACGACCTAAGCCCAGGTTTCTCCGTAGAGGAGCCCTGCACTGCTGTGCTCTCCTGAGCCTTGAAAGGGAGAACCCTGAATAGATGGATTTCTCCTAACCTGAGCCCCACCCTCAACCATCTGGAGGCCTTGAGGGAGAATCACCAAGCCTCCTTCTAAAACTTTGGCCCCAAAACATGTTTCACAGATGTAACTGTTTTCTCATTTTTATTTCAGAAGAGGATCTTACTTTACCTTTGTCTGATTAAAATGCCCTGTATTTTTCCCTAAACAAAGACATTATCTTCCCTCATGGAGAATTTGAGCCTCCATTTCCAAAGAAGCAGAAGAATTACTGGCAGTTTTCAAATGTCAGAGACATGTTTCTAACTGTCAAGATTTCACAACATGTTTGCATGCAGTTTCAGCTAGAACATCCCAGCATACATGAAGTACCTTCTCCCTCTCCTGGCTCTATTCAGTTTCCCCTAGAATTATCTTGCATTAGCGTGGTGCATTTGTTAAAATTAAGGAACCAATATTGATAATTTATTATTAACTCAAGTCCAGAGTTTACATTAGGATTTATTCTTGATGTTGTACATTCTATGGGTTTTGATAAATACTTATTGTCATGTATCCACTATTTTAGTGTCATATATAGAGTAGTTTCACTGCTCTAAAATTTCTTATTGAAGAAGAACAAAGGTGGCTATTCTGAATCTTCTACCTTTCCACATAAATTTTAGAATCAGTTTGTTGATACCTATAAAATAACTTGTTGAGAGTTTGATTGGATTTTGTTGAATCTGTAGATCAAATTGGGAAGAACTGACATATTGACAATATTGAGTCCTCCTATCCATGAATATGAAATATCTCTCCATCTATTTAGATTCTCATGATTTCTTTTATCAGAGTTTTGTAGTTTTCCTCATATAGATCTTATACATACTTTGTTGGATGTGTACTTAAGAATTCAATATATTTTTGGTGTTAATGTAGATGGTGTTGTGCTTTCAGTTTCAAATTCCAACTGTTCATTGCTTGTATATAGATTTATTTACTTTTATCAGAAAAAAATCTCCAGACAGGCTCAGAACAAGTCTCCAAATCATCTCAGTACAAATGACATCTCACAGAAGATTGAATACAATTTTTTAACCAAAGTCTGATTCCTATAGTCCCATCAGGAGTTTATTTATCCTATGCTTAAATATTGTCTGTGATAGGCAGCTTACTATCTCACAAAGCAACTCATTGTCTTTTAGACAACTTTGCTTTTAGACAGTTTTTCCTTGTACTGGATTCCTTGTGTATGAGTTACAGCTTAATTCTAAAATAGCAAAAGTATTTGTGATCTAAGTTAGTGATTTTATGTGCACTGTTTTATCTCCTCAGGATAAATGTTGAGTCAGGGTTTTCCCAGCATTGGTGAGGCAGGGGTGTCCCGTGTGCAGTGAGATTCTGTGTGCTGAGGAGTCATACTCTAGGGTACTAACTGGTAGCTAAACACATGACTGCAGGTCTGGGTTTGTTACTTATTAGCTGAGTAACTTTTGGCAAGCCCTATTATTTTCCAATTTATTGATTTTTAAAAATGGGAAAATCAGTACCTTCACAGGACTATCATAACAAAGAATCAAGATAGTGAACATGAAAGCAATTTTAAACCAAGCTGTTCAGTGGAAACATAATTTTAACTTATTATCCTTCACATCATTGCCACCATACAGATCCATGAATCAACAAATAGACCTAGGAAGAAAGGCAGAGGGAGAAGCAGATTTGAAATGCTCACAGTAAACCTAGGGAGATATGATTTCCAAGCTTTGAATGTCATGGCTAAAGAGAACTTAAACATAATCTAGTTTAACCCCTTCATTTTGTAGAATGAGGGAACTGAGTCCTGAAGAAGAAAGTGACTTTCCCAAGGTCATGAGTCAGGCTAATTAGCTGCTGAACTATGAAATGATCCAGTCTGTCTAAGACCAGTGGCCATTCTCTCAACTTCCTTGACAAAAGAATCATCTGAAGCTTTCCTTTCAGGTTTTGCCCTCTATGCTTTCCTGCCTCATCCCTGATCATGGAATACATGGCTTTCCAGTTACAGCACTCATCATAAGGAATTTCGGAGATGAATTACACAGTGGCCATTCCTTCCCCAAGAAAAACAACTGACTGCACATCTATGAGGCAGGGGACATTTTTAAAGGCTCAAACAAGTCAGGAGGAGCAAAGGACCTCAACTCAAACATTAATTTCCACTGATCAAAAGAACAACGTTCCATTTAGGTGTGCAAATAAGAGTTTCTTAGGTATCATGGTGGACCAGATGAATGAGAAATGAATGCTTTGCAGAAATTAAAATTCAAATATCCTCTTCAAAATTAACAAAGGATTTTCTGGGAGGGAACGGCCAGATCTTCATGCAACAAACATTTACCAAACATTTTTTTCTATATCAGGCATGGTACTGGGTGAGGGGTTTACAAAAATGAATTAAATGTGGTTTTGGGCTTTGAATTTCTCATGGACTGCTGCATTTCATAAACATCTACTACCAAGGGCTGTGCATCCTTGGGCTTGATGACTCAGTTTATCATCTCTAAAATAGGGATAATGATGGTGTATACCTCATTGGATAATGATATGGGTTAAAGGAGAAGATATCTATAAACCCCACAGCACAGAGCCTTGCAGAATGTAAGGAATGGTGCTATAGCAGGTGTTCAAATGGAGGTTTGAAAGCTCATAGACTTTAGGTTCTGGGATCAGATATTCATGTGGAGCCATGGGCAAGTATAGCAGACACTGCTGGTTGTTTTTCCTAGAGACATCAACTTCCTCAATTTTCACTTGTTTCTTCCTCAGTGATGTTCAGGTATTCACTCTCCTCTTCTAGCCACATGCTGCCTTGGGGGAGATTGGTCCCTTTCCCATACTCTAGGGTAGGTCCTGATGGGTCTAAGCTGATCATGGTGGTGCCCACTCCCTTTGGTAGTGATTGGCTTAGGCTTGGGCATATGAAGCAATTCTGAGCAATGAGATATAAGAAGTTGACAAATGGGCTTTCAGGAAAGTTTTTCTAGCTCTTAAAATAAGACGCTGTTGTGGGTTGGATTTTGTCCTACTAGCCCCCATACCTGAGAATGTGACCTTATTTGGAAATAGGGTTTTTGCAGATATAATCAAGTTAAGAAGAGGTCATACTGAGTGGGATGGACCCTAAATCCAACATGACTAGCATCCTTATAAGAAGGGGAAAAGAGACAGAGGAACACACACACAGGGAAAACGGTCTCTCAGAGGCAAAGATTAGAGTGATGTGTCTACAAGCCAATGAGAACCAAGGATTGCTGGCAACCACCAGAAGTCAGGAAGAGGCAAGAAAATATCCTTTTCTAGAGCCTTCTGAGAAAGCATGGCCCTGCTGACACCTTGATTTCAGACTCTTGGTTCCAGAACAGTGAGAAAATATGTTTCTGTTGTTTTAAGTTACCTGGTATGTGGTACTTAGTTATAGCAGCTCCAGGAAACTAACAGAAGCTAAGAAAAGATGTGCCCTCAGTATCATCACTGGATTATTGTGTCTGGATGAATCATTGAAACTTCGCTGCAGCCCTGAGGAGACCCTACCTGATGATTAAGGGGCTGGCACAGTGAAAGGTTACAAATAACCCAGGTATGAAGTTACAGAATTCACCAGTCCTGGAGTTGCTCCATTCTGTTTTTCCTGTTGTGTTAGATAATATGGTTCCCTCATTGTTTAAAATACACCGAGTTGATTTTTCTGTTACTTTCAGATAAAATTATTCTAAACTGATTTAGCAAGTCATTCACTCTCTCTGTTCCTTGTTTCCTCATTTCTAAAGTAGCAAGGCTACTAGTCCCTACCCCACAGGATTTTTGTGAGAATTAAATGAGATGGAGAATAATAGTGATCGTGTTTTCTTTTTACCTATTTTTTGTTACAGGGCATAATAAATTCAATACATGTCAGCTGTTATTATTATTCTGTGTCTCTTCAGCCCTAACACATAGTAAACATTCAATAAATATTTACTTTCAAAGGAACGAATGAATGAATGAGGTCAGTCTAATGCAAGAGGGAACAAGGGAATGATAATAAAGGACAAAGCAAATTGCTATAGAGATGGAGAGATTCAGTCTGGACCTTGGCTCCAGATCAAGATCTCAGAGCTACATATGGCCTGGGCCAGGTTGGCAAGGACTCGCAACCTGGAAGTCTGTTGTTTTTATGCAGAGAGCTTTGAATTAAATAATACTTATAGGGGTTTTCAGATAAGCTGGGGTGCAGGAGCAGCAAGAGGAAGTGAAGCTCAGGGCTTGCCTTCGAAAGTTCCCGAAGGTGCAGCCTTATGCCGGGTGCACAAGGACTAAGGCAGGAGTTGGGAGCTTTGTTAGGTCTCAGAGTTAAGGAAAAGCTCTTTCATTTTGCCTGAGGGAGAACAACTGACTGTTTTTCCCAAAGACCTTGTTTGAAATTAAGGTCTTGGAACACTGGATTCAATTAACTACCAGTTTAGGAACCTTGGGGAATCTAACTTGCCGTGTGCTTCATTTTCCCTTACAAATCACCTCCTGTTTTCTCGCCATCATATTTCTCCCACCTACAGAGAATTCTTTTCTTGGGACTGGGTCAAAACTGCTTCTTTTTTCCTGGGTTAAAAGAGGGAAATACTGGTCAGGCTTTGCCATCAAAGTCAATTTGCTGTCAACTTGGCCTAGAATCAAGATTGTGTGTGTGTGTGTGTGTGTGTGTGTGTGTATACACATATATGTATGTATATATACATGTATATATTTGTGCATGTATGTATGTATACATCTATGTAAATAGCAGTTGGCAGAGAGTTAATTGTTCAATTTAATATAAGAAACATTTTTTTAAAACAAACCCTATTTTATTCTCTATTTTAGGACTATGCAGAATCATAGCTGAATTAGACAAAATCTTTGTCCTAGGATTTCACAGTCTAGCTGAGGCAGACAGACCAATAAATTGATAAATGCCTCAATATTGGTAAGTGCTATAAATGACTGTGGTACTGAAACCTCCATGAAATTGGGAGAACATCAAACGGAGACTGGAGGGTGGTTAAGGATGGGTAGAGTCAGGCCAGGCTTCACAGAGAGGCAATGCTTCATTCAGCTAAATCTTGTAGTGTGCAGGAGTTTGCTAGCACGGATCTGGATAAAGATACAGGGCAACTAAGCAGGGTCCTACTCTATGTAGAAGAAATTGGAATAAGGTGCCGATTGACTTATATTTCTACATGTGGTTCCTGCTGTGTTTGGAGAAAAGTAACTTGGTCTCCCTCTTTATAATAAAACCCTTATTTTGAATTTAATATATTGTAAAAAGTTTAGAGTTCCTCTTTGCTACTTATAAACATAATTTTCATCATTGTTGTAGAGGGGGTACGTGATTTGGGGAGCTGTTGTATTGGGAATGGGGACGGGGAAGAGCTGGGAGAAGACCCAGTCCTACTGTGGCTAAGAAAAGATGCCTCTAAGCCAAGACTTGTAGCATGGTGCTGTTTCCCATAACATGCTATGTTCTGTGCGATATAAATGCCCTCCTCCCTCTTCTCTATGAAATATTGAGTAGATTCACCTTGGTCACTCACTCATATACTTACAAGAGTGGCATTTTGTTTTAAAGGAGTTTAAAGAAGAAGGTGAAATGGTAAATGATACATTATTAACTGACCTAAAGAAGAATATACTTTACATCTTAACTGATAGAAAAGTATTTTCTCTCCACCGATGCCAATAAATATTGAAAAATGTTTAAGAATATCAGCTTGGGGCTTCCCTGGTGGTGCAGTAGTTAAGAATCTGCCTGCCAATGCAGGGGACATGGGTTCAGACCCTTGTCTGGGAAGATCCCACATGCTGCGGAGAAGCTAAGCCCCTGTGCAACAACTACCGAGCCCGCATGCCACAACTACTGAAGCCCATGCGCCTAAAGCCTGTGCTCTGTAACAAGAGAAGCCACCACAATGAGAAGCCCGCGCACTGCAACAAAGAGTAGTCCCTGCTCACCACAACTAGAGAAAGCCCGCGCAGCAACGAAGACCCAACACAGCCAAAACTAAATAAATTAAGAAAAAATAAAACTTCACCTGAAAATATTTAAAGGAAAAAAAAAAAGGAATATCAGCTTGTAGGAAGGCCAACTGCCTAGTTTTATCCAAGTGGAAGGAGTAAGATGTCTGAAGCCTGAGAGGTGTGGCCCTGCATTTAGAGACTAGTGAGTGATCTGGGGGAGCTGGAAGAGAAGACAAGTGTCCAGAATGGGTGGAAGGTGAGTGAGGAGAGATGGGTAGGAGCTGGATCATGAAGATGTTTGAATGCCTTGTAGAGAGGATTCTGTTTATCCCAGTAGGGTCTTGCAGATATGGAGAGCTACTCAAGTCTTCTCTATTTATCCAGTAGGGTATGTTTATAGATCATGGAGAACTACTAGGAAGGTAGGTCTCTATTCAAGAGCATATTATAGATTATGAAGAGCTACTGCAAGAAACGATGTAATGGGCTCATGTGTACTACTCTGGTTATTGGAAGGGGAATCTGAGATCTAGAGAGTGGACATATTCCTGCCCAAAGGCATTCAGTTAAGTGTGACAGAGTTACTTATGTTGATCTAAAATTTTCCTCTCTGTAGTTCCTTCCTGTTTATTCCCTATTGTTATTTACAGAAAAGAGCCTTAAGGCATGTTATAGTGAGGGCACAACCTGGGGAGCTGGAGGACAGAGTTAGGCTGATATGGGTTTGAGTTCCAACTCCATCACTTGTTATCTGTGGGACTTCAAGTGAGTTTCTCAATCTTTCTGAGACTCCTGAATAATGTGAAGTTTTAGTTGAAAAAAATGAGAATATTAATACCCATAATAGTGTAGAGTTTTTGTAATAATTAGATAAGATTGCATATATAATTATTTATCAATGCCTAGTACATAACCATCCAAATTTCAGTCCACCTATTATCTGAAGTTCTGTCTCTTAGAGTCACATGGACTCCTTCTTTACATATCATCATATTTTAAACATTTGAAGTTACCTCTTGCCCCCTCCCCTCTTTAGTCTTCTCTTATACAGAGTGAACATAATTATTGATCATATAACTCGATGTGCATTCTTTCCCCATATAAAGTCTGCTTCCCTCCCTTTAAGTTGGAGCAAAGATTGGATAGAATGGTGCCAGGAGGGGACTGACCCATGCTGAACAAACTCAAAGGACAATTCTCTCATGTGTACTGATAAATAAAACACTGATTCTCTGAGCATGTTTCCCCTGTCCAACACAGATGCTCCAGGAGGGTCAAATTGGTTTCTGAACGTTGCTTGATGAGCACAAAGCAAGAGGCAGTAGACTGGATATTAGGTGTGGACAGCACAATTTTCCTTCTCTGTTCTGGGAAGGAACCCAACAGTTACTTCCACTAGGTCAGACCCTGTAGGCAAATTTTTCAGTGAAAAAGGAGCCTTTCTTCAAATTTCTTGTCCAGACTTGCAGAACTGTTATCATATTAACAGGTTCCCAGGATGGACAGAAGGACTTAGAAACTCCAGCATAACTGTCTTGCTTGAGTCTGTTAGCTAACTTTTAAAATGGAAAACTTTCTCATGGAATTTTTAGAGTAATACCTTATTACTCATCCTAAAGAAGCAAATACCGTCAGTAGGGGTCAATAACTGCTTGCAGAATATATTTTAGCAGAATGAATGTTATCTGGGAAGATACCAAGAAAAGGCAAATTTCACATATACACTTGCCTTAACCTCCTGTTCTTTCCTCACATATTGCTCTTCACAGACATTGATGCTCCAAGCAAACTGAGCAACGAGCCCTCTTCTACATCTCCTGTTTTCCTTCCTTTGTAATTTGCTGATGATGTTCCCTTAGCTTAGAATACCTTTTCCCAGTGTTGCTTATTCAAATTCTACTTGTCCATTAAGAGTAACCTCAAATTCCACTATTTCTAAGGAGACTTCTCTCTTTCTCCAGTAAAGAAGTAGTTTCTTCTTTCTCCACATGTTCTTAGTAGTTGTTCCTGAGTCTCTCTTAAAGCACTTATAGGACTCAGCTTTCCTAAAATCTAAGCTTCTTGAGGTCAAGACTTGCATCTTAACATCTGGATATCTAACATCTTTGGAAGGCAATATAGCATATGGTCAGGGGGTATGGGTTGTAGGTCAGGATCCTAGATACAAACTGAGAGTTTCTACTGACCAGCTGTGTGATCTTAGCTCTTCCTGGCATATTGTAATCACTCAACAAATGTTCCCATTTACTATTTATATTCTTCATAACACACAGGACAATACATGGTATCCATTCTGTGCTCAGTGAATGTTTATTGAATGAATAAATGAAAAAGCAAATGAAAAGTAGTTTACTGTTGAGTGTTTGCTAAATGAATGTATAATTTAATAGATTTGGAAGAAAATTTGTCAAGCATCCTGCTTTTCACTGAACCAAAAGATATTCTGCAAATGCTATGCTCAACCGTCTCCTGGGTCTCTCCTCGAAACATTATTCCATTAAGCACCCTTCTCTTAGAACCATCTAACAATAAGATGATACAGCAGGTATAATATTTTATTTTGTTTGTCTGAGTGACTACTTTATGCTAAAGAGTTGCATCTAGTTTTGCAGATTGAAAGAAAAGGATTTCTTTGTTTGCCTGTGGATCAGGCTGGTTTCTCTATAAAAGCTGAGCCAAAGAATCTTTGCTATCATTAGAATCATGGATTTTCTGAGTAAACAAGATCCAGATGAAATTCAGGAAGGTTCCTAGGCATCGTGGCTCTCCTTTTAAAATGAACTTTGAGGCTGCTAACCCTGCATGATGTAGGATACAGGGACATTCTGCTCCCTCCTCTGTTGTCAGCAAACAAGAGAAGTTACACAACTTGAGGGGCAGCTGGATCACAGTTTATGCTGCCCCCAGGATATATCTTTCATCGTAATTGTGCTTATTCAGCTGTGGAGATGCACTGGTATCTAGCTGATTCTTGAAAAACTGCAAAAGCCTATTTAAAAACACAGCCAAATCCTCCTTTTGAGATAGGGGAGGGAGAGGATGAGGAAAATATCCATATTGTTTTCTGCTATTCTTTGCTCTGTATGGGAAGATTTCCAATGTTGCCTGCAGGTGGTTTTCCAAAGCCTCTTTCTGATCAAAGTTGATAAAGCTCTTCTATGTAGGAAGAACGTTTTCTTTTTTTGACTACCTTCTTAATTTGTGTTTTCTTATGGAGACAAGTTATCTAAAATCATATAGCAACGGCTTCTTATCTGTCAGAGTCTGCTATCATCACAAATAGTACGTGTTTTAATCCAATAACCAAGTGATTTCTATGTGCCAGGCACTGAGCTAGCTGGCACAATTAGATGCTTTAGGTCACTCATGAAGGCATGATGTTTGGGCTGAGCTCTTTGATATTAGCTGCCAGAGAGAGAGAGATGGAGTAAAGGAGGCGAGGCACATTGGGAAGAGGAATTGGTACAACCAAAACAGGGAGACAGAAAGGCCAGGTCAGGTTCTGCAAAGACTTCTGTGTCATTGTCCATAACAAGAGAGAAGTTTGGATTGGTAGGTAGACTTGATAAGATGAAGTGAGGCTTGGAATACCAAGCTATGCCAACAGGGTTCATTCTTAAACACTTGCATTATTGCTGTCACCAAGTGTAATATGGATTAATTATAGGTAGAACTGAGTTAATAATCAAATAATCAAATAATACATCAGTGTTTCTTTTTTATTGTTTTTCTCCATTGTAAGAGCACTATGTGCTCTTTATAAACATTTTGGAAAATGCCCAAAAATAGAAAGAAAAAGAGTTGAACTTTGAGTCACTTTCCAAAGCAACTACTGTGCACATTGGGTCTATTTCCTTTCAGTCTTTTTTTCCCTCCCTTCAAAAATGGGGTTGTTCAGTAACTTTTTTTTTTTTTTTTTTTTTACATTTTATAAGGCCTTTAAAAACATACCCTTTAAAGGCTATAATCCACTGATTGGACATAGCACACTTTACCTAAACAAGACCTTGGAGTTTCATATGCAGGTGTTGGAGTTTCATATGCAGGTTTTGATGTTGATAAGTAACATTTTGATGAGTATCTATGTGCTTAAAGTTTTTCATACAGTTTAAATGATATCTATAGGATGAATTTCCAGGAGTGGTGCTACCAGATTAAAGGCTATATGTGCTTTTCTGTCTCACATCAACTCCAGTGCTTTTTTGGGTATCCTTACCCATTTATATGCCTGTTGTATTTTCTTTTCCTATCTCTTTCACATATATAGGATCTCTCATAAATCTCAAGTAAACATAGCTGAGATTGAAATCACTGTGCCCTAAGGGAGACTTAAAACTGATTGGAGTATCTGTCTTGCTGGAAAGGAACTTTGTTGAAAACAGGGAAGGAAATCCTGTGCATTCTGCTGAGCAACTTCTCACAATGTTATTGACCAAAATGTTTTCATCTTTTAATAAGAAGAATGCACAGCTTCTGCAGAGTGTGTCTGCAGCCACCCCCTGCCCCAGGGGAATCTGAGAAGTTGGTGCTTGTTTAAGGATTCTATAGGCGGCTTGAGGCTCTACTTAGAGGATTAGGAATATGTGATCTAGAATACTTATTGAATGACTAAGCCACCAACATCACAAAGCTCACAGATGACTAATAATTTTTCTCCTTCTGTAGTGTGTGGTTTGTGAAACATGTAAGCAACACCTCTGCCCTTTTGCTCTGTGATTCACTCCTGTGAGATACTCAGTGGGAAGGCCGAGCGAGCATCAGGACACCAGTCAGTTCTCCTTGCTCTTCCTCCCTGCTTACTTTATCCATTCACCCTTCCCACAATGCCCCAGCCCCACTGGGGCTGCACCTCCATGTTAAAGGCTTCAGGAAAGCTGTGATGTGCACTGGGGAAACTCAGACTTTGGATTTAATACAGCAACTTCACATCCAGGCTCCAACATGCCCCAGATGTGTGACAACCTTGGGCAAACAACTTGGCCTCTCTCAGCTCCAGTGATTCTTATAACTTAGGTTGAGATAAAGAAATAAGTTATAGAGTTGTTATGGGAACCGGTGGATATAAAGTGCTTGGTGCAATGCCTTGGTACAGAGTGAGAGCTCAAGAAATGGTAATTATTATTAAGACGAGCTACAGGATTTCCCCAGGCCATCTCCCAAGAATGAAATAGCTGTATGATTTGGGGACTTTTCTCTGATCATTTGTTTTTTCATCTTAAAAACCAATTATAATAATTTCTACCTTGCAGTTGTAGGGGAAATAGACCAAGATATGGCAAAGTGTCTGGCACAGTGTAGCTGCTCAACACATATTTTTTTCCTTTCTCTATCCATGGTTGACTGAAGAGTCCCTTGGTGTGTCCAACCTCCTAAAGCTTCTCTCAGAGATCCTTAAAGTGGAAAACTATTGTTCTTAAGCACTAGCCCCAGAAGGATGATTCTAAACACTGGCTTATACACTGGCACTGGGTATTTCTCTGACTTGGAGAAGAAAAGGATTTTGGGGCTTCTGGAAATGGCAGAGGCTTGGAAATGGCCCCTAGGGAGGTCAGCACAGTTTAAGGATGACACAGACAGAGTGAAGACTAGAGGGCCCATCCCCAAATGTTCTAGACCAAGAAGTATGATAAGGCACATGTACAGCATTAGAGAAGAGGAGGGCTCCCCAATAATAACTGCTGTTGAGCTTCCTGCCACTCTGTCCATTGGGGGCTCCCAGGTAGGCTTCACTTGATTTAGACAAACAAAATGATATGGTATTTCTTGTATGCTAGTGTGATATAAATTATCATTGCACACATCTATAAGCACCAAGGATGATAAGGCGTAATCAGCAGGATTTAATGAATGATAGCCAATACCGTTTTTACTCTTGTCTGCCAGCGAGATGGGGTTTGAGGCATAAAATGCAGATAAGAGTGTGGATTCTGGAGTCAGGGCAAGAGCAGGATCCATCATTTACCATCTGGGGACTCTTGGGAAAGTCATTAAACTGTCCTGATCCTGTTTCTTCATCTGTAGGGTGCAGATATTAAAAGCACCTCTCACAGAATGCTGTTGGTAGTAAGAGTTAAATGGTAAAACCATGTCTAGCTTGAATAATTGATCAATCATTGATAGCTGTTATTGTTAACATTAATCATGATTGTGTGGTAACTGTTGAAGGAGGTTTGTGCTTCCCCACTATCATTCCTAAAGATTAGTGTAGAAAGGTACACACTCGAGGCCATCAATTCTATTTACATTATGCTTATTAACATTTATTCCGGAGGGCTCTGGGATGCTTTATGGCCAATTATACGTAGGTTTAAAAAATCCTTTGAGAATAGCATTGTGTTTTCATGTAGACACCCTTCAACCTGAAGAACTCAGCATGTTTGGAGAAAACCAAAGACAAAGATAGGGACATAGAACATTTGGAGAAAATTTGCCATGGAGTTGTGAATTCTTCTTATTCAGGACTTAGACAAGCTGAAGGAAGAAATCCAGGGAGCTAGAGGAGCTGCAGGCCCTGGTTCTGCTTCACACCAACAAGATGAGCTGCAGTGACAATGTGTGCAAGCTCCCATAGTCCTCTGTGCCCAAACTTCAAGGAACAAAATTGGTCGATGCTTCACTGCAGCCTTTTATTGGGTTGGCCAAAAAGTTTGTCTGGGTTTTCCTTATGATGTTATGGAAAAACCTGAATGAACTTTTGGCCAAACCAATATATCTCATGTACGTTTCTCTTATAGCTCTCCAACCTCACACGAATTTTGGAAATTGGTTTTCCACTTAGCTAAGTTGACAAATAAAGCCACCAACCCTCTAATCTCTTTATAGGGTCCTAAACAGCAGTTAGAAAGTGAGAGAGAATGAGATCAAGGTAGCAAGTCAGAGTGAAGAAACTGACCTTGTAACCACTATGTCCTTCCTCATCCAGGTTTCCCAGCCGGAGGCAGGTGTGAGCTGCAGGGAGGAGAGAAACTTTAAATTACATGAAACATTGTATGAGGCTAGACTGAATTTTGTTACATGTGAAAGTGAGTAGAGAAATGATGAAAACTGCATGAGATTTCACAGGTGTTGGGAAGGGAGGGTCACAAGATCAGGGAAAAATGGTAGGGGGTGTTGAAAAAATTAAGTTGCTTTTTGCTGTATTTTGCTTTGTCCAGATTATGTATGTGTGTATATATATATATATATATATATATCCATTATATATATTATATATATATTTCATATATATATCCATTATATATATATTTCATATATATAATATATATATTATATATACTATATATATTTCATATATATAATATATATACTATATATATATTTCATATATATAATATATATATTATATATACTATATATATTTCATATATATAATATATATACTATATATATATTTCATATATATAATATATATATTATATATACTATATATATTTCATATATATAATATATATACTATATATATATTTCATATATATAATATATATATTATATATACTATATATATATAGATATACATGTGTATGTGCCTGTGTTTTAGGTTTATGGAAGCATACCAACTTGCTGCGTTACAAACATCAAAGGATTTTCCCTCTAGCCACTGTGCCCTCAGTTATGCTTCCCAGTGATGTGTGTCAAATCTCTCTTATCCAATGGGTAGCAGATTCCATAATTTCCTATTCCCTTTTGTTATAATGAGTTTTTCTAGTTTAAAGAATCATCCTCATCTTCTCTTCTTCCTTCAGTGCTATCCAGGCTTGAGACTTGGGGCAGTGTGAGTGGAAGGACCTAGCCTGCTCTCTTTTAAAATTAATTAATTTAAGAGAGAGAGTTGTATAGTTGACTTACAATGTTATATTAGTTTCAGGTGTACAACATCATGATTCAATATTTTTATAGATTATGCTCTAAAGTTATTATAAAATATTGACTCTATCCCCTGTCAATATCCCTGTAGTGTATCCTTATTTTATTTATTTTATTCATAGTATTTTGTACCTCTTAATCCTCTACCCATATCTTGCCCCTCCCCTTTTCCCTTTCCTCACTGATAACCACTAGTTTGTTCTCTGTATCCGTGAGTCTGTTTCTGTTTTGTTATATTTATTTGTTTGTTTAAATTTTTAGATTCCACATGTAAGTGATAACATATAGTATTTGTCTTTCTCGGTCTGACTTATTTTACTTAGCATAATGCCCTCAAGTTCCATGCATGTTTTTATAAATGGCAAAATTTCCTTCTTTTTTTAATGGCTGAGTAGTATTCTTTGTATACATATACCACATCTTCTTTATCCATTCAGCCATCGACACTTAGGTTGTTTCCATATCTTGGCTATTGTAAATAATGCTGCAATGAACATAAGAGTGCATATATCTTTTCAAATTAGTGTTTTTGTTTTCCTCAGGTAAGTACCCAGAGTTGAAATTGCTGGATCATATGGTAGTTCTATTTTTAATTTTTTGAGGAGCCTCCGTACTGTTTTCCATAGTGGCTGTATCAATTTACAATCCCGTCAACAGTGTATGAGAGTTCCCTTTCCTCCATATCTTCACCAACACTTGTTATTTCTTATCTTTCCAATGATAGCCATTCTGACAGATGTGAGGTGATATTTCATTGTAGTTTTGATTTGCATTTCCCTGATGATTAACAAAGTTAAGCATTTTTCATGCGCCTGTTGACTATCTGTATTTCCTCTTTGGAAAAAATGGCTATTCAGTTCTTTTTAATAAGGTTGCTTTTATTTCATTTTTGACGCTGAGTTGTATAAGTTATTTATGTATGTATGTTATGTATGTATATTAACCCCTATTGGTCATATCACTTGCAAATATCTTCTCCCATGCAGTAGGTTGTCTTTTCATTTTGTTGATGGTTTCCTTTGCTGTGCAAAAGTTTTTAAGCTTAATTATATCTCATTTGTTTATTTTTACTTTTGTTTCCTTTGCTTTAGGAGATGGATCAAAAATTGCTGCAATTTATGTCAAAAGTATATAAGTTCTTTATATATTTTGGGTATTAATGCCTTATTGGACATGTCAATTGCAAATATATTCTCTTATTCATTCGACTGCCTTTTCATTTTGTTGATGGTTTCCTTCACTGTGCAAAAGCTTTTTAGTTTGATGTAGTCCCATTTGTTTATTTTTGCTTTTGTTGCCCTTGACAGAGAAGACAGATCCAAAAAATATCGCTAAGATCAACATCAAAAAACATACTGCCTATATTTCCTTCCAGAAATTTATGGTTTCACGTCTTACATTTAAGACTTTATCCATTCTGAGTTTATTTTTTGTATATGGTATGAGAAACTGGTCTAGTTCATTATTTTGCATGTAGCTGTCCTGTTTTCCCAACACCATTTATTAAAGAGGATTTTTCCCCCCATTGTATATTCTTGCTTCCTTTGTTATAGATTAACTGACCATATAAATATGGGTTTACTTCTGGACTTTCTACTTTGTTCCATTTATATATGTGTCTCTTTTAGTGCCCGAACCATACTCTTTTGATAACTGTAGCTTTGTAATATAGTTTGAAATCAGGACGCATGTTACCACCAGATTTCTTTTTCTTTCTTAAGATTGCTTTGGCTATTTGGACTCTTTTGTGGTTCCATAGAAATTTTAGGATTATTTGTTCTGTGAAAAATGCCATTGGTATTTTCATAGAAATGGTGTTGAATCTGTAGATTGCCTTGGATAGTATGGACATTTTAACAATATTAATTATTTCGATCCACAAGGACAATATATCTTTCAATCTGTGTAATCTTCAATTTGTTTCATCAATTTCTTATAGTTTTCAGAGTACAGGTCTTTCACCTTCTTGGTTAGGTTTATTCCTGTGTATTTTTTTTTCTTTCTTTTTGATGTAATTGTAAAGGGGACTGGTTTTCAAATTTTTCTTTCTGATAGTTATTAGTGTATAGAAATTCAACACATTAATTTTGTATCCTGCAACTTTATTGAATTCATTTATTAGTTCTAATAGTTTTTTTGGTGGAGTCTTTAGGTTTTCTATATACAGTATCATGTCATCTGCAATCAGTGATAGTTTTCCTTCTTCCTTTCCAGTTTGGATCCTTTTTTCTTTTTCTTGTCTGATTTCTCTTTACTCTTCCTCCTTCATTTCCCTGAGAAGAGTTCTCTTTGCTCCTTCAGATAGGGAACAGGTCAGCTGGTATGGGGGGAGTGGTGGAAAAAGAGGGCAAGGACAAACACTGAGTACTGAGCTGTCTGCTATTGCAGTTCACTCTGTTGGTTATCATGGTTTCTTTGGTTCACACTAATGGGACCTAGGGGCCCTCTCCATGGCAGAGTCCCCTCTTCATGGCTCACTACTGGTGGGTGCATTGTCAATGTTCTCAGGTTCCTCTGAGAACCTAATGCCAGTTGACAACTTCCGACTCTCTCTTAGATGCCCCCCTTGGAGGTCCACCCTCAGCCTCCTGCTTCTCAGGTCCTCTTTCTTGGCAACCCATTCTTTTGGGTGGAGGGCTAGAAAGTTGAGTCAAAGCTATATTTTATAGTGTCCATTTGACCTTCAGAAAGTTGATGCATCTTTGCTGTGACAACTGGAGGAATGGGCTGCTCCACAGATGTCCTCTCTCTGCCCTGCTCTCTCACTATTCTGTTTTTCTACTTAGACAGGAACAGAACAAATCAACAAAGCTGCTGTCTCATGAGTTGGCCAACCAAGGAATGTTGTATTAGTAGACCCTTCTTGCAAGTGTTCTCAATATTTATGAGTTATTTCCTTAGAAAGTCCCTTCTATATCTCGCAGACTCCCCATTTAGCTCTTGAATATGCTAGAGCCCAACATTTCCACTCAGCAGTCATATTGCCCCTTTCTCTTCAGGCTTCCTTTATTGATGGGAAGGGAGGTGCTGATGGTGTTAGGTGATGGCTAATGGGAGCAATGCCAATTTAGCCACTTCTTGGTAAGGCTTGAGAGAGGTGTTTGGCTCTATTTAGACTATGTGGCACTTACTATTTCTCTGTTCACATTTTTATTTGCTAATTCTGGAGTAATAAGAAAAGTCCCACTTACTTTTTATATATTTACAACACACATACAGACATACATGGATACCTGCACCCCACAGGTGAGAGATCAAGACAGAGTGAGCAAGAGAGCAGTAAGTTCTCCACCAAAATGTTAACAGCAGCTCCCACTGGGTGGTGGTCAGATTAGAGATAATTATATTGTTTTTCCCCTCTGTGCTTTACTGCCATGCTCCCCATTTTCTCCAGTGAAATTATATCACTCTTGAAATAAGAAGATGAAATACAGTAAACAGGATTTTAAAAATATTTCTGAGCTGCAGCACCGTTCAACTGATGAAGCAGATGTGAGGGGCAGGGGCCTGGGCTTTCTGACCTCCCGGGGCTCCCTGCAGGCTCATGATTTGATAAAACATCAGCTGCTCTGAATTCCTACAGCACCTGCCACAACAAAAGGAGGCCATTTCCTGAGCATACTAACGCAGTTGTACATGCCTTTATAGAACAAAGAAACCAAAATGAAGATGTCATTAAGCCTCCCTTGGACACTGTCCATCCTACCCTAGTCTGAGCCCTCTGGGGGAGGTAGTAGTCTGCCTGCAAGGGAAGGCGGTCATGTCAAGAATGAGTTCCCACCACCTTCCTTTTGTCCTCTCTGGTGGTCTCCTCCCTCCTTTTTATGGTCCCCTGCCTCCCACTTGGCTCACACCTCAGCTCCTGACTCATTCTAAGAACCACTTAGCATCTGCTCCTCTGATAGTACCTCTGTATTCTCTCATGGACCCAACTCTGATCCTCTGATAATGCCTCTGTATTCTCTCATGGACCCAACTCTGATCCACACACCACAGCTGTGCCTAAGAGACAGGTTGACTTCCCAGGAGGCAAAGGCCACAATGAACTGGCTGTCCCTCAATCTTTCTAGCTTCTCTCTGACCATGTTCTCACATTCCCTGCTGTTTTCTTGACCAGTCCTCAAAGTTAGCCTCCCTCTACTCAGCCACAGAGAGAAGGTATGCTGATGTCCATTTCTTTATACTTTTTCAAAGGTTAAGTGACTTCTGTCCATTTTCCCATGTGAGGAACACTAAGAAGTGGGAATATGCCTCTCTCCCTAATCCTTTCCCTAATCCTCTCCCTAATCCCTCACTCACTTTATCCCACAGGTAGAGAAATGGCCAGTGTGACTTGTCTAAGCATGTTTACTAGTGGATGAGGTCACTGTGCCTTAAAGACAGGGTTTCAATCTCCACTCTTCCTTGTGCTGGGGCATAATATGCCCTAGTCCACATTTTTCTCTAATGTAGTAAGCAACCCCTATTAAGGATTATCTTTCCTCCCCAATGCAAGCTGTGCCCACTGAATTCTCTTCTTTGAGCAGTGGAGTGAGGCAGGCCTGTTTTTCTCACCTACACTGTCGGCTGGCTAAATGCATCAAGTCTTTTTGTTGACCAGTTGTATATATTCCTTTCTTCTCTAGCATCCCTGAGCATGCTCCTCTCAGGGCTTCCAGTCTAAGCGATGATCTTGAATCCAGCTTTCACTTGAGTTCTGCATTAAAACAATCACAAGTCTGGAGACCTGTGGCTCCAGAGGTAGGTTTCCATTTGTCCATTGCCCTTTGTGTGTAAATGTCAAATGGAGGTGAGAAGGGAGGCTGCCGGACACACCCTAAAGAAGGTAGATATTGGACAGAGAGTCTATTTAGGGGAACTCAGTGTCTTTCCACAGCTTGACTTGGAATGAGCTGCCATTCATGCCCCTGGTCACCACACACCCATTGATCCACATCAAGGTACTTCTTTAGGAACTCAATACTTTTGCAGTAATGTAGATGGGATTCTCATACCTTCTCTGTGGTTCACAACCAGCCTTTTTTTCTGACCAGCTATAGGGAATTACACAAAGACTTATTGGTACCAGTGTGAGCGAGCAAATTACACCATGCATTACATGGAATCCAACTGGCCCAAAGAAGAATGAAATCTATGGTCTCATTTAGAGTCACTCTAACAAAGCCTGGGATATTCCAATGGGGGCTGGTGGAAATTATACAGGATGGAAAGTTCAACAACCTGCCCCCGCATCCCTAAACCCCTGTCCCCAGAGGAAAATAACCCAAGAAGCTATATGAACTTGGATCCTTCCTTTCCAGTGTCTGATGAGAAGATGCAGGGCAGAAGATAATGTTTATTTGCTTTAAGAAAGTAGTTATTATTTGCTAGGGTATCATGGTTTAGTGATGGAGACCCTCTGGGTTTAAGGAACGGGGTGCATACTAGTGGTTAGAAACATGGGCTCTGATTCAGACAAACTAGATTTGAAATCTTACTTGATTATTTACTAGCTGTAAAACCTTGGACAATGACTTTATCTCTCTTAGTATTTTTCTTTTTTTTAATGGTAAAACAAGGGATAATTATAACTAATTCATAGAGTCTTTGTAAGGATTAAATGAGCTAATATGTGCAAAGTTCTTACCTGGGACTTGGTAAGCCCTCAATACATTGTAGCTAAAATTCTGTCTCATTATTTTACTATAAGCACATCCTATCTCCTCAGGTGATGGGTTAAGAAGGGTGCAAGAAGAATAAGTGGGGTTAAGGAGAGGGCATCAGAGGCTGGTACCAAACCTAGGTGGGACCCAGGTGAAGAGACCAGTGACAAAGGTGGGGGGATACTCAGGACACATTGGACTGTTTTCCGACGCATACATACTTTCTTCCTAAACTTACCAGGGAGCCTGGTTCAGGGCCTGGGTCAGAATGTATCTGGGCAGTACTGGAAAGGACAGTAGACTTTTCTTAGGAGGTTGGTTTCAGGCATAGCTTTTGCTAATTTGTTGGGTGCCTATGGCAGGTTGAAATGGTGATTTCAATTCTTCACCCCTTTAGCCTTGTCCTTTACTATGTCATTTTGCAGATCCTCTCACTAGAGATGGAATTGTTTACACCTTGAATTTGTGCTGGCCTTATGACTTGTTTTTGCCAATAAAATCCGTTAGAAGTAATGGTTCCCCAGGTTCAGTCCTAGACTTCAAGAAGCCTGTGAGTTTCTACTTGCTCTCTGTTTTTCCTGACATGCCCATAAGGACATCCTGTAGATTACTGGATGAAGAGAGGCCATGGAGCAGAGCTGAATCACCCCATTTGTCCCAGAAGAGGCTGACCTGGTTAGTAGATAGCCAGCCATCTCCAAACTCTTTAAGTGAGCCAAGCAAAGATGAACAGAGCCATCCAGCCTAACATCCTAGAGACATGAGCAATAAATACTTATGATTGTATGAGGCTTTGTGTAGTTTTTCTTATGTAGCATTACTGTGAAGAGAGGTAACTGAAAAGTGACCTTGCAACATAAATTCATTTTATTCCTCACTTTGGATTCACTCATTCATTCAATAGATAAGGAGTATCTACCCTCTGTCAACACTGTGCTAAACATTGTTTGGGGAGACAAAGGTGGTGGTAACATCATTTCACCAGGAGCATGTTGGCAGGAACAAGAATATGTTATATAAGGGCAGGGATTCTGTTTAGTTAATTCACCAATATGTCCCCATCACCAAGAAGAGTAAGCTGGAACTTAGTAGATGTTCCATAAACATTTTCTGTCTTATGCAGGCATGTGTGTGAGTGTGTATGTTTATCAGATAACTAACTGAATGTTTTATACAGGTATATAGGTGCATTTCTCTTGCCCTCCTTAGACTGGCAGACTGACTGTTCCCAATTCTTTCCTCTACTGTCTTGTTCCCCCACCCTCTTCCTACGATGTCAACAGCAGAAACCGCTGTGTGCTACAAAAACTTACCTCCATAATAGAATGTAGGTGCATCAAAACAGCTTCTAACGGGTTGTCTGCAGTAATAAATGCTATGGAGGCAGCCCGACTGGTAGTGTAAGAGAGATTATACAAACCACTGCCTGGAGAAAACACAACGTCATGAATAAACTCAGCCTTGAATTATTTACATATTTTAGGTGTTATTTTCCCTCTCCTATTCTGCAAGGCCTGCAAATGATTTTCATGGAGGGCTGAGAGTGCCTGGATTTGGCTATAAGAGGAAAACAGTTGCAGTTTGTCTTAGGACAAGTTTTAGGGTGACGACTGCCTTATGTTCCACGGGGCTGCAGTGCGGCCAGCAGTGCTGTGTGGTGGGAAGATACCGTGTAGAATTCAGAGCAGGATGCTTTGAATGCCAGCAAGTTGTGTCCCTAGGTGCTTGCTGGCTTTGTGAACCACCTCAGAGCCAAGTGGCTAGAGGGAGAGCCTCAGGGTCCACCTTCCCCAGCTCTACCGGGGCACCCTGCTTCATTCTCTTTTATGCATTAGGTTTCAACCTAAGGGGTTATAGTGAAAAAAAATATTTTTACTGTAAAATGAAATTGAAAGTTTGGAAATCACTGGCCTGGATGATCTTTGAGACTGAAGTGGCCTCAACTCAAGCCGCCTAGGAGAATCCCTGGGAGCTTTTAAAAACTGTTCATGTCAGGACCTCAATCTTGATCAATTAAATCAGAATTTCAGGAGCTGGGGCTGGAGGTCATGATTTTTAAAGCTATCCAGATGACTCTGGTGGGAAATAGGGTTGAGAACCACTGCTTCAAACCCTTCATTCATCCAGTAGGATGTGTACCAGTCACCTGTTGTAAGCCAGGTACTCAGCAAAGAACTGGGAATAGGGTGATGAAGGAGACAGGCCCGGTCCTTGCCTTCATGGAGTTCTCCATTTAGTGGGAGATTCCCAACAAGTAAATACACAAGAAATTCACAAGTATATACAAACTGTAAATAATTTGGTGGGATGTGTATTGATGTGGGGGGTATAAAACACTATAAAAGTTTTAATAGCAAAAATAATAATAGTGATACTATTTATTGCTGGGATAACATTGTTTTCACCTTTTCTAAAATTCAGGCACTGTACTAAATGATTTACATGAAGTATCTTATTGAATTCTCATCCTACTCCTGTAGACTACATACAGTTACCATCTTTGTTTTACAAATGAAGAAACTGAGGCCCAGAGAGGGTAGGTAACTTAGCCAAGTTTACACAGTCCATACTGGTGGGGAGTATGGCGGAAGAGATGCATTTCCTTGGGCAATCAGGATGATATCTCCATACTTCACATCCCTTTGCATGAACTGCAGAGATTGGTGAGTTGAATGAGGGTCAGAGTATATGCTGTGGAAGGAAAATTAGTCTTTTCCAGGTTGTCACACTGACGTTCGCAGGACCTTGTACACACACACACACACACACACACGCGCACACACACACACACACACACACACACACACACACACACACACACACAAAGGCCCTCTATGGTTTATCTTATTTCTTGTTGCCTTTGCTGAGGAATCTGACTACAAAAGTTTTCTGGAGAAAATTTTCTGTAAAGAAATAAGCAAGTTTGTGTTCTAAAAGTGTTTTGAGTTATCCCATCATGTCTACTTGAATCCATTTCCCTCCCAATCCACTATGGGCTTATTTTTGAACTAGTAAAGACCCTAAGCCTAAATGTTTTCTTAATAACTTCTGCGTCTTCATGGCCTTCCCTCCACGTGACATCCCCCCCACCCCTGCCTAATACACATCCTCCAGGGAGAGAACAGGCCCATTCCTAGAGCTCTCAGCATTGGTCTCTCCTTAGCCATGTACAGGTTGCTGGAAACTAAATGGAGACCCACACTTTTCCCCCAATGCAAGTCCTTGAACTTCAAATATACATTCTCTTCTGATTGGTCAGAGAATGTACAACTGCAAGTGGACTTGGATAAGGTCAGAGGAATAATCAATCAGCACATGTTCAATGAATACATGAGCACTTGAATGAAGGCTTGTAGAGTTGCTCTTCATTTGGCTGGAGCCTGCTCTTGTAAACTCAAAAGTGAAGACAACACACTAAGAATTTCATGAAAACGTGTTGCTGTTGGGAAAGAGTAAAACAAAATCTAGGGTGTAGCACGAGTTAGGCCCTGCCTCTCCCATAAACATTATAACACATACCCACATGCACACACGAAATGCCACAAGTGGAGGAGACTAAGAGATGCCACTTTTATCTCAGGGGAGCAAAGAGGCACAGTGACGGTCCACACAGGCCCATGCTTTGCCACACCTGGTATGATAATTCATTTCTCCTGACTCTCCGTTGATGGCTCTTCACCTGATTCCACTCTAACTGAGCTTTCACTGTGTGCTTTTCTTGCTGACAGTCCCATGATTCAAGGGACATTCTACTGATGTCACCAAATACAGTTTCACCTGAAAGTGTATAACGAGGTTATCTGATTGTGAGGTGTTTCACTCTGTAAGCACCTTGGTTAACCCAGACCACACCTCAAATTTGTAATGCTCCATTTCCCCCCATAAGCAAGCTTTATGCCTTCAGCCGGTGAGGAGGAATTTGTCATGAGAATTTTATAAGCTTCTCTACTTCTTTGGAATTAGTACTTTTCAAAGCTTCCTAACAAGCATTGTCTTATGTAATCCTGCCAAGTGCCTCTCAGTAGACAGAAAGCTGTCATTATCAACTCGTTTTGCAAGTGAATTGCATTAGGTTCAGAAACAGCCTCCTCCTGGATCCTCCTGGGACCTCGATGTCATCATCATGGTAATAGGATGATTGATGTACACTGTTGATGAATTCTGGTGACCCTCTCACTTGCCCTCACAAACTGTCTTCACCAATTCCATCTTCGATTGCTCCACTGTGCTCCTACCAGTAACCTCAGGTCTGCCTCCTTTCCAGGTTGTTAGGCTGGCTTCTATCTTCTAGAACCCAGAGATCCAAAGAACCTGGATGCTTAAGCTAGGGAATGTGTGTGTGCATGTGTGTGTGTGCATTTATGTGTGCATGTAGATCTTTATTCACGCTCCATGAGAGCACTTCAGGATACTTGGACCTGCTACCACCTACCCCTCTCCCCACTGTAATCAGAAATCCATCTCCCCAACAGATAGAAAATGCAATTCTTCACTCTTTCCACAGGCTGATTTGCAAAAGCAGTTAATCCTACATTCCCACCTGTTTTCCCTCTTTTTTCTTTTTTCATTCTGATTGTCTTCTTCTAGCCATCACCAAGTTTATCCAAGATCATATAAAATATTTCTGTTGTAGTCTGGCCCAGTTAGGTCTCCTAAAGGCTCATATTCCTTTGAAAACCTAAATGATGCAATGAAAGAAGAACATTTCTGGAGAGTTACCTGAGTGTCACTGCTTGTTTTGCTGGTCAAAGACTCCATCCAAGGAGGACCTTTGGAGAAGCCATAAGTTAGGGAGAGCTGTTCTCCTGGGACTCCTTCCCTCCTGAGTCAAAGTAGAGACTTCAGTTTCCAGAATCAGGGTGGGGAGTGGGGTAGCCATCCCACTCAGCAGATGTTATACTCAGAAGGTTGAGTGCTGAGAGAGCTGATCAGAGGGAATTTGGAACTTGGACCAAATGGGGGCTTTCCAGGAGCCCTGTTGGGAAGAAAACATATCAGGCAGTCTAGAGAGTCAGCAGATGCAGAGACCCAAGGTCAGTGCTGACAGAAGAGATTGCTAGGAGTCAGCTGATTAGCAGTGACTTTCCTGGATCTGGGTAGATTTAAGAATGCTGTGTTCACCTTACCTTGTCCCCTTAAACAGAAAGAATTTTTCAAACATGTGGTCTTGGGCTGTACAGCTGGCTTGACTGAAGCCCAGTCATTGTATGAATGGGGTTTTATAGAGGATTTAACCCTGAATTAATGCTGACTGATAAAGAAAATTCAGATGAAAGGTTCTCTTTACAGACTTTGGTAAGAAGGGCATGGAACAGGAGACTTTTCAGGGTTCAGATCCTGCCAACTGAGAGGACACTTTCCATCTCCATCCCTCCCATCCCCAGACTTTCTCAGAGAACCTGCAAGATGCTGGCCTGCTGCTGTATATCATGGATTTAAAGACAAAAACAGACTGTTCCTCTCTCTTGAAGCTCCAGGGTCCTTTGTAGGGAAGCCCCTAAGGATAATCCCTTTGGGGGGTGTGTTGAGACCCTCTGTCACTTCCATGTGATGACTTTCCCTTCTCCTGGGATGCAGATGAGATTAATCTTGATGATTTTTATTGTCCTCAAGCACAGGATAAGCTATTTCACAACTAGGTAAGAGAGCATGTAATGTCTAAAGTGACCTATACTGGTGTCATGGTGTCATGGTGTTGGAAAATATGCCTGCTTTTTCAAAATACACTTCTACAAAAAGATTAGAGAGAAAACACTGCTCAGTGTCCTACATGAAGCAATTGAGGTTTGCCCATAATGTCTGCTTTCTTCCCTCTCACCTACTGCTTAGAACAGAAACCCTGTGGGGCCTGCAGAGCTTAGCAGAAGTTACCAGCAGCCCCTCCATGGTGTGCTCTTGAATTCTGAGTCCCAGAACCATTACATGCTTGAAAAGTTTTATCTTCGGGCAGAGGACTGGAAGCTGTGAAATAACTGGGTGTCATTTGGCTTTTTGGGAAAAAAAAATAGGTAAAAATTCCTCTCTCTTAGTGCCCTGAAATTTTTATTTCACTGTGCTAAAAAAAGAGTGAAGTGTTGTATTAGTTTGCTAGGGCTGCCATATCAAATTATCATAAGCTGGATGATTTAAATGAACAGGAATTTATTCTCTCACAGTAACGGAAGCTAGAAGTCTGCATCTAAGATGTCTGCAGGGCCATGTCCCTCCAAAGACTCTAGGGAAGGCTCCTTTCTTGCCTTTCTTCCCTCTTCTGATGGTTGCCAGAAATTCTTGGTGTGCCTAGGCTTTTAGACACATCACTCCAATCTTTGCTCCTGTAGTCACAAATGGGTGTTCTCCCATGTGTCTCTGTGTATTTGTGTCTAAATTTTCCTTTTCTTAGAAGGATACCTGTCTTTGGATTAATGTCCACCTTAATCCAGTATGACCTCCTCTTAACTTGGTTATATCTACAAAGACCCTATTTCCAAATGAGGTCACATTCATAGGTACTAGGAGTTAAGAATGGAATATATCTCTCTTGGGGTATATGTTTCTAACCACAACAAATGCTAGATAGAGAGAGCAGCCCCTAGTTAGGCAGACCCTAGACAGATGTTAGGTGTGTATTCATTCAGCATTATTCCAAAATGAATTTACCAAGCACAAAATGTTTTCCATGCATGGACTGAGCACAGGGGCAGGAAATGCAGCCAGTGATTCTCAAGATACCAGCTTGCTTTATTCTGTAGCTGTTTTTTTGTTGTTTTTGTTGGTTTGTTTTTTTAATCTCAGGCAGGCAGCCTCAGTCCACCTCCAGGGCTTGGCTCTGGGCAAGCTGTTCCCTTGGGTACATCTCACTAGTCAGCCTTTGGTGCCAGGAGGAAGGAGCTCTCTCTCCTTTCCTGTCTCTGGAGGCCAGGTAGGGCCTCAGAGCTCAGACCTGGGGCCTGGCTAGCCCATCTATTGCTTCCCATTTTTCTTTCTGCTGTGATGCAGGAGGCTCCAGGGGCTGAAGTCATCTGTCTTCTCATTGGAGAGGGCAATTGTCTCTGTATCTGCTCACTTGGAGGGGATTGTTGGGTTTTCTACTTTGGCCCCAGTTCACTTTTCCAGGGGAGAGTATGCCGGTTTGAATACACTCCTTTTGGGCTCTTGACACACACAGATGAATGTGACATTGCCCCTGGCCATTTCCCTTGCAGTGTCCTGTATATTGGTTGCATTGAAACCTCTAGAGGGAGCTCAAAACCTGTTTCCATCTCCCACAACGTTTGCCTGATGGAGTAAGGATTAAATGATGAAAACAAAAAGCCACAGTGCTAGGTGGATGGGAATATTTAGTGGGAAGAAAAAAGGAGGACTTAGGTTTTGTTGAGGGGATAAAGGCTAGTGGTTCACTCTTTATCTATGAGTCCAATGGGGACAAGACAGGACCTAAGGATCTTTCCTACTTGGCAGACAGTTTTGTCCTTGGAAACCTATGAGCAGGATGCTGTACATGGGAAAAGGGGTGAGGAGGGGACAGCTGAGTTCTCTTCTAGGTTGGTGGTGATGTTGTGGGGGGATTTTCAGTTCTGTTCTTTTTCCTCTATTGGAGTAGGAAGATCTGAGGAACAGTGCTCTTGAGCTAAAGTGATTAGAGGGGCTATTGAAGCTCCTATGTGGGTCCAGAGTAAGAGAAATTAGGGGTTAAAACCTAAATTAGTGGTATTAATGAGAATTCACTGGGCAAGCCTGCCCCTTTGTCACAAATCCCTCTGGAAGTTGTGGGATATGGATGGGATTTGAGGTTCTGACCACATCTTACCCTCTTTAGGATAGAAAACAGAGGCATGGGACAATGGAAAAAGGGACAAATTATTTTGCTAAAAAGACCACCTCAATAGTTGGGTGATACTGGATAAGTTAGTTAGCCTCCTAAAAATTTAGCTTCTCTAACTAAAAAATGAGGATATCTACTTAAAGAGCTGTTATGAGATTTATAAGTAAAAAAAATCAATATAAAAACAACTAGCATAGTATATAGCACCCAGTAAGCGTTCAACATTGGTAGCTATCATGACCGATGGACTTCTGGCTACTTAATGATAGTGGTTACCATTAATGATCACTAAGGAACCGAATAAACACTTTGTGTTATCTCATTCAACCACACCATCACCTCCACTGGTAAGTTATTATCACCCCCATTCTCCACATGATAAAATCAAAGCTTAGCAAGGCTACAAGTAACTGTCAGAGACGGATTTGAAAGCAGGTTGTTCTGACTATGCAATACCAATTGTTTCGTCTCTCAAAAGATGATCTTTAGTTAATCACTGGTAAATTCTAAGCCCTTGAGATTTGTGTGAGCAGATCTGAATGGGCTGCGGCCAGCCTCAGCTGCTCCCGAGGATTCTTGTCTCTGAAGGAGGCACTAGCTGTGAAATAACTCTCTCCTCATTGAATTTGAGTAAGATGATGTTTCCGAGTGCCACTTTTTAATCAAGAAGATGATCCTTCTCCTGTTGTCATTTGATCTTTTTTGAAACAACAGCCACAAATCTCCAGGCAACACAGATATGACACAGATAAAATAAAAATGGAGGAAGTTGCATCTTTCTCTCATTAATGGGAGAGGAGAAAGAGTTTCTGCCTTGAGTGTTTTGGGGATATGTTATTTTTAGAAAAGAACATTTTGTGATTTTAGTTGTTTGATTTCTGAGAAGGCTCTCTTTTAAAATTTTTTCAGTAAGTTGCTGAATCAAAAACACACAGTGGATTGAACAATAACAATCAATTAGCGAAAGAATATTGAGTTATTCTATCTGCAAGGCTTAGAGGTAGAGACAAAGAGACTAAAGCTTTGTCCCTGCTCTTTAGATACTCAGAATCTACTAAAAAAGATCGTATGGCTATGCATGTACAAAGCTCAGAAAATAGGTCAATCTGATCGATTGTAGTTCATGGGAGACAGAATAGCTTGGAGAGGCGACAGTTGTAGAACCCTGAAGAATGCATGGAGTCTTTCATTGTTCATTCAATAAATATGTATTGAACACCTTCTTTATATGTAGCAGGCACTGAGGAAAGAAAGCTGAATAAGACCTTGTCAGTACCCTTGAAAAGTTTGTAGTCAAGTGCAGACACAGATTTTGAATTATAACCCAAGAAATTCCAGGAGATAAGTAATAGAAATTTGTATGAATAACATGAGGCAATGGTTGAAGAAGTGGTCAAACCTACCTAGAGGACAGAGTGGTCTGAAAGACTTCATGGAAGAGAGAATATTCAAGATGGGCATTGGAGGATGGAGACTAATTGACCAGAAGGAAGATGAGGAAAGGTAGACCAGGCAAAAGAAGCAATATATGCAAAGATTTGTGAGCTAGTGCTGCATGGGTGAGGCTCTGTTATTAACTGGGAATGGTGAGAGATTTGGGGAGTGAAAAGAGGTGAGGCTAGAGAGGTAGCTGGTCATGCTCACACCTGGAGGATATGAGGAAATCTTTCAAGGATTTGATGAAACGGGATGACTTTGTCAAATATTTGTTTTAGAAACAAGGTTCACATGGTTTCATTGGGGCACAGATAATTAAACAAGCCCATGTAATAAGTACTCTTATGAACTGAATCTTTGTGTCCTCTTCCAAATTACTATGTTGAAATCCTAACCCCAATGTGATAGTGTTAGGAAGTGGAGCCTTTGGGAAGTATCATTAATTAGGTCATGAGGGTAGAGCTCTCATGAATAGGTGAGATTAGTGTCCTTATACAATTAGGACCCCAGAGGACCTTCTTTCTCTCTCTCTGTCACATGAGGACACAGCAAGAAGACACCATCTATGAAGCAGGAAGAGGACCCTCACCAGACATCCAATCTGCCTGCATCTTGATCTTGGACTTTATGATCTCTAGATCTGTGAGAAGTAAATATTTGTTGTTATAGACATCCAGTTTATGGTATTTTTGTTATAGCAGCCCAATTTGACTAAGACAAGTACTGTGATGGAGTAGTAGTTGGGTTCCTATAGGAATTTAAAGGAAAACTGCTTTATCCAGACTGAACCTGTCTACTGAAGACTTCTTAGAAAAAGTGACATGAGCAAAATTAACACAATGAAGGTGGGGATGCATTAGAGGAAGACAGCTCTCCAAGAAGGAGGGAGACAGGCTTGGGGCATAGCAAAGTGCTCTGTGTGACTGGGGGACTGGGTGAAACATGTGTAGGGTGAGGGTAAAGGTGAGGCAGGGATGAGTGAACTGTACAGCAGGCCCTGAGAGGCCTCTTCAACATACTGGTACAACTTGAAGGACTCTAAGCAGGGTGTGGCCTGGTCAAATTTACCTTTTAGGAAGAACATTCTTTCATGGTGGATAAGGGTTGTATAGTAAGGATGCAAATGTGGAGGAAGAGGAGCCTATTAAGGCAGTGTTTGTATTGGTCAAGGGAAGAGATGATGGACACAGGTGGTTGCAGTAGAAATGGAGGGAAGGTCATTAAATGAGAAATTACTTAGGAGGTAAAAAGATGGGACTTAGTAATTGTTTGGATAACCTGAGATGCTGGGGGGAGGTAGAAGGCCAGCAATGCAGAAGAATTCATGGAAACCTGACATAACAGTGGGGACATTCAAAGAGATATAGGACAGAGTAGGAGGAACTGCTTGGGGTAAAGTAGACTGCATTATGGAAGACAGATAGGGATTCAGAGTGTGTTGCCTGGGGTGTGTGAGGAGCGTTAGGTAGGAGGGAGTGAGTGAGGAAGGAGGAAATGTTGAATCAATTCAACAAACATTGAGCTGCTACTGTGCCTTAGACTCTGGGCTATCTGCTGGGAACAAACCCCCATCGTAGAATAGTTTCAAGAAATTCTACAATCTAGTGAGCGATGAAGGTGGGCACATAGATAATTTCAATGTAAGTGTCAATGTGTTGAAAGACCTATGTACAAAACTGGACAAATTTTGAACATCACCTATTCTATGCCAGGGTGGTGTTAGTACTGCAGACATGGTAGTGAGTGAGTCCACTGAGAGCCTTTCCTTCAAGGAGATAGTGTTTTATTGGAGAAACTCAATAAGGAAAGATGAAAGAAAGGAAAGAAAGAAAGAAAGAAAGAAAGAAGGAAAGAAAGAAAGAAAGAAAGGAAGGAAGGAAGGAAGGAAGGAAGGAAGGAAGGAAGGAAGGAAGGGGAAAAAAAGACAGGAAGAAAGGAAGAAAGAAAGAAAAAGGAAGGAAATAAGGAAGAAAATTTGGTCAGGTAGGGAAAGCCTCAGACTGCCATGGAGTCTAAGAAAGTTTCAGCAAACCAATGGGAGTCCCCAAACCAAAGTCACTGGTCAGAGGAGTCCCATGTCTCCCAGAAACACACTGCCTTAGTGGCCCTGTCCTGCTCAGCTGTTGGCTGAGAGCAGCCCATGGGAAGTGTGGCATCAGAGAATGTGTATGGGTGGATTTCAGAAAGCAACAGTGGGGGCCCTTGGACAATTGTACTCCAGCATTTGGAGGTCTGTAAGGCGATTATTATAGCTGTCACAACAATGAAGTAAGCCATCCAGATGCTGAGAGACAATAACCTGGGAAAGTGAGCATTTAGATGATCAGAGATGGATGGTCTCTCTGGGGAGATGATATTTAACCTAAGACCAGAAGAATAAGAAAGATCCACCTATGTGAAAAGTCTGGGGAAAGCATTTAAATAGAGAAACAGTTGTGCAAAGGCCCTATGGTGGTATCCAAGGGTCCTCGAAGGCCAGTGTGACTGGAATGTTATCAGAAAGAGAAGAGGGGCTGAAGTTGTAGACAGGATGTTAATCCAGGATTTTTCCAATCATTTTAAAGAGTTGTTTAGATTTTATTCTAACTTCAAAGGAAAGCCAGTGGAGAATTAAGTTGGGCAGTGATATGATCTGAGCTCATATTTTAAGAAGACTGCTTTAGTTGCTGCATAGAGCATGGTGTATAGGTTTTCAAGAGTGGAAGTGAATTAGATGGTGACATATGATGGTGATTTATGCAGTCTAGGTGCACTGAGCCTATTGGGGGTTGCAAGGTGGTGCTGGTGTGGTGAGAAAAGGCTTTGTGGGGTAGAAGTCATCTGAGCTGAGTATTAAAGGGGTGGGGTTTTGGGTCAAGTTGCAGAAAGAAGGTGGCATTTAAGGTGAACTGCACTGGCTTCCTGAAGGGAGGAGCAGTGTTATAGCACTTTCCAAAAATCACTTCACTAAAACATAGAGCCAAAGCAGTCTTTAATTTAGTGCCTTTTATAGGACAGAATACAGTTCAGAAGTAACCAAGGACATTCACAGGTGAAAAGTACTTAAATCAGAGAGAGCTGTTAGGGAAAGGAGACCAACCATTTATTTTTTTATGGCAGAGAAGATTAACTGAATGCCTCAGAGGCTGAAGCAAAGAAACAGAGAGAACAATTGTCTTCCTTCTCAACTTGGCTCTGAATCCAAACTGGAACCGCTGTGCACCATTTTGAACTTGGAGGGCTCAGGGGAAGTCAGTTTTGGGTAGTACTGGAGGCTTGTTTTACAGAACCCATTCTTGGCTACTCCCTTCTGTGTTAACAGTAACAACAGAGAAGTAAAACCTGTATCTGCAATCACAGCAATGACACCAAGAACTAAAATCACAGAGTCCAAACAACTGGTCAGATTGCTTCATCTATCACCTAGTAGCTTTCTTCTGGATTCTATATTCTGACAGTCAGCCGTTCCCTTTCTTTTCATTCCACACTGGACCTGCCTTAGGTTTATACTTTTGAAATAGATTTCAAACCACTCTCCCATACGGTACACAGGTCAAGTGACAAAATGATGACTTGCTGGATAAAGGCAGCTCACCGATGCATTTTATTTTTCTCTTTTGTCCAAAACACTTTTTGGAATAAGAGGTCAAAATTGAAAAATCAGATGATTTTATATAAACATCCACATTTCCAGTGTCTCTTGAAGACTCACACGATCTCACCTCACTGGTCCACATAGAGCGGCAGCTGGGTGAAGCTGAATAGTGGCCGTTCCTTTTAGCTCGAGCATCATATTCCTCTCCAGTTTGTCATAATCTTTCTGCCTTACTATTATTTTATACTCTACTCTTTTGTTACCTGCCTGAACCTGGGGTGGTGGTGGGGGGAGTATTTGAATTTTAAGTTATTACTTTACATATGTACTTTTCTAAAACACAATTCTGATCACGTCACACTCTTGCTTTCAAAAACCTTCACCAGCCTGCTTATCTGGCATATTAAGTTCAAACTCTTCACACTAGCATTGAAAGGTCTTCATAACCTGATCTCAATCTTTCTGGGGATCTCTTTCCTAAAACATGCCCTTCCCAGAAGCCATCTAAAAGGATGTACCGTGTTGTACACCCATGTCTCTCACCCACTGTAATTCTCTCATTCCAACTGGAATGGATTTCTTCTCTTATCCACTTGGTGAACATCTACTCTTTGTTCACCAAGTGGATAAGAGAAGAAATATAAATCCCCTTACCTATAGACTAGAATGGTAATACTTACTGTTCTTATATCCACAATGTCCTTTGTAAAAGCATTTGGAAACTGCAAAGTAATATATGAATGAATGGAATTAGTATAGAAAATGATATATTCTTAGATTGCTTTAAATGATTTAACTGTACTATTTCTGTAGAGAACAGTAACCTGGATGGCAGGAGGCCTGGACTATGGTTCCAGCTTCATTGCCAATTAGCTGGGTGACTTAGGGCAAGTCTTTTTACCACTCTAGACCTCAGTTTATAGAGCTGAGCTATAGAACAGGAAAGGTACTTGTTCTTTTTTTTTAATGTTTTTTTTTCCTTTAGTCTTCCTAAGAGTAAGACATTTTTCTTGTTCTTAAAGGCTTTCATTTTTCCACATTTGCTATGGTATATTAACCAAAATAAAAAAATGAATATACAGTACTTAGTTTTTTCATTAAATATACAAATTAGTGAAAATAGCTATTGTGCAGAGCTGATTACTAACATTTTCCTAACCTGGAATTGTGTGCATTATTTAATCAACATTAACAAATGAAAGCTTCAGAGCTCAGAATTTAAAGATCTTAGAAGTTGTGTCACAATGTCTCACTCAGTCTCATCTAGTCTTTTACTGTATACTCAGATGGCAATTAATGTATCCCTCTTCCTATATTACTTGAAAGTCACCCATGTGATTGATGCATTTGAAGAGAAGAATTAGGAGGTGCGAGAGTGTGGAGAAAATGAAGACTACTTGGAGGGGAAAAATGCTTCATCCTTTTCTTATTTTCTAAATTGCAGCTTATAAAGTTGATTCACAGACGGCTGGTTTAAAATGGTATCTGCCAACAGCTCCTGGCAGAGTTTCTCTGTAATGTGCAATAAGGTTTAGAAGAAAATGTAAACTCAAAACACAGCCATAAACTTGGACTGAAAATTAACTAAAAGTTGGATCCAGGAGGATTTTTTTTTTTTTTTTTTTTTTTTTTTGCCACCTTTAAGGTCAATGGAACTGGAGAGAAGAGCACAGTCCATGGCTTGGGTATACTTTTGGGTGGTTACTCTATAGAAAAAAGGGTGGATAGGATGATTATCCTTCTCTGTTGTGTATCCCCCATTTTATATATCCCTGAATGGATTCCCAGGTGAAAATTTATGTCTACCTATAATCTTAGAATGTGACCTTATTTGGAAATAGGGTCTCTGCAGATATAATTAAGATAAGGATCCAGATGAGATCATCTGGATTCAGGTAGGTTCTAAATCCAATTAAAGTGTTCTTATGGGTACAGAAAAGGACACACAGAGCCATACAGAGAGAAGTTGGCTATGTGAAGACTAAGGCAGAGATTGGGGTGATATGGTGACAAGCCAAGAATGCCAGAAGGCATCATAAACTGGAGGAAGCAAGAAAGCTTTCTCCTCTGAAGCCCCTAGAGGCAGCTTGGCCCTGCTGACATCTTGATGTGGACTTCTGACCTCCACAACTGTGAGAGAATAAATTTCTGTTATTTTAAGCCTCCAAATTTGTGGTAATCTGTTAAGGCAGTCCTGGGAAACTAATACATACTGGAAAACTCACTTTATATCAGTAGCTGAAAATTCAAACACCTAAGGTAACAAAAATGAATGGGTTGACCAGGGTAAAGACTGGCAAAATGGAGAAGATATGCTTTATGTAAAGACAACCAACTGTTGTCTTGCAAGAACACAGAAACAAATTTGCCACATCTTCCCATAGTTCAAGAGAAGCTGGAAATCTAGATTTTATTTGTATGCTCTTATTTATTTATTTTTCGTATTGCACCAATATTTACTTTAAAAATGGTGCTAACCCTTTTTAATGTGTCTGAGTGTCAGATTTCTCCCATGGGCGGCTGGTTTGCTGCCTCCTGTCTGTTCTTGGTAACTATCCTTTTCCTGTGTGGCTCTTCCAGTTTTTTTGAAGCAAGTTCTGGTCTCTCTCCTCTCCAATTATTCATTTTACTACTTCACAGATTGCCAATCTCCAAAGATAGAAGAAAAGGAGAGCTTGAATGGCAGTGACACAGAGCCACCTGAGGTGGAAGAATATAATTCCTTCCCCTTTGGTGGGGAGGAGAACTAGGAAGACCTTAATAGCAGTACATGTGGCGGGGGAGCTGATGATTATTTACATATTCAATAACTGTTGGATTCCAGAAGGAATGTGAACAGAATTCCATTTCAGCCTCATGGAGCCACAGTTAATAAAGCCTGCTGGAAGGTGGAATTTATCTTGGAAGTGACCATTCAACTAGTGGGTAGCTGTACTTTGGAAAAGAAGAATTGACCAGAAGGAAGTGAGGTCAGGAAGCATTCATCCTTGAGGTCTTCTGGTAAATAGTGGGCTTTGATATATCTTCTTTTATTTCAAGATGAAAAAACCACAAAACAAAGAATATGAACCCCAACAATGACAACAATCATAGTGCAGGAACTTTGAACAATGATTATCAAAGATTATCATGAAAACACAAAGGAAAAACAACCTTTGACAAAGATCTACTGCAGGAAATGGAATTTCTTTTTTTAGGAGACTTTTTGGCAACATTAGATGAGATGCAAGAAATGATCACTTCATAAAAATAGGGCAGATATCATAAAGAAAACAAAATGACATAGAAAAGGAGCTGGATGAGATGAGGAAGAAATTCTAGGAA
Organism: Delphinus delphis; assembly: GCF_949987515.2. Taxonomy (NCBI): domain Eukaryota; kingdom Metazoa; phylum Chordata; class Mammalia; order Artiodactyla; family Delphinidae; genus Delphinus; species Delphinus delphis. Next base: position 98,160,987 of record NC_082687.1, on the reverse strand, counting down.
ACTAAAAGTCAACTGTAGAGGTACAGTGAGCATTAAGAAGCAGTTAAAAACGTAACTGAGGTTACAGAAAATTATATTGTGTTATGAGAGACAAAATTTAGAAATTCTGGAGTATTGAATATCAAAGTGTCTTATTTTTTTTGGATGGAATGCCCTATAAATACCAGTTAAGTCCATCTTTTTTTTTTTTTTTAACAACTTTATTGGAGTCAAGTTGCTTTACAATTGTGTGTTAATTTCTGCTGTATAACAAAGTGAATCAGCTATATGTATATATATATATCCCCATATCTACTCCCTCTTGCATCTCCCTCCCACTCTCTCGATCCCACCACTCTAGGTGGACATAAAGCACCAAGCTGATCTCCCTGTGCTATGCAGCTGCTTCCCACTACCTATTTATTTTACATTTGGTAGTGTATATATGTCCATCGACTCTCTCACTTTGTCCCAACTTAATCTCCCCCCTCTCCGTGTCCTCAAGTCTATTCTCTGCATCAGCATCTTTATTCCCGTCCTGCCCCTAGGTTCTTCAGAACCATTTTTTTTTTTTTTTTAGATTCCATATATATGTGTTAGCATATGGTATTTGTTTTTCTCTTTCTAACTTACTTCACTCTGTGTGACAGAGTCTAGGTCTATCCACCTCACTACAAATAATTCAATTGTGTTTCTTTTATGGCTGAGTAATATTCCATTGTATATATGTGCCACATCTTCTCTATCCATTCATCTGTCAATGGACACTTAGGTTGCTTCCATGTCTTGGCTATTGTAAACAGAGCTGCAGTAAACATTGTGGCACATGACTACATTTGAATTATGGTTTTCTCAGGGTATATGCTTGGTAGTGGGATTGCTGGGTCATATGGTAGTTCTATTTTTAGTTTTTTAAGGAACCTCCATGCTGTTCTCCATAGTGGCTGTATCAATTTACATTCCCACCAACAGTGCAAGAGTGTTCTCTTTTCTCCACACCCTCTCCAGCATTTACTGTTTGTAGATTTTTTGATGATGCATTCAGACTGGTGTGAGTTGATACCTCATTGTAGTTGTGATTTACATTTCTCCAATGATTAGTGATGTTGAGCATCCTTCCATGTGTCTGTTGGCAATCTGTATATATTCTTTGGAGAAATGTCCATTTAGATCTTCAGCCCAGTTTTGGAATGGGTTGTTTGATTTTCTGATATTGAGCTGCATGAGCTGCTTGTATATTTTGGAGATTAATTCTTTGTCAGTTGCTTCATTTGCAATTATTTCTCCCATTCTGAGTGTTGTCTTTTCATCTTGTTTATGGTTTCCTTTGCTGTGCAAAAGCTTTTAAGTTTCATTAGGTCCCATTTGATTATTTTTGTTCTTATTTCCATTTCTCTAGGAGTTGGGTCAAAAAGGACCTTGCTGTGAGTGTTCGGCCTATGTTTTCCTCTGAGTTTTATACTGTCTGGCCTTACATTTATGTCTTTAATCCATTATGAATTTATTTTTGTGTATGGTGTTAGGGAGTGTTCTATTTTCATTCTTTTACATGTAGCTGTCCAGTTTTACCAGCACCACTTATTGAAGAGGCTATCTTTTCTCCTGTATATTCTTGCCTAGTTTGTCATAGATTCGGTGACCATATGTTTGTGGGTTTATCTCTGGGATTTCTATCCTGTTCCATTGATCTATATTTCTGTTTTTGTGCAAGTACCATACTGTCTTGATTACTGTAGCTTTGTTGTATAGTCTGAAGTCCAGGAGCCTGATTCTTCTAGCCCTGTTTTTTGTTCTCAAGATTGCTTTGGCTATTTGGGTTCTTTTGTGTTTCCATACGATTGTGAAATTTTTTGTTCTAGTTCTGTGAAAAATGTCATTGGTAGTTTGATACAGATTGAACTGAATCTGTAGATTGCTTTGGGTAGTATAGTCATTTTCACAATGCTGATTCTTCCAATCCAAGAACATGGTATATCACTACATCTGTTTATATCATCTTTAATTTTTTCATCAGTGTCATTGTTTTCTGCATATAGGCCTTTTGTCTCCTTAGGTAGATTTATACCTAGACATTTTATTCTTTTTGTTGCAATGGTAAATGGCAGTGTTTCCTTAATTTCTCTTTCAGATTTTTCATCATTATTGTATAGGTATAGAAGCGATTTCTGTGCATTAATTTTGTATCCTGTACTTTACTAAATTCATTGATTAGCTCTAGTAGTTTTCTGGAAGCATCTTTAGCATTCTCTATGTATAGTATGTCATCTGCAAACAGTGATAGCTTTACTTTTTCTTTTCCAATTTGGATTCCTATTATTTATTTTTCTTCTCTGATTGCTGTGGCTAAAACTTCCAAAACTATGTTGAATAATAATGGTGAGAGTGAGCAACCTTTTCTTGTTCCTGATCGTAGGGGAAATGGTTTCAATTTTGCAGCGTTGAGAATGATGCTGGCTGTGGGTTTGTCATATGAGGCCTTTATTGTGTTGAGGTAGGTGCCCTATTCCCACTTTCTGGAGAGTTTTTTGGTATCAAAAATGGATGTTGAATTTTGTTGAAAGCTTTTTCTGCAACCACTGAGATTATCATATGATTTTTACAATTCCGTTTGCTAATATGGTTTATCACATTGATTGATTTGCATATATTGAAGAATCCTTGCATTCCTGGGATAAACCCAACTTGATCATGGTGTATGATCCTTTTAATGTGCTGTTGGATTCTGTTTACTAGTATTTTGCTGAGGATTTTTGAATGTCTGTTCATCAGTGATATTGGTCTGTAGTTTTCTTTTTTTGTGACTTCTTTGTCTGGTTTTGGTATCAGGATGATGGTGGCCTCATAGAATAAATTTGAGAGTGTTCCTCTCTCTGCCATATTTTGGAAGAGTTTGAGAAGAATAGGTGTTAGCTCTTTTCTAAATGTTTGATAGAATTCACCAGTGAAACCATCTGGTCCTGGGCTTTTGTTTGTTGGAAAATTTTAAGTCACTGTTTCTATTTCAGTGCTTGTGATTGGTCTGTTTATATTTTCTATTTCTTCCTGGTTCAGTCTCAGAAGTTGTGCTTTTCTAAGGATTTGTCCATTTCTTCCAGGTTGTCCATTTTATTGGCGTATAGTCGCTTGTAGTAATGTCTCATGATCCTTTGTATTTCTGCAGTTGTTACTACTCCTTTTTCATTTCTGATTTTATTGATTTGAATCTTTTCCCTTTTTTTCTTGATGAGTCTGTCTAATGGTTTAACAATTTTGTTTATCTTCTCAAAGAACCATCTTTTAGTTTTATTGATCTTTGTTATTATTTCCTTCATTTCTTTTTCATTTATTACTGATCTGATCTTTATGATTTCTTTCATCTGTTAACTGTGAGGATTTTTTGTTCTTCTTTCTCTAATTCGTTTAGGTGTAAGTTTGAGTTATTTCTTGTTTCTTGAGGTAGGATGCATTGCTATAAACTTCCCTCTTAGAACTGCTTTTGCTGCTTTCCATAGGTTTTGGGTCATCGTGTTTCCATTGTCATTTGTTTCTAAGTATTTTTTGATTTCCTCTTTGATTTCTTCAGTGATGTCTTGGTTACTTTGTAGTGTATTGTTTAGCCTCCATGTGTCTGTATTTTTCAAAGTTTTTTTTTTTTTTCTGTAATTGATATGTAGTATCATAGCATTGTGTCAGAAAATGTGCTTGATATGATTTCAATTTACTTAAATTTACCAAGGCTTGATTTGTGACCCAAGATATGATCTATCCTGGAGAATGTTCCATGAGCACTTCAGAAGAAAGTGTATTCTGCTGTTTTCGGATAGAATGTCTTATAAATATCAATTAAGTACATCTTGTTTAATATGTCATTTAAAGCTTGTGTTTCCTTATTTATTTTCATTTTGGATGATCTGTCTGTTGGTGAAAGTGAGGTGTTAAAGTCCCCTACTATGATTGTGTTGCTGTCAATTTCCCCTTTTATGGCTGTTAGAATTTGCCTTCTGTATTGAGATGCTCCTATGTTGGGTGCATATATATTTACAGTTTTTATATCTTCTTCTTGAATTGATCCCTTGTTCATTGTGTAGTGTCTTGCTTTGTCTCTTGTAATAGTCTTTATTTTAAAGTCTATTTTGTGCAATATGAAAATTGTTACTGCAACTTTCTTTTGATTTCCATTTGCATGGAATATCTTTTTCATTCCCCTCATTTTCAGTCCATAAGTGTCCCTAGGCCTGAAGTGGGTCTCTTGTAGACAGCATATATACAGGTCTTGTTTTTGTATCTATTCAGCCAGTCTATGTCTTTTGGTTAGAGCATTTAATCTATTTACATTAAAGGTGATTATCAATATGTATGTTCATATTACCATTTTCTTGTTTTAGTTTGTTACTCTACGTCTTTTCCTTCTCTTGTGTTTCCTGCCTAGAGAAGTTCCTTTAGTGTTTATTGTAAAGCTGGTTTAGTGGTGCTAAATTCTCTTAGCTTTTGCTTGTCTGTAAAGGTTTTAATTTATCCCTCAAATCTGAATGAGATCCTTTCTGGGTAGAGTAATCTTGGTTGTAGGTTTTTCCCTTTCATCACTTTAAATATGTCCTGCCATTCCCTTCTGGCTTGCAGAGTTTCTGCTGAAAGATCAGCTATTAACCTTATGGGGATTCCCTTGAATGTTATTTGTTGTTTTCCCCTTGCTGCTTTTAATATTTTTTCTTTGTATTTAGTTTTGGATAGTTTGATTAATATGTGTCTTAACATGTTTCTCCTTGGATTTATCCTGTATGAGATTCTGCACTTTGTGCACTTGATTATTTCCTTTCCCATATTAGGGAGATTTTCAACTATAATCTGTTCAAATATTTTCTCAGTTCCTTTTTTTTTTTTCTTTTCTCTTCTTCTTCTGCAACCCCTATAATTCGAATGTTGGTGCATTTAATGTTGTCCCAGAGGTGTCTGAGACTGTCCTCAATTCTTTTCATTTTTTTCTTTATTCGGCTCTGTGGTCATTATTTCCACTATATATATATATATATATATATATATATATATATATATATATATATATATATATATATATATATATATATATATATATATTTTTTTTTTTTTTTTGTGGTACGCGGGCCTCTCACTGTTGTGGCCTCTCCCATTGCGGAGCACAGGCTCCGGACGTGCAGGCCCAGCGGCCATGGCTCACGGGCCCAGCCGCTCCGCGGCATGTGGGATCTTCCTGGACCGGGGCATGAACCCACATCCCCTGCGTCGGCAGGCAGACTCTCAACCACTGCGCCACCAGGGAAGCCCTATTTCCACTATTTTATCTTCCAGGTCACTTATCCGTTCTTCTGCCTCAGTTATTCTGCTATTGATTCCTTCTAGAGAATTTTTAATTTCATTTATTGTGCTGTTCATCATTGTTTGTTTGCTCTTTAATTCTTCTAGGTCTTTGTTAAATGTTTCTTGTATTTTCTCCATTCTATTTCCACGATTTTGTATCATCTTTACTATCATTACTCTGAATTTTTTTTCAAGTAGACATCCTATTTCCTCTTTGTTTTTTGGTGTCTTGGGTCTTTACCTTGATCCTTCATCTGCTGTGTGTTTCTCTGTCTCCTCATTTTGCTTAACTTAATGTTTTTGGGGTCTCCTTTTTGCAGGCTGCAGATTCATAGTTCCCATTGTTTTTATTGTCTCCCCCCAGTGGCTAAGGTTGGTTCAGTGGGTTGTGTTGGCTTCTTGGGGGAGGGGACTGGTGCCTGTGGTATGGTGGATGAGGCTGGATCTTGTCTTTCTGGTGGGCAGGACTGTATCCAGTCGTGTGTTTTGGGGTGTCTGTGACCTCATTATGATTTTAGGCAGACTCTCTGCTAATGTGTGAAGTTGTATTCCTGTCATGCTAGTTGTTTGGCATAGGGTATCCAGCACTGTAGCTTGCTGTTCTTTGAGTGGAGCTGGGTCTTAGCATTGAGATGAAGATCTCTGGGACAGCTTTCGCTGTTTGATATTATGTGTGGCTGGGAGGTGTATGGTGGACCAATGTCTTAAACTCGGCTCTCCCACATCAGAGGCTCAGTCTTGACACCTGGCTTGGACACCAAGACCCTGTGAGGCACACAGCTCAGAAGAAAAGGGAGAAAAAGAAAGAAAGGAAAAAAATAAATAAAATAGTTATTAAATAACAAATAAAAATAAATTATTAAAAATAGAAAAATAAAAAAGTAAAAAAAAAAAAGAAAGAAAGAAGAGACCAAATCAAAGAAAAAATCCGCCAATTATAATAAATGCTAAAAATGATACTAAAAAAAAGAAAAAGGACAGACAGAACACTAAGACAAATGGTAAAAGCGAAGCTATAGAGACAAAATCACGCAAAAAAAGCATAAACATACACACTCACAAAAAGAGAAAAAGGAAAAAAATATATACATAAAAAAAGGAAGAGAGCAACCAAATCAATAAACAGATCTACCAATGATAATAAGCTCTAAATACTAAACTAAGATATACATAAAATCAGAAACAAATTAGATGCAGAAAGCCAACCTCAAGCCTACTTTTGCTCTGAAAGTTCACTGCCTTAATTTTGGGATGATTCATTGTTTATTCAGGTATTCCAGACATGCAGGGTACATCAAGATGATTTTGAAGGTTTAATCCACTGCTCCTGATGTTGCTGGGAGAAATTTCCCTTTCTCTTCTTTGTTGGCACAGCTCCTGGAATTTACCTTTGTATTTGGCCCTGCCTCTGCTGATAGGTCACCTGAGGGCATCTGTTGCTCACCTTAACAGGATGGGGTTAAAGTAGTAGCTGATTAGGGGGCTTTGACTCACTCAGGCCAGGGGGAGGCAGGGGTACAGAATGTGGGGCAAGCCTGCGGTGGCAGAGGCTGGCATGATATTACATCAGCCTGAGGTGTGCCATTTGTTCTCCCAGGGAATATGTCCCTGGATCATGGGACACTGGCAGTGGTGAGCTGGATATGCTCCCAGTATGGGAGGTGTAGATAGTGACTTGTGCTTGCACACAGGCTTCTTTGTTCCTGCAGTAGCAGCCTTAGCATCTCATGCCCGTCTCTGGGGTCTGTGCTGATAGCCGTGGCTCATGCCCATCTCTGGAGCTCGTTTAGGTGGTATTCTGTATTCCCTCTCCTCACACACCCCAAAACAATGGTATCTTGCCTCTTAGGCAGTTCCAGACTTTTTACCAGACTCCCTCCCAGCTATTTGTGGCACACTATCCCCCTTCAGACTCTTTTCATGCAGCCGACCCCAGTCCTCTCCCTGGGATCTGAACTTCGAAGCCTGAGCCTCAGCTCTCAGCCCCGACCTGCCCCGGCAGGTGAGCAGACAAGCCTCTTAGGCTGGTGAGTGCTGGTCAGCACTGATCCTCTGTGCGGGAATCTCTCCACTTTGCCCTCTGCATCCCTGTTGCTGCACTCTCCTCGTGGCTCTGAAGCTCCCTCCCCGCCCACCCACCGTGTGCACCAGTGACGGGGCTTCCTATGGTGTGGCAACTTTTCCTTCTTCACTGCTCACTCCCTGAGGTGCTAGTCCCATCACTATTTTTTTGTCTCTGTTTTTCCTTTTTTCTTTTGCCCTACCCAGGCACATGGGGATTTTCTTGCCTTTTGGGAAGTCTGAGGTCTTCTGCCAGCATTCAGTAGGTGTTCTGTAGGAGTTGTTCCACATGTAGATGTATTTTTGATGTATCTGTGGGGAGGAAGTTGATCTCAACATCTTACTCCTCCACCATCATGAAGGTCCCCCCCCAAAGTATCTTTTAATAGAATTTCATCTGCACATTTTTAAGTGGAAAAAGATACTGTGCACTATAATAGGATTCTCCAGACAAACAGAACCAATAGGATATATATATATATGATTTATTATAAGGATTGTCTAACATGATATGGAGGCTGAGAATTCCCTTGATCTGCTATGTGCAACAGGAGATCCAGGGAAGCCCATGGTGTCCCGTATGTTGTGCTGAAAACTGGAGGTCTAAATGTTTATGTCCCAATCAAGGACTGGACAAGACTCACGTCCCAGCTCAAAGAATCAGACAGAGAGATCCAGTTCCCCATTCCTCTGTCTTTTTTTTTTTTTCCTATTCAGGTCCTCAACACTTTGGACAATACCCACCTACATTGGGGAGGACAATTTGCTTTACTCAGTTTACTCATTCAAGTACAATCTCATGTGGAATACCATCACAGATAAACCCAGAGATAGTGTTTAATCTGTGCACTCCATGGTCCAGTCAATTTGGCACATAAGATTAACCATGACAAATCCAACCCTTATCAACTTGGCACCCACATGCATCTCCTTAAACCATACTTAATTTCCAAATAAAGACAATAGCAAGGTCATAATTCTGCCTAGCATGAAACAACTATCCTGAGTACAACCAAAAATGTACTAACTTTTCCAAAAAAGAAGTAAAGTCCTTGAGTAATGTTTACTCTTTTCCTTGATATCTCATAACTTAAGTACTATGATGTAAAATTAACAATACTTAAATATTATGATATAAAGTTAATACTTCTTTTGTTACATGATAAAGGAATCAGGTAGAAAAGCAAACAAAGTAAACAACTTTATATATTTTGATTAAATATAAAAGAAAATACTTTTTTATGTTGCAAACAATGTAAAAAACTTTATATAATTTGATTAAATATAAAAGAAAATACTTTTTTATGTTAAGTAAGTATATATATATGTGTGTGTGTGTATATATATATATATATATACTTTGGGAATTCCCAAAGTCAGACCTATTTAGATTTGAATCCTTCTTTACTCCAGGTTTGCCATATAAACCCAGGCATTAAATTATCCACGTCTCAGTTGTCCCATTTTTAAAATGTGGAGATTAGTATTGAACTGGCTAAGTCATTGTGAATCAAGGATAGTGTGAGAAAGTGCATATCACAATAACTTTGTAGAGGTTCCTGATACATGGATATTTCTCCTCTTTTTGTCTTTATCTGCAAGGTTAAAAGTTTACATAAAAAAATGATTGTCCATCATATTTGGTGCAGTACTTCAGTTTTCAACTCAATCTCATGTACCCTATATTTCTCACAAAATGTCTCAGGTATCGGGAGCATGTAAGGAGGTCTCACGAAGATCAAATGACAGCTCAGTAGGACACAAATTGTGTTCCCAAGAGGGGCAACCAGCAGGCTCAGTCTGAGGTTTGAGTGAGGCATGTTGAACTTTGTACAGAGCAAGAAGGCTGGGATTGATGACCAAGGGTAAACCAGGAGGTAGTAGAGGAGGAGGGACAGGGAAGAATAGCTTGCCTTTCCTACAAGTAGGAGAAAAGACCTCATATTTGCTGAATGCCTGCTCCTTGCTCACACTGTGTTGAGAAATTTTCTTGTAGTACCTTAGTTAATCCTTGTAATCCCCCTGAGATCTGGATAATACTTCCATTAACAACTGAGGAAACAAAGACCTAGGGGGGTGACTTGCTCAGGATGATCCTGATGGCAGATGAAGAGGGAAAGGCTTGAGCTGAAGTGTGGCTGACTCTACCTCATGTTTCACCCCTTCCCAGGAGTAGAAAGGCATCCTGGTCTCTTTGTGATTGAGTTTGTCCAGTATATATATTTTTAGGGTTAGGGTTTAGTTTCTAGAGAGAAGAACTTGACATATCTGAGCAGGATTTTAGGACTTGAGCTGGGATGGGTTTCAGATCTATTCACTGTGACTAATGCCAAATCCTACAAACTGAGTGTGTTCAAAAGGGCCACTGAGATTCTTCAGCCTGGTGGTTTCCAGCAGCTCACCTCAGCCACATTAGTCACTGTGCTGACAGCTGCCAGACAAAGTGTAGACTCCACTGCAGGGAAGACCCCACTCCAAGATTCAGAGCTGCTTCAGAATCTAGATTGGAGAACCATCTATAACCTACAGCTTTGATGGGCTGGGACAGGCAGAACTACAATTAAGTTAGGTAAATCAGGAAATGTTTCCATTTCACTGAGGAAGAAATTGAGACTCACAAAGGCTCTGGGCACCCAACACGAGAGGAAAAGCCAAGCTGACCTGATCTTTCTCTGAATTTTGATACCTATAATCCTTTTTTACTTTTCCATACTTTTGCTGTTGTTGGTTAAAACCAATAGGCAAAATAAATGCAGGTGCTTTTTCATTCAACAAATATTAAGTGAGCTTATGACCAGGAATTTTTCTAGGCTCTGGGAATATAAATATAGCTGACAAAAATCTCACCCTCATAGAGCTTACATTCTAAAAGAAGACAACGAACAAAATATATTATAATATAATATAGTAAGATAGGAAGTGGTAATGTCTATGAAGAGGTTTGGAGTACAGGGAGGGGCTTGGCTGAGAAGGTGACACTGAGGAAAGACCTGACAGAGGTAAGGGAGCCAACCATGTGGATTTCTTGGGAAGGAATGTCTTAGGCCCAGGGGACAGCCAGTTCAAGAGCCCTGAGAGGGACATGTGCTGGAGGTGCTGCAGAGTTTCAGGAAGAGTAGGAAGCCACTGTGGTTGGAACAGTGTGAGAGCAGGATGTGGAGAGGTGGCAAAGTGTCAGTCATGTATGTCCTTTTGGTACTTTGGTTTTATTCTGGGTAGTGAAATGAAGCAAGACCTGATGGATCCTTCCCAGGACAGACACACCCACTCCCCATGTCCTCTTCCTGCATTTTGTCTGTAGAAAAACTTTAGACAAAAATTAAATTTAATCAAGTAAGTGGGAAAATGCAGAAGCAAAGGAAAGCAGTCAAACAAGACAAAATAATAATAGTTGAGACATTAAACAAAGTCAAGGACTTTCTGTTCCTCTTCAAGAGCTATAGATAATATTATGATCCACATTGTTTGAGCTGTCTTGTAGATACAGAAACCCCCACAAAGTGGAAGAAGTTAACTACACAATGACCAGATTGTAGCCATGACGTAAGCTGCCACAATTCCGAGAACTGACCTCAAGGAAATGGGAACAAATCAACCCTGGAACTAAAGATTGACTGTACTTAAAACAATCAAGATGACACTGATCAGACCACTGCATGACTAATTTCAAGGTAATTGTCAGAGCTAACTGTGCTGTTCTGTATGTAGCCCCCTCCCTTCACCAATACACCCCTGACATTCTCCTTTAAAAGCTCTTGCCCACTGATCAACAGTGGGGAGATGGCCTTTGAACATAAGTCCACCTTCTCCCCTGGTTGCAGACCTTCTGAATAAAGCAACCTTTCCTTTCTACCAACACTTGCCTCTTGAATATTGGCTTTTGAGCAACAAGCAGCTGGATCTGAGCTTGGTAACAGTAAGATGGAGATCCACAAGATGGTGTTGAGCAAAAGAGTGATAATATCAGAATCACATGTTAATAGGACCAGTCTGGCAGATGCTTATTTAGGACTTGTTGGTGCAATCTCTCTTGTGCATATAGATACAGGCAATCCTCAGCTTCAGGCCAGGGCCAATGACACTGGACTTGGGACTCCAGATGTCCATAAACTAGATGTGCAGAGTAGTCCAAAGGAGAAAAAGCCTCAGGAATTGGATCACTCACAACACCTCAAGAAGAGGTTTTTGCCCACAGAGGAAATCTGTCATGGGAAAATCTATGAGAGGTACTTGTATTTCCAGATGGCAGTCTCCGTGTCATCTTGTCTTCATTCCATGCAGCACACCTGGATGCTGTTGACAAGAAGGCATCAGCCACTAATGGTGTCTGGTGACCTTGAATTGATCCATTATGGAGAAACACTCAAAGTAGTGCCACCCTTGGCAGGCTCCTTGCCCTGAATCTCCTAGAGTACTTGTTTTCCCATGGAGTAGGACCAGGAAGGCTTTATCAATGCTCTCTTTTGACTTTGAAGGATCTTTGAAGAACTAAGAAAACTCTCTCAATTGTTCCTGGATTCTTTTCAAAAATGGCCTGAGATTTTTCTGAACCTATTTTTCTTTTAAATCACAGGTTTTGCTAGTTATTTTTACATACTTTTCATTTAACCAGGCATTTAACCAAGCATGTTGAATGCCTACAATGTTCCAAGCACCATGGGATGAGTAAATAATAAGGAAAATGTACTCTCTGCTACTTTATGAACTCATGGTCTACTCAGAATCCTTGATGCCTAAATAATAATAGCAGGATTATAGTGAATGCTTTTACAGCTGTATGTCCATGATGCTACAGAAGCTCAGAAGAAGAGACATTTACCTCCATCAAGAGGAGTTAGGAAAGGATTTCCAGAGGAACTTAGAAGTACAAGGTTTTTACTTTAAAGAGAATATGTCTGTCATATTAAAGATATTTTTTTCTCACCCTACCCTTCTCTCTCTCCCTTTATCTCTTTCTTTCCTTCTTTCCTTCCTTGTCTTCCTTCCTTTAACACACATTTGAGTGTCTATATCAATCATATGTCAAGCATGTGGGATTGAGTGCATGGTCCTGCCCTCACAAAACTTAGAGTTGAGTGAGAAAGAAGAGTACATTTAAAAAAATGCAAAAGTATTTCAGTTCGGTTGATTTTGGTATCTATGTACATGAGGTTGCCAGATGAAATGCAGAGCAACTAGTCAAATTTGAATTTCAGATAAACAATAATTTTCTAGTGTAAGTACATCCAAATATTGCATGGGGCATACATATACAAATTTTCCCCCTTTTTGCTCTGTCTGGCAAACCTATGCATAAGGAATATTAGGAAATGGGGTTATAAATATAGGCAGGGGCTGTAAAATTTTATAAATCATCTTTAAAAATCTGAATGTCTTGCTGCATGTAATAGAGAACCATTGAAATATGTTATGCAAGGAAACAAGATAGGGTTTGAAATTTGTAAAGCTAATTCTGGTCACAGTGAGAATACTGTATGACAGAAGAACAGAACCAGAAGCAGCAGGACCAGATGGGCACCTGATTTAAGCAGCAGTAGAGAGATGGAGAGATGGCACTAACATCACTTGGCAAAGATTGAGAAGAGGTTGAATGAGGGAGGTGAGAGAGAAGAGGGACTTCAGAATGCCCCTGCCCCTCTTCCCCATTTCTGATTTGAATGACCAGGTCAATGATTCTGCCATTCTCCAAGCTGATGTTTCCAGGAGGAGGAGATATTGCAAGACATACATGTTTTTGCATCCATTTTGCTGCATTTAAGCAATTTGAGTGTAGAAATGTTCCCTAAGCTGTCCACATTGGACCTCACTGTTAAACAAGAAATCTCTCATCCTAGATTGCCTCTAATCTCATTCAATTGTAATGTGAAAAGTAGAAGCTAAATGAAAATTGTTTTTTTGCGAGATAAACATTTTGTTGAGGTCTGCTCATCTCCAAACTCATTTAGTCATTCTTGGGATAATTACCATTTCTAAGAATTCAGTGGACTCTTGACACACACTCCAGATATTTCTGTCCACTTGTGTGAGTACTTAAATATATTCAAAATTGAATTTTCACTCAACTAATCTCATATTCCAGCTGAAGGATTCTCTTTTGCATATCAGACCTTTAGCCCAATTGTTTCAAATTTATGCTTGTATGTGATACCAACATTGAAGGTGAAATCCTTAGATATTAAGCTTTTATTGTATGCTGTAAAGGAAGTAGGAAAGTTAGAATTTGTTAAAATCAAGTCTTATGTGATCTGCTTTAATGAATAGATAAGAAACAATTGGAATTTAAAGCATCAAGAGGATGCAGATGTTGCAGCTAAAGCACACTTTTAACAATGCCTTAAAAGCTAGTAATTTCTTACATATATTAAAGCATTTCTCTCAAATCTCATTTGCTAATAATTTATTTGCCAAAACAAAGACTCAAAAGAGTAGAGGAAAGAAATATATGTATATGTATAAAGAAGATATATATATATATATATAAGAAGATATATATATATAAAGGTATACCTGTGTGTGTATGCACACACACACTGAACTGAGGATTTTACATGGATTGCTACAACTATATAAGGAAAATGAACAATTAGAAGCAGATAACTACATGATTTAAGAATTGTACAATATGATGAGATGAGGATAATTGATACGGTTTGTGAGAGTGCTATTATTAGAACAATAATATTTGAAAAGAATTGACTCATGACTTTGTAGTAAGCTAGGAGAGGAGTAGGAGGGGCAAAGCACTGTGTAACAGTTCAAGGTAAAATGGTACATTAGCAAAGGGATTAAGATACAGTAGGAATGATATCAATAGTATAATTCCACATCTGGGAAAGAGTGATAAAACTCATTTATTAGGAGGGGAAATAGATGGTCTGGTTGAGAGCAGTGGAAAGGTCTTATATTATGCGTTGTTGGGGAAAGGAGGTGGGAACGCAAAGAAATGAACTTTTATGGAGCTTACACTATACAACATCAACTGTGTGAAGAACAAATATTAGCTCATACATCCAGCTCATTGAAATCTCCCAACAAACCACACCATTTAAGGACAGGTTTTATCATCTGTACTTTGTACATGAAGAAACTGAGGCTTAGAGAGATTAAAGAACTTTGTCCTCATCACAAGCTAAGAGACAAAAGTAAGATCTGAAATTGGATCTTTGTCTGCAAAGCCCATGTTTTTTTCTATTCCACTAAATTGCTACCTGTGGTTTATGTTGAAACACTACATCACTGCAGGGAAATTAAGGCCATTGCTTTTTCTCTTGACAAAACACTTTCTACCCTGGCTTTCTGAATGCCCAAGAGAAACATTTTTTATTCCATCTTTGTTACCATCTTTGGGGCAATGGATTAGTGACTTAAACAAGGTCACCAAAGGGCCAAGCCTTTGCCTGATCTGGCTGTCTCTCCTCACCATTAGACAACAATCCCAAACCCTGAAACCATTTTTGATTAGGGCTTCAAATCTGTGTAGAAACAGTACTGCAACTTCACACTAGACATTGCTAAAGTCAGTGCAAAATGTTCTAGGATCAAGTTTATTTAAAGAAGGAAGGATGAATATACCATGTCTTATAGATGAAAAATATGGTCAGTAGTATTACAGATAACCTATCATGTGTTCTGAATTGTATTTTATGTTTTACATTCATTTTAAAACTTATCTGCTATCTTTATTTTTAAAATTACAAACAACAATTTATACATGTCTAATACAATTTCAAGGTCAAAATATTTGCATAATCTATACAGGGGTCTATGCAGTCTATAGGGTTTGAGGCCAAAACCAAATCACCACCTATTTTTGTAAATAACATTTTCTTGAAACATAGCTACCCACACCTATTATTTTAATAGTTCCTCTGGCTGTTTTTGCAATATATGGCAGAGTTGGGTAGTTGCAGCAAAGACAGTATGGCCTGCAAAGCTAAAAATATTTACTACCTGATCCTTTTCAGTAAATGTTTGCTGACTCCTGGTCTATGACAACAGGAGCTACTTCAATCTTACCTTTCTAATTAGGTCCTACATATGCCATTTCATCCTGTCTTTCTCAAGAGAAACCACAAAACATTTGTCTTATCTGATAGTATCTTAATTTGCTTAGGCATTTCCTCATCACAAAATACTTATTTACTTCTACAGGGAAATTATTTTTTTTAAGAAGGGGAACATTTCTTTAAAGTGCTCACCAAAACACTGTGATGTAGTTCTTTTCTCCATTTTAGAAAGAAAACATATTTAGGCATAGAGACAGCATTCATTTTTCCAAAAAAAAATCTGGGTGCCTGTTATGATATCAGGTCCTCAGCTAGGTGTTAGGGATGGAAGGGAAGCAGGGGAGACAGACTCCCTAAAGTAATCAAAACAACATTGTACTGGCATAAAAATAGACACACAGACCAATGGAACAAAATTGAGAACCCGGAAATAAACACTTGCATATATGGTCAACTGATATTTGATAAGGGAGCCAAGAATACTCACTGGGAAAGAACAGTCTCTTCAATAAATTGTGCTGGGAAAAGTGGGCAACTACATGCAGAAGAATGAAATTGTAGCTCTATCTTACACAACTTTCAAAAAGACCTGAAATGGATTAAAAACTTAAATGTAAGACCTAAAACAGTAAAACTCCCAGAAGAAAACATAGGGGAAAAATCTCCTTGACATTGGTCTTGGCAATATTTTTTTGGATATGACCCACAAAGGACAAGCAACAGAAGAAAAACATTAATCAGTGGGACTATATCAAACTGAAAAGCTTTTGTACAGCAAAAAAAAATCAACAAAAAGAAAAGTCAACCTACAGGATGAGAGAAAATATTTGTAAATCATATATCTAAAAGGGGTTAATATCTAAAATACATGAAGAACTCATATGACTTAACAGCGCACACACAAAAAAACAAAAACAAAAAAACCCAAACAATTCAAGTTAAAAATGAGCAGAGGAACTGAACAGTCATTTTTCCAAAGAAGACATACAAATGGTCAATGGGTTCATGAAAAGATGCTCAACACTTCTAAACATCAGGGAAATACAAACCAAAACCACAATGAGATATCACCTCTCACTTGTTAGAATGGCTATCATCAAAAAGACGAGAAATAACAAGTGTTGGCAAGGATGTGGAGAAAAGAGATATTTGTGCACTGTTGGTGGGGATGTAAATTGGTGCAGCCAGTATGGAGATTCCTCAAAAAATGAAAAATAGTACTACCATGTGATCCAGCAATCCCACTTCTGGTTATATATCCAAAGGAAATGAAATCAGGATCTCAGAGATCTCTGCACTCCCATGTTCATTGCAGCATTATTCAGAATAGCCAAGATACAGAAACAACCTAAGTGTCTGTCAGCTGATGAATGGATAAAAGTGATGTATATATAATGGAACGTTATTCAGCCATGAGAAAGAAGGACATCCTGCCATTTGTGACAACACGGATAAAACTTCAGAGCATGATAAATTAGTCAGACAGAGAAAGATAAATACTGTATGATCTCATTTATAAGTGGAATCTGAAAAATTTGAACTCATAAAAACAGAGTAGAATGATGTTTACCAGGGACTAAGGATTGGGGAGAATGAGATATTGATCAAAGGGTATAAACTTCTAGTTATACGATGAATAAGTTCTGAGAGTCAAATGTACAGCATGGTGATTATAGTTAACAATACTGTATTATATACTTGAAAACTTCTAAGAGAGTAGATCTTAAATTGACCTGATGCAGCTGTTAGCTAAAGACATGGTGATAATCATTTTGCAATATATAAGTGCAGCAATTCAACACATCATACACCTGATAACCACATAATGTTATACATCAATTATATTTCAGTAAAGCTGAGGAAGAAAAAAATAAAAGAATTCCTAGCCTGGGAGAGGTCAGTCTGGATTGAATAACATTTCCCAAGTCATACACTTAATAAATAGCAGTGCCAGGTTTTAAACTCAAATCTGAATGGTTCCAAAACTCCCTTTACATGAAACTTGTGCTTTCCAAATTGAGAGATGTGCAGTCCTACCCTTAATACTCCCCAAGTAGCATTAGTATGAGGCAAGAATATACAGAAATACAGAGTTACATGGCTTTAATTTTACTAGACAGTATACGATTTGAAGCAAATTTTTATATTAAAATAAGCCTGGATATTTTAAGAAAGAAAATGCAAATGTCATATGAAAATTTAAGATAAAACAAAATACTTCAAATAAAATAAAGCTTGTAGTGCCTCAGCCCCTGGGGGTGGAATATTCTCTCTGGAATATTCTTACTCACAGTAAGAAGAAATGAGAAAAATAATCACGTCTTTGGGAAAAAATGCACTAAGGGATAACCTCATAATAGCTAAGATTTAAACAGAAAGAAGAAAAAGAGGAAAAGTTTGAAGGAGAAGAGAGACCTCGGATGCAAATTTGAAAATGACTTTCACAGAGTGTCTTCGGTCAACCTGCCACTGAGAAGCTTAATTAAGACATCTGCTAAGAGTTACCAATTGATGGTAGTCTCACTGTCACACCATTTTAATTGACATGCTGCGATTCCGTTCCAGATTAACTTTATAAGTGGTCCTCCTAATAGAAAGATCATTTAAATTAAAAGTGGGCTGTAAAGGGGATTTGTGATGTTAATAGTCCAGTATAACCTCTGTGTCATTTACATACATTTCCATTTTTCCCAATGCATATTTACATATATCTGAGGATGTCACTGAAAGTTTTGCAGGGGCAACCTTAGTATGATAATGAGCATGCAACTGGCACAGTGTCCAAAGAGTCATTTCTTTGATGTACCCTCAGCATTAAAATCGGAGCTGCCTCTGAGCCTCCAATATTAGTAACGTAAAACTCATGTTCCAGAAAAACATAAGTTTGGCTTATTTACCCAGATGCAATAAATGTTTGGAAGGTTGAATAGAATTGAAGCATAGAGCCTTTATAACATTAGAAGACATGCTTAATACTTAAACAACTAAGTACATCAGTGTTGTTAAAAACCTCTAAAAATATGGACTTAATGTGGTGACCCATTGGTATTCATCCATGTTGTAGCCTACTGTATGTAGCATGTCTACCAATCTGGGGGAGGCCAGGGCAGAGGCCAACTCAAATTGGGCTCAGAATAGAGGTTTCAGGAAAAGGGCACTGAAATTGGACTTTACCAGACTGGAGTCTAGCTGTGGATCTGCTACCAAAGGATCTTCATCCCTCTGAGTCTCTCAGTTCTACATCTATACATTCTGGATAAGAACAGACACCTTATATCTGTGATGAAGATTGACATGATGAATGTAAAAGCAGTTGCATGTAAAGTTTGAAAAATTGAGGGCAAAATTTTGGCCCCTGGTAGCCAAAGCAAAGAAGGAGACAATGAAAAATTCAGTTTTCCTTGACTAGTTCTGGGACTCTTTAGTGTTAGCACCATCTATTGAGGAATGGCGCTTTCACTGGGACTTTCAATATGTATTTGAAAAACTAAGTTTGACAGATCAAGTATAACAGTGTAACTGAATCTGCATTCATGTTGTCTTTCATGTTACCTGGGCATCATATTTTATGATAGCAAATATGAAGTCCCTGAGAAGCTTGGGTTGAAATGTTGTTCTTTCTATTACAATAGCAGTGGGCTGGATGCTTCTTTTGTACAGTTTCATTAATCACTGCCTTCTTGGAATAATAGGACTGACTCTTCCCTCAGTACTCTTCACAGTAATTGGACTTTCTTCATCACCTCACTTCATTTCTCGCATCCTGCTCATCATGACTCATATTAAAATAATTCTCACCAGAAGCAACTCTAAAGGAGTGGGTTTTATACAGTAATGCCACGCTGATTTTTACACTTTATCATTCAGCATCAACTCAACTTATTTTGGGCAAAAGATTGCAGATCTACATTTTGTGATTATTTTAGAGCAGAAAATGAAATAGGGGCATAGCAGAAATGCTTTATTGTTTATCACCAACCAGAAAGCCCTCAATAGAAGCTTCATGAGTAAGCAGCAACATCATATAAAACCCATACCTTATAGCTTGACATTGGGCCACAGGATGAGGCAGACACAATAAGGAATAATACCTGGTAGCACCTGGCTCAGGGGACTGTGGGAAGAAGGAATTGGACTGTTCCCGGGTTTCCAAATGTTCACAGATAGCAGGGAGGCTGTAGGGCAGGAAGGACTTGGCTATTGTAAACAGTGTGGCAATGAACATTGGGGTGCAGGTATCTAAGTTGTAAAGATCTTAAAATTGTTCTCTTTATTGCTATATCAGATAGTTGTAGTCACATTTTTTGTTTGTTTGTTTGTTTCCAATCTCTTTTCTTTTGATCCCTTTGGAAAACCCCTCCCTCAATCTGTGTGGTCTTGTTAGTGTGTGGAAATCATTCTGCTCTACCCCAGGTTAAAGAGGGGACATTTGACCCTGACTAGGCAGAGCACCCCATCCCCCCTGGGTAGAATGACTGCCTACATCTAGGTATGCATGGCCCAAGCAGGGTCAGCCAGCATCTTTCCCAGGATTGATATGTGGGATTTGGGAGTTGAGTTCTTTTTCCATTGGCATTGCCAAACTAAGAAGATGTGGGTTTAGAGATGGGAGTAAGCATATGAGAACCTTTCAGCAAAGCCAACCAAGGTAGATACATGGAGTGAAAGACAGATCCCAGGACCTATCCATGGACTTCCTAGTCATGTGAGCCAAGGAATTCCCTTTTCACTTCAACTACTCTGAGTTGGGTATCTGACACTTGCAATTCAAAGCCAATTAAGGCTCAGAGAGGGAGGAGAAGAGAGATGTACAATGAAAGGAATGAAGTAGGAAATCAAGTGTTGGCCAAAGATGTGAGGCCGATGGACTGGGAGGAGGTTAAGCTGTATTCTGGTGAGGGACTAAAACTCATCTGCCTTTTCATTGACATGTTTTAGTTTTTCCTTTGTGAACTTTGGGCCTGCAGTGTCTTAAAAACAAAGACAAAAACAAAACCCCTAGGTATTTTCAGGCAGGTGTCACAATACCTAACATGAAATTCCCCATCCAGTCCATGACAAAATCCAGCCTCTTGCACAAGGCAAGCCTCTCCACTTTCAAGCCCTGTTAAATCAGTGTTAAATAGACTTGAGAGAAACACCATTGAAAGGCAATGTGACATCACAGAAAGAGTACTGAAATTTAAATTAGGGGTGGGGATTGGAATACACATTTTGACACCGCTTTGGGGGTACTTACTTTGTTGCTCCGAGCTTTAGTTTTTTCAGTATGGAAATTAGGATGAGAATAATGATCCTCAGCTCATATGCTGTTCATGTGGATTAAACAATAAGTAAGTGACAAGTTCTCAATTAATGTTTTATTTCTTGCTTTCAGACAAGTTCAAAGCAATGTTGATGGTATTCAGAGGAGATAGAGGGGCCACCTCCACTCCCACCCCCCAAAGCAGAGGCAGAACTCTCCCCCGGAGCCAGAAAGAAGTGGAGTTTATTTTTTGTTGATTTTTTTTTTGTGTGTGACACATTTTGGAAGGTAGTTTCAGGTTCATTGTGGCAGGCTTTTGGGTTAAATCTCTGCATGCTGTTTGGAGTACTTGCTTCTTGGGAACTTCCTGTAATTTTATAGGACCTCTCAGGCAAGAGGGAACAGGGAACCAGGTGCTCAAGACTGAGTCAAAAGGAAAACTCTAATCTCAAGAGGGAGAACTAGCAAACAAATGTTTCCTTTTAGGCTAACCTAGCTCCCAGGGTCAGAAAAGATCAGAGATTTAGGGTAGACTCTCTGTCTAAGGGAGAAATGAACTCCCACACATGATTGTGTCCATTGTTATTTTATTTTTTTAATTAAATTTTTTTAATTTTTATTTTTTGGCCATGCTGCACGGAATGCAGGATCTTAGTTCCCTGACTAGGGATCGAACTCATGCCCCTTGCAGTGGAATCACGGAGCCTTACCACTGGACTGCCAAGGAAGTCCCTCCATTGTTATTTTAATACCAGCACCAGCACCTCCTCTCCCAGCAGCTATCAGTCCATGTGAAGCTTCTAGACACTTCTCACATGTTAACTTATTTAATCTTTTCAATGATACACACAAAAAGCAGTTTTTCTTAATATTTCAACATATAGAGGAAAAATGAACATCTTGAGAAGTCAAGAAATTTGCTAAGGACACCCAGCAAAAGTGAAAATGAGAGATCTGTGTGATCACAAAGTTCATTCTCACTTTCAGTTACTGCATGCCGTAAGAGCTTACGTATAGTGAGCAAGTGACAAATGGGCTGTCCGTGTTAGTAAATCTAGGACAAGAATCCTATCCATAATCACACCTGGAGAAAGCCAAAGGTTGAAATGTTACCTTTCCTTCCTTATCCTCCAGATGAGGGAATTGGTGTAGAAAGAAAGGGGGTAGGCTTAGGGAGTCATTTGACTGCCAAGGGGGGGAAATTGTGTCTTGCAGCCCTGGAACCAGAGTACAGGGACATTCATTTTCAGGCTCTGCTGGAGCTTGGCCACCAGCTTTGCCAGGCTCCGGAGATGTGTCAATGGGCCACTTACATAACACTTTGCAAAGTTAAACCTATTATTTGGTCCTTCATGCTGGCTTTTTAAAAAGCCCTTGGTAGGCACAGTTGGAATAAAATAATGAATGTTGACATACTGGGTGTCTTAAAAATGAAAAGTTCAAGTCTGAGAAACTTCAGTCAAAAAGTAGTGGGTTTGGCATTGAGGAACACTAAATATTAAAGGAAAGTGACTCATGTTCAGTGCCTCACTCTAATGGGGTTCCTCTGAGAATGGGGTGGATTTCCTCCCCACCAGCCCTGGATAGGAGGCTCCAGTTCCAATGTGGGGCTGGCCAGGGCAGAGGGACAGTCTCTTGCACAGGACCCAGGGCCCCCTTAGCTGAGAACTGCTGGATTCTGAGATGGAGACATAAAATCATCCCAAATTCAGAACTGTAGGCCTAGTCCTCTCCCTGGACTGGGCATTTCCCCTCAGTTCTGGACCAAGAGTGACTTCAGTCTGATGACTCAGCACCCCCATCTCAGCATGCACTGCCCTTTGTGTGATTGTCCATCTCAGCATCTTCCTCAGGATGCTGGCCTCCTGGCATGAGGTAATGGGATGTGAAGCCAGTGAGCCCTCCCTCCCCCAGTGACTTGTGATGTTCAATAGCAAGAACAAAGATATCAAACAGTGATCCAAAATGAAGATGAATTTATTTACTTGCCTGTCAAGGGAGAGACACATCACTTAGATGGAAGTTATGCAGGTCTCCCGGAACAGGAATAAAAAGGGCTGGATAGATCACCAAAATATAAAAATAATAAATGAAGAAAGTACACTAAACAAGGCCCTCTACTCTACTGAGTTCAAGTCTCTGGTTAGCTCAGAATTGTGAGCTTTTTGCTGTGGTCACTTTCATGTTTCACAGCATCTCTGATGCCAGGAAGCCCGGTGTTAAGCATGTCCAGATTGGACTGCAAAATTCCAGCTGCAAATTCAGTTGACAGTTTTGTGTGCAAATACTTGAAGCTTCAGAAGTTATATTCATGAGCAATGTCAACAGTAGCATTATTGCATTGCCTTTATATTACCACTTGTGGCAGTTTAATTTCCCTGGTAAGCAGATTCTGAAATGGAGTCTTGTGTGTAGGATATTTGTATAGGTGCATCCTTGGACCCCAGATTTGTAGAAGAGGCAGAATAAAGCAGGAGTAGGCAGAGGGAGATGAGTTGAGATGATGGCCCAGGAACAACTTTGGCCTGACCCAAGCGACACCCTGGATCTAGCTAGAGTGGCATTTCAGGGTTGTTCACTGTTGGGCTGAGATGATCAGGCCTTTATACTCCCTCATTGATCACTGGAGGTGGGCAACCTGAAGCCATCCCTCAAGGGGCAGACAGCTGAAGGCTGTCCACTCCCAGCAACAATGTGTACACAGAAGGAGGGTCTGGATGGCAGAGCACAGTGTTCAGCAACCCCCAGTCTCCGCCCCAGCCTTGGTTTCACTTCACACTTAAAACAATTCTGTGACATCAGTGTGGGTGTGAGAAGTGTCTTGCAGAAGGTAAGAAGCTTACTGAAGGCTGAACACCTAACTGATCCCCTGTGCTTGCAACCCCACATTTCAGCTCTCCTGTTTTAGTCAGTCTCTCTCTTAGAAGGGTAAGGGGTGCGATATGTGGGGGGAGGGTGGACACAATAGAGAACACAAGACCAAACCCAGACTTTAGTTACCTGCAGACAGGTCAAGATGTCTCAATTCACTTATAAAAAGCATGCATTCTCAATGGGGGCACCTTGCAAAAATCTATTCTTGGAAGCAGCGGTGAAGAAATCATACTCTTTTTATATATAAGCACATGGAGTACATAAGCAGAGCATAAGTACTGAAGTACATAAGTATTGAAATTTAATGGGAAGTGTGATTAGGGAGAAAAATGTCAAATATGGCTTCTGGAGGCAGAGAAATAATGAAAAAAATGGTATGAGAGAATATAAAGAAAGGAAGAAAAGGAATCTCTAAGCCCCAAATTTTCATCATGGCCTCCATATTCCAAGAATTGAGTCTGTCCAAAGTCTTAGAGAATGAGTCAGCAACTGGTAGACCTTAGCACTATCAGGATACACAATGACTTTTTGATTTTGTTTGTTTGTTTTGTTTTTGCTTAAACAACATTAAGAAGGAATTGAAAACAGTCCAAGCTGAGTCACCATTTTAAATTTTGGAGATTTTGCATGTGTGCATGCATGTGTACACACACACACACACACACACACACACATACACAAGATAGCCAGCTTCTCTTGCATAATAGAATATTTGGCAGCCCTGGACCTCTAGCCTGATCACCACCTCCAGCACCCACAGGGAAACAATGGTCTGGCAGGGATCACCTGCTGCCCTTACCACAGTGTGTCTACCTGTCAACACAGCCCCACTATTCTTATATGTGGCAGGTGTGCCTGCCTGGTTTCATGCACTTACATTACCTGCTTGGTCTCTGCAGGTATTTGAGTTTGAAAGCTCTGTCTTGGGTGTCAGAGCTGAAAGAGGAGCCCAGAAGTTCTCAGTCCTGGCTTCATAACAGGGAAGTTAAAAAAAATCCCTTCAGGTATTCTGGCTTAATTTTCTGGGCACATGGATGTTGTAAAAGCTCCACAGGGGATTCTGAAGTGTAGCTTGGATAGAGAGCACGGATCTAGTGCAGCACCTCATTTTGCAACTCAGGGAATGGAGACTCAGAGAGGGAAAGTGAGTTGTCCAAAGACACACAGCTATTGTTGGAGAAGCTAGAATTAAAACCAGGTCTCTTAACCTGGCCTGGAGTATTTCCCCCTACCTCATACTGTCTTCTTTAAATTTGTACAGGGAAGGGTGAAGTAGCAGGCAATCTGATTAAAATACCAGACTTGGATTTTATTTCTGAGTTTTTCCAGTGATGATCATTTAGTGCTTCTAGTTAACCTATTACCTAATAGTGCCTTCTCTTCCCTTGGTTTTATAACTGAGATTGTATGGGGTCCTGGGGAAAAAAAAAGTAGAAAGGAAAGGAGACCTAACATATATACATAGCTTCTATGAGACAAAATTGTCCTAGGTGCTTTGCCGTGGTTGTTTAATTTATTTTCACAACAACCCTAGAAAGTTGGTATTGATTAGTTCCATTTCAAGATGATGAAACAGACTCAGGTGGGTTTGGTCAGGTGTCCAGGGTCCCTCAGCAGATAAGTGATTTGTGCTCAGTTCATAACTTTCCAAAGCTGATATTCTGTCAGAGTCTACAAGGATGTAAGTTCCACAGAGGCAGAGATATTAAAAAAAAAAAAAAAAAAAGCCTTGTTTTCTCATTGATTTCTTTCCTATGTGCCTACAACACTGATGACACATAGTAGGTGCTTGATAAAAATTGGTTGGATCGGTGAGTTAATACTGCTGAACTCTATAGGCTTTAAGTCTTGAGGACTAGAAAATTTTAAGTTCAATAAAATATAAAACATCAAAGAAAACTATGCTTCTTTAAAATTTTAGAATCCAGCAGCTTTCAAAACATCTGCAAGGGAGCATAAGGTATTTAAAACACCTCCTCCGAGTTGCCTGATGCCAAGTGTTGCAGTATACTGACAGCTGAGTCCTCAGTGTATCAGAAAAGAGGGTGTGTATGTGCTGCTAGTATCTTATTTAGGGTATTTTTTAAAAAGGTACAGTTAAGGAGAAAAAAGTATTAATATCTCATAGATTGTTCCAGCACACTGGGCCCAACAGTATGGTGTGCTGGTGAGAAGAGCTGACTGTGGGAGTTTGAGAAGTTCAGGGAGGCGTGTTGCTTCTTATCTCCTTGGACCTGAGCTAATCTGCATGCTAACTAACTCCCTTCCATTCATTACTTTCCAAATCACAACAGCTTGCTTAGAAATGTAGCCTCCTCATCCTTGCATCTCCAGGACTTGGCCCATAGATACCCCAGAAATGCCTGTTGAATGAAATGATGATTGTGTTCCTGTAGAAATGGAATTTCTCTTGGTTGAGGCCCATGTCCCAAGTACTGCAACTTCTAGGACTTTCTCCCAAGAATAACCTCTGGTTCACTTTAGGTTAAGGCAGGATATAATTAATTTTCATTACTTTTATAGTTTCTAACATCCTGGTTATACTTAACCTCATATTAGCCCTTCAACAGTCACCTGAGATGTTATAGTCACCTTACAAGTGAAACATAAAAGGCTCAGAGAGCTTGAGGAATCTTCCACAGGCCACTCAGCCAGGAAGTGATAGCAGTTGGATATAAATCCTCTTTATGGAACTCCAAGATGGGACTGGTTCTGGGCAGTAAAGGATTAACCTTGCCCGTAGAAAAGTTTGACCCTTGATTGCTCCTGGGATGTAACCTCTAAGCCCTTGGAATACCCTCTCTGTTTACCTGAGGTCTTGGGCCACACCACGTAGTCTATGATAATGGTGTGATTTATCATGGGGGTCTTGGGCCAGGCAGTTTCAGCTTGACCTTTTGGAGAGACTGAAGACTAAGTTCAGCCATGGGGCAGCCAGCCATGTCTATGTGACAAACTCCCAGTAAAATTCTTAGACACTAAGGCTCGGGGAAGCTTCCCTGGTTGGTAATACTCCACGTGTGTTGCCTCATATTGTTGCTAGGAGAAGTAGCTCTGGCCGCGACTCCACTAGGAGAGGACAGCTGGAGGTTTGTGTCTGGAACTCTCCTGGACCCGGCTCTATGTGCTTCTTTCTGTTCCTGATTTTAATCTCTGTCCTTCTGTTGTAATAAACCATAACCTGTGTACAACAGCTTTGTTGGGTTCTGTAAATCCTTCCAGTGAATTATTGGTGCTCACAGTGAACTCCCAGGTGCTCACAGTTCCTCTCTGCAACTCTAGGATGAGGGTCCACAAGAAAGACTAATAATGGTGGGTTGTTATGAGTGGAAGTTCTGAGTTCAGTTCCCTGGCTTGACTCTTGCTTCCTCCTCCTTCCTGCTCTCAGTCCTTCCCTCAGTAGGGCTGGGACTAAGGTGAGGTGAGTGAGGCACTCTAGTTCCAGACCTGTCTTTATTTCAAATGCCTTATCTAGAATATGGAATTAACTCTAGTATCTACCTCCTGAGGTTATGAGAATTAGAGTTACTTTTTCCTTCAGCTCCTTCCAGTACAGAGTAAACACCATCAAAGAGCTAGCTATTTATTTTAATGGTTCCACAAAGAATTCTCCATCTTTTTAGGAGAAGGTAAGTAATTGACTAAGATACAGGAAAGATATGTGTGTTTTAGGTCAATCTAAGGGATGTAGACTCTACTCTGATAGAAGTAGGACAGTTTCACAGGACTGGGATGGAGCATTCATCCCTCCTAGGGGAACTTGACTCTGTCTATAACTGAGATACTTGGATTTCCTCCAGGAAATGAATTCTTTGGCCACCTATCAGCTGCCCCTCACCTAGTGATATGAGAGTGCACAACCTTATATGGGTCATCTAAAATCTGAAGATGCTGTAGACAGGAGTACTTAGGATTCCCATAGCCTGGAGGGCAGGGTAGTTCTTCAGGACGACATTCTGACCTTCTTGGTCAGAACCAGGGCAATGGTTTTTAACTTTGACTGTGTGCTTGCATCCCCTGGGGAGCTTTTACAAAATCCTGATGCGTAGGGATGGAAATGCTGATTTAATAGTCTTGATTGGTGCTGGCATGGTGGTTCCTATAAGCTTCCTGGGGTTCTAATTGCACCAATATTTGAGAACTACATCTCGCAGCTTCATCACCTACTCTGCTGGTGCCCTCTCCATCACATTGTACCTTTTCCTGTCTGCACAGCATTTGCCTCTCTCATTCCCACTACCAGCTATGTTCTTCTTTCTTTGTCTTTCTGAGTACCAATTCACTCCTTATAGCCTGACTCAGGTGTGACCTTTCTGAACATTTCTAGGCAGCCTGATGCCAGGTAGAGGTGATTGCTGTCTCATCTGTGTTCCCATAACATTTTCTAGACATTACCTATTATGATACCTACAGAAAATTACAGGATTTTTGTTTATCAATTTGTTCATTTGAGAGTTGGGACCCTGTCTTCATCACCTTGTTTCCTCAACACCTGATGGAATCAGCGCCTGGTACAGAGAAGCACTTGGTGAATATTTAGTTGGATTAAATTGAGGTACTCAAAACAGCTATCATGTAATTGAGACTGAAATACCCATTCCTTATGATGCTGGTCTCTTGTTTTGCTATGACAGTTGCTGCTTGGAATATCAATGTGCCTCATTTGTGCAAACACTGTACTCCCACTTGAATGTTGAAATATTTTGCTAATTGCAGGATTACTTGTGGTCAGTGTGCTGTTTCTTGATATGCCAGTAACAATTTAAAACCAAGAGTGCAAGGGCTATAGTTTGTGGGCTGGAGCAAGTCTGAGTTTATGCGAATGTTAATACTTGTCTGGGGACTCCATAGGTATAAATGAAAACCCAGAAGAGATATTCTGTCTTGTAGCCCATTTTAAGGTCACACGCCTTTTAATTTTTAATCATGGATGACATCTATCTTCTAATTGAAATGTCTTTTTTTGTTGTTGTTTGTAACAAGTCTCTACAACAGTGTTGTACTATGCAGAGGGATGGATGCTGAAGAACTGAGCAGGCCTGGAGGCAGGAGAGATCATCTTGTAGAAATCAGCAGGCATGTATTTGATGGCCATGCTACTGCCCAGGACAGTGGCCTAAGTGATTGCTTGTGAGTGGTGTCCATTCTGATTGCTCATTGCCTGCACCTTTCTAGTTGTATTTTCACTCTTATGTCTGTCAACAGTACTTTGGAGGACCTGTTAGACACATGGAAAGACTACAAGCAAAGTGTTGATCAGCAGAGTTTCTAAGCTCCTTCCCTCTGGGGATTCTGAGAGAGTTTTAGTGGCAAATGTGGGTCAGGTAGAGTGTAGATCAGGCAGGAAACAGTCACTGGGTGGCCTATGACTTCCTGGAGGGCAGGAAGATAGGACATCATAATGTAAAGAATGGGGTAGGGCCAATGCTGGTCATATCTGGAAAATGATTGTAGTCTGAGTGCGTCTACCAGTTAACATTCTCTTTTCCTGCTATAATGTTGTCAAGCAAGATAAAAGCTCTTTCTCTCTTAGGTACCTGTCTGAGTATAAGCAGTCAGCCGTATCAGGTTAAGCTGATGTGGACTTTTTTATTACTCTGCCAACCTCAACATGTAACTTTCACCTTGTGGTCTAAGATGGCTGCTGTAGCTCTGCTATCACATGTACATTCCAGTCAACAGAAATAGAAAAGAGAAAGGAAGACTATGCTCATTATATGTTAAGGGCCTGACCCAGAAGTTACAACTCAGCACTTGAACCCACATAATGTTGACCAGAATATAGTCACGTGGCTATAGCTACCTTCAAGGGAAATTGGGAAATGAACTCTTTATCTAGATGACCACGTGCCCAGCTAAAATGTTTATTATTCAGGAGAAGAGCAGAATAGATACTGGAGAAATAACAAGCCGTCTTTGTCTCATAGGAGACATTTTTCTGGCTACTGCCCAAACTCAGCAAAAAAACAGTGAAATTCCATAAGTGCTGGAAGGGTGAATTCAGAAGGAGGTATATCTCAGTGTCTTAAGTGCCATCTCAGAACAAGAAATCAATGGTTGAGGTAAAACATATTAGCATTTGGAGGTTGCCTAGAAAATCTCAGTGTCTAAAACAATATCCTGTTTGATGCATGAGTCATACAATGTTTAATGGTAATTTGACTTCTTAATATAATATCTTAGTGAGAATGGTTGCCCAATATTCCCAAAAGTACTAGGGGTTCTGTGTGTGTGGGGAGGGGTGCAAGCAGGAGGACAAGGATTATAAATTTACATAAAATTAATTACCTGGAGGAAGTCATAAAAATTGCATGAATGGAGGTGATTTCTGTATAATTAAGTTTTTATTTTGAAAAATATGATTTTATGTGCGTGTATGAATGGTGTGTGTGTACATGTGTGTTTGTACACATATTTTTAATGTGATCCTTATTATAGTCATGTTATGTTGTTGGAGAGGGTATAATTTCCATTACATAGAAATTTGGTGATTAGATTCCAGGCCTGGAGCTTCAGCCTAATGCAATGATAAATGAAACTGCTTGGAGTGGGAGATGTCTGAGGAGAGGATGAAGGTAATTTTCATATGCGAGGAATTTAAACACTTGCAGTTAGAGGCTGTACTGTGGTGTTTTTCTTCCCAACAGTGTGCAAATTCTTTGACATTTTTCTCATTGAGGGGTGGATTCTGATTCCTCTTTCCTTGGATATGGGCTGGCCTTAGTGACTCCATTCCAATGAATACAACGTGGAAGCAGTGACCCTCCATGTCTTCCAATATTAGATCATAAAAGGCTATGTAGTTCCACCTGGCTGTCTCTTGGGACTCTTGCCTATGGACCGAGCTGCGATGCTGTGAGGAAGCCCAGACCACATGGAGAGGCTTGAGTATGTGTTTTGTCCACATTCGTCCTTTATATTCTCTCTTCTCGTTCTAGTTTAGAAGAAAACTCACTCCTTGGAAAATGGTGGAGATATTAGGCAAGAGTTTTTAATCTTCCCATTACAAAGACAAGGTTCCTTGTGGTTCTTTTGTGAAAGATACAGCACAGTTGATGTTCTAGCTAATGGCAAAACTAGCTGTGCCCAAGTCACTCTGTTGTCCTGGTCTCAAAGACTTCTCTTCCAAAAGCTACAATATATTTGCTGGAAATTTTCTCTCCTTTTCCGGAGGAGGGCTCTGCCTCAACAAGAGTTGCATACAATTATATGTACCTAATTCTGTGAATTCAGTCCAGATGACCCCATCCTTTTAACAATTTCCCATATGTCATGTTTTTCAAACCCATTCATAATCTTTTTTCTATTCCAGGATATTGTGTGCTGGATCTCTTTTAAAATCTGTGTACATTACTCCAAGGATTTGACATGTAGCATATGCTTAACTAAATGTTGTACTAAGTTGAAGTAAAGTCTGGCCAGCACAGGGAAAAGCAGGACCAGCACTTTCCTCATTTTTTAGGTACTTTCTATTAAAGTTCTTCCAAATTTCATATGTAATTTAAATTTGACATTTTACCTCTGACACATTGACTTTACATTTGTAGGTTAAAAAAAAGCCTAATTACTCACATGCTGTGATGTCTAGTCACATAGAAGATGGATTTTTAAATTATTTTTCTTATTTAAAAATAAGACAGTTGATAATGCTTTTATATCAATACCATGACCCAGTGTAATCTCTTTCCTTGGGAATCCATTAATGGCATCATATCACTTGCAGTCATTGACTTCTAGCCTTTGCTAGACTGACCTCGCTTCTCCATTTCTGTTCTCTACCTAAAGTCATAGCAGTAGCTATATCTGTATATGTCTTAATTTTACAAGTGCCTGGAAGGCAGAGATTGAGTTTTACAACTATTGTGCTAATGTACCTAATGAATGAATGACAATCAAAAGAAAAATAGAGAAGACCATTTAAAAACTATTTTAGGTCTACTGTGTTTATGTTTTTAAGGCTTTAGAAGGTAAATTGGGACCTATTTTCATGATTATTAATTTTGCTTCTAAGGAGCATATCTAACAGGTTCTTTTCTGTGACATAATTAAAAGAAACATATGCTATGCACAAACATCACCTCATTCGATCTCCTTGATTCCCCTACAAGGCAGATATTATTGGCATTTCCTAATTATAGTAAGAGAATTGAGGCTCTGAGAGATGATGTGACTAACTCAAGGTAACACAGCTTGGAAAGTGGGAAACAGGCACTTGAGCCTGTAACTAACTCTCTCCTGGGCTGGGCTGACTCTACCGAGAATGTCCTAGTCAGTAATGGATGTAAAAAATCCTTCACAAACTCCATAGTGGAATATGAATGTAGGGGATTTTTACTATTATTTATAGGGCAGACAAGCTATACCTCTTGTGAAATCATATATCAACCAGGAAATCCTGTTGCTGTTCACTGAATTAGATCCCAGTGACCCAAAAGATAATGTATTTCCCAGTGTACTTAACTTAATCCTATGGGCTGACCTGTACATTGAACTGAGCTGGGTGTGTAATATTTAAATGCAGAGTCTAACAGCTCACTTCCCCCCTATGGCAAGCTTCCAAGCCAGGGTGGGAAGAAGAGTGGAATGTAGGGATGAATAATATTAGCGTTGGATGGTGTTCCTACAAAAACAACCTATGGTTTAGATTTATTTTTAATACCTTGATGAAAGTAACAGCTTTGTTCGTTTTGATTATCAAGAGTGCTCCTTGGGACATCTCCCACACCCACCTTTGGATTGTTAATTTCAGCCACCCTCACACTGGGCCAGAACCACTCCATGTGGATTTAAAAACCCAGTGGGGGATCATCTGACTGGAGTTTGATAGTATGGTTCAACAGCCTGCTGGATCCTGCAGTGCCCGCAGGGAAAAAAAAATGCTTGCTGGACGCTTCTGCAGGCCAGAGTCAGTGGGGAGCGAAGGGTGGAGCATTTCTGCCTTAAAATGTTAATACTGGGCTAAATCTACAATTGAACTATAGAGTTAAGAGTGTGTTTGAAATAGAAGAGAGCTTAGAAATCAATGAAAAGGCCCTAATTTTATAGACAAGGGAATGGAGACTCAAAAGGGCAAGATATTTGTTGCCTAAATTCATCAAATTTAGACGTTTTATCTAAATCAGTAAGATAAGACATTGTTTATCCTCAGTCACCCATTCTTTTTGCCCTATCATGCTGCAAACTACTGAGAATAATATCTGTCCAAGTCAAGAATGACCCAAACAGTCAGTGTTTAGAGTCATTTCTCTCTTGTGTTGTAACAACACTCAGCCAATCAGCAAACAGGCAGGAGCTCCACTCAGCACCTGACACAGAGTTCAGAGCTGTGAAGGGGGCCTACAATGTTCTCAGTGAGGTACTAACTTCAAATGATGCTAAGAAAATGGGCAACCACCTGCAAAATTGTTGAGTAAGGGCCTTATATAGTGGAATATATTATATAATTTGGGGATCAAGTTTGGTCCATTTCATGTAGTTCAAGGTTGACACAAAACAAAAAAAAATATTTCTCTAGGAGTCTATGGACATTTAGATCAAGTTGAGGGCACTAATTAATCACAGCCCCTCCTCTGTGGGCTCTGAACCAATGGAAAAATAGCTGATTAAAAAGAAGTCAGATTCATTGCAGGTAAAACTTGAATTGGACAATGGAGCTTAACTCCAGTGGCTGAAATGAGCTAAACTACCCAATGTGGGGCCTGGAAAAATCATATTCCATGAGGCAAGATGTAGGAAATAGAGCAAGTGTGATCCCAATGAAGATGGAAATAGAGCATGAGGTGTCAGAAAAGAGAGGGAGAAGAGGAGGAGAGACTCATTGCCTTAACTCTCTAGTAAGTCAGTCTTGCTTCCTGGTAAGAACTGGATAGAAGGACATGGAGAGGATGAACTCTCCTAAAGGGCCAAGGAAGGATCATGAAAAGAGGAAGAAAAGATGTAGACACATGAAACCATTGAGGTAATGGAATCCATGCTGCAGAGATGAGGAAGGGACATAGGTCCCTCAGGTTTTTTTGCTTGTTCTAATTTTATTTTTAATTGTCACAAAACATGCAATTTACCATCTTAAACATTTTTTAAGTGCAGAATTCACTACTGTCCCGTATAGTCCCACTGTTGTGCAGCTAATCTCTAGAAAATTTTTATCTTGCAAAGCTGAAATTCTGTACCCATTAAATACTAAATTCCCATTCCCCCTTTCCTCAGATCCTGACAACCACCATTCTACTTTCTGCCTCTGTGAATTTGATTACTCTAGGCACCTCATATAAGCAGAATCATTCTCTCTCTCATCTATATCTATGTCTATGTCTATATCTATACCTATATCTAACTGGCTTATTTTGCTTAGCATAATGTCCTCAGAGTTTATACATGTTATAGCATGTGTCAGAATTCTCTTCCTTTTTAAGGCTGAATAACATTCCATTGTTTATTAATTTACCTGACGATGAGCATTTGGGTTGCTTCCATCTTTTGGCTGTTGTGAATAATGCTGCTATAAACGTGGGTGTGCAAATGTCTTTTGGAGACCTTTCTTTCAGTTATTTTGGGTATATATCCAGAAGTGGAAATGCTGGATCAGGACTTCTTAGTTTTGACAAAGGAAATCCTGATATTGTTAAGGAAATTAAACAGAAGTCAGAGATCAGAAATCTACAGGTCTGCAGAGTAAGGATGTCTTCTGGGGCGGGTAGGATTGAAAAGCTGCCTTTCCAGAGGGTGAGAGACAGGACTGAGCTTTTGAACTGTGACAAACAAAGTTATATGGGAGGCAATGAGATTCACATCACTGAAGAGCTGCCAGAGGCTATGGAATGAGCCTGGAGCTTTGGGTGGGTGTAAGAGTAGGAGGGAGAAGATTCTTACCTATTCTCAGATGGAAAGGGAATCAAAGGTAGTGAGGACTCAATTTGTACCCAGGAGTGTGCTTTGCTTTTAATTTTTATTCTAAATGGAGTGTACATTTGCTTGTATGTGAAAGGTAAGGTTAAAGATGTATTGATAGAAGATCTTTTGTTTAACACAAAGAGAGGAAGAGCCAAGACATATATGGTTCACTGAAAACAAGAGTCTATCACACACATATTAGAAGTAAGGCATTCCGTTGTATATTTGTACCACATCTTCTTTAACCATTCATCTGTTGATGGACATTTAGGTTGTTTCCATGTCTTGGCTATTGTGAATATTGCTGCTATGAACATAGGGATGCATGTATCTCTTTGAATTATAGTTTTGTCCAGCAGAAATTAGCACAACATTTTAAATCAACTATACTTCAATTAAAAAAATAGAGAAAAAGAAATAAGTAAAGCATTCCTGTCTTAAACCCCACCTGTAATGGGGTGAGCAGCTTGAAGAGAAAGCGTGTCCAAGCAGGAGTTTTACTTATTTCCACACTGACAGTCACACACCTCTTATTCTAATTCTATTCTGGAAAAATACCAATAATAACACCCACCATCTGTCTACTTCCCCTCCCCCTTGGGACATGTAGCAATATCTAGGGACATTTTTGGTTGGTACAACTGCGAGGGGAAGTGCTACTGGTATCCAGTGGGTAAAGGCCAGGGTTTCTGCTAAACATCCTGCAACACACAGGTCAGCCCCCAAAACAAAGAACTGTTCAGCCCAAAATGTCAATAGTGCTGAGGTTGATAAAAGTGATTTGTTGTACCTCCTTTTCAAGGTGTTGTCCAATTTCCTCCTCACAAATACATGTTAAGATACCTATTCTTTGATTAGGAATGTGAGATGAGGCAGGTCTGAATAGTTTGACTTCCAGAGATTCAGAATGATGATTAGCTATCCTGATTCCTAAGACCATTTCTCTTTGTTCACACCTTTAAGGGTCAGATAAGAAGCAGTCACTGAGGGTTGAACTTACCAATAAAGAAATTGAAGGAAGGGAATGAGCATTTACCCAGTGTCCGCTGTGCCCAGGGAGCACTGTGCTGAGGGACTTAGCTATCAATACATTCATAATCCTCATCACATTACCAGCCCTTTACTGCAGTTTGGTATGCTGCTATTCAGAAAACAAAATAGCTTATAAAAGGTCACAATTAAACCCAGGTCTATGCTAAACTTGGCTCTTGCCTTTGTAACTTTGTTCCTTTATTAAAATATATGTGATCTAAAATAATTAGTTCAAAAGCTTCAATAAGAAATCACTAATATCTAGACACTCCATGTTCTGTTCATTCACCAAAAAAAAGTTTTGAGTGACTACTATGTACCATACACTGAGCTAGGAGCTGGAGAGATGCTGGCTCCTTAGACACACTATCAAATTATTGGGCAGGTGGGGCAGACAGGTAAAATGCTCCAAACATCCCATTGGTGTGTGTGTGAAGAGAGATTCATCGTATTTTGATGACCAAGCACTGTTTGCTTGCTTCTTTTGATTTTTTAATCTGCAACATCTTTATCTCAGACATTTTGACCTGAGTCCATGAGGACGGATAAGGGGCAACTCTGAGTGATGTACCTTATTAGATGGCAGAGGCACTGTTGCTAGACAAAGCTTGTGTGATTGCATCTGTTCTCTGAGGCTGAGTGCTTTCTCTTAGGGAGAAAGGGGAGAATAGGGGTTAATACCCCTTCTACCACTTACTACCCATGTGGATTTGAACAAATGGCTCAACCTTGCTGTGTTTTGGCTTCCTCACCTGTAACAGAGAGACGCTCAGAGTAAGACCACACCAGATTGCAGCTGAAAGGCCTAAATGAAGTGATGTAAGGAGGAGCAGAATCCGATTCACCCCAGGGTAACTTGCATTGATGCTTTGGGATCTGAGGTGGACAAGGAGGGGAGGGTCTGATAGATGGTGCCAATAGAGGTGGCGGTGCCCTCACCTCCCAGCTGCTGCATTCTTTGGACCAGCAGGGGAAGAGTCAGATGGAGCTAGCTTTTGGGTATGGGAAGCAAGAATAAAGTGTCCATGGGAGCTTTAAATGAGCCAGAAAAACAGTGGTGTCTATTTTCACCCTCACAACAGAAAAACCTCAGGAAACATGGACAATGTACATTATGGCTGAATACAAGCCAAATTGGACAGACCCAATGTCATAAATTGACCTAAGACTATTTCAGAGGCCCTGGAATAACAGTGGTAGAAAATATACCCACAGACTCTTGGGTGACAGCTTTAAATCTCAGCTTCATCACTTACAAGTGGCATATTTTTAGAGTCACATGGTTTCTCCACGCCTCAGTTTCCTCATCTGTAAATTAGAAAAAAATACTATTTCACATGCTGGCTGTAGATCTTAAATATAATCAAGTCTATAAAAGTACTTTGCAAACTATTAAGCCCTGCACAGGTTTGAGAGGTGGTTATTTCCAACTGGTTGGATCTCCTGTAGATTTTAGTTGGTGGAAAGAAATTCTTCTAGTACATGTTCTATGTGGTAACATCTTTGAACCTCATGTTCTCACTCATCAAACACCTTAAAATATGGAGGCACCTAGAGTGGCAGGAACAGAAAAATCTACCACCTAATTCAAAGCATCCTCCTCTCTGTAGCTCATTGGAAAGCATGTGGAGAGCATTTCTTTTGTTGGGCTTGCTTCGAGAAGGAGAAAGAAAGTTGCAAATGCAAATTTAAGAAGATATTCAGCAACGTGCCTGGCTTTAATAATTTCTCAAATAAGAAAATCTAGTCTCTAAGCTCTCCCCTCCATGCGTCCACTCACATTCATATTCACAATAATTTTAGGGTCCAGGTTTCAATTAAATGTCGCTACCAAAATCCATCTCAAACCTACCCTATTCCTATCATATCTCTCTGTTTATTTTCTTTATCACATTCATCACTATTTGAAATTATCTTATTGTTTGATTTATGTGTCTGATTGATTATTATATTTTTCCCAGGTGATAAACTCCAAGAGGACAGGTATTATTTACCTCAGTATTTCCAATGCCTAGCTCAGTGTCTGGATCATAGTGGGAACTCAATAATTATTTCTTGAATGAATAAATGAATGAATGAATGAATCCCCAAATCCCAGGGGTGTTGGGAGACAGAGGCAATGGTAACAAGGCAACTGCTTGCAAGAAGTAGCATCTGGGGCAGAGATGAAGCAACAGCAGCAGGAAGTGGCAAAGTAGCCTGGACAGGGTGGGTGAAGAGTATGGCTCTCTGGGACCGGAGTCTGTGATGATGGGGGTTTTGGCAACTGGTAGGCTGCATGGTGGGCTGCAGATACTCCAGCCTGGGGCCCCCAGTGGCACAGCCATGGGCCTTCAAGACCAACATGCACAGAGGTCATGCATTCTGAGAGCAAGGAGAAAAAGTGTTGATGCCTGAGGTGGGGTTTAAGGTTGCCGAGGGGAGGGAAAGGGAATCAGGGATGCTGGAGGCTGCTCAATGGCCAATTGAGAAAAAAATGACAGATCTTTCAGGTCTTTGCCTACACTGGTGGCATGGAAAACAACTCTCATTCAGAAACTAGAAAAAAATCTAAAAACACAAACAAATAAAATTATTTTCTCCAAAGTCCCTTAAAACATCTAACATTTTAAATATATGTATGTATTTATGAATTAGGTGCTGAGATAAACACTTTACCCACATTATCTTGTTTAGTTCTCCCAACAGGTGATTCCACTTGTATTCCCATTTTGCTTACAGGAAAACCAAAGTTCAGAGAGTTGAACTGACTTACCCAGGTCAGTAAGTGATGGAGCTGGGATTGGAGACCATTTAGTCTGACTCCAGATTCGGTGCTTTTAAACTATCATCGACCATTGCATACAAATTGTCTAACCTTGACAACAAATTTTTAAACCTTATAAATATGGAGCTCTCAGGGTACTCTCTTGAGCCCACTTTTGTTATTCTCACCCTACACAGTTATCAGGGGATGATCTCAGTCATTTTCTTTGCATCAGTCCCACATCTGTGAATATAAGCTTCAGCTCTCTATATCCAGCTATCTGCTGTCTTAGGATGGCTGTCCTATAGCAACTTCAATTCAACATGTCTATAACTGAATTCACCATTTCCTGCCCAAACCTTCTTTCTCTCAGATATTCCCTGTCCCAGTTAAATGAAACACTCATCCAGCCACCTACCCCAGTGAGAAATCTGGAAATTATTTCTAACACCTTCCTCGCTGCATCTTGAAATGTCTTCTGCCTTAGACTGGCTTCAATATATTGAGTTCACCCCAGTTGACACTGCCTCAATTTATTATTAGTGACTATTCCAGCTGTTTTTCAACTGGTCTCCTTATCTCTGGTATTGCTCCTCACAAATCTATCGTATTTAATGTTACTAAAATAATTTTAAATTAATACTAAAATGCAAACATGATCCTATTACTCTTCTGTCATCTCTTCCTGCTCTGAATTCCTATAACCTATCAGTCCTTGGCACGTGTTTCTCTATTTTATAGTTTTTAAAAATGCCATCTGTGTATCTTATCTATTTCCTCCTTCCCTTCCTCCCTCACGTCTTTCCATTATTCCTTCCATGAATTTTCTTTAGCTTCTTCTTTATGCCAGGTTCTGAAAATAACACTGTAAGGTTGACAATCTAAAAAATATTTTCACATGTATTACCTCATTTATTTCTCACAACACTGTTGACAGGCAGGTAGACTCATCTCCATCTTACAAGTGGGGACACAGGCTCAAATGGTCAAGTGCATTGCCCAAAGTCACAGTACCAGGGAGAGCCACAGCTGGTGCTGTGTCCTTAGCTTCAAGTCCTGTCATTGCCTTGCTCTGCAGCACTGCTCTTTGAAGGCAGGTGCCTCTGCTACTTTGCACCTGTTTTCATTCCAGCTTATCATAATATATTGTCAATACATAGAGATCTTTGATTTGGTGCAATCAGGACAAGTGGTGTTCAATCAAAAGCTGGTGGGGGCAGAAGCACACAGTGTAACTGTGTAATAGAGAGGACTCTATTGTTTGCAAACATTCAGCATGTTCTGGGAATGAGTCAGTATACTTTGCCTAGTGAAGGGACACCTTCCATTGTCCTGGCTACTTGGCTAAGTGGAGGGCAGCGGCCAGAGCTTCTCCTGTAGCTGTTTGTAGCTTTGTCTGACTCACTAGACTATGAACATCACAAAAGCAAACACTGTCCCTCATTTTCCTTTGTATCTCTACTATCCAACAAAGACATGGTACCTCAATAAATAGTTACCTATTATGTGGGTCAACCCTTACAAATTTAGAGAGGGAGGGGAATTTAGCAAGCATCTTTCCAGACCAGTTTCCCAAACTCCATTCACCTGTACTGCAGATGCAAACAATGGATCTGTGTAGTAGATTGTACAAATTTTGTAACATTTGAGTCTTGCCTGTATCGTCATTTATTATTTATTTACTCTTTATTATTTATTTCCTTTATTGCCACCTTCAATCTTACAGGTAAATAAATTGAAACGTAACATGATCAGCCTATGTGCCCCAGTTTAGGAGTAAGGGTCCGAGCTGAATATGAACATAAACACTCATATCCTGGATTCTGTGGTGTGTGGCCAGCCCTTCCTGCCTCTGTATCTAAGGTTTTTTTCTGCTTCTTGAGCAAAAAGAGCCATGCTGTAAGGAGACTGCGGATTGGGAGATAACCAGGTGCCTGCAGCCATCCGTGAGGTGAATGCAAGAAGCCTTGTGGGGGAAATTTCAGCAGTGCTTCCTGGAGAGAAGGAGGGATAAATTAGAGGTATCTCCTGGGAGCTGAGCTGGGGAGGATGGTGGTGCCCAGGTCAGGAGGGGAAGCCAGACAGAGTTCTCTCTGAACTGACAACACTCACCATATATTTCAAGTCTGTTTGGAAGGAAAAGATCTAATGCCTTCTTAAAACTGTTCTCTCTTCCTTTCCAAAATGAAGGTCAGCAGGGGAGAGAAGTAGCATCTGCGATGGTAATGAAAGAAAACCCAGATGACTGCAGAAGCAATTTAAAGATTTGTCCGGATTTGCTTTGGCCCCTGTGGCTGTGCCTTCTCTTTGCAATTCCTCCTCAACAGTCTGGATAAGGAGATAAATATATTTTTTAAAAGCCCAACATTCAGGCACTTTTGAAACTAGGGAAAGTGGGACCTGGGAGGCTTAAAATATTAATCATGTATCCAAGCTTGCCAGAGAAAAGAGGATAGCATTCTGCAGGTGTAATGCAGAGAGAAAATCCCCTCCAGGAACAAGTGATATGGAGGTGGATTTCACTCGTATGTGCACCAGACACAGACAGAAAGCTTGATTCACACTTAATGCAGACCTAGATTCAAAAGCCCCTCCTTAAAGGGAAAGCTGCAGGACAGAATTATTCCTTTCGGACACTCGGAGACCTCATTAGACTGTCATTAAACAGCCAACGAGGCTCTGCTACGGCCCATAAGTTGAGTCCAGAAATACAGATGAAATTCTTTAAAAATGTTGGAGAAAACAAAGCATGAACGTTCAGAGGTAGGGGTTTCACGGCAGGATTCCCAAGTGCTTGGTCCAGAGCCTAGCAGAGAACATCAGCAGAACACAGGGGTAGTCATTTCACTCCTAGTATTTCTTTGGGGCTCTATAGTGGCCCTAGGAGTGGACTCAGTAGGAGTTATTTTTATTTATCCAGGAGCCCCTGGACTTATCCACTGTTCGTCCCCAGGGCTTCCTCTCAAGCCAGTGCTACTTCCTGTGCTCATGTTGGTGTCTTATCACAGGTCCAAGAGACAGTTTCTTTTTGATCTTCTTCAAAATGTTCACTGCCATGTACCAGTTTGTTCTCTGAATCAGTTAAAAAAATCTATTCAGCTCCCCATTTTTGTGCTGCTAAGGATGAGCCCACAGGATCTCTTTTGAATTAAGGATTTTAATTTCACTTCCTACAAGGAAACTGGTGGAAATATTGAGACTCCCAACATTAGAGAAGCAACTGAAGTTTGAGAATTTTAGATTTCTTAGAGTTTGGTTGTTGACTTTAGATCCTGTCCTTATTCTGGGATGTTGCTAGAAGTCCCAAGGACTCGACATTCTGTTTTTATTCCTGAAGTTGTACATCATCTTCTCTTACCTCTTCCTCCTGAAACTTGCCCTTATGCTTTTCCCCCCTTATAAAACTCTTCTATATAGAATTAAACATGGACTGAATTCTTTTATTTTTTTTAATAATTCATTTTATTTTAGTAAAATAAACACTCTTACCCATGAACAGAGAATCAGAACAAAGTTCCTGGTATGTTATTAGCTCTGACCAATCTACCAAAACAAAAGTTCCAATAGTGGTTCTCAAACTATGACCTGGATGAGAATCCCCTGGAAAGTCTGGCTGAAATGAAAGAATCTTGGGCACTGTAGCTGTTCTAATTCAGTGGAGGTCTGGTCTGGGGCCCAGGGATCTGCATTTTAACAAGCTTACTAGTATGTTCTGAAGCCCATGGCCTCTGCCAAACCAAAACATGATGAAAGACAAGATAGCCAAACACCAAGGATATTGCATTCCGTAAGATTAAGAAGGTATCTATACCATTTCGCTATTATGCAAATGTATCCTCCTTACAAATATCAGTCTGGATCTTTTTTCTTCTGCTTCCCAGAAGGTCATTTTTAGAGACAGCATCTTCCATCTATCTATCAGCCAACAAAATTCTCTTCTGTGTATCTTTATACTCTTGCCTGATCTGTAAAGGAAGGGGAAAGTGTGTGTGTGTGTGTGTGTGTGTGTGTGTGCATGCACTCGTGTGCACACCACAACTGGGAGGGTTGGGGTGCATAACATTATAGTTCTGTTAGGAAATTGCTTTTGAACATAGACTGAATTCTTATCATCATCCAGTCATGATGCATTCCTTCTACTTATGTGAATTCACTTTACAGCAGGAGTCTCTTATTTTTATTTCTATAAAATTCCTGAAATATCCTTGCATATAGTACATGCTCAATAAATATGGGTTGAAAGAAAGGAGGGCAGGGTCCTAATACTGAAGAAACAAAAATGACTCCACCATTATAATTTTCCCAGGTCACTGTGTTTTTTGGCAAGGGAAAGTAGCATTATGTGACATTCAGTGTGCAGAGTCAGAATCCTCATTGGTCTGCATGCTGAGTGAGAGCAGAGAAGGGCATGTGAGATGCCGATTCATTTGTAACAAATGTAAAGATTTTTATATTCTCAGATATTCACATCACCATTCATTTTTGACCTTTGAATTATTAGAATTGACTCAAGCTTCTCCTACTGGATTGTTTCACTTGTCCAGGTTCCTGTTCAGTCTCTCAGGGTCCTTTAGAGGAGGATGTCTTTATTCCCCCTGTACCAAGCTTGACCATGGGTGCCCTGGACTTTGGATCCCAGAAGTCTGGTTCTCAGAACCATTCTTCTCCAAACCTCAGTTCCTCAGAGGAACCATACTGGAATATGGACTGCTCTTTTTCTTCTCTAAGTCTAATGGGATCCACCAGAATTCCAACCATAGTTTCCTCCTACCTCTGGCTTCCCAAATAATATTTTGGAACAGTAATACACACACACACACACACACACACACACACACATCCTACATTCTTTATGTTTCCGCAGATGGTCCACATAGAACTAGATGGTAATTAGGAGACGCTCAGAAGCTGGTAACCAAAAAGTCCGTCTTCCCCTCTCCTTCAATTTTTTCCAGATGTAAAGGTCCACAGGCTTATCCTTTTCATCCCCATCAGAGTGCTCAAGTAAACTTCTTGCTACAATATTACAGACACAAACAGACAAATACAAAAGCACAAGTTAACTACTCAGTAGGGCATTTGGGATATATATTGATTAACAGTGAGAAACACAATTGACATAGGAAGATAGAAAGTTCAGGTCCAAATTACTAGATCTTTCTTTCCCTAGCAGAGCCATGGGAACAGCCAAGTCATAATCAGAACATTTCTTAGTGAGAATACAATCAGAACAAAGGGCATTTATTGGATTTGAAAGTCATAGGATCGTCTGATATCTCCAACTCCCATTTGGGATGCTTTTGACAAATTGGAATGAAACTGAGTTATCACTTTCCATTTCTTAAAGACCCATGATTTCACAGACCTCATTTGGTAAAATTAAAGTCTCAGAAAATGAGGGATTGGGGAAAAACAATTTTAAAAACTTACTAAATATATTTAAATGACACAGTGAATAAGTATTCTAGAAGACATTCACTTGCTTTAGGGAGCCATATTCATAACTATGAAACCCTGCTCCAATAAATAAGCTTCTTCTGGATGACTGTCTTCCCTGTTCAGGAAATATTGCTGCAGTTTCACAATCTGTGAGACTGAATATTTCACCAGCTTTCTGTTGTGCAGAGTGAACCTCTCTTTCAACTTTTAAACCAGCTCTTCCTGGCATGATATCTGTTGGCGTTTGCACTTGAATTTTTTTCTCTTTGCACTGCTTTCATAGGTCTCAGGACAATGTCTGGCCATTTCACCA
Source organism: Delphinus delphis (assembly GCF_949987515.2). Taxonomy (NCBI): domain Eukaryota; kingdom Metazoa; phylum Chordata; class Mammalia; order Artiodactyla; family Delphinidae; genus Delphinus; species Delphinus delphis. The sequence continues at coordinate 98,117,089 of NC_082687.1, read as the reverse complement.
GCTACAGACATGTTGTGGGACCCCGGCTCTTTGTGGGCTGGATTTTAGATAGGTGGTCAGGAAGTATAGGTGGAGTTAAATTTGAGGAATGAAGTGAGGGGTCAGGGGAGCCATGCAAAGTTTGGGAATAAAAGAATCCCCTGGCAAGAGAACATACATTGCATAAGCAACAAGAAGGCCAGGGAGAGAGTGAACTGAGTGAAGACAAGTGAGACGGGGGAGATGTGTTGGGACTAAATGATATAGGATCTCATGAGCCATGTAAGGAATTTGGGGGTTTGTCCTCAAGGTGATTGGCGTCCATGAGATTCCAATACATTTGATAAGTGGCAAGACCTCGGACAGGGAGAGGATCACACTGCACCCATTGCTTCTGTGGTTCTCTGTTTCCATGCTAGTCAGTTTCCTTCTGACCAAATAATTTTTCTGTAGACACCTTAATATATTCATTGAGTTTATCCGCCATCCTGCTGGCTCGTCTTTGGGATATGATTTTGCATATCTCATTTTAACAGTACTGACCTTTTGGTTTAACTCTTAGGGGGAAAATCTCTTTGCCATATTTCCTAGTTCTTGGGGAGCATATCTTTATTACCTTCCTACCCACGTACCAGGAATATAATCATGCACACAGGTGCTTTAGGGATCCAGGCCAACAAAAACAGCAGCAAAAGATTCAAAAAGGAATGCAGTTTGGAATCAAGGTGTGTTGGGAGCTCTAAATGCAGAAGCCAGACTGAAAACACTCAGCATTCTCAGAGAGGGAGAGTTAGAAATAAACACTTACGTCATCCCTTCCCTCCCCTGCATTGATGCGATCCAGACAGATGATGGCCCAGCATTTTGGATTTGTCTGGTTTCCTCATTAATTCTCCTCTCATTTCTGCTTTTATTATCAGAATGACAACTGCACAGTATCCCTAGGCAGCTTCTAAAGGCATCTAACTGTCATTAGAGCAATAAAGATTCTCATCTTTCTGCACAGTAAACAAATTAAGCTGCTCCTTGGTGTCTAAACTTCTTGATTAAAGAATCATTGTCTTATGATGACTACTGTCCTTTCAAAACCTACTGTGTGCTGAGGATAGTTAGTTGTTTTACATACAGTATTTTGTTTAATCTTTGAAATGACACTTTCAAGCTAAGAATCATTGGCCCGATACACAAAAAAGGAAATGACACTCAGAGTGGTGAAATACTTGCCTCTAATGAGTCAATAAGTAGCCAACCCACAGCCAGATCTGCAAATCCATGCACCCCATGCTCTATCCACAGTATTCCATGATTCCCTGCTACTCTAGACTGTTCTTGACATCTTCCCTACCAATGGCTTTCCCTCCTCACTGAGGTACATACATACTCACTTTTCCTTTCTCTTCTCAGAACATGTCTTCAAAACCTCGAGGGGATCCAATTTCTCACTCCTCTCTCACTCTAATCTCTAGAGTCATATACTGTCATTGCTGGAGGGAACCTTGGAGTTTTCCAATCTTGAGTCCCCAGTTGGTTAGACTTCAAGCTAGTTTCAATACTCAGAAATCTCTAGTTAAATCACGATACTGTTGTTGGGTTTGTACTACTGAAACATAAAGTTAATTAACTGCTTGATAAATACAATTTGTCTAATAGATAGAAAGCTTCTGAAGATTGGGGCCATATTGGGGAAGTGAGGAAGAAAGAATTTATTTAAAAATTTGTTGGTGAAAACTCTCAGAAATATAACCAATTTGGTCTGTGTTCTCTTTTATAAATGATTCAGTGGATGTCCACTGGGAGGAAAAATGGACACAAAATAAGCTTCACTGGTTTGGAAGAGATTTTAAAGCTTATGTTGTCCAACTATGATACATTTCTAGTGAGTGATAGACCAGTCGTTGAAGGAGAATTTATTGTTTTGCTAGGCATCCTTTTCCAATGTAATAGCATTGATTGTTTAAAACTCCTGCTTTTCTTTAGTTTCTATTCTTCATTTCTAGTCCTTTGGAACATTACACAATAGTTCTTATCACTCTTCTAAGCGACGTCCTTCATGCTCAGGGATCTGACAGTTCTGGACTCACTGCTGGAAATGCCAGCACCAGCAAAGTGATTATGTGGTAAGTCAATTGTTTTCCTTAACAAGGCCCATAAGGCATTTTGTCATTTGACCATTTATTCTCTGCTTTAGCCACATGCCCTAAAACTGCAGATATACTGAACTTCCTGATTTTTTTCTTATTCTCAGTGCTCCTTATTTCTAGCATATTATCTTTCTCACTCTCTCCCCCAGATTTTCTTCTTCTGGAAAGTTTTCCATGCCCCAAATGGACTGGCTAAAGCCCTGTAATACCTGCTTCCATAGCATTAGAGTGTTTTCTTACCTATATCACTCATTTATAATTAACTATTTATTTCTCTCTCTCTCTCCTCACCAGGACTGTAAGATCCTAGTGGCCAGGGATGATGTTCTATTCTCTTAGTCCCAAGCCTAGTACTTGACTGAGACATGTAGTGGGTGGTCAGTGAAATGAATGAATGAATGAATTAATTATATGGGCCCTTCCTGTGTCTTGTCACTAAACCTTCAACTTACATTCTCTCTTCATCATGGCAATGGTAAAGTGTAGGTTGAGAAGGAAAGGAGATGAGATGAAGGAGGGTGTGACAGAGAAGTGGAACCAGGAGAGAGAGAAACATGTTGGAATCAAAACTTTTATAGATGAGGAAACTGAGACACAGAGAGGAACATGATGTACTAAGTTGCACAGGGGGGACTGGAATTCTGTTTCCTGGCCTTGGGCCCTGGGCCTTTCCTCTATATTATGAATATTGTAGCAAGAACATCTTTAACACACAGACAAAAATATACTGGCTCATTTCCAAAGATGACAGCCTCATTGTCAGGGTGAAGGGGTCATTGGTTGAAATTTAAAAATAATTCCTGATTTAAACACAGCTTCTTACTTTGAGCAATGACTCAGGCTAATTCTGCAGGCGGCATGTTTTCCTTTGAGATTTCTCATCGGCTCTGTTCACTGCTCTCCTAGATTATATAAGGGTAATGATGAATTCCGTGACTGGATCCTAACTTCCCAAGGCCCAAAATAATCACTGTTCTGTTTTCCATGGGAAGTGAAGTTATATATTAGGATTTTAACATTCTCTGAACATCAACTTTAAAAACAGGAGACATCACGGCAGGTGGGGCTTGCAAATGATATTTCTAATCAGATGTTCATCCAGAAAGTAATTAAGAAAGTGTTTTCCTTGTAAGGCCCAGGGCTTCTAAAAAGACTTCTTTATTCTCAACTCTCTCTTAACATGCTTTGTCTTTGCCTCCCTCTGTGCTCCAGAGCCCAATGGGAAGATGAAAGGCAAGTCCTGATGATAAGGATGTCGTCATGTTTTGGTGTTCCAGAGCTGTGGGGCAAGAAGTCCTACTCCTGCTTTCCCTCCCCCAACCCCAATCCCAGTACCCTCAAAACTGTGTTTTCTCATGTTTTGTAAATTGCTTAGAGCTCTGCCAGATTCTCAGAGCCATCTGGCTCACTGCCTTGGCTTCCCTGTCACTCCTTTTAGGAAATTCAAGGAAGGAATTTGAAGTCAGATAGATGAGTTCAAACCCTGGGTCTGCCGCTTCCTAGCTATGTACTTGTGGATGAGCTGCAACCTCTTTCTGAGTCTGTTTTCCACCTGTGTCTGGATTTTTATAGGACTGTTAACATGATTCACTGAAAAAGTCCCAAGAAAGCATTCAGCTTGGTGCCTGCTTCCTATACGCTTCTTATTAGATTATTGATATTCTGCCCTATCTCCATTCTATCCCTTTTTGGTAAAACAAAGTTTGTACATATTTGGGCTAGTGTATTAGTTTCCTAGGGCAGCCATACCAAATTACCACAAAATGGGTGCCTTAAAAGAACAGAAATGTATTGTCTCACAGTTCTAGAGGCCAGAAGTTCTAAATCAAGGTGTCAGCAGGGCCTTGTTCCCTTTGGAACCTGTAAGGGAATCCTTCCTTGCCTCTTCTTAGCTTTTGGTGGTTTGTTGACAGTCTTTGGCTTTCCTTGGCTTTCGGCTGCATAATTCCAATGTTTACTTTGTCATCACATGACACTTTCCCTGTGTCTCTCTGTCCTCACATAGCAGTCTTATTATAAAGACCCTAGTCATATTGGATTAGGGGTCCACTCTATGCTTCTTTGACCTTATCTTAACTAATTATATGTGCAATGAATTGATCCTATTTCCAAATAAGGTCACATACTGACGTACTAGGGGTTAGGACTTCAATATATATTTGTATGGGAGGGGGTGGTGGAGAACACAATACAACCCATAACAATAAGTAGTGAATTATATGCTAAAAATATTCTAGTCTATTTAGTCAGTATATCATATAGACTTCTGTTTTGATTAGATTAAATTTCATCATTTGAGAAATCTAATCTTAGAATTACAGTGTTCAAGCAAAAAGGAAATATGTCATTTATTTCACTTCCTTCCTCCTTATGCCCCTCTCCCAGTCTTCCCTCTTTATTCAAGCTCTACAAGCCTCACCATCTCTAATTCATTATACACCCAGCAGCCAGAGTTCTCTCTGTCCCCTCCTCTTTTAAAACAGTCACGTACCCGTATCAGTCATCTTGTTCTTTATAGGACAAAGGTCAAACTCCTCAGCTGGGTACAAATTGTCCTTTAGTACCTGGCCCCCTACCTCTGAGGTGATTAACTGTATTAGTTTATCCAAGATGGCCCCAGCTTTAGCACTGAAAGTTTGCATCCTGTGAAACCCCTCAGTCCTGGACAAACCAGGGTAGTTGTTCATTCTACCACCTCCCTACAGCTTTTGATCCTCTCTAGCTGTTACAGATTTAATTCTGTCTTGCTAATTATGTATCTCTCTGGCACTAGCTGTTTACTCATCAGGCTCTCCTGCTAAATTATGTTTATTAAGGATTTCTAGATCCAGATGAATCTAGGCTTAAATTTCAGCTGACCCTAGTCAGTGCATGTCTTATTAAGCATCAATTTCTTAAGCAAAAGGGTCACAAACCCTATATCCTTTGGTTGTCGTGAGGGTAAATTAGATGCTATGACTAAACCACCTGGTAGAGTCTGAAATACACTTGGTGTTGTATAAGTGGTAGATAGTTTTCACTGATGGACATGTCTGTATACTCCAGAGTACCTGTGCTCAGTAAATGCTTTTGAAAGAAAGCTCAAAGCTACAGAGTCCAAATCTCTTGAGCTGTGATCTTTCTGTCCTGACATTTTCTCTCTCTGACTTAAAAATAAATGCATTCTTTCAAAGGTTAGCCGTACTAAGAACTTGGCTCAAAGCCTTGTCAAGTAATGTGGAATATGACAGATGTATTACCTTTTACTACTGGAATTTTCCATGTGTCAATAAGTTTCTATTCTCTGGTGATTTTTATCTGGTTAGATCCAGCAACTGGTCCTTGAAGGGAAAACAGACAATTGAAAAGACGTCAAGTCCCTACTTATTCTCCAGTTGTCATGAACTCAAAACTGAAACATTTAAGGTTGGTGTGGCATCATCAACTGAAGGGAGGGTCACTTAAAGCCTTTTCCTCCAGATCAGCCCCCAAAAGGAATCAGTTGTATTTTATAACACCTGATGGCCCTCAACCTATGTGTATGAAGGAGCTGAGAATAAGCGAGGTTGTCCTCCACCCCAGAGGGGAGAAGAAAAAAATCTTGATTGTGGTCAAAAGGGTATCACTGACTCTTGGTTTTCTCTGAGATTCTCATTGTAGAGGCCACTGGTTCCTTTTATCTAGTGGGTATTTGATGTCATGATGAGATTAATAATTCACAGAGTCTGGGCAGTACTTTTCCACAGAGGGCTGTGTGCAGAGAAGAGCAGAAGTACTGGCAAAAGCCCGAGGGTTCCTGACAAGGTTAGATGCCTTATGTTTTAGCAAGTGCTCCAAATCCCCAGTAACCCCTTATTTGCTGTGATTGATACAGAAGAAAGGCAGGGATTCTTGAAGGCTTTTTATCTTTCTTGGTTGGGGAGAAAATCAGTCCAATCAAACAGACCTCTAATAGATGGAAAGTTAGTGACAACAACAGCAACAAAATATAAATAAAAATTTATTTATTAGTTCCAAACAGTAATTCAAAGATGTTATAAAATCATACATGATTAATTGCTATAGGTGATGAGAGGGTTAGTAGCAATCAGGGGAAAATGAGGCTTGATCTATTCCTATTACTATTACTAATGTTACTATCTACCACTTTTTTTGAGCCCCAGGCACTCTGCATCACATGTAATATCTCTTTTGATCTTTACACTAATTCTGTGAAATAGTCAATCTTATTCCCATTTCTAAATGAGGAAACTGAGGCTCAGAAAGTCAACTAGACTTTTCTAAGGCCACTAAGGTGGTAAGAGGTGGAGCCAGAGTTTGACCCTGGGGTGACTGTCCCTGGGGACTGCTTTTGACATGTGCTATATCACCTTCTAGGAATAATTAAAAATTAATGATCAAGAGGAAGATTCTTAGCATTTTGCAGGGACTTAAGAGTTTTCAGGACCATTTATATCTCCCTTCCCATTTACTTCTCACAGCAGCCCTGTGCAGGAACAAGTTGGGGGTTACTATCACCACCTGGAAAATGCAGAACTTGGACTGGAGGAAAGTTATGTGATTCCAAAGGTCACCACCCATCTGGTTAGTGGCCACAATGCAGCTGAAACTTAGGGTTTCTGATTCCACAGCTGGAGCTTTGTGATCTGTCCTTTAGAACATGAAAGAGGTCACACTAGTGGGAGCTGCCATTTTTGGTTCCAACCTATGCCAAAGGAGATGAGAATGGTCTGAATTTGATATTCTACTTTTGCTGATCTTTAAATCTCTTGCCAAGCCCACTTGGCTTCTTAGGCAGCAAGATTCTCACTCACCAGACTTCCGATGGCAGTGATGAGAGTTACAATCTTTTGTTCTTGTCCATTTTCAAACCTTGGTTGTCCAGACTCCTGACGAGTCTGTGATCTTCCCAATTATTTATTTGTTTGTTTGTTTATTTAACATCTTTATTGGAGTATAATTGCTTTACAATGGTGTGTTAGTTTCTGCTTTATAACAAAGTGAATCAGCTATACATATATCACCATATCAGTTCCCTCTTGCGTCTCCCTCCCTCCCACCCTCCCTACCCCACCCCTCTAGGTGGTCACAAAGCACCGAGCTGATCTCCCCCAATAGCTTTTTAATAAGTTCATTTTCTACTTTAATTGACCAGAGTCGGGTTCTGCTCTTTGTACGTGAGAACTCTGATCATCATAGTATTTCACCAGTGTCAGCTGCAAGTAGCTTCACAGTGTTACTACATAGTCTGGCTTCAAGTAACCTTAGTTCTGGCCCATTCTCCTTTTTAAAAACCATAGATTGTCAAAGTATAACCCATACTTTCCAAACTTTTGCTAAACCATTATCTCAACAATGCTTTATTTAACTATTTCATGCAATTAGTAAAGATGGCTTTAAACTGGCTTTAAAGATGGCTTTAAAGATGGCTTGAAACTCTCTAGAGAACTGGTTTTAGATTCACCTCAGAGAGAAGAAGAGGGTGTAAAGATATGAAGAAGGAGAATCACAAGTCTTGGGAGAGCTTCATCTGGTTGGAAGTTCCTTGGTCAATGCACTTACTTTTTCTCCTTCCTTCTTTCCTTGTTATTTTCCTTACCTTCTATCCTCTTCTTCTTCCTTATCTTTTTATTAACACTCTTGTCCTTTTTCCAAGATGAAGACAAATGAGGCTCTATTAGAATCTAAACATCAGTTTGAGCCTCTTTTGCCCTGAACTTGCCCTGTGTTGTTTGTCATGCTAATAGATATATCACCTCATTTAATCTCCTCAAACCCTTTAGAAGGAGAGAATATGCCCCTATCATGAGAGGGAAAAGAGGAGAGAAAATGAGGTTTGGAGCATGATAGAACTTTCTCACGGCAGGGTGGCTTCTGACCATCCCTCTCATTTTTCTCATAAGGTTGCAAGCATCAAATGAAAAGCAGCACAATTCTGACATTAGAACAACAGACAGGGAAATAGAAGGCTTTTCGGAGCATTTGTTCTGCTACTTATCAACTATGTGTATCCTGGGCAAGTTATTCAAACTCTTTAAGTCTTAGATAGCACAACTGGAGTGCAGGAGTATAAAGTTGGACACTCAGTAGAAGACAAATAGAATTAATGCATTTCACTTGAAATGTTTCGTTTGCCCTACATTCAGTTTGTTCCTCCTGTGAGGAACACAGTGTTCCTCCTGTGATATCCTTGGGAGACATGAGATCTAGCTTTCTTTCCCAGCATGTAGAGATGCCTGAGTCCTAGAGGATTTGTGCAACCAGCCAGATGGCCTCTTTATGTTGGGAAGATGTGCCATTAGAGTACCTAGTTCTCTTTTTATGAAAGCTTCAAGTACCCATGGCTGCTTCTGACTGGTCACATTTCTTCATAAAGGAAGTTAGAGTACCCATAATAAAAATTGGATGGGGTCTAGAGCATAGTAGATTTATAACAGTCATCCTCAACTTTACCTATAAGTAGCGAGGTCTGGGGAGTGCAGGGTCACACCTCTGCCCCAGGATAATCATTCAGTAAATTGTACCACTTTCAGATAGATCACGTGAGGCTCTATGTTGTCAGAAACAGTTCACGTAAATTCTTGGTTCTGCTACTTACTTATTGGTGCTCTTGGACAGTTTTCTTAACCATTTATTGCCTCACTTTCTTTTTCTAAACTGAGGACAATAAATCTAGAACCTTCCTCTTGGAGTGATTGTGAAGATTAAACAAGAAGATCCCTGTGAAGCAGTAAACTCTGACACAGAGTGAGCATTCAATAAATGTTCACTGACTATGTTCAATGCTTAAGACACAGCAGCTGATGATAAATAGCAATCCTGTTTCCCACTGCTTGGTATTTGTTCTGTCATTGCTTAAGGTGGCATAACACATGAGTAAGGTGCCCTAGTAGTGTTTTCAGAGCAAATTGGCAAATCCATTCACCTGAATCAGGCTCCTATATCAAGGAAGTTGATTGGCAAGAATAACAGCTTTATATGCTATCTTCACTAAATAAATAAATAAATAAATAAATAAATAAATAAATAAATAAAATATACCATTAAGTTTTTGACCTAATAAATGTTGAGAAGTAGACAGCTTTCTGTTTTTCAAATTAAGCTGTACTGTACAGGTAGAGGTAGAAAAGAGTGAGGAGAAGGTCAGATGTTTGAGAGACATTTTGCAGGGTATTAAGAGATGAGTTTTTACTGCTCATTTGAAAATTCACCAGCTTCTTGTATAGAAATTGGGTTTCCCTGGCGAGATTGCAAGTTTTATAAAGGTACCAATAGTGATTGAACTCTCTCTGTGTTTCTTACATGCACATAGGCACCATGTGAAGTCCCTCTACTCTATCTACACCTGTCTATGTGCAGTTCTTCCCAGTTTATGCCTTTGTACATTTGTGAGTGTGGTTTTCTCTGCTTGGAATCCAGTTCCCACACTTGTCTGGCTGTATGACTCATTTCTCAAGACTAAGCTTAAATGTCACCTCCTCTGGAAGGTGCCAGTGGAGCACTGGTTAAGTTTCCCTTCTTGATGCTCTCAGGATTCCTTGGACAGGATGCAGAACTGTTCCCTGTGACATCAGCTAGGGAACAGCAAGTGCTCAGATAATTCTGACACAGCCAGCACAAACAGCGTCATCAATACTCTCAGACAAAAAGTCACTGTATATTTTTAAGGCATTCACTTGGCTAAATCATCTTGACCCTACTGCTAAAGATTATAGACTTTTGATGTCTTAGACTTCCTGTTACGAGGAAGAGACTTGTGTGGTTTGCAGGCAGAGGAATCAGGATTTGGCTCTTGGTTTCCACTACCTATTAGCTGTGTGAAAACTGAATCTCAATTTTCTCATTTTCTGAATTTTATTTTATTATTTTTTTATACAGGAGTTTCTTATTAGTTATCTATTTTATACATATTGGTATATATATGTCAATCCCAATCTCCCAATTCATCACACCACCTCTCCCCCACCCCACCCCCACTTTCCCCCCTTGGTGAAATTTTCTCACTTTTTAAAATGGGTATAATAATAGCTATCTTGAAAGTCCAAGATGAGATTAACTATGATAATGTAGGTCAAGTATCAAGCATGTCTCTGGGATCCAGAAGACACTCAATGAACAGTACTTATCATAAGTTTTTCTGTCCTTGTAGGACATTCTTGTATTTTTTTCTAAGAAATGGCAGTTGAGTTCCCATTATGCATACATAAAACCTCTATTTTACAATATGATCCTAAAGGTAGCTTATTGTAGAAACAGCTCATCTGCACGTGTTGGTCCATCTTTCTAGAAATAATAACTCTTGCCAATCATAGGGATTACATTCCTGGAAAATGTTATTGTTGGTAAAGATTGTTGCTAGTGAAATCAAGATATAACAAAAACTATGGGTTTAAGGGATAAACAATAAAATAACATTACATGTATTTTAAAAGCAAATAAATGTTATAGAGGACATGTAACTCCAAAGAACAACTGATTTGTCAAGATTAAATTCTTTCTCTTCCCTTTGTAAACGTTGCTGTTACCACAGTCATAAAAAACTGAGCCTTAAGGAGGCAAGTATAAATCCCATTACTTGTTTCATCTCCCTTCATGGCATCTATAAATAGTAGTTTGGGTTGAAGAATTAGAATCAAACCTTCCCGTCAATTTTCTTATGAGCTCTCCAAGGAATCAATGTTGGGATTGATTGCTATTTTGTTAGTATCATGACCAGGGACAGTCATACTTCTGGAAGACACATGCAAGGTACAAGAGCAGAATGAAAATCAAAGTAGCATGCTCTTTTTTTTTTAAACATTTTAATTTGACCTAATTTTAGACTTAGAGGAAAGTTGCAAAAAAAACAAAACAAGAGTTTCCTTATAAATGTTAACAATGTTAACATCTTATATAACTATAGGACAATTATAACTATAGGACAATATAACTATAGGACAAACTTATATAACTATAGGACAAACCAGAGTGTTAACACGGGTACAATATTATTAACTAAATTACAGAGCTTTTTCAAAATTCACCAAATTTTCCAATATCATTCTTCCCTTTTAAGATCCAATTCAAGATCACATTGAAATTAGTTGTTATATCTCCTTAGCCCCATCCAATCTGTAGCAGTTCCTCATTCTTTCGTTGTTTTTCATGACCTTGGCACTTCTAAAGAGTACTGATGAATTATTTTGTAGAATGTCCCTCACTGTGAATTTGTGCAATGTTTTCTTGACATTGGAATGGTTATGTATTTTTGCCAAGAATGCCACAAAAATGTTGTGGTGTCCTCCATGCACCATATCGAGGGGTTCATGATGTTGATATATCTTATCATGGGTGATGATTACCTTGATCACTTGGTTAACGTAGCATCTGCCAAGTTTTCCCACTGTAAAAATTATTATATTTTCTTTTGTTGTTGAAAAACATCTTAGGTGAGATATTTGAGATTATGCAAATCCTATTTCTCCTCAAACTCTCACCCTCTAACTCGTGGATCTTGTCTGTAATACTTTTTACTGCTTGCTTACTGGTGAGTCTAGATTTCCACCTTCCCTTCTACACTTATTAATTGGAATTGTACTGTGAGAAAGAGCTATCCATTTATGTATGTATGTATGCATTTATTTATCTATGTATTTATTTAATACTTGACATTATTATATCAGTAAAATTCATGGATACTTTTACATTTCTATGGGTAAAAATCCAGTAATACCATTATTTATCTGTATAAGCAGCACTTTCTTCACAGTTGCCCTGACTGCATTAGAAAGAGAATGGGGAAAGATGACTGGAGGGACAATTTAAGCTCAAGGTCTAAGCTGAGTCTTGTCCTCCACTATATCAAAATACTTGTATCAGCATATTCAGGTCAGCTTGTGGATACTGAGATAAAGCACAGAGGATAAGAACATGAAGGAGGGAGGTTGGGAGGGAGGAAGAGAGAGAGAGAATGAGAGTATTAAGAGGCCACATGGAACTAGGAAGGAGAGAGAACAGGGTCAGCTTTGTCTAGAACTGCTTACTGAATAGAAGTAGGCACCAGAGACCATCTATGCTATTCTGGAGTCAATACCTGTTATCCTGAGAAATCATTCTTAGACTTTCAGCAAACTTATAACATACAAAAAAATGAGCAAGAATTGAGGATTCCTCTGTGATGAAATTTATCTCTGGCCAAATAGACCTCTTGTAGATTTTGTCTTATTTCAAAATAGATGGAACATAGGACTGATCAGCAACATTGACTGAATATCCTCTGTAAGCCTGTAGATTAGGGAAGGATTAAAGTAAAAGGAAGCATGCAATGCTCTGGAAAGACATATATCATGTGGAATAATGACAGGGGAAAAAAACCTCAAACCTAAATGCTAGAATAGAGACCAGAAATTCAAGTTTCTGCCCTAGTATCTTTTTATCCTTAAGGCTCATCTGAAAAATGATAGTTATATTTAATGATCTCTTAAATTCATCCCTTTCAGCTCTCATATCCTACCCTATTCTCTCTCATGTGTTTGTTTAATGTTGGTAAAGCTGGTGGGTTGTATTAATTTATGAGGAATTCCTAGAGAGTTTAAAGCATTTATAGCCCCAGGGTCTATGAATTGAGTAGTGCCCCAAAGAGGACCAAAGTAAGCTGGCAGGATTTACAATGCTCAGAAAGGCTCTGGGAATTCCTGAAGACAAATGCATAAAGCCATTCTGTGCTTGATGTTTCAGTGTAATTGTTCGCATTCAGTTGCACTTGGGCACATATGCTAGAGAGTTTGGTTTCAAGCCTAGCATATGGTAGCTTTGAAATAAAGTGTGGATTCTTGTTAAGTTCCTTGGCTCATGTGCCTTCCCAGTTCTAGCAAATAACACAAGAGAGAGTAGAATTAGGAGACTATTCTAGTTAGGGGTATTACATAAGTGAAGTCTGCTTTTCTCCACCCTCTGAGGATGTTGACATTTAGCATTCAGAATCATGCTTCACTTCCTGTTCTTTGTATCTCTCTGTCATTGTATCTTTCTTGAACCTTCCTCCTTTGTGTCCTCCCTCCCTCCCTCCATCACTCCTTCCCTTCTTTCCTTCCTTCCCTCCCTCCCTTCCTCCCTTCCTCCCTTCTTCCCTTCCCTTCCTTCCTTCCTTCCTTCCTTCCCTCTCCTTTTTGCTAACCTGTGACCCCAAGATGAAGATAAATTTTTTCTATGAGACATGTTCTATCTACCGGAAACTTGGAAAAAACAGAGGTCACAGGCAATGTAGTTTTCTCTGTAGCTGGCTCAGAGTCTTCTCTCTGCTGAGGGATGACCCCTTCTGGGGAACTTGGTCCAGGTAAAGAGGGAAAAAACTTCATTTTGCTCTACAGAGTCCAAGTCTTCTGAGCTTTGCATTTGTGAATCCCTTCATATAGAAATTAGAATCAGAAGAGCACTAATAGTCTTTTTAGTTCAGTGATTGTCCAAATTGTGCTCTAAAGTGAACTAGATTATTGGAGGTACCTCAGGGTTGCTGAGGCTGATGGGTGGGTCTCTTAGTCTTCCAATCCCACTTTAGCTAACATAGCATGTTAGTTAAGAGGGTGGATAGTAGAGCTGGGTTTTCTAGGTGTGATCCTGGTTATTAGCTATGAGACCTCGAACAAGTTACTTAACCTCTGTGTGCCTCAAGTACTCATCTGTAAGGCAGAAATAATAATTAAAAAAATGCTTACTTCATAGAATTGTGTGAGAATTGAATGTGTGAGTACATTTAAAATGCTTAGAATGGTGGAAGGCATATGATAAGGGCTATGAAGTCTTTTCTGTTATTATTAATAATGTCTACATCACATCATCATCTACACATCACTTCATCTGATGAGAGGGGTTAGCTGTTAAGAAAATACTTTACAAAGATACTCTGGTATTTTTCTAATTTTATCCAGAACAAAGCAACCTTGTTATGTAGTCAGCTAAACTCTGCTTGAACATGCCTGGTGATAAAGAGCTATTGCACCAACCTGTAAGGCTGCCTGTTTGTTGGTAATAAGCTCTTGCTAATGAGCTAAAATCTATTTCCTTGTAGCTTCAACTGACCAGCCCTTTCCCTCCTCTCTCCAATCATGCTGAATGAGTCTCTTTTACTTCCATATGACAGCTACTCTTCCACATGGCTCAAGAATTAGCTCTATAAGAATGGACTTGAGGACATGGGTAGGGGGAAGGGTAAGCTGGGACGAAGTGGAAGAGTGGCATGGACTTATATATACTAACAAATGTAAAATAGATAGCTAGTGGGAAGTGGCTGCATAGCACAGGGAGATCAGCTCAGTGCTTTGTGACCACCTAGAGGGGTGGGATAGGGAGAGTGGGAGGGAGACGCAAGAGGGAGGAGATCTGGGTATATATATATATATATATATATATATATATATATATATATATATATATATATATAGCTGATTCACTTTGTTATAAAGCAGAAACTAACACACAATTGTAAAGCAATTATACTCCAATAAAGATGTTAAAAAAAAAAAGAATTAACTCTACATTGTTCATGGGATTTTTCTCCTTGCTTACAAACTTCCAATGGGAGTGAGCTCACTACTTCCTGAGGCAGTTTTTCTGATTGTTGGTCAATGCTGATGTCGGTCAATGCTGCAGCCAAACTGACTGGCCTTTCCTTGTACTTGCACCAGTGACTTCCCTAGAGTTGCTTAAAATTCCAATTCCCCTTCTGCAAATGGGCATTAAGATAATAAAATATAATAAAATAAATAAAGTAATAAAATCATTATTCTTTTCCCGAGGTCAATGGTTCTTTCAACTGTTTCTTATGTGAAGAATTTCTCCAGGATTTATCATTTGGCCTGTCCAAATAAAGCCATGTAATGACAGTTTCTCTTGTTTAACCCTATGCCTGCATTCTTGGAGACCTTAAGAATTTTTGACAAAATTAGATGAAAACTCTAATTAGAAAGGATTGCTGCACCACAATGTTCATAGCAGCACTATTTACAATAGCCAAGTATAGAGCAACCTAAGTGTCCATTGACAGAAGAATGGATAAAGAAGATGTGGTATATGTACACAATGGAATACTACTCAGCCATAAAAAATAATGAAATAATGCCATTTGCAGCAACATGGATTGGCCTAGAGATTATCTTACTAAGTATAGTAAGCCAGACAAAGACAAATATCATATGACATCACTTATGTGTGGAATCTAAAACAAAAAGATACAAATGAACTTATTTACAAAATAGAAATAGACTCACAGACATAGAAAATAATCCTATGGTTACCAAGGGGGAAGGAAAGGGGAGGGATAAATTAGGAGTTTGGGATTAACAGATACACTCGGTTATATATAAAATACATAAACAAAAAGGACCTACTTACTGTATAGCACAATGGACTATACTCAATAACTTGCAATAACGTATAATGGAAAATAATCTGAAAAAGAATATATATATATATATATATATATATATATATATATATATATATGAGTCACTTTGCCATACACTTGGAACTAACATAACTTTGTAAATCAACTATACTTCAATAAAAATAATTTTAAAAATATTTTGTGTCACATGAGTTCTCCAGCTCTTCCTTTGGTTATTCATCTGCTCTAGTTCTCCTTTGTCAGTATCCACTGTGGAGAAAGCACTGAGGGCTGCACTTTCTTCTGCCACAGCTGGGTATAGAACATTGAAGTCTCTGCCAAGGCTGCTGCTTCTCCAGAAGCTGTCAGCATTGTGGGGTCCATGGGGCATTTGCTCCCACCTCAGAACATCAGAGCACTTTGAGCTCCTTGTGGAAGCCTCACTCCCCAACATCATTTCCACTAGACACTGAAGCAGTGATGCTGTGTCCCTGCATCTCAAGGCTAAGTGAAAACAGCCTCTCTCTTCAGGGCTGCCACAAATCCATGGGGCTGGTGGCTGAATAACTGAAAAGAGCATTCCCTCCTGTTCTTGAACCACCCCCCAAATGCATATGCAAAAATATTTTCCTAGTTTTGTTCATAGGGGTTGCTTTTTGTTGCCCCACTCTTTTGTGTGTGTGTGTGTGTGTGTGTGTATATATATATATATATATATATATATATATACACACACACACACATATACGTATATATCCATCCATCCATATATATGTGTGCAGTCCCTTCTACATATATATGTGTATATATATATATGTATATTTGTATATATACATATATATATGCCATCTGTCCTCAAGTTAGACCCCCCTGCCCCAGTACATAGAACAAGTTTCCCAGGCCCATCACCATCACATTTTCTCACCTTTACTTGAACCAGGGATTAGTTCACAGGAATCAAATGATGATGCAAATACAGATACTGGGTCCAACCTGTGGTAGTGACAGGAAGTGTTCTACAAGAGAACTTGAGTGGGCATGAACAGTGGGGTTTTAAAGAAGGGGTGGGGTTTGACCTAAGAAGAGTTTATACAATGAAAGAGGATGAATTGCAAACTGTCTGAATTCCAGTGTGTGTGTATATGTACATATGCTCAGTATACTCTCCTGGAATATGTGGATAGAATATAATGTGATTGCTCTGGGGAATCCTTAAAATAATTAGGTTTAAATTAGAATGATCGACTAGGAAAGCTATTTTCTAACAGTGATTTACTCTAATACAAACACACAAAAAAATCAATATTATTTACATAGTGCAATCCCATTCAAATTGCTGTTTAGTTAGCATTTACAATTTACCAAGCCTGACAGTAATTGTTTATTTGTCCATAATGGTCAAGTTGTAACCAGACAATCTGAAAACAAAATTAAAGCCCTTGTTTTATCATTTTCTATTGTATCCATTTTTCTGTAACTGGATTAAGTTCTAGACTTTAACCCTTTTAAAGCAAGTTTTGAAATTGCTTATGACAACATTTTTCTTCCCAAACACAACTATTCCTTATATGTGAGATCTCTCTTCAAACCCATTGATTTATTTATCTTTTCAGAGAGAAATATTTATTTAACATATAATATGTGCAAGGCAATAACACTAACTGCAATAAGGAATGTCAAAAATGAGTAAGAAAAAATAAATGAGTAAGATATCACCCCCTCTCAAAAAATAAATGGGCAAGTAGAGGAGAAGCTTCCTTTGTACTTTAATCCCTGATAGAATTTAATTAGTATTAGTATGGTGGCACAAACTAGGTATAATGGGAATAAATAGGAGGGACTCACAACCTTTTAACTGGGGTATCATGAAGACTTCAATATGAGATTTCCCACAGGAGAAAAATCTCAGGGAAAAGTCTTCAGGAGTAAAGTAAGACATTCGCTAAGACCTGAAAAATTGGAAGTCCAGAACACACTGAGAAAATAGTAGGTATTCTGGTACTGAGGAAGAATGTAGTGTTTGGGACGAGCTTGGGCTGACCATGTGTCTTTTCTAGATTGCAGAAGTCATTAGAAGGCAGGCTTTAAGGAATTTGTCCTCTGCCCTTCCCCAATGAGGGGACCCTGAGGAGTTTGGAACAGAGGAGTGACGTGACCAGAGCTCGGTTTCTGCATTATTCTGCTGCATCTCTAGTTCTGTGGTGTTCCTCCCAATCAAATTCATCCAGAACCATCTGATGCTCTAGGTCTTCTAGAACCCTCACTCTGCAGATGAGCACACTGAGGCACAGGCCAAGTATTTAAACTAGCCATTTGCCCTAGAAATGGATGTTTTGGAGAGAGCCCCACTTTCTCTTCAGCAGCATGCAAGTCTCTGCTTTGGTTAAGTCTCAAACCTCTGGGAAAGGGAAAAGGAAAGAAGAGAAATAAACATTTGCAGGGTCATGTAAAGAACATTTTCACTGAGCTGGTGGAAAAAAGGTCCTTTTGGGTTTTATAGTGTCCATTAATAAATTTAGTTACTTACATCACTGGCTCAGAAGCACATTTCAAACCTGTATTTAAATATTTCTTTTATCTGCTTAAAATATCTATTTAATGACATCTACCATTATGAATACCAAATGTATTATTTATCTATTGCTATATAACAACACTCCCGCCAAAGCTTAGTGGTTTAAACATTAAAACAAAAACAAACATTTTATTTACTTACAAACCTGGTGGGTCTGCAATTCTGTTTGGGCTTATATGGATGGTTCTTCTGCTGGTCTCATCTGGGGCCCTCATGAGGTAGCGGTCATCTGGATGCTTGATTTGTGCTGGATGATCTGCGATGGCCTGGGATATCTGGCAGTTAGTGTTGACTCTTACTTAGGCCAACAAACAGGAAGAGGAGCGAGATGTGGAGGAGCAGAGGGTGAGGACAACATGGAATCCACCAACTTTCTCTGCATTTGTTTGTCACTGTGTCTGGTCACAAAGAATTTAAAAAGCAGAGACCTCCCAAATCCCATACAAGCTCCTCTTTTAGCCAATTCTAACATAGTACCACAACGGGAAGGTGATTTAAGGAAATACAGTTCCTAGCTTAGCTGATGGAGCAGCAAAAGGTAGCAGAGTCCACCCCTTGTCAGTGCGACATCCATACAACTCTCTTTTTCTTTTCTTTCTTTTTCTAAAAAAAATTCCCCATTTTTATTAAAACATAGCATATTAAGCAAATGATCACAATGTACAGTCAAATTTGTTTATACATGTATAGCAAGCTGTCGTAAATCATTTAGAAAGTCAAAAAATCACACTTGCTATTTTAACAATATATTATTCTGCCAGTGTTACATGTATGGTTTATCAAATTAGTTGCTTTAACAAACCTTAACTAGTGTATGCTACTTAGCACACATATGAGAAACTTGTATGAGGACTAGACATAGCTCAGAAAAGATGTCTCTAAATGTCATATCATCCTTCTGCCTTTTGGCATGACTACATGTAAACTATGAAATAATGCATACAACCCTCTTTTTCTTTTCTTTTCTTTTTTTTTTGTAATAATGAACTTTTAAATTAAGTAATAGCAAAATCATATTCCAATTTTACATAGTAACATCTATCCCTTTTATAACTAAAAATATGTTGTCTAGCCCCAAAATAAGATGCAAAATTCTTCTATGTCACTTTATTCTCCTTTTTGTGGTGCTCATTCTTCTCTTAGCTGAATCACACTCTCCCTTTAGTCTCTAGTATGTTAAATAATGAGATATAAAGTTAACTACTATAAAAACACTTTATATCAGATAGTAGGGTAATGATAGGGAAAAAGAAAAAGGGCAAAATAATTACTTATTATACATAAAATATTAATAAATATACCAAAACAAGGAGGAAACTGCACAGTCCTCAGATCTGCAAATGGTGACATGATCATACCTGGTATTTACAACTTTTTCCATTACTCATTTCTCATTCCTTTTGCTCTCAGTAATCACCTCAAGTGATCGTGACTCCTTGTGTTCTTTCTTCAAACCTTCATTCAGGAGGATTTGTACTATTTGCTGTTCTGTCTATATTGGGTTGTTGTAGTTTTCCATTAACTTTTATCACAACACACAGGAGTACCAAAAGTACCCCAGAGGAGTTCCTGTATTCCAGACATACTCCTCCCTGACTCCTGGGTTACTACGAATTATTATCTCTTTGATAGTTAGAATCAGTAACCTCAGTCTGTTCAGTATTCTTTCCCTTTTGCCTATAGTTTTAATGGTATGAGGAACCCCAAATGGCCAGGCAATAGTTTTTCTTCTTCTTGTTTAATGGTATTATAGTTGTATTCCCCGATAGAAGCATTATCCATAGAGAACTAAGAACAGCTGAGCTCAAGATGGTGGCACAGGAGGACACAATTTTTACTGGCTCTTTGGAAGTTATAGTGAGATAAACCACTCTCATTTTCATTTATTGAAAAGGGTGGAGCCAAGAGTTGAAAAGAACAATGACCTAGGGAATCACTCTCAAGTTACAAAGCTGATCTTCTAATTAAAGAAAATTCCCTGGCCTTGGAACAGAGGGCTTGACATGTTCCTAGCTGAATTTCAGAATTGCTATGGACCAAAAACTGCTATAAATCTCCTGTTCCTCCCTTTTAATCTGTATATTGCTATTATTTTGTTCTTATTTGCTGTAGACTGAATATTTGTGTTTAACCCAAAATTTATACATTGCAACCTAATCTCCAATGTGAGAGTTACTTTGAGGTGGAACTTTTGGGAGGAGATTAGGTCATGAGGGCAGAGTCCTCATAAATGGCATTAGCACCTTTATATAAGAGACCCTGGAGAGATCCTTTGTCCATTCCATCATGTCAGGTTACAGCAAAAAAACAGACATCTAGAAAGTGGGCTATCACCAGACACTGAAATCTGCTAGTGCCTTGATCTTGGACTTTACAGCCTCCAGAACTGTGAGAAATAAATTGATGTTGTTAGTAAGCCACCCAGTTTATAATATTGCATTGGTTAAAAAGTTCATTAGGGTTTTTTTTCTGTAACATTTTAAGGAAAAACCCAAACGAACTTTTTGGCCAACCCAATATTTTGGTTATAGAAGCCCAAATGGACTAAGACACTGTCTCACTTTTGCATGTTGGGTGTTTGGGGAAAAGGTAACTTGCTATTTTAGTTTATAGATCTCTAGTTCAAGAGGACCTTCACACAAGGGTCTGGCCCCAGGTATCCTCATCCACATCAGTACTTAAGACAGAGCATGAGATCATGGACTGATGGGATTTGGGGGCTGTCCTTGAGAGAGGATAGGTGTAGTTTGTATGTTAGGGGGTTTGAATCAGTGGGGCAAAAGGGCAAATGCTTCCTTTCTCTGTACTTCTCTGTGCATCACAAGGCTGAGCTCTGCAGGCAGCAGTACAAGGGATTCTTTGTCCTATGATTTTCCTTAAGTTTGGCCAGTGGGAGGTGCCACTATGAGACCAGAGAGCAGGAGGTGAGCAACACTAAGGCTTTATTCTTTCTGCTCCCTCCCTACTGCACAATGGTTTTGGTGGTGTCAGTGTTCTTCCATAGCTACAGCTCTACAGGTGGACATTCTGTTTTACACCCCTCTCCCCTTCCCATTTAGTACTAGGGGCTATTAAGGACCTCCAGCTGATGTTAGTCTCTGGGGGGCTCAATGTTGCTTTTGGGACCTTATCTGACAAAAAATTCTGTGAAAACTTACATCCTTATAAAATCTCTTCCAAATTCCCAGTTGAAGGTTTGGTTTCCTGCCAGAACCTTGAATTATATGTTGTCTTAAGAGCTGCTTTTGGTCACTTACCAGATGTAACCAAGGACAAATCATGTAACTATTCTGAACTTAATATCTTTACCTATAAAATAGAATTGTAGGGGAACACCATATTTAACAAGCATCTGTCATATGCAAGGCACTTCATGTTGGTTAGTTAAGTTACTCCTCTTTAAAAATTTTTATGAATGTAACCTTTCATCATTGCATCCCCAAACTTATACAGACACCTGGAACATGATAGACAGACATTCAGTAAGTGCTTATTTGAGTAAATGATGTAGGTGTGAGATTGGTATCATTATCTTAGCTATAAAGAAATATGCTGGGATAGAACAAGCCACCAGATGAAGATCACAGAGCTAATGAATGGTACTGCTGGAATTGGAGGCTAGGTTTTCTAATTTTATAACTTTTATAAGCAGGAAAAAAGTCTTGCTTATCCACCTCGCCAAACCTTACAGGGCAGTTGTGAAAGTTAAAGAAAATGAAAACATGTTATGAATTCTGAAATCTACTTAAACATACTGCATCATCATTATCTTTATGAATATATTTTAGAACCTCTTTCCTACTCTCCTGCCCCAGGGTAGCATGCAGTCACTAAATACAAGCTCCCTATCCTATAAGTGTTAGTCAAACAAAAACATGAAGATTGGTTGCTAGGGATGAAGAAAAATAAAGTTGTTTTGGAGTTTTCTGCTCTTTTATATTATTTTCTTAATTGTATCCTTCTAATAACATGGCTAATTAGGAAATAGTTTTTCAAGTTTTGAAATTTAACGTTAGAAGGAATAAATTATTTTAAAGAAAGATTTTGGACTTCAGATCTGCATCTGTCAGGAAAATATTCTGACAGGATAAGTCTAGAAAGAGCTTGAACTTGGTTCTCTGATTCCCAAGTCACAAGTAAATGGAAGTCATGGGAGTCACAAAAAATTGTTCCTGGGACCTTGGGTAAAAATTGAGGTTCTGAACCTTGGGACATATTGCTGACCCTTTCCATGATGAAACTTATGTCTCCTGGGGAGTCTGCAAGATTGGCTAGACCCAAAATGTAATGGACTCTTGATGAGGAAATGGTTGAAAGAGATTTATAGAAGTTATATAGAGCATGGTATCCACACCATTTTTTCTCCTCTGTGTTGCTTATACATCACTTTAGAAAGTTAAAAGTAAATAACAACACAAAAATAATGATGAGATACATCTATCTCTTAGGTCTATATCCTTGGCTGTAGGAAAAGAAGTCCCTTCCTCTTCTTATCAGGGTCCAACAAAACCACCAATAGACCTGTGGTTATATAATTTTGGAGATCACACAGTTTATTCACTACTTGTATAGTAGTTGAAACTAAAAAAACTCACAGAGAAGAAAGTGTCTAAATAAAGAACCTGGTTTCAGCAAACATAGCATCCAAATCAATGTAGTTTTCCAAGTGGTTGCTGCTGAGAAACAGGCCTTACATCAGTGAAAACAACTTGGATGAACTGCATTCACATCTGAAATACACGGATTATAAAAAAATTTCTGAAGATTATCAGAAACTTGTCCCACAGCTGTAAAATGAAGAATTTAAAATTTTTTTTCTGATTCAAAATTTCATATTGTGTCTGGCCTGAGTGAGCCAGAGCTCCCTAATCAGCTGCTACTTTAACCCCGTCCTGACTGGGTGGGGAAGAGATTCCCTCAGGAGACCTACATGCAGAGGTGGGGCAAAATCCAAAGCTGAACCCCAGGAGCTGTGTGAACAAAGAAGAGAAAGGGAAATTTCTCCCAGCAGCCTCAGGAGCAGGGGATTATATCTCCACAGTCAACTTGATGTACCCTGAGTCTGTGGAATACCTGAATAGACAATGAATCATCCCAAAATTAAGGATGTGGACATTGGGAGCAACTATAGACTTGGGGTTTGCTTTCTGTATCTAACTTGTTTCTGGCTTTACGTTGATCTTAGTTTAGTATTTAGAGCTTATTATCACTGGTAGATTTCTTCATTGATTTGGTTGCTCTCTTCCTTTTATATATATATTTTTTTTTTTTTCTCTTTTTCTCTTTTTTTTTTTTTTTTGAAAGAAGATGTTGGGGGTAGGAGTTTATTAATTAATTAATTTATTTTTGCTGTGTTGCATCTTCATTTCTGTGCGAGGGCTTTCTCTAGTTGTAGCAAGCGGGGGCCACTCTTCATCGTGGTGCGTGGGCCTCTCACTATCGCGGCCTCTCTTGTTGCGGAGCACAGACTCCAGACGCGCAGGCTCAGCAGTTGTGGCTCATGGGCCTAGTTGCTCCGCGGCATGTGGGATCCTCCCAGACCAGGGCTCGAACCCGTGTTCCCTGCATTAGCAGGCAGATTCTCAACCACTGCGCCACTAGGGAAGCCCCTTCTTTTTCTCTTTTTGTGAGTGTATTGGTGTATAGTTCTTTGTGTGATTTTGTCTGTATAGCTTTGCTTTTACCATTTAACTAGATTTCTGTCTGTCCATTTTTTTTGTTTGTTTGTTTTGATTTTTAATTTTTGTATCCTTTTTAGCCCTTGTTATCATTGGTAGATTTGTTTATTGGTTTGGTTGCTCTCTTCTTTCTTTAAATCTTTGTTACTTTAAAATTTTTGATTTTTATTAATATATTTTTTATTTTAATAAATTTATTTATATTATTTTATTTTTTCTTTCTTTCTTTTTTTCCCCTCCCTTTTCTTCTGAGCCATGTGGCTGACAGGGTTTGGTGCTCTGGACAGGTGCCAGGCCTGAGCCTCAGAGGCGGGAGAGCCAAGTTCAGGACACTGGTCAACCAGAGACCTCCCGACTGCATGTAATATCAAAGGGCAGTAGCTCTTCCAGAGATCTCCATCTCAATGATAAGACTCAGCTCCACTCAATGACCAGCAAGGTACAGTGCTGGATACCCTATGACAAACAACTAGCAAGACAGGAACACAACTCTACACATTAGCAGACAGGCTGCTTAAAATCATAATAACTTCACAGACACCCCAAAACACACCACCGGATGTAGTCTTGCCCACCAGAAAGACAAGATCTAGCCTCATCCACCAGAACACAGGCACCAGTCCCCTCCAGCAGGAAGCCTACACAACCAACTGAACCAAACTTACCCACTGGGGGCAGATACCAAAAACAAAGGCAACTAAGAACCTGCAGCCTGCAAAAAGGAGACCCCAAACAAAGTAAGTTAAGCAAGATGAGAAGACAAAGAAATACACAACAGAGGAAGGAGCAAGGTAAAAACCCACCAGACCAAACAAAAGAAGAGGAAATAGGCAGTCTACCTGAAAAAGAATTCAGAGTAATGATAGTAAAGATGATCCAAAATCTTGGAAATAGAATGGAGCAAATATAAGATATGATTAACAAGGACCTAGAAGATATAAGAGCAAAAAACAATGATGGACAACACAATAAATGAAATTAAAAATTAAAAATTTAGAAATTAAAAATTAAAAATCTAGATGGAAGCAATAGTAGACTAACTGAGGCAGAAGAACGAATAAATGACCTGGAAAGATAAAATAGTGGAAATAACTACTGCAGAGCAGAGTAAAGAAAAAAGGATGAAAAGAATTGAGGACAGTCTCAGAGACCTCTGGTACAACATTGAATGCAAAAATCATGTGAATTATAGGGGTGCCAGAAGAAGAAGAGAATAAAAAAAAGACTGAGAAAATATTTGAAGAGATAATAGTTGAAAACTTCCCTAATATGGGAAAGGAAATAGTCAATCAAATCCAGAAACTGCAGAGAGTCCCATAAAGGATAAATCCAAGGAGAAACATGCCAAGACACATATTAATCAAACAATCAAAAATTAAGTAAAAAGAAAAAAAATATTTAAAACAGCAAGGGAAAAGCAACAAATAACATACAAGGGAATCCCCATAAGGTTAACAGCTGTTCTTTCAGCAGAAACTCTGCAAGCCAGAAGGGAGCGGCAAGACATATTTACAGTGATGAAAGGGAAAAACCTACAACCAAGATTACTCTACCCAGCAAGGATCTCATTCAGATTTGATGGATAAATTAAAACCTTTACAGACAAGCAAAAGCTGAGAGAGTTCAGCACCACCAAACCAGCTTTACAACAAATGCTAAAGGAACTTCTTTAGGCAGGAAAAACAAGAGAAAAATAACAAATAACAAATACAAATACAATAACAAACCCAAAATAATTAAGAAAATGGTAATAGGAACATACATACCAATAATTACCTTAAATGTAAATGGATTAAATGCTCCAACCAAAAGACATAGTCTGGCTGAATGGATACAAAAACAAGACCTGTATATATGCTGTCTACAAGAGACCCACTTCAGACCTAGGGACACATAGAGACTGAAACAGAGGGTATGAAAAAAGATATTCCATGCAAATGGATATCAAAAGAAAGCTGAAGTAGCAATTTTCATATCAGACTAAATACACTTTAAAAAAAGATTATTACAAGAGACAAAGAAGGACACTACATATTGATCAAGGGATCAATCCAAGAGGAAGATATAACAATTGTTAATATTGATGCACCCAAAATAAGAGCATCTCAATACATAAGGCAAATGCTAACAGCCATAAAAGGGGAGATTAACAGTAACACAATCACAGTAAAGGACTTTAACACCCACTTTGACCAATGGACAGATCATCCAAAATGAAATTAAATAAGGAAACACAAGCTTTAAATGATACATAAAACAAGATGGACTTAATTGGCATTTATAGGATATTTCATCTAAAACACAGAATACACTTTCTTCTCAAGTGCTCATGGAACATTCTCCAGGATAGGTCATATCTTGGGTCACAAAACAAGCCTTGGTAAATTTAAGAAAATTGAAATTGTATCAAGTATTTTTCCAGCCACAATGCTATGAGACTAGATATCAATTACAGGAAACAAATCTGTAAGTAATAAAAAACCCATGGAGGCTAAACAATACACTACTAAATTACCAAGACATCACTGAAGAAATCAATGAGGAAATTAAAAAATACCTAGAAACAATGGCAATGAAAACACAATGTCCCAAAACCTATGGGATGCAGCAAAAGCAGTTCTAAGAGGGAAGTTTATAGCAATACAATCCTACCTCAAGAAACAAGAAACATCTCAAATAAACAACCTAAACATACACCTAAAGCAAGTAGAGAAAGGAAAACAAAAAACCCTCAAAGTTAGCAGAAAGAAAGAAATCATAAAGATAAGATCAGAAATAAATGAAAAAGAAATGAAGGAAACAAAAGCAAAGATCAATAAAACTAAAAGCTGGTTCATTGAGAAGATAAAATTGATAAACCATTAGCCAGCCTCAACAAGAAAAAAGGGAGAAGACTCAAATCAATAGAATTAGAAATGAAAAGGGAGAAGTAACAACTGACACTGCAGAAAAACAAAAGATCATGAGAGTTTACTACAGGCAACTATATGCCAGGAAAATGGACATCCTGGAGGAAATGGACAAATTCTTAGAAAAGCACAACCTTCTGAGGCTGAACCAGGAAGAAACAGAAAATATAAACAGACCAATCATAAGCACTGGAATTGAAACTGTGACTAAAAATATTCAAACAAACAAAAGCCCAGGACCAGATGGATTCACAGGTGAATTCTATCCAACATTTACAGAAGAGCTAACACGTATCCTTCTCAAACTCTTCCGAAATATAGCAGAGTGAGGAACACTCCCAAACTCCTTCTATGAGGCCACTATCACCCTGATACCAACATCAGAGATGTCACAAAAAAAGAAACTTAAGGTCAATATCACTGATGAACAGAGACGCAAAAATCCTCAAGATACTAGTAAACAGAATCCAACAGCATATTAAAAGGATCGTACACCATGATCAAGTGGGGCTTATCCCAGGAGTGCAAGGATTCTTCAATATATGCAAATCAGTGTGATAAACCATAATAACAAATTGAAGGAAAAAAAAAAAACATATGATCATCTCAATAGATTCAGAAAAACTTTTGTCAAAATTTAACACCAATTTATGATAAAAACCCTCCAGAAAATATTTATAGAGGGAACCTACCTCTACATAATAAAGGCCATATATGAAAAACCCACAGCCAACATTGTTCTCAATGGCGAAAAACTGAAACCATTCCCTCTAAGATCAGGAAAAAGACAAGGTTGTCCACTTTCACCACTATTATTCAACATTATTTTGGAAGTTTTAGCCACAGCAATCAGAGTAGAAAAATAAATAAAACAAATTCAAATCAGAAAAGAAGAAGTAAAACTGTCACTCTTTGCAGATGACATGTTGCTATACATAGAGAATGCTAAAGAGGCTACCAAAACACTACTAATCAACAAATTAGTATGAGTTAATCAATTAATTTGGTAAAGTAGCAGGATACAAAATTAATGCACAGAAATGTCTTGCATTCCTATACATTAATGATGAAAAATCTGAAAGAGAAATTAAGGAAACACTCCCATTTACCACTGCAACAAAAAGAATAAAATACCTAGGAATAAACCTACCTAAGGAGACAAATGACCTGTATGCAAAAAACTATACGACACAGATGAAAGAAATTAAAGATGATACAAATAGATGGAAAGATATACAATGTTCTTGGATTGGAAGAATCATCATTGTGAAAATGATTATACTACACATAGCAAACTACAGATTCAATGCAATCCCCATCAAACTACCAATGGAATTTTTCACAGAATTAGAACAAAAAATTTCACAATTTGTATGGAAACACAAAAGACCACTAATAGCCAAAGCAATCTTTAGAAAGAAAAACAGAGCTGGAGGAATCAGGCTTTCTGTCTTCAGATTATACTACAAAGCTACAGTAATCACGACAGCATGGTATTGGCACAAAAACAGAAATATAGATCAATGGAACAGGGTCAAAAGACTATAGATAAACTGACAAACATATTGTCACCTTATTTTTGATATAAGAGGCAAGAATATACAGTGGGGAAAAGACAACCTCTTCAATAAGTGGTACTGTGAAAACTGGACAGCTACATGTAAAAGAATGAAATTAGAACACTCCTTAACCCCATACACAAAAATAAACTCAAAATGGATTAAAGATCTCAATGTAAGGCCAGACACTATAAAACTCTTAGAGGAAAACATAGGTAGAACACTCTATGACATAAATCACAGCCAGATCCTTTTTGACCCACCTCCTAGAGAAATAGAAATAAAACCAAAAATAAACAAATGGGACCTAATGAAACTTAAAAGCTTTTGCACAGCAAAGGAAACCTTAAACAAGATGAAAGAGACAATCCTCAGAATGGGAGAAAATATTTGAAAATGAAGAACTGGCAAAGGATTAATCTCCAAAATTTACAAAGAGCTCATGCAGCTCAATATCAAAAAAACACACAACACAATCCAAAAATGTGTAGAAGGCCTCAATAGATATTTCTACAAACAAGATATACAGATTGCCAACAAGCACATGAAAGGATGCTCACCATCACTAATCACTAGAGAAATGCAAATCAAAACTACAGTGAGGTATCACCTCATCCTGGTCAGAATGGCCATCATCAAAAATTTACAAACAATAAATGCTGGATAAGGTGTGGAGAAAAAGGAATCCTCTTGCACTGAGTTGGGAATGTAAATTGATACAGCTACTATGGAGAAAAGTATGGAGATTCCTTAGAAAACTAAAAATAGAACTGCCATACGACCCAGCAATCCCACTACTGGGCATATATGTTGAGAAAACCATAAATCAAAAGGAGTCATGTACCACGATGTTCATTGCAGCAGTATTCATGATAGCCAGGACATGGAAGCAACCTGTGTCCATCGACAGATGAATGGATAAATAAGATGTGGCATATATATACAATGGAATATTACTCAGCCATAAAAACAAGTGAAATTGTGTTATTTGTAGTGAGGTGGATGGAGTTAGAGATGGTCATACAGAGTGAAGTAAGTCAGAAAGAGTAAATGAAATACCTTATTCTAACACATATATATGGAATCTAAAAAATAAATAAATAAAAATGGTTCTGAAGAACCTAGGGGCAGGACAGGAATAAAGACACAGACGTAGAGAACGGACTTGAGGACATGGGGAGGGGGAAGGGTAAGCTGGGACGAAGTGGAAGAGTGGCATGGACTTATATATACCACCAAATATAAAATAGCTAGTGGAAGCAGCTGCATAGCACAGGTAGATCTGTTTGATGCTTTGTGACCACCTAGAGTGGTGGGATAGGGAGGGTGTGAGGGAGATGCAAGAAGGAGGAACTATGGGGATATATGTATATGTATAGCTGATTCAGTTTGTTATACAGCAGAAACTAACACAACATTGTAAAGCAATTATACTCCAATAAAGATGTTAAAAAAATTTCATAATGTTTCAAAGA
The DNA here is from genome assembly GCF_949987515.2 of Delphinus delphis. Classification (NCBI taxonomy): domain Eukaryota; kingdom Metazoa; phylum Chordata; class Mammalia; order Artiodactyla; family Delphinidae; genus Delphinus; species Delphinus delphis. The sequence continues at coordinate 98,087,434 of NC_082687.1, read as the reverse complement.
TCTCAGCCCCTGTAATTTTTCATTTATTCTTTTATTTATTTATTTATTATTTATTTACACAACAAATATTTATTCAGCAGCTACTAATGTTTCAGGCATTAATCTTAATGCTGTGGCTTTAAGATAGAGGTCACAGTTCAGACTTGAGGAGCTCACAGCTTAGTGGCACAGACAAGCATATATCAGTAACAAAGGAATAGAAATGTATGCAGAGTAAGCCCAAGATGCTCTGGAAAACAGAGAAGGGATATGCTAACATTTTGGAGGATTGGGGAAGTGTAAATAGAGGAGAAAACTTTCAGGCTGAATTTTGAAGGATAATCAGGAGTAATCCAGGTACAGGCATTCAAAAAAATCAAGGGCAGCATAAGCAAAGGAACCAAGGGAATTGTTTATTCATCAGGTAAGTTCCTTTTGGCCAAAGCCTAAGTCAGGTACACAGTGCCTGGGGAAGAGGCAAGAAATATAGGTCAAGTGCATCACCATACAAGGGACACCTGTGGCCCAATATTCCTTAGATTTGGTCTCCTTAGACAAGAATCAGACTACAAAGGGATTATAGCCAACATTGCTTTTCTACTTACCTATAGCACCAGCTTTGGGAAAGGTCTTTTACTGTTCCAGATTTTAACTGCAAACAGCCTATTATGGGTATTAAAGACAACACTGTTGTTTTCCTAACTCCTTGAGCTTCTGTGTTTTCCACTTGCATCAACTCTTGGAGTTATGAGTTTGGCTGTTTACTGACCACTGCGTGGTGTCTGGTCCTCCACCCTCATCTTAATGTTGAGAGCCACTATTATGAAAAGTAATTCTCCTTCACCCCAGACCTCACTCTTAGATAATTCCCCTAAGGTACCAAACCCTGGTTCAGATGGGACCTGAGGCTGCTTTACCTCTCTAGGACCTGATGATTTGAATGATTGACTTTCCTACCACTCAGATTCTCTCATCCTGGATTTCATCTTATTCCCTCTTCATCTTATTCCAGAGCTACCAGCATGCACCACAGTTCACGTTATATGGTCTGGGGCCCCAAGAATAGAGTCTTGACTTCAGGGGGTCTTTGGTAATGGTTGGGTTTTGCTTCTATATTAACAATCAGCAAAGTGAAGGTGACTTGAATTTGGGATCAAATGGACAGTATCAGATGAAGCTGTGAAATCTTCTGTTAGTGTTGATGATTAACAAGTCCCCATAAAGCCCCTTGGATCGTTTGAAAACTGGGGACAAAGGAAGCCTTGCGTAGCCTGTTTGGAGTAATAACTGTATTTCTTTTCAAAGGAAGAGGAGTGGAAGGAGGGCCTTTCTTCTCAAGTTCAGGGATCTCCTTTTCTTAAAATAAGCTTCTGTTAAACAGCCCACTAGATATGTACAGCCCATTTGACTATTTGCTCAAATTTTTGCTGGGTGGACCACAGTGCCTCCATCATTCTGTTGAATCAGGTGGTTGCTACTGCTCTGGGGGTTTCCCCTTGTGAAATTTATTGGGGCTGCAGATGCGGTGACACTCTTTACGATGTGCAATCTCAGGTACCTCCCTAAAGCTTCCTCAGTGTCACACCGACAATACATAGAAACTTCTATACTTCTGTCAGAAATCTTCCCATCATTACAACAGGGTTACGGATCTTGTGGACAATTGTCAAGAGGCTACTGCCACTCACCAAGGAAGCTGAGAGAACCCCAATGAAATGCTACATAGTTATGTTCAATTTTCTGTTCTATTGGTTTGTGAGTTCCTTGAGGGCAAAGATAGGCTTTGTTTTCATTAAAAAAGTATTCATTGAGCACATGCTTACTGTTTGCCTTAAATCTATCTTTTTGTCACACAGAGCATGACCCAAAAGTGATGCTCAAAAATATTGTTAACAGCATGCAAGGAGGGCCTGCCCTACTCAGGTGTCCTCACTCTTCCAACTTGTTATTATTGACACCATGCTCACTTGTTCCCATGTAATTACAGTGGTCTAACCTCAGACTCTATGGTGATTATTATACCTGTTCATTGCTTCCTGCATAAAATTTGGAAATGATCTTTAGCTTTAAGGCAAAAAAAGGGCAAATAATCCCTGAATCTTCAAAAAGGGAACCAGAGAAAAATGTGCTTTTGCAGGAAACTGGCATGATTTCCACCTGAATCCTAGGTCCTATGGCATACCTGGCATACCTGTTTATCATTCCTTTTAGCATTAATCCTGTGTCTTTTACACCATTTATATTTCTCTTCTTTCTCTTTTCTCTTCTTTCCACTTAATTTTTGATAAGCTTCTCTTTCCTGGAATAGTCACTGAGCCCTGTCCCCAAACTGGTGTATTCTTGTCCCTATGGTCTGTTTTATTTGCCCACATCTGTCCAGATCTGTTGCTTTAGCCTGCCTGCACATGGTTTGGTCTTACTACATGGAGTGTAGCTCCTACAAGCCTGGGTTTGTGTTATTCACTCAGACGTTCTGTGCTGACTGGCTTGACTCATCTCTCCCTGCCCTCCTCAGACTGGATCTGAGATGTCTAACTTTTAGAATCTGAATACTTAAGGATCTTTTACTCCCGTGACTGGAACTTTGGGTAATAACATCTCTTTCTGTTGACTCAATACCAAGGGATGGGCACTAGGCAGACAGGTTTTTTGACAGACCTCCTAACTCTTGCTCTCATCCCCATGACTGGTATTCCTTTTACAGGACAAGAATTGGACTTGTGTGTTGACAGACTGGGACTCTTGGATATTAATATCAGAAGGACCACCTTCTCCATATCTACTTATCTGCTACTCTATTTTGTCCATTGTACAGGATGTTAAAATGCATTAACTTGATAATTATGTCTAAAATCTTCAACTGTACAAGAAGAATCAAAGTGATGATGATTCTTTAGACATATTTTATGCAGACAAAACGTTGTACTAACTGCAGTGTTCTATTTTAAACCAGTGGTTTGGGGGAAGGCTGATAGATCCTCAGTCTGCTCATTGTTCCTTCTAAATGCATCATTCCAATGCCCTGGCTCTGTGAATGAACCTTTGTGCATCACTGCTCTGAGGTTTATCTGTATTATACTGATAACAAGATTAAAAAATACCACAATGTAGGGAATGTTCTGAATTTGCTTCTTCAAGGACATTTTCTTATAAGGATAATGAAAATGCTGGCTATGAATATTTAACTCACACCACACCTAATTTCCAACCATATTTAACATCTGTTTTTCAGGATTGTAGAGGGAATAGCTACCCTTGACACATGGGCAAGGAAGCAGTCCCTTGAAGACTCCTAAGGACCAAAATTTGATAAGGATCATATACTTATTAAAGATCCATATTTCACTTAAAAATAATACCTTTGGGGCTTCCCTGGTGATGCAGTGGTTGAGAGTCCACCTGCCGATGCAGGGGACGGGGTTCGTGCCCCGGTCTGGGAAGATCACACATGCCGCGTAGCGGCTGGGCCCGTGAGCCATGGCCGCTGAACCTGCGCATCCGGAGCCTGTGCTCTGCAATGGTAGAGGCCACAACAGTGAGAGTCCTGTGTACCACAAAAACAAACAAACAAAACAAAACAAAAAAAACCTTGAAGTGTTTTTATGTCCTTCTATGTCTAAAATATGGACTTTGTTTGTCTTAATTTCAATAGTAAAACTTTTATCAAGACAATAATAAATACAAAACAGTCATGAAAACACAGTTGAATGAATTGTCATTTTCTGAGTTTAAAGATGGTAGAAGAAGAGAAGGAAAGAACGTCCATAAAGATATCTTGGTAAAATTCTGTCTTGACATCCATATTTGCTGGCATGTTTCATTCACTGGGTAGTTACTAGGGATCCAGAAATAGAAGACAACATCTTTACCCTCTGTGATAGTTTTTAGTGACTGACTGTTAAAACTTTTCCAGTTGTCCCCCTTCTGGGCACTTCCTGGCTGCTGTGTGGTTGGGTTAGTCATGTGGCTAGTTCTGGCCATGAGTTGTGAATAAAAGTGCTTGTATCACTCCATGTGAGAACATTTCATTATTAGTACAAAGCTTTATATATTTCCTCTGCCACAGTGGCTGGCTCTGCTGGACATAGTCTGCTCCCCTTGAGTGTGAATAAAACCTGTGAATATAATGAGATATGACTCCTTTGATTACATTACTAATCAGTCTACTTTGAGTTAATCAAAAGAGAGTTTATCCTGGGTGGGTCTGGCCTAATCAGGTGAGCTCTTTCAAAGAAGGTAAAGCCTTAGAGAGGCACTTCCCTTTTGGCCTGAAAGAAAGCAAACAGCTAATGAAGACATTGATCACTTAATCATAAGGAGCTGAATTCTACCACAGAACTTGAATGAGCTTAGAAGAGAACCTTAAGCCTTGGATGAGATTTCAGTCATGGTCAGCACCTTGATTTCAGCTCTGTGAGATTATGAGCAGACTACCCAGCTAACTGATGCCCATAAGCAACTCATACAGTCAAGTTATTCATTTACACTGCTATGTGTGTAATAGTTTGTTACAAAGCAAGTGAACTCTAATACCGTCTTGAGGGTCTTCCCAGGACTGGTACCTTCCAACTATGAGAATGAGTTCTGAAAGAATGAGTAGAATAATTCAGGTGAGGAATGATGGCAGGAAGCATATATTAAAATGAAGGAATAGCAAATGCTAAGGTTTAGAAGCAAGAGAGACTATGAAGTGGCTTAGGAACCAAAAACAACTTAGTTTATGTTAACAGGGCTGGTAGTAAAAATATTCATAAACCCATAAAACCCTATGTTGTGGTTGACTGGGTTCTCTGGAAGCAGATACTGAAACAAAATTAGTTGTGCCAAATGTTTATTATGTGTTCATTGTGACAGGAAGAAGGAGGAAGGGAGATTGGACAGGGAGAGATGTTGCACCAAGATCCAAGTCCAACAAAAATTTGGCCAATCCCACAGGGAGGTCTAGAGAAAATGTTGTGTATCAGAAGGCTCCCCACTGAGCTGAAATGTCCAGGCCCTTAAACCACATCTTGCTTATTTATTTGATATGGAAGAGCATGGCCCCTGTTCTCGGCAGCCAAAGCAAGTCCTGGAGAGATTTCTTGCAAAGAAATAGTAAGTGCTTCACTGAAAGAGGATTTGGGCAGTCCATCTCTGTCTGCCACAAACTCCAACCAATTGGAGCAGAAGGCAGACATAACACAGGAACAGGAGATACACAGCAGAATCAGGCAATCACTCTAGTTAATGGATCTTGGAAAATTCTGGGGACTACTAAGGGGAAGACCAGGCAAGTGTTAGAGACATTCTGGGAGCTCAGGCCATGACTAGCAAATAGTAGGAAACATTTCAATTTTCTTCCAACTGGAATGTATGAATCAGTGCATATCAGCTTAATATTTGCCCTGTATAGAGATTAGGTCTGAGGAGAAAGCAAAGACCAGACAAAGAGGGGTTCATGTTGTGATCTGAGGCTTTGCATCTCATAGCATACCCAGGCTGAATCAGAACAACCACTGCCTACTCTTTGCACCATGAATGGAGTTGTTGTTGAGCAAAGAACTTACCAAGACTCTGAGGATAGGGAACATGGTTACCAAAAATCATTCAATATTAAAGCAGTAATATAGACTATAGCCTGCAGTGCTTCTGAGCTTATGGTTAATTTGTATTCTTTTCACAACTATGTCTTCATCTGAACTGTGTTCTCCTTTAAGCTGTTGCCTGCCAATCCCATGATTTCATTAGTCTTGGCCAGAAGGGTCCCTCAGTTATACAACATCAAAGCCACTCTGTCCCTTTCATGCCCTCATTTATAAAGCTCATCCCAAGGCTCATCCATTTTCCACGACAAGGTTTGTCATTAACAGATTCATACTGCTCATTTCTCTTGAGTCTGTTGTCTGAGGTCTATTGAGGTGTCCTTAAACTCCTCTGGTTGCTGAATTGCAACTTGCTCATCAGTCACCGGTGGCACCATTTAGCTGCTCTGCTCACTTGCCAAGAAGTGTCTGAGACCTTCATGTACTCTCCTCCCAGGTAGAGTTGGGGCACTCAGCATTCCTGGGAAATCTCACATCTACAGAGCAAGATGGAAGGTAAAAGAGATAGTGACATTGGAGAAGGTGGGAAGGAGCACAAGAGTGCCATCAATTCTTCTATCCTCATATGGAGGGAGAAATATTCTAAACTTATTATATAGACAAAAGAATCAAAAAGATTATTTGGTCCAAACCTCCCAGTTTATAGATGGGGATTCCCAGAAAGGTACATAGCTTGTCCTAGATCACCCAGCAAACTTGTGAGATTTGACCGAGTAGTTTTGTCCACTTTGCAACCTGAGGGGCAATGAGGGGTGGAAGATGCTAGCCACCCACAGAAGGCAAAGGGGAGAAAATGGAAAGCAGAGGGGACAAGTATGGAGAAAAGAGAAATAAGAAAGGACAGAAAAAGAGAATGGGAGGGAACAGCTATGACATTAAAGAAATTAAGTTGTATTTTAGATCTGCAAGAATTTAAAAAAAGCATTCATTTTCTTTACCTCTTGACTATGAAATCTGTAAGGATGAAGAAAGACAAATGTTTTTTTTATTGATTCAGAATTTCAGAGCTGGAAGAAAACTAAGGGATAAGGAGTTTGAGGCCCCAAAATGGACAAAGAGATTGACCAGGTTTGTGCAGTGAGTTTAACACACTGGATTTGTGAATAGTGGGGGCCTTGTCCCAGGATCTGCCTTGATATAACTTTTCCTTGTCCCGCCTGGTGCAGTCATGTGGCATGGGAATCAAGAGCACAAGCTGAAATGAAAGGGATGGGGGCAGGTCTCAATTCTGTACCTTTCCACATGAATGTCTTCTGGTAAGTGCCTCTACTCCCCCGTTTTCTGGATCACTCACATCTCTGGATTCAGCATTAACAGTCCTAGAGATACTGACATTTAAAGGTACCAGTTCAAATTCAATGAACACAAAGGGAGGAGTACTGGGACTGTATTTAAAAAGTAAGATGAAGAAAAAAATATAGTCATTACTCAGTATCCATGGGGAATTGGTTCTAGGACCAACTCTTCCATACCCAAATCCATGGATGCTCAAGTCCTTTATAGAAAATGGTGTGCTCAGGTCCATTCTCTAGTAGGTCTGCTTCTTTATTTCCATCTTGTCCCTAGTTTCTTCATGACTATTTTTTGTTTGTTTATTTTTTAGATTCCATATGTATGTGTTAGCATACGGTATTTGTTTTTCTCTTTCGACTTACTTCACTCTGTATGACAGACTCTAGGTCCGTCCACCTCACTACAGATAACTCAATTTCATTTATTTTTATGGATGAGTAATAATCCATTGTATATATGTGCCACATCTTCTTTATCCATTCATCTGTTGATGGACACTTAGGTTGCTTCCATGTCCTGGCTATTGTAAATAGAGCTGAAATGAACATTGTGGTACATGACTCCTTTTGAATTATGGTTTTCTTAGGGTATATGCCCAGTAGTGAGATTGCTGGGTCTTATGGTAGTTCTATTTTTAGTTTTTTAAGGAACCTCCGTACTGTTCTCCATAGTAGCTGTTAGAGAATGGACTTGAGGATATCAGGAGGGGAAAGGGTAAGCTGGAACAAAGTGAGAGAGTGGCATGGACATATATACACTACTAAATGTAAAATAGATAGCTAGTGGGAAGCAGCTGCATAGCACAGGGAGATCAGCTTGGGGCTTTGTGACCACCTAGAGAGGTGGGGTAGGGAGGGTGGGAGGGAGGGAGATGCAAGAAGGAGGAGATATGGGGATATATGTATATATATAGCTGATTCACTTTGTTATAAAGCAGAAACTAACACACCATTGTAAAGCAATTATACTCCAATAAAGATTTATTTTTAAAAAAAGAAAAGAAAATGGTGTGTATTTGCATATAACCTATACACAACCTCCATGTACTTTAAATCATTTCTAAATTGCATATAATACCTAGTACTATTCCAATGCTATGTAAGTATGGGGCAAATCCAAGTTTTCCTTTTGGGAACTTTCTAGAATTTTTATTTCAAATATGTTTGGTCCACTGCTAGTTGAATCTGCAAATTTAGAACCCAGGGATATGGAGAGGCAAAGGTATTTATGTTTATATAGTGATTAAATTTGAACTTTCCCTTCTTCATTGCAGTTATATCCAAACAGAAGTGAAACCCTAAATGGTAATATCTGTTTTTCTTGACTGTGATTTTATACACTAATTATTTTCATGAAAACCTTGAGATGGCTTGCAAACAAAGCTGTCACTCTCAATCACTGATGATTAGAGGAGAAACCTGTGCTCAGGGAGGAGGGCTTTGTCCTACACCAATGTCCGCATGGAGGGTGCCAAAGGGGAATGCAGTGCTCAGACCCGATTTTTACTGCAGCAACCCTGGTGCAGTGTGGAGCATAGGTTTCGGGAGGATGGGGGGAGACATTGGAGGCTCTGCAGACAGAGATTTCCCTGATCTCATAGCCAGGCAACGTACGAGGCCATGCTCCTCCTACTTCACCAGGGCAGGCGGGGGCTGTCCTGAGAGTTGTGGGCTTGCACACATACCCAGGATTTTTCTGCAATTCTTCTCTCCTTTAGACATTGATAAATGCTGCTTTGTGAAGTGTGATTGCTGTACACCCACAGGTACTGTGATTGGAATCTCTTCAACAATGAGAGAGAGGCCCAGCTCACTCTTTTTTGAAGAAATATAATAGGGTTACAAAAATTGTACCTTATTTAAATGTTTATATTGAAACATTTAAGCCCTTTTTTCAATTAAACTTTTTGCAAGTGCAAGAGTACAAATAGCTTAAGAGAAAATAGTTAAGACATTACTAAAAAACTAGTTCATAGTGTATTACAGGGGGCATATACAAGTTTAAGATAAAATGATGAATGTTTTCCTTCAACCTCCCAGTCTATCACTGGGACTGTGTGAGGGACTTGAACAGCACCTTCTGGAATGGATGAAGGCCTTGGAGAAGTTGAGGTCCAGGCCTGGACTAAGGGACCCTTCTTGCCTACCACCCCTAGCCTCATTCACTCCCCACGCCCCCATCATGGGTGATAGGCTTGGATCACGGTGTCTGGAAGGAACTGGTTCTAACCAGCCTACTGACTTCTCACTGGGGTTTGACTCACAGGATAAGGGGTAGAATGGGGAATTAGTTTATTAGATGACTGCCTACTTTAAAAATGTCCTATCTGCTAAATGTTAACCTAATGATAAATGTTAGTAACTTGGTTCTTACTACCTGGCTGACTCTGCATAGGACATTCTTTTCTGCTCTCAACAATTCTCTAATGACACATTTATAAAACAGGTCTAATTAATATTTTACCTATCTAAAGCAGAGACATGGATTGAATGACCTCTTGGAATCCCTTCTTGCTACAAGGTCAATGTACCTGAGGAAGAGGTAGCATGTTGGAGAGCAGTGCTTTTTAAAGTGGATCCCCTGACCAGAAGCATCAGCATCACCTGGGAACTTGTTGGAAATGCACATTTTGGGCTCCACTCCAGACTTACTGAATCATAAGCTCAGGGGTTGGGGTCCAGGAAACTGTGTTTTTGGAGGATTTTCATACATGCCCAAATTTGAAAAGCTCTAGTGTAGAGAATGAGCAATACCTCTTCCTTAGGGGATGGCTTAATCATTTAAACTCTCTGAGCCTCAGTTTTTTCATCCACCAAAAAGGAATAATTCTAACTCTTTCAAATAATTGTCACAAGTTTTAAATGATGTAAGAGCACCTAAGGCACAGTAAGTGCTCAATAAATGTCAGCTGGAGTCAAAGGACAAGAAAGGTTGAAGAGGAGACTGAAAAAAAAAAGGAATGAAAACAGTCTTCATTTTTTCCTTATATAACATCTTTAGCATTATATAAGGTGCAATTTGCATGCAAAACACCCCATGTTGGGGCATCATAGAAACCTTGGAAAATCCAATATTATGCAGACAGCCCGAGATTCTGGCTGCTAAACCAGGCTTAAAAACTAATTTTCTCTCTTTAAGGAAGTGACATTTGTGCATTCAATACAGCAGCAATAAATTTAGGATTTCTTACCACCCCCTGCTTTCCAGGACATTATTAATTTTATCAATAGCAAAGCTATTTCTTTTTGAGTTTTTGGAGCTGTTTTTGAATCTTCCCCTTTCATCCACACTGTAGTTATCAGCAGAGTAAACAGCTCATCAGAAAAAAAAAAAAAAAAGCCAACAAAACCTAAAACCATTTTTAATGGTAGAAATGTGATTAGAGCATTTAATTAGACTCCAGAAAGTACATTTTCCATTAATAGTTGGGGATACATTCCATGTCAATTAAAAAAGGATTAACAGTGAAGGCTTGAAAATTTGGACTCAGATGTAGCCTGAATTTTGAGGCTGTTTTTATTAGCGGGTTATGCCTGGGGAAGTGGTCAGAGAGCACAAAAGCAGTGCTGCTTCTCCTTAGAAATTTTCCAGATATTTAGAAAGCCTCTTCATCCTCACAGGTGGGGCATTGCTGTTCTCCTTGGAGAGTATAAGAGACTGACCTCTGAGACCCAGATCTGAGTTTAAAAGGACTGAGAGGGATACTATTAAGTAGAATGGGTGATTGATCAAGTAACTTCAATTCTACCCCTTCCTTTTGGGGCCAGCCCTCTAACTCCTTTTCCTCCCACTTCTCTAAGACTCCAGGGGCAGAGTGTTTCCCTTTAAATCTCTGATACCAATGTGGGTTAGAAATTCCTTCCTCTCTCATGGTCTGTTTCACACAGAGAGAGGTTATTTTTATTGGCTATTGATTTGATATGAAATGTGAGTTTGAAGTGAGGAAGATAATATGGTCAAAATCCCCCAAAGAACATGAGTTCTAGAGATAGTGGTGTTGATGAGATCAGAGGGTAAATACTGTCCATGTCCAGTGGAACATTGAAGATCATGAGAAGTGAGGAAATTCTTTTACCCTTTAGTCCAAGGACACAAGGGTCTGGATTGAAAAGGAAGAGAAAGCTGTACATCCAGAAGTCAGGTAGGTATAGAATGGACAGACTGAAAGAGAGTTGAGGGAGGGCACTAAGAGAGTTGAGGGAGGGGACCTATTCAATACATACTGATTAAGTATGTATTGGGGACCTATTCAATACATACTGATTAAGTGCCTACTACGTAGCCAGGCACTATTCTCTATGGAACTTAAAATGAACGCATTTTTATTGGCCTTGAGTTAATGACACTGGAGACAACCTAACACAAGGGCAGGAGATTAAGTTCTTACCATTTACACAAACCTTAGACCCTCATGAAAGGTAAGCAAGGTAGGTTTTGTTACCCATATTTTAGAAATAAAGGAATTGATATCCATCAAGTAAAAAATGTGTAGCACAAGGAGGATATCCCACCTCTCCATATTCCAATTCCCATGGCCTTTACATTGTACCCTGGTGGTCCCAGATGATTCAACTCCTCTTTGACACATCCAGGAAGTCAGAAGGGAATTAAAACCCTCCTACTTCCTGTAGGAAGCCCACTGAAGCCCTGCTTCAGTGTGAACCTCACTCATTGACCATGTGTTATTGTAAGGAAGAATGATAAAATGGTTATCAAAGCTCATTACTTTATTCAAAATATTTTTGGAGCACCTACTAAATGGCAGGCACCATGCTAGGTTCTTTTACTATAGACATGCAATGAGCACAATGTATAGCACAGTATCACTTAAGTAGAAATGTGACAGCCCCTGCAGAATAATACAGTCTGTGCTCATGGGGGCACATGGATAAAAGTCAATGCACGGAGGGTGGTTTTTCAGTTTGTTTTTGGTTTTTCCTAATCTCCACTAATCCGCAGAATGGATCCAGAAGAGAAAGGAAAGATTGACAAGTAAGATGGGGCTAAAAAGGCAAACAGAAGAGCGGAGTCATGTGTGGACTGCTATTGATGCTTGAACACAAATTGAGACAAATGACTGAAGGTATCATTAAAGCTGACAGCCCCTTAAGTCCAGAAAAGCAGAGATGAATCAAGAATTCACAGGTTCCTTGGAGGGAACACATGAATCAACAAGTCCCAGCAGCAAGTGGACTCCTTACCAGAATTGCAGCTTCCTACTTTAAGCAAGTGCTTTCTTAGGTGCTCAGCCTGGGAATGGGGCTGCTTCTGGGCCAGGGAGGGATTTGTTTGGTGTTGGTACTGCTGGGCCTATTAAACTGAGGTTGCAAACTCATGAAGTTGAAGTGTGAACACGCTCCCGCTCTTGGCGGTGCCGTGGTTGGGGAGGAAGGCTGGAGGCCCCTGCTTTTCTTGGCTATGGGGACTTTTCTCCTACATGAGATCTCCCGAGGAACATCATGTTCTCGCACATTGTAAATGAAGGCAAGAGAGCATTTAACAGCACCCAGGACTCAAGTAACTTTGTCTTTTGTGCATAAGCAAAGCATTGGAGAAAGAGAGAGCCAAGGCTCCCACCCCCTCCCAGGGTACCTGCAAGGAAAAATCTCAGTAATGGTGATCATTTGAAAAGTTTATAAAATGGCTTTTTTCCTTTTTTCCTTTTTGTCCCTGGAAATCTCTCAGTGGCTATGTCTCACCAGCAGGTCCTGAGCTCGCTCTCTCTTTCTGTCTCTATCTCAATCTCTTCCTCTGTCTCTTTCCCTGCTTCTTTCTGTGACTCTCTCTGTGCTTCTGTCTCTTTCTGAGGCTGTCTTTTGGTCTCTTTCTTGCTTTTTTCTCTCCCCTGCCTGTTTCTGTATGTGTCTTTGTTTATCAATATTTATCTCTCAGATTCTCTGATTCTCTCTCTTCCTTTGATTCTGATTCTGTCTCCATTTCCCTCTATGTTTCTTTCTCTCTGCCTCTCTGTGGTTCCCCCTCTGGCTCTGTCTCTCTGACCATCTATCTGGTCTCTACCTCATTCTCTCTCCTTCCTTCCCTCTCTCATTCATCCCTTTCCTCCCACCTTGTTCTCCTTTCCTAGTTGCTCCAGGATTCCTGGGAAAGATTGAGTAGCTCTTACCCAGGTCTTGAGAAATTGAGAAGAAGCAATATAGTCCTACTAAACAATTATAGTTTAGGACTATGGACATCCCATGGGATTTCATTCCTTGCCTGATATCCCATCCCCTTAAATTTTTAGCTTATGTCATATCTATGCATTTGTGCCACAGCAGCCTAGAAAAGCAGAGCTGAAGATACACAGAGCACTGATCTTCATTTCTCATGTGGAGAAACTGAGGACCACAAAAGTGACTTATTCAGGAGCACACAGCCTATTTATCTCAGAATCAAGACTGAAACAAATATTTCTGAGCACCAGTTCAAAGTTCAAAGAAATACTTTATTCATCAAATGGTCAATTATCCAAACATATTTAATGAAACATACTATCTTCAATATATTATATTAGATACCAGGACAGTGGATGGAATATAACTCATGATTTGTACTCTTGAAATCCTACAGCCTACATGAGGAAGTTATGTGTTAGGGTGTTAGGAAACATACAAATAACACCTCTTTTTTTTTCCTTCCTGAATTTAGAACCTAATGAGCATTAAGACAATAAGGCATGGAAAAGATGGAGGTCAAATGATTAGTTTTACTACCAGTGAATAATTGGAGAATGTGGCTTTAGAACTGTGGCCAAATGAGCATGCTCATTTACTCTACCTCAAGTCTAGACTTTAGGACGATTTCTCGAAGGAAAGTTTAGGTCCGCCAGACAGACACAGCTATGCAGGATCATCACCTTATGCCAGATCTGGGTAGAAAGAAAATGGGAGAATGAACCCCCAAGACTTGTAGATTCTTTTTTTTTTTGGGGTACGTGGGCCTCTCACTGTTGTGGCCTCTCCCATTGCGGAACACAGGCTCCGGACGCTCAGGCTCAGTGGCCATGGCTCACGGGTCCAGCTGCTCCGCGGCATGTGGGATTTTCCCGGACCAGGGCACGAACCCGTGTCCACTGCATCGGCAGGCAGACTCTCAACCACTGCGCCACCAGAGAAGCTCGTAGATTCTTAATAGATTAGCTACACCAAGAAATATATGTGGACCAGTGGCTACTAAACCCTCCTGATCTTCTCTACCAGCTGGGGAGAAAAACCAGGGAAACACCCACATGAAACCACAAGATTGGGAGAAAATATGGAAAAGTGAAGGCCCCCATTGCCTAAAACTTTCCTGAAAATTTAGTTCTCTTAACCTATGGAGCTTAACCACTAAGTCTGTAATCAACCAGGGATTACACTGTGAGAATAAGGGTTACACTGTGATCCCTTGTAAGAGATGAATAGCACATAAGGAGAATCTGGCTACCATCTTCCTGGGCCAACTCCCAAATACTTTCACTCTCAATGGGCACAATATCACCCCTAAGGGCCATCCTTAGGGTGATGAGGGTGAAAAAATCTTAAGTAACACAACAGTTTGTTGCCCTCCAAAGCTGAACTCTACTTGACAATATAAACAGGTATTTAGTATACCTGTACTATTAAAATTCTATGAGGGGAGGATCAAGCAGGACAAAAAAATGTCTAAAAAGCTCCTGGGGGAAGTTGTATTTCCCCTATTGAAAATGTGTGTGTTAGGGAGCTGGCCCAGAAGATGATGGTAATAATTTTAAAAGGCTGATAAACACTGTCCTAATACTAATCTTGAGTAAGATGTGTGTCCTCCAGGGACCACAAGTGTGCAGTTTGGTTCTTTCCCCAGAAAGCTGTGAGGTCAGCAAAAAAGAGAAAGGAAGGTGCTTATATCCAACAAACAGTGTCTTTTAAGAGAAGAAGGACCTGCCTAAGATGTGGATTAATTTGCTGGAAGTTAGTCAAATCTTTTGGGAAGGATGAGGGACATTGTAGAGGGAAATGGTGAACTAGTAGCATGCTCTCCCAAAGCACTAGGGATGTCACAGTGAGAAGTATGACTCAAGGCTTGGAAGTTTCAAAACCTGGAGAAAGACCAGGACTGAGACAAGGGTAAGGTAAGTGAGGTACCTGGCGTATAAAATGTAAGGACCTGGCACTTGGATGACCTGACAGTAGGCAGGCATCTCCTTAAATGTTGCCCCCCAACGTGCCTCACTTGCCTCACTCTAGTGCCAGACCTGGGAAGGACAGGAGCTTGAGTTGCCCTTGGCAGAGCTCATGATCTTCATCAACCACTTGGGGCTTGGTATCTGGAAGCTTTGCCAGATGTTTTGGTTCAGGAATGTGCAGGGACTGAATGTCCAGCTGGACAAATGTGCAGACAAGAAAGAAATTTTTCCCATGGGGAAGGTGTTTTAATCTAGGCAATTCTGCAGCAAGGACATATGGTGTCTTCATTTACATTAGCTCTCAGGTTCTTTATCAGGAAAATCTGCATCTTTTAGGTAAAAAAAAACCCAAAACACTGCCCCTTTCCATATTATCATTGCAGGTGTATGGTGAGGGAATTGAGGACCAGGATAAGCTTATACAGTTCCTTTTGATGTAGTGGGGACTGAAATCAACATCTGCTATCTAAATCATCAGGAGTGATTTAACAATCATCATTGTTACCACAAGGTAACAATGAATGGGTTCCTAATAAAGGAACAGGTCAAGCCACAAAATGGCAGTGAGTGTGGTATGAAAAAAAGGTGTGGTTCTTTTTACAGAAAACTGATTATTTTTGTGTTGATACTCCTCTTGTGTGAGTGGCTGTGAATATAGACACAAGAGGCTCTGTGTGAGTGTGTGTGCATGTGCACACGTGCTCAGCATACGTGTAAGTGGGTGAAGGTGATTTGAGTTAATTATATGCCTCATTCACTCAGATAGAGGAAAATAGAAATTAACTTCTATTATTTCACTAATTCTACCCCTTCGCCTGCATCTTCACAATGATGCCTTTGAATATAGATCCTTCATCTACAGTGGCCATAATTGTAGGGGATCCTCCCCTGACAATTCTGTGTAGAGCAGCATTCACAAAATGCTCCTTTGTCAATTATGTTTTAGAAAACAATTCCCAGGACTGCTGCCATCATATTTCCTTTCCACAAATATGGATATACCCTCTCCAAAAGCTGAATGAATAAACTTCCTTAGATATTAGCTTCAAGTTGACCTGGCTTCCTCCGTATCCATTTTATTAATAGGTTTCTCTTTTCAGATTCTTTAAAAGTGACAGGAATCAAAAATTATTTTCAGGACATGGAAACATGGACCTCCTGAAGGAGCTCTGAAAATGTAGAGTTTGGATTCCATAACGGATGTCCTAATCATTTGAGTGCTGTGGGCTGAGCCCATGCAAAGCACTGTGAAGGGATGCACAGTCAGAGGAGGTGTGGTCCAGAGTGCTTAGTGCATCCTCATGCTCCTCTGAACCCGCTTTGTGACTCCCTATGGCCACACCCCCGCTCACCACCTCTCCCCGTGCCTGCAACACCCTCCTCATTTCAGTCTGGATCTCTCAAATCCAGCTGTCCCTTACATCTTTAGGATTCCTTCTGTGTTAGGGTTGTTTGGTTGACCTTGTTGGAGTTTCTTAACCTCTCTCTCAGTTTTATAATCTGTAAAACTAGGATAATAGTGGTTCTGACCTCTTTGGCTTATGCATGGATTAAAAGAGTTAATACACATCAAGCTTCTAGAACGGTGTCTGGCATACTGTGTTTTATAACTATAAGTAGCTGTTCTTTGTGTTGTACTGTTTATTTGACAGGGGGAGGGGATGGAAAGAACAGAAAAGGGAAGAAACAGAGAACTCTCAAGAAAGTCAGAGTCAGTAGGTGCTATGGACTGAATTGTGTGTCCCAAAATTCATATGTTGCAGGTCTAATCCCCCAAGGTGATGTATTTTGAGATGGGACCATTAGGAGATACACAGGTTTAGATGAGATCATGAGGATGGGGTCCATAGGATGGGATTAGTGCCCTAAAAGAAGAGACCAAAGAGTGTACTCCCCCTCTCTAAGTCATGTGAAGATAAAGCAAGAAGGCAGCTGTCTGCAAGCTAAGAAGAGAGCTCTCATCAGGGCCTGACCACGCTGACACCCTGATCACAGACTTTCCAGCCTCCAAAACTGTGAGAAATAAATGTCTGTTGTTTTAAGACTTCCAGTCTACGGTATTTTGTTATAGCAGTTTCAGATATAATAGAAGGGTAGGAACCACATTATTGGCATTTCAGACTCTTCCCAAGGGTTGTTTATTGTTGGGATATGGGTTATTTCTGTTCTCCACTTCACCCCAATCTGCCCCTTATTTTAGTATTTAGTCTATACTGGTGAGAAAACAAGAAAAAACACATTCAGTCCTTCTTTATAGTTCCCATCCACACACAGCTCAGAAGATGCAGCTGAGCATGGTGGGATGAAGTGCCTTTCAAAGTCCATGGTCAAGCCTTTGTGCTCTTTTCCCTTGGTGGCATCCTGGGTGTTAAGCATAAAATCTAATCTCCTTGGGGCTTCTGGGCTTTCTTATGTCTGAGACAGTTTGGGTGAGCAGACTGACCCAGATACCCTTGATTAATCTAGAAGGAGAAAGGAGGCTGTTAGGATCCCATCCAGAAAACTTAGGATCAACCACCACTCCTGAATGGGAGGAAAGTCAGGTCAGCACTGGGAATTTGTAGAGCTATGAGAACAGCAGCACATCATTTCTATTTTTTTGGCAATTGACCTTTGGGTGAATTGATTGAGATCCAAGAATTCCTACCTCTTAAATAAGATGACTAAGAACTCCTCTACCTGTGTATGCCGAGTTCTGGGTGAACCCACTAGGCTCTAGAGTCTCAAGCAAAGTACTCACAGTTCCTGAATGAGACACCCTTTCCCTTGGTCCCTGTGGCTGAGACAATTTATTTACTACTTCTCTTGCTTTCTCTTGCTCATCCTTCAGCTTAGATATAACTTCTTTTGGAATTTGTTTTCCTGATCCTGCAAGCCTTAGTTCTGCAACTCCACTCCCTGCCTTGTCTCCTCTGTTTTCTCAGCACCCACTGCACATATCACAGTTAATTGTGCTTGCAAGTTTACCTCCTGGGTGCTCCACAAAGTCCTGATCTCCTTAAGTGCTGGGTCTGGTCCTGTAAGCTGCTGACCACTAGCACTGAATACAGAGCCTGGTACATTGTAAGAGTCCAACAGTTCAGTGATTATTGATAGGAGATCTAAGAAATGAAAAGGACCTCATCTGGAGAAAATCTTAGGAGGAAAAATTTCAAGACAATGGAAGAGCAAATGCAAAGGCCCTGAGGTAGATTCATCTTAAGAAAGAAGAATGAGGATCAATGTGGCTAGAATATGGAGAACACAAGGCAGGATGGGAAGGAGAAATCTAAAGAGAGAGATGAGGACTAAGTCAGGTAGGGCCCCATGGGTCATGGTAAGGAGGTTAGATTATTTTATAAGTGCAAGGGGAAGCTTTTGGAAATTTTTATCAGGGGAGTGGTACAATCTGATTTTAAAAAGATCACTCTGGTTGCTGAGTGGAATTGAATGGAGGAGGACAGATATGGAAGCTGGGAGGCTGTTGTAATTCTCAGTTTCTATTTGGAGTCTCGGAATTGGTGTGCTTCTATTAATTAAAAAAAAATAACAACAACAAAATATTTTTTATTATAAAGGGTTTATTTTCAACAATCTGTTTATCAGGCATTTTTGGAAAACTGGAAAACCTTTCAGTTGTTCTCTTTCAAACTGGAAATTATGGCTTTTCATTTTAAATTTCTTCTCAGATTAGAGTATAATTTTCTTTTATTACAAAACCAATATTAAAGAAACAGAAGGGAAACAGAAGAAAGAAAACAATTCACCTCTCCATCTTAGAAAATCAAGTACTTATTTTAATTTCTCTTATAGTTCCCGACCAAGAGCATAGAGGTCGGGAACTATAAGAGAACTTCAAATAAATACTTGGTTAAGTTATAATGATGATGGATATATAGTGTATTGAATTCTGTTGTTTTCACATAATGGATACCATAGGCTTTCCCCACATTCTGTACATGTGCTTAGCTCCGTGTCTGACATATAATCAGTAATAACTGTTAAAATGTTAGCTTTCCTTCCACTCCTCCTCCTGCATCTATTCCTATTATTGTGTTAGAATATATTCTTCATAGTGATTACTTTTTTAAATTGCAAAGCATTTTATGAAGTGAACAATCATTTAAAAAAATTACACTCTGTTGGATATTTAGTCAACTCACATTATTTTCAATCTTATATAAGTTATTGCTTAATTAAATTTATTGTGTTTATAAAGTTTTACCTTTTGGATTATTGCCTTTGAACAACTGTTTCCAAAGGATAAATTTTTTTTAAGTAAAAATGTTTCCCCTCTCTCAAATATTGCAGACTTGCAATATATATAATAAGCAAAAATAAAGCTTACTTGTCACCCTCCCCTAGCTCTGAGAGGTAGTCCCAGGGTTCTTCAAAACAGCTGAAAATTCCTATTTTAGAATAAATAACCAGGGATAGAATTTTGGGTGAAAATCTGTAAATATTTCATGAAATCACTATACGACTCTCCCCTGTGTATTTTTTTAAAGCATTGAAATCCTTTGCCTTGCTTCCAGAAAAGTACAAACAGATTAGTTTCCCAACTACACTGCCAGCAGTGGGTATTACCACTTTAAAAAATTTTGTTAATATAGTAGGTATAAATTGCATCTCATTAGTATTTAAATTTACCTATCTTTAAATATGAGGGAATTTTCATTTAATCTTCACCTTACCTTTCTTACAAAGATATTGTTTTGATTCTATTTTATGGATGGGATAACTGAGGCTGAGAGAAATTAACTAACTTTGTGTAAGTCAGAGTCTGTGATGATGGAACCAAATTTGGAACTTTGCTCTGTTGGACCTCACTGCCGATTACTTGCCTCTAGCAGGTATGCATATGCAATGCCTATTTATTCATTGTGAACTTGATTTTTTTTCTCACTAATTTGAATTTTATGTTGGTATGTATTTATTTTCTTGGCATATTTAATGCAAATATTTTTCCCCAAGGACTTTTAAAAGATCCATTTAGCAGGAAATATTTAAGCTAAGGGAGTCATAAGTTAAGCCAAGAGGAGGTCTAATTTTATTAGTTCACTAGGTGTGTGATTCCAAGAAGCAGAAGATGTTTTTACAATGTTTACTTACAAAACTTCCTTGGGGTTTCAAAAACTGAATGACACAGGAAAACCTCATAATAACTCCAAGGGCTGAGAGATCCCCTGCTGATTGCTTTAGGTCCTTATAAAAGTCCCCACAACTCAAACATTCCTCATGTCCTTTTACTCTTATTTTCAAGGCGGGTGTAATAAATAATGTTTTTACACATGAGGAAAATGAGACAAAAATGTGAAATAACTTTCCTAACATCAGAGAGATTTTAAGTAGCAGAGAGGGATTAAACAGATGTCTGAAGGAGTCCAAAACACATGCTTTTTCTGCAATATCATATCAAAAGATGTCCAAAGAGGTGATTGTTTAGAGCAAATTATAGGCTTGAGAAAATTTTCAGTGGAATGGCACCAATAAGCAAGGTGTAGATCACTTCAATAAGAGGAAACTGGCTGGGAACATAGGTCTGTCCACTGTGGTGGTAGGTAGTGGGAAGGAGGGGAGATTTGAGAGACTCATACTTCCTCTTTACCTTCTTTCCTCTTTTTGTTCCTCCCTCCTTCTATTCGTCTATCCCTTCATCCATGCATTAAAAATATATTGAATGCAATATACAACCATACAGAGATATTACTTAGTTATTGACTATATTCCACACACTGTTCATTTCTTACCCATGACTCATTTATTTATTTATGTATTTTATGATACCACATTATAATATGTATTTAGTTTATGTTACTAGTTGCTATAAACTTTCTCATACTTTTTTTTTTTTAAAAAAGAACACTAATGACCTCACAGTACTAAATCCAGTGGTCAATTCTCACTTCTCTTCATAACTGACCTAACAGCCATGTATGACACAGTTGATTACTCCTTACTCACTGATATACTTTTTCACTTGGCTTTCAGGATACCACACTATTGGTTTTCCTTCTCACATTGGTCATTCCTTCTGTCTCCTTTGCTGATAACCTTCTGTTCTCGCTGACTTCTTACCATTGGAGAGCCCCATGACTCAATCCTTGGACCTCTTCTCTGTACTCATACCGTTGATGAGCTCATTCAATCTCATGGCTGGATTGAGTGAGGAGAGGTGAACCGTTGCAGCACCAGCAACTTCTACTCCATGATCCAGTTGGCCAACAGCCACGTCCGCCGCCTTGCAGGAACTCTTAGGGCCATATCTCAGTGTCCAGGAATGGGATTGAGACTGAGGCTGCCACCTCCAGCCTAAAGTCAGCTCCAATGCCTGATGACTCTACCCTCTCTTCTGATAGTGAGAGTTGCTGTAGCACATGCCATGAAACATTTCTGTATTAAACAATTAAGATGGTTCAGGCAGAGCCCTGTGCAGAGGCAGCTGACAAGCCAATAGGGCAAACAGTGGCACTATCAAAATCATCTCAGGAAAACCACAAGATCTGTCACATCAAGAATGGATGGACCAGATGTTCTCTGTGTCAGAAATCCATACGGTAGCTCAAGATATTGTAGATGCTGTATTAAAAATACTTCACATGGCTTCTAGTCACATTATCGGACATTCTTCATCAGTACATCAAACTTCTCTAGATAATGCTGGTTAGAACCTGGAGCAAGTGGCTCGACATCTGAACCTAAATGCTCAACCGGGTGGCACTTTCAGAAGAATCCCAAGAGTGGAGGGGGTGGCATAAGCTGGCGCATTCAAGGAAGAATTCTCAAAAGCAGTGAAGTTTGAGTTGGGCCTTTTACTTTTAGTGGTGTTGACGAGCATCCCTCAGATCCAATGTGAGAACACACAGATGATGTCCCCTTCAGTCAGCTCATAAGGAAGCCCTCCCAAGAAGATCCAGGTGCTGTCCTTGTACTCGGAGTGCCAAGACACCTTTTCCGCTACCGCCAGCCGGACCTCACGCTCATTCAGCTCGTTGATCAGCTTAACTTTAGTTAAAGGGCTGCACAGGGAGCGGAAAAGCGCTCAAGTAAGCGCGGCCTGGCCTGAGGTAAAGGAGAGCAAAACTGGGGGACTAATTTTCTAGTCTCCCTGCCTCTCCCACCCCTCAGCCCTGGTAGGTCACCCCCGGCTGCCCGTCCCTGACACCTCCCCTCAGAGGGAAGCTCTGGGGCCTTACTTCATCTCTGTGGGTTCAAGCTCAGAACGACTCATTTATTTTGCAACTGGAAGTTTGTACCTCTTAATCTTCCTTACCTATTTCTTTCCCTCCATCCTCCTCTCCTCTGGTAACCACTTGGTTGTCATCTGTATCTATAACTTTTTTTTTTTAATGTATGTTCATTAGTTTTTTAGATTCCACATATAAGTGAAATACAATATTTGTCTTTCTCTGATTTATTTCACTTAGCATAATACCCTCAAGGTCCATCCACATTGGCACAAATGGCAAGATTTCATTCTTTTTATGGCTAAGTAGTATTCCATTGCATATATATACCACATCTTCTTTATCCATTCATCTGTTGCTGGGCACTTATTGTAAGTAATGCTGCAATGACCATAGGGGTGCATATATCTTTTCTAATTAGTGTTTTTGTTTCCTTTGAAAGTAATATCTTTGCATGGTGACATATTATAACTAGACTAATCATGGTGATCATTTTGAAATGTATAGGAAAAAATCACTATGTTGTGTAACATGAACTAACATGTGTTGTAGGTCAATTATACTTCAAAAACAAACAAGCAAACATACAAACAAACTCATAGAAAAAGAGATCAGATCTGTGGTTACCAGAGGTATGTGTCTGTTGGGGGGGATTGGATAAAAGCAATCAAAAGGTAAAAACTATTGGTTATAAGATAGATAAATACTTACTAGGGTTGTAAGGTACACATAACAAATATAATGAACACTGCTGTATGTATAGATGAAAGTTGTTAAGAGTAAATCCTAAGAATTATCATCACAAAAATTGTTTTCTATTTCTTTAGTTTTATATCTATATGAGGTGATAAATGTTCACTAAACTTATTGTGATAATCATTTAATGATGCATGTAAGTCATATCATTATGCTGTATACCTTAAACTTATACAGAGATGTATGTCAATTAAATGTCAATAAAACTTGAAGGAAAACATATACATATTGAATGCATTATACTAGGCACTGAGGAAACTGAGATGAATGAAACTTGGTTCCTGTCATTAAGGAAAACTTCTTCAAATGGGAAAGGAAGGGAAATAAATTATTATAAAACAACATGATATTATTTGACAGTTAACATGCACAGAATACCATGAAAATGTTGCGATTGTCAGTTGATGGGTGATGCAGCTCAGAGGTGGGACCTCAGAATCTGAGTGGGAAGGAGATGACCAAGAAAACTTCTTAGAAGAGAGATTCAGCTTGAACTGAGTGTTTTTGGAAGGGTACATACAAATTAACTAGCTGAAAGAGGGTGGAGAAGTGCTTCAGGCCAAGGGATTCTCGCCTGCAAATGTTTGGAGAATTGAAATAGAAGTTAATATATGAGGACCTGGAAGTAGTTTCAAAAGGTTGGTGTGAGAGAAGTAGGGGATGGGGTCAGGAAGATTACAAGGTTTAGATCAAGACTAGGCTAACGTTGCTGGTATTGGGAGGAATTTCCATCCCGAAGGAGAAACATGGACTCTGGAGATCTTGTTTTTGGTTTTGTTTTTTTTAAGCTCACTTTCTGTGTCATGTTTAAGAATTTCTCAAATGAATGCACATTCTCCTCTAGGTCAGTGCCCTATGCTGTGTGAAAGGTCATCTGACCTGGCCCTGCACCAGTTGGAATCAGTAACTTATTACCATGTCCTGGTTTGGAGAAAGAAAAGCAGCCCAGGCTCCTAAATATAAAGTTATCAAGGCTGGAGTGGAAGGAGTTGATTTATAGCTCTGAGGGAGTTGATTTATATCTCTGAAGGAGTCTGCACAGAGAGTGAGTCTCTCCTTCACAGATTGCTGGCCTTCTGCAGCCTTCACTAGACTTTCACCTGGAAAGCTCAGGGATCAGCTTCTTTGACAGGACATTTCAGCATTTTCCATGTCAGCTGCAGTCCTAAGGTCCAAATGGACAGGTTGTGAAGCTCAGTCAGGAGGCTTGTCTGGCATGTATTCTCTGAGGAATATATAGTCATAAGCTATAATTGAGTGGGCATTTCCCACGTGACAGCATCTGTACCTCACTATAAACACCCCTAAGCACATTTAATTATCACAATATCCTTATAAGGTAGGTACTGTTATCCTTATTTTACTGATGGGGAGGGTGAATTTTAGAAAGATTTAGTGGCTCACCCTACAATACACAGTCAACACTCAAGGTGGAATTACTTGAGTTTTTCCCACACTAGACTTCTCCCTATGTAGTGCATAGCTAAAATTGTCCTTTGATGTTTTAGTCCTTAGCCTTGAATCTTCTCTTTGCCTGGAGTGCTCCTTTTACTTATTCCTCGTCATTAAATTATAGGTTCATTTTATTTTTCTTAAATTTATTTTCTTTTTTGTTTTTGGCTGCGTCGGTCTTCATTGTGGAGGGCTTCTCTCTAGTTGTGGTGTGTGGGTTTTCTCTCTCTAGTTGTGGTGCACAGACTCCAGAGTGCATGGGCTCTGTAGTTTGTGGCACTCGGGCCCTCTTGTTGAGGAGCACGATCTCAGTAGCTGTGCCACATGGGCTTAGTTGTCCCGCAGCATGTGGGATTTTAATTCCCCAACCAGGGATTGAACCCAGGTCGCCTGCATAGGAAGGAGGATTTTTTACCACTGGACCAACAGAGAAGTCCCTAGGTTCATTTTGGACCAGCTCCAGCTATTGCAGTCTTCCATGAGGGCTTTCTTGAACCCATTTACTCATCTTTAAATCAGAATTTTCCCTCATGTCTTGCTCTGTTTGTACTCTGTACATACTTCTATTTTTGTTTTCTTTATTCTGTGATTTCTGGGTTTACCCACAGGGCCATGAGACCCCTGAAGGTATCTCTTCTTTGCATCTCCAGTGTTGTTCCAGAACCTCAATAAGTATTTTACGAACAACTGAGTAAGAGTCATTTTGGATGATTCAACTGGGAAAGTTACTTTAGCTATTCATAACAGCCCTCAGGTCTGCAAACTTCAGTGCTTTAAAAAAAATAAATTAATTAATTTTTATTGGAGTATAGTTGATTTACAATGTTGTGTTAGTTTCTGCTGTATAGCAAAGTGAATCAGTTATATATATATACATATATCCACTCTTTTTTGATTCTTTTTTCATATAGGTCATTACAGAGTACTGAGTAGAGTTCCTTGTGCCATACAGTAGGTCCTTATTAGTTATCTATTTTATATAAAGTAGTGTGTAAATTGGGACATTGGGATTGATATATATACACTATTAAATTTTGTTTTTTAAAGAATGTTTTTAAGTGCATAGTTCAGCAATATAGTGTGAATTCACATTTTTGTGCAGCCATCATCATCATTCACATCCAAAACTCTTTTCATTTTGCAAAACTGAAACTCTCTACCCAATATATAATAGCACCTCATTCTTCTCCTCCCTCAGCCCTTGGTTACCACCCTTCTACTTTCTTTCTTGATTCTGAGTACTCTAAGTACTTCATAAAAGTGGAATCGTACAGTATTTGTCTTTTGATGACTGCCTGTTTCATTTAACATAATGTCCTCAAGGTTTATCCATGTTGTAGCATGTATCAGACATTCTTTTCTTTATAAGGAATATTATAAATAATATTCCATCGTGTGTGTGTGAATATATCTATGTACACACACACACACACACACACACACACACACACACACACACACACACATATATATATATACAAATATATAATTTTTATTCATTTATCTGTCAATGGACACTTGAGTTGCTTCTACATTTTAGTTATTGTGAAAAATGCTGCTATGAATATGGGTGTAAAAATATTTTTTGAGTCCCTGCTTTCAATTCTTTTGAGTATATACCCAGAAGTAGAATTACTGTCATATGGTAATTCTATTTTTAATTGTTTGAGGAACTTCCATATTATTTCCCACGTTGGCTATACCTTTCTACATTCCCATCAACAGTGCACAAGGGC
The DNA here is from genome assembly GCF_949987515.2 of Delphinus delphis. NCBI lineage: Eukaryota > Metazoa > Chordata > Mammalia > Artiodactyla > Delphinidae > Delphinus > Delphinus delphis. Next base: position 98,061,327 of record NC_082687.1, on the reverse strand, counting down.
TTCAATTTCTCCACTCCTCACCAATACTTGTTATTTTCTTTTTTGGATAGTAGCCACCCTAGTGGATGTGAGGTGGTATTTCTCTATAACTTTGATCTGCATTTACTAATGATTAGTGATGCTGAACTTCATTTCATATGCTTATTGGACATTTGTATATCTTCCTTGGAAAGATGTCACTTCAAATCATTTGTCCATTTTAAAATCAGGTTGTTTGTTATTATTATTATTATTTTTAGTTTTAGGAGTTCTCTGTATCTTCCAGATATTAATTTCTTATCAGATATATGATTTGCAAATATCTTCTCCCATTCTATGGGTTGCCTTTATACTCTGTTTATAGTATCTTCTGAGGAACAAAATCTTTTAATTTTCATGAAGTCCAATTTGTCTATTTTTTAATTTTATTGCTTGTATTTTGTTGTCATGTTCAAAAAATCAAATCCAATGTCATGAAGATTTTGATTTGTTTTCTTCTAAAAGTACTATAATTTCATGTCTTATATTTAGGTCATTGGTCAATTTTGGAGTAGTTTTTGGACATGGTATTAGAAAAGGGTCCAAACTCATTCTTTTTTATGTGATATCCAGTTTTCCCAGCATCATTTCCTGAAAAGACTGTCTTTTCCTCATTGAACAGTCTTGGCCTCCCTTGTTGAAAATAATTTGACCATATATTCAAGGTTTTATTTCTGGACACTGTAGTCTATCCCATTGGTCTATATGTCTGTCTTTATACTAGTAGCACACTGTTGTTGTTTTTTTAAACATCTTTATTGGAGTGTAATTGCTTTACAATGATGTATTAGTTTCTGCTTTATAACAAAGGGAATCAGCTATACATATACATATATCCCCATATCTCTTCCCTCTTGCATCTCCCTCCCTCCCATCCTCCCTATCCCACCCCTTTAGGTGGTCACGAAGCACCGAGCTGATCTCCCTGTGCTATACAGCTGCTTCCCACTAGCTATCAGTTTTACATTTGGTAGTGTATGTATGTACATGACATGCTCTCACTTTATCCCAGCTTCCCCTTCCCCCTCCCCGTGTCCTCAAGTCCATTCTCTAATAGGTCTGTATCTTTATTCCCGTCCTGCAACTAGGTTCTTCATGACCATTTTTGTTTGTTTGTTTTTTAGATTCCATATATATATATATATGTGTTAGCATACGGTATTTGTTTTTCTCTTTCTGACTTACTTCACTCTGTATGACAAACTGGAGGTCCATTCACCTCACTACAAATAACTCAATTTGTTTCTTTTTATGGCTGAGTAATATTCCATTGCATATTCCATTCATCTTTCGATGGACACTTAGGTTGCTTCCATGTCCTGGCTATTGTAAATAGAGCTGCAGTGAACATTGTCATACATGACTCTTTTTGAATTATGGTTTTCTCAGAGTATAAGCCAGGTAGTGGGATTGCTGGGTCTTATGGTAGTTCTATTTTTAGTTTTTTAAGGAATGTCCATACTGTTCTCCATAGTGGCTGTATCAATTTACACTCCCACCAACAGTGCAAGAGGGTTCCCTTAGCTAGTTTTTATTGAGCCAGTTTTTATTGTAATCACCTGTGATGGTTAATTCTATATGCCAACTTTCCTGTACCACTACTACTTTCCCAGGACTCACAGATAGTTGACCAGTTATTATTCTGGGTTTTTCTACGAGAGTATTTTTGGATGAAATTAAAATTTAAATCAGTGAACTTGAGTAAAGCAGACTGCCTTCCATAATGTGGGTGGGCCTTATCCAATCAGTTGAAGGCATGAATAGAAGAACAACAGCAACAACAACAAAAATACAACCTCCCTGAGCGAGATAGAATTCTCCAACAGGTGGCTTTCAGACTTTATCTGTACCACTGGATCTCCTGGGTCTTGAGCCTGGCCCCCACTGTAGATTTTGGATTTGCTAGTCTCCATAATACTGTCAGCTAATTTCTTATCATAAATCAATGTATCTATCTATCATCTATCTATCTATCTATCTATCTATCTATCTATCTATCTATCTCCTATTGGTTCTATTTCTTTGGAAAATTCCTGATTAATACACTCTCAACTTTTTGGTAGTTCTTAAATTTGTGGTAAATTTACCTCCTCCTCTGAAAATAGTTGTAGTTCAATACTCTCTAAAACATTTAAGACCAAGGCATACAGCTCATTTATCTCTCCTCTTGAGAGAGTGATAGGAACATGATATACAGATCTGGGTCTTAATCTTACCTACCTGACTACTAAGTGTGTAACTTTTATAGCCTCTGCAATCTCCTCTAACTCTCCTGAACACCTTACTCAAAGGGTTGTTGCCAAGTTTAAACAAGTTAACATATATAAATTCATGAACCACAGTAGCCTTCAGTTGCATTGTTAGAATATTGTAATATTTCTTTCTTCTCTCTTTTTTATTCTTGAAGTGCTGCCAATAGTTAGAAGAATATGAAGGGCTGCCAATTCCTGAGAAGAGTGAAGTCTCTTAAGGCCAATGTCAATAATATCTTCATGGTCAGGTCACAGCACTTGTTTGCTTGATCTTGCTTCTTGCCTTCACTCTGAGTGGTTCAATTTCCTGGTACTGTTTTAGGTAATAAGAAGGAAAGGTTAGATCCTAACTCTGGTCTGACTTTATGCTCAAAGACAGTACATTTAGTTTCCTGGACCATAGTCTTTGAAGAGATTAGAGGTTACCAAGCAAGGGAAAATACTATTAGCTGAAGAGCAGCTTTCAAGATCTAAAGGAAAAAAAAAAAAAAAAAAAAACTGAAATGAATGAAGGGCAGGCAATAGAATTGATATTTGGGAACAAAAATCAGATGTTGTGTTAATCCCAAACTCCTAATTTATATCTCCCCCCATTTCCCCTTTGGTAACCATAAGTTTGTTTCCTATGTCTGTGAGTCTATTGCTGTTTTGTATATAAGTTCATTTGTATCATTTAAATTTTTTTTTTAGATTCCACAAGTAAGCAATGTCACATGATATTTGTCTCTGTACATCTGAAACTAACACAACATTCTAAATAAACTATACTTCAACAAAAAAAAAAATTAAAAACTCCAGAAATCAGATGTTGTAATTTTTTTCAAATTACATTATCTTTTCTTGACCATAAATAAGGCTACTTCTGATCCTAGATATGTCTAAATATGTTATCTCTAGTCATATAACTTCTCTTGTATAAAAAGAAACCTTCTGTTTTGTGCTGTTTTCCATCAGTGAGTCTGGCCTTTGAAATACCATCTTGCAAATTTATGCACACATTTCAGCTTGAGGAGGTAGTTGAAATTGAATGAGACAACAATATCACTACGAACTTCTTCGAAGGAAAAAAAAAAGAATTAAAACCCCACGAAAATAGTCTGAGTGATACTGGTGAATGCAGAGAAGAGAGAGAACAAGCTTCAGAATCATTGTCTGGAGTGTTTCAGATGGAGAGTCCTATCAAAGGAATTGCAGAAGAGAAAGACAAGTAATTCCTTTTCAAACAGTCCATCATCACAACCTCATGAATAAAGCAAAACTTCTAGCTCTCAATAGCTTAAGAAGTAGGAAGGTATATTTACAATGGATTTATGGTTTCTTTTCTTCCCTAGCCCCTTTTATCTCAGCAAATGGTATCATATCCATTCAGTAGCTCAAGCCAAAAACCTGGGAGAAATTCTCAATTCTTTTTTCTTCACCATCCACAATGAATCCTCCTCCAATTCAACACTGAGAGAGTCGGATTGTCCTAATGAGAAGCATCCAACCATTCTTGGTGGCCCTCAGGTTGTAGAAGGTTACATCCCAGAGAGGACTAATCCAACATAATAGGACTTGTTCTATAGTGAAAAGACACCTCCTGTGTTCTATGACGTATTTCTTCATCAATTCTGTTGCACTTTTAAATGAAACTCTGTTTAATATTGGTAATAAAAAATTGTTGGAACCATATAGATTTTAGGGAGGAATAATTGTTGGAGAAGTCTCAATTCCCTTCACTCCAAGGCTGTCTTGGTATTTGAGTTTGAAAAATAGCTGTGATGATGAGAATTAGCCTCTTTATCTCTCCATTGAAATACAGTAATCTTAATTTTGTCACTTGTATTCTGCAGTGATGAATCATGTGTTTGGAACTTGACAGAAACCTCCTTAAGCTCATTCAAAGACAGCATTAAATCTCATGTATAAAAATCTGTTTGATTTCTTTCAATTATGTCATTACCATGTACTTTGTAATGGCTGACACCTATTTGTCCCTTCTCTGCAAAAGCGTAAAAATTCATCTTAGGCAATGAAATTCAATTTGTCTTGAAAGTAATTCTGTAAAAAAAAATAATCTATGCAGCATTCTAATCTCCTTCTACAATGTTATGTTGAGCCTGGGCAGCATTATGTGGCATTGTCCTAGTATTATAAGAGGATAAATTGGAAATTAATGCTTCTGGTAAGGCAAATATTAATGATAATGGAAAGTAATTAATAGCCCAAAGTAGAACCTGGAGGAAATTCGTTCCAAGCCAGATCAAATCAAAATTATTTTTGGTTTAATTTGCTGTGATAGATGGTATTATTAGTTCACAATTATTCATTCCTTCCCTGCCCTTGCTCTGAGTTTTTAGTCCTGATTGTCTATTTTCCCAGTTATAATAAAACTGGGCATGGGGATACAAGTGAGTCACCTAATTTTTTCTCCTTATTCTTCTATGTAGCAGCAATTCTACCTACTTAGGACTATCAGGGTCCATTACATCTACCAGAATGGAAATTCCTCTCTTTGCCTGCTATGTACAGGCATGAGGAACCCAAGGTAACTAGAAACTTTAAGTTGTGGGATATTTCCTGTGTGTCCCTTGAAAGTCTTCCCCTTCTGGGACAAGAAACACTACACTCATAGAGCCAAGATTAATGAGGAGAGGAAGAGTAAATTTCCCAAGTGTGTCATGGGGAATGCTGATAATAAGACCACTCCTTCCACACCTAGGTTCCTAGACCTGCATATTCTACCTATTGGAGAACATTACATCATATACTGTTGATTTAAGGTACATGATACATCTTTTCAGGGTATCATCTCTAAGCTGGTACATTAGCTCCATCTTTAAGAAGCTATACCATCATTCCATCAGGTTAGCATCTTCTGTGAAAGGACCAAAGGATCTTGTGCCCACAGATACATCCCATTAAAAAGGGGTTTATTGGTCCAAAAAAAAGGTCATATGTCAGTATATCAGGCACTCTGTGAACCTCCAGGTAATTATGCTGGGTTTATGTAAAAAAATACATTTTCTGTCATGACGTCTAATACTACATGCAGTAAACAGAGTTCTCTCCTTAACATGTGGTTAAATTTGAAGAACAACCAGTGATAACCTGTCTCCTTTCTCTAGATCCTCTCCAGTTTCAAAATAACACCTGCTTTTCAAGGAGAGCATGCAGGGCACTTTATAGTGAAATGAAATGTTTGAATGTGAATACTAGTAAAGACAGCTAATTTGTTCTGCTCTCCAGTGGAGGTGAGAGAAGTATTTGTTGCTCTCTTGCCAGCCACTTGGTTTGCCAGCCAGCAGTCATCAGTGGGGAACATGGGAAATTATAGGCTATGTGTTCCTTCAATACCTTCAGGTTGTAGCTACTGAACAGCACAAAGGCAGAACACGTAGAGAGTAGTTTCACTCCCTTGTTACAGTGGCTTTGTCGTGTGTTTTGTGGTGTAAATCTTTAACCTGATTTATTTTATTGTTTGAAATTTTCTTTTTGTTTGTTTTGCAATACACTTTTTTATTTTTTTGCCAGCAATGACCTCAAAAAGCAAAAGTACATGTTTGATGAGAAATTAAGCAGTAGATTTAAATTTCTTTGGAAAGTTAATAATAATTGTGAAACTTGCTCAAAATATTTGTTGATATTTAACCATCCACCAAGAAGGACATATGCTGTATACCTTAAGCTTATTCAGTGCTGTATGTCAATTATATTTCAATAAAACTGGAAGAAGAAAAAAAGGAAAAAGAAATCTATGGAGTGACTATAAGTATAGAGCTCTCATTGGGCACATATAATCATAATTGCACCCAAACAAGTTTAAATATTCTACTGCAATTGATGTAATGTTGTGTTCTCCCAAAATTCACATGTTGATACATCCTAAATGTGATGTTACTAGGAAATGGGATCTTTTGGAGGTGATTAATTCATGATGGTAGAACCATCATGAAAGGGATTAACGCCCTTATAAAAGGGACCTCAGAGAGCTGTCTCAGCTTCATTCCAACATGGGAAGATACAGTGAGAAAATGGCCATCCGAAACCCAGAAGAGGGCCCTGACCAGAACTTGACCTGGTGCTGGCACTCTGATCTGGAACTTCCAGCCTCCAGAACTGTGAAGAATAAATTTCTGTTGTTCGTAAGCTACCCATTTTATTGCACTTTGTTATTTCAGTCAGTCTGACGCAGACATCTACTTATCAGATAGAAGTTCTGATTATTAAAATTTATATAAAAATAAATACTACATTTAGAGTAAATAGACTACAGCCTTGTTTGGGGGACAAGTGGATGTTGAGTATAAAAGAGACTTTAGCATCAAAGTGGAAAGAGTGTTGCTCTTTGCTGCTCAATTGAATTTTAGAAATGTTCGGGCTTTTGAAGAACAATTGAAAATCCACCTAAGTGAATTTGCTCATCCTTCAGTCAGTAGTTTCCCTCATTCCTCTTACAGTGTGACTAATTCACTATAATAAGTATAATTCTAAGATATTCTTCTTATTATCATTTTGTAAAAACATACCTTAAAGTTGGCTACTACCTTACCTTGTGCTTGGGTACTTGTTCAGGGTCATTGGAACCATCTTTGATTTTCTTCTTTTTCCTTTATTGGAGTATAATTTCTGTACAATGTTGTGTTAGTTTCTGCTGTACAATGAAGTGAATCAGCTATATGTATACATATATCCCCTCCCTCTTGGACCTCCCTCCCACCTGCCCCCCATCCCACCTATCTAGGTTATCAAGCTGAGCTTCCTGTGCTATACAGCAGGTTCCCACTAGCTACCTATTTTACACATGGTAGTGTATATATGTTAATCCTAATCTCCCAATTCATCCCACCCTCCCCTTCTTCTCCTGTGTCCACCAGTTCATTCTCTGTATCTGTGTCTCTATCGCTGCCTGCAAGTAGGTTCATCTATACCATTTTTCTAGATTCCACATCTATGAGTTAATATATATTTGTTTTTCTCTTTCTGACTTCACTCTGTATGACAGTCTCTAGGTCCATCCACATTTCTACAAATGACCCAGTTTTGTTCCTTTCATGTCTGAGTAATATTCCATTGTGTATATGTACCACATCTTCTTTATCCATTTATCTGTCATTGGACATTTACATTGCTTCCATGTCCTGGCTATTGTAAATAGTGTTGCAATGAACACTGGGGTACATGTGTATTTTTGATTTATGGTTTTCTCAGGGTATATGCCCAGGAGTGAGATTGCTAGATCATATGGTAGTTCTATTTTTAGTTTTTTAAGGAACTTCCTTATTCAGTGATTTTTACTACATAATACCTACAAAAACACAAGTATTATATGATAAGTTAATAGCCTCATAAGGCAGTGCTACAAAATGGACAAGCTTGATATCAGTGAGTGAAAGCCTTATTGAATGCAAACCCAATGTGAATAATCAGGCTTACTGGGTGTTTGTGAGAACATTTGTCTGGGTTTGCAAAAGCGTTGCTGAAGATGGACCAGGGCAGCAGTGGGATGGTCAAGTTAAGATCAAAGGCCAGACCATCCATCCAACAGGAGGGCACTCTTACTGAACAGTTGTGCTTTCCTTGAGTGTGGTGATAAATCTTGAACTAAAGCAATAATAACAACAAATGAGGCTCTTTGCCAGAAAAGCATGACTTAAAAGAGGTTGGGACAATGTCTCTTTGAAATGAAGATCCTACCCCTTAGGAGATTTGATTCTATGGCAATTAAAAAACAAACAAACAAACCTCTAAGATACAGCAATGATTGTAGGAAACAATGTGTGGGAAAAAAGACCATGGGGTTTGCCATTTGACAAGTGTCTTTGTACCATTTACTAGCTGAGTGGTTTGAAATGGAAGCCAAACATATCTACTCTCTCATGTGGCCGAAAGAGCACAGATATTAGTGGTGAGAGGCCTGGTGGGCTGAGTCTGGTTTTTCATTTACCCATACTCTCAGTCTCTTTATAGTTTGCTGTGGTAGGTTTTCAACACGTACACACACAGACAGGTACACATACAACCAATTGTTATACCATTCACACTTGTGCACCTTATCTAATAAATATTTCCCCATCAGTCCATATAAATGTATCCCCTCTGATAGTAGTGTAGAATTCACTGTATGAATAAACTTTAGTCAGTCTTCAGTGGACAGAATTATTTCCACCTTTCTGCAGAAGCAGATATTTCAGTTGGTACATTTCATCACGTTTGCATGTATATATGTAAATTCCTAGAAATGGCATTATTGAGTAAACAGAAAAATCCATTTTATTTTCAGAAGGTATGGCACAATTATCCTAGAAGTACTGGCAAGGGTGTGGACTAATTAGACACTATCACTCACTGCTGGTGGGAATGTAAATTAGTGTGGAGATGCAGGATAGTCATTTTACATTGCTTATACATTATAATTCTCTTCAACAAATTGCTTTATGGAGTTACCTGTTTGTATTTCTCCTAAATAGTCTATTTTGGACAGTCCTTTAGAAATTAGGATAACCGAAATATATCTAACTTGTGCTTAAAGTGTTTTAAAAATTTGTTTGTTTGATTTCCAAGACATAGAAATAATCTAAGAGTCCATCAACAGATGAAAGGATAAAGAAGATGTGGTATATATATATATACACAATGGAATGTTACTCAGCCATAAAAAAGAACAAAATTTTGCCTTTTGCAGCAACATGGATAGACGTTATGTTAAGTGAAGTAAGTCAGATGGAGAAAGATAAATACAGTATGATATTGTTTATATGTGGAATGCAAAAAGACAACAAACTAGTGAATATAACATAAAATAAATAGAATCACAGATATAGAGAATACACTAGTGGTTGCCACTTGGAGTACAGGGGTAATATAGGGGTGGGGGAGCAGGAGGTACAAACTATTGGGTGTAAGGCTCAAGGATGTATTGTATAACATGAGAAATATAGTCAATATTTTGTAATAACTTTAAGGGAAAGTAAGCTTTAAAAGTTGTATAAAAATACAATTTAGGGGATTCGTTGGTGGTGCAGTGGTTAAGAATCCACCTGCCACTGCAAGGGACACAGGTTAGAGCCCTGGTCCGGTAAGATCCCACATGTCGCGGAGCAACTACGCCCATGAGCCACAGCTACTGAGCCTGCGTGCTGCAACTACTGAAGCCCGCATGCCTAGAACGCGTGCTCTTCTCACCACAATGAGAAGCCCACGCACCGCAAGGAACAGTAGCCCCGGCTCACCGCAACTAGAGAAAGCCCACGTGCAGTGATGAAGACCCAACACAGCCAAAAATAAATAAATAATATAAAAAAAAATTTTAAATATGTTTGAAAAAAAATATGTTTGTTTTTGTGTTAGGTGGGTATCTACTTAGGCTGTCTTTTTTCAGCAATGCAGGGCCTTACTTAGCTAGTCATGTGGTCTTCATGAGCAGACTGGAAATAATCTTCAGTGAGAATGCCGCCTCCAGGCTAATTCTTCCTCACCTCTCTTCTGGTTGGAAATGGGGCAGGCTTGCATTCAGACACTTGTTCTAATATGTCTCCTCAATTCTCATAAGTGCTTATTTCCCTTCCTTTGATCTGCTGGTCTTTCAGGCACAGGGTTCTGTATGCTACAGAAAACATGAGCAAGTTGAACTCAAGGCATCTCACAGGAAGAAACTGTACCAAGCTGATTGCTACTCCACGTTTGCACAAAGATGAGCCGAGAAGAATGGTATCCAGGGAGGATTGAGATACATTAGTCTGTCCTCTCTTTCAGCTATCCTTAAATATATACCTGGATCACATAGAATAATTGAAGAACTTTTTCCAAGATCTTGCCTAGAAGGATAATTTTTTTAACTGAACTTGATCTTGCTATAATATCTGTTCAGACTATTTTGATATTATAAGAAATAACCTTCTGAAACCTTAGTGGGATATATAGTAAGGAAGTTGTACAGGTCACTGTATTCATCATATCACAAGATTTTTTTCCTTCCTTTCTTTCTTTCTTTTTTTTTTAATTTCATGAATACTTCGAATCTCGTATAGATAAGTTTTCTATTTTTGTGTTGCTTGCCAAAAAGCTTCAAGCTAAATTTCTAATTCATCCACAGTAGGTTTTACTTATGGAGGAAATTCTTCCAAAGTTTCAGGAACATGAGGCTCCATCTTTTCCCGTTCAACAAAGCTTACTCATTATAAAGCCCATCCTTGTGTGGGTGTTTTCAATAATGTAATTCTTTGACACTCTGACCTACCTAGGGGCCATGAGAGAAGCAGGACAGTGCCACCAAAGATTTCAATCACTCATGCTAAAATAAGTGTATTAGTTTCCAATCCTAAACAAGTTTTTCTTTTTTTTTTTGGTCCCTCTTTTAGCTCCTCTCAGCTTTACTTGGGGTGGTTTATGCCACCTTCGCAGGGTTCCACAAAACTGCCTATTTCATCCTTAAAAAAAAATAATTCCATGTCTTTTTAAGATAAGTATTTTGGAGTTGTCAGTTAATCCTTACTCAGCATTGACTTTAATAGAATTTGATTTTCTTCCAAGTGTGTGCAAGTAATATTATACTTGTGCGATAAAAATTATATAATCAGATGTTAATTTTCTCTTATAGACACCATTTTTTTTCTTTTACTGCTTTTGCAGAAACCGTGTTTTCCTCTGATCAGTCTGCATTTTCCTGAAAAAATATTCTAACTCACACAGGCTAATATGGTTTATGGTTAGTTTTACCCCAATAGATATGTAGAACATTATAATATGCTATGTTGTGCTTTTACCAGCTTCACTTTGTCCCTGCCCTTGTTTGCCAACTTTCTTTATCTCTACCTTTAATGTTTGCAATACTGTCAACTCTTAAACTATCTTATAAGTTGCCAAAAAACAGTTCTGGAGATTTGTGGGCATAGAGAAAAGCACAAAACTAATGTTTATTTTGGTCCGTGAGAAGTCATCATGTGAAGGAATGATATTTTCTGAAGATACATTAAATATTCATTGGAACAAATATTAGTCTAAATTTTTCACTCAAATTTTCTAAAGATTCTAAAGGACTGCAATTTCTTGTGTTCTTAGATATGTGATAAGTAAATTTGATACAATTTTATGTCTTTCAGGGATGAGATGATTTTTAAGTCAAAAAATGGACAATTACAATAGGTACAATTTTATGGAGAGTCATTTAATCTCCTCTTGTTCCATTTGGGATAGAATCAATTGATTGGGAAAGAAAATAGCATTACTGTTGTTCTTACTAAACATGTAAACTAGTGTTTTATTCTTAGCCATGTGCTATACTGTGATGGTAAGAAATTCTAGATAGGCTGAAAGCAGACCCATAAACTGGTGAGAGTCGATAAGGATTTATTTTAGTTCTGATCAGTAAATTGAATTTGGCATCAATAAACATATGAAACAAAGATAAAGAAAAGACCCTAGTCCTACTGCAAATTATGATTTTTTTATTTGTAGTTGCGCTACTCAAAGTAGCTTTGTAGATAGACCTGGATGCTTATGACCATTTGCTATTTGCAGCATCTGAAGGTTTTTGGTGACAGGAAGGCTCTACCACGTGAAGAAAGGTGTCAGATAACTAATACCTGATAGTCACATTCATCACAGATCACCCAAATGCCAGGAGTTCCTTTGTAGTATGAGTGATTGTAAACTAGAAGAAGTAGTTAATAAAGTAATTAAGTTTCATAGAGCAGAAACATGGAAAGATAAAATGTAGTGGAACAGAGAGCAAACAAACGTCTCCACCACAATGAATGCTTTCCTCAAACCCCCAAGGAAAACTGATCACTTCATTCTTTGCTCGAGTTGTATAGGAAACTCATTTTTATTCACAGTTTCCAAAACTCATAATTACACCTCTCTGATCATGTCTGTCTAGACTATGAGTTCTTTGATGGTGCTAGAAGACCCTGTTGCTACTCTGCCCGGATCTGCTCAGACCATTTTTACTCTCTCTGTTTCTCTGCCCCAGCTTATTTGTCTTTGCTTCTAAGGACCTACACTGAGACCCTAGGTTATTGGAGCTGGTTTGTATGCAGCACAGAGAGACTGAAGTCGCTGGGAGTATACAGTCCCTTGTCAATGACTGACTTGTTGAAGAGTATGAAACACCAACTCCCTTGCCCTGAATTGGGACCAGCTTTTAAATTATATTCCAGGGCTCTGCAGTATCAGGGTGTAGCCATCTTCTCTGGGACTTTGCCTGAAATCACATCCTTGCTTGACTTCCTTCCTTCCCTTTTCTGTTTCTTCTACTGACTTTAGTGTTTTTTTCCTAGGAACATTTCCTTAAGAATCATATGTGCAGGAATCCTGTCTCAGGGTATCCTCCTGGAGAATCTGACAATGATCAACATTCTTTTATTCATCTTGGTTTTCCCAGGCACAGAGGGGCTTAGCAAATGCTTGTGGAATTGATGAAACTCAGAACATATTTAAAAGTAGAAACTTGGCATATATACAAGTGTCTGATTTTTCTAGGGGAAGATTTGATAAATTTGCAACAAATTCTCAGCTGAATTCACCATATGCAGTCTGATGGAGAGGAGTTTTGCTCTTGTTCTGTTCATGTGATTTGGCCTGACTGGTGTGCTACAGGTATAAGAAGGATTCTCCAGACAGTCTTTTTATGGTCAGGTGGCACAGTTGCTTGTTCACTCAGACTGAAACTCCTATTTGGTTTGGCTGATGAAGGTAAACAGATGATGTATAACACAGAGGGGTACTGAGGAAGTGATTTCTGGAAAGCACTGTTTCTGAAAATAAACTGCACACATGTAGTAAGGGAAATGAAGGGCAAAAGTTTTATCTATGTCACTCCTTGTCTGTTTTCTGATTAATTCTTTTTAAGGGCTCTACTGTCCCTGTTGGTTAAGTCCAGGATCCTTTTATGGCACCCAGGTTTCCTGCGGGCCTGCCTACCATCTCCAGAATCATTTTCCATCACTCCTTCCTTCATGCTTGTCCTCCACACTATCTAATGCCGGATATCCCTCCCTACATCATACTATTTCTCATCTTTATGTCTTTGCTCATGCTCTCTCCTCTTTCTTAAGTGTGCTCCCCTAACAAAGCCACCTTCAGGATCCATCTTGGTTACCATTTGCTTTATGTAGTAGGTGTCTTTGTCTGGTTCTTTGTGCATATATCTATAATTGAACTTACATATTTTAAAAATTAGTGGCTGTTAATGGATTTTTCCTTTCTAGATTGAGAGCTTCTTCAAATTGGATCTTATTTCTCCTGAATTCCCACTACCAAGGCCAGGAACAGAGCAGACTTAATGAATGTTGTTGAACAAATTATTTAATCACATTGATATTTATTTGTATTATCATATATTTTTGCTAAATCCAACATAAGTTATACAATGTTACCATTTCCATATCACATCAATAGTGGGGAGATGGCTGGAGTAACTAGGTCATGTGATTATAACCAGGGTTTATACTCTCCAGGGATTTGAAAAAAATTGTAATACATAAGAATTCCTCCTTCCTAGGTAATGTATGGAAAACTTATTAACAGATTTTTCTCACAGAATTTCCTGTCTCAGAACTATGATAGAAACAGGAAATAGATAAAAGTCGAGACTTAAATGGCAACCATGACAAGAGTAGGAGGGAGAGCCTAGATAGCCATCAAAACAGAAGGTCCATGGTGGATCAGAGCCTGAGGCTAGTTGAATCAAACACAAGCTGGACCATTTGTGAGAATCAGAATGTTTGGGGGAATTAAGAGATCCAAAAGAATGTATAATGAGGGATAGAGAAAATGTTTTATACAACATACAGAATTATCCCACACACAGTCTTATCATGGGGGAGCCATCCTAAAGCCATATGATTGCCTTCAATCCAAATTAAAGACATTGCCCTGTACAGCTTGTTTTGAACAGGAGCTGTATGTATTGTTTGGTGATTAAAAAAAAATGATTCAGAGTCAAAATATATGTAGATTTTAAGAACTAGAGTGGATAATAGGGTCATGTTGATGGCAGAGCCATGACATAGAGGAAACCTGGATTCCAGAGTTAGCAGATGCAGGAGAGCTTCTGTTGACCTAAACAAGAAGTAAATTTCTGTTCTGTTAAATCAATGAGCTGTCAAGTTAATTTGTTACCACAGCAAGCATGTTTAGTCTAACTAAAACAGAGAGAATATTAAGCCACTAATTAAATCTCAGTATTATATAGAATATATTCTATGGCCACAATGCAGTAAAATTAGGTATCAATAGTGTAAATATAGCTTGATCTTCCCATAAGTGTACAAAATAAATAGCATACTACTAAATATTTTTTATATTATAAAGAAAACTATAAAATATTTGGAAATAACTGGCAAAGGTTGTGGGACAGAGCTGGAGCATATAAATAATTTTTACAGTATTATAACCTTGAATACACTTATAGAAAACAAGAAAGATTAACAACAAAACTCTAAAACTAAAGAGGTTAGAAATTAGATGTGTTCCTTCTAAGATTAAAAACAAGTAATCACAATGACTCTTTGCATAGACTGGAAGTTTTGCCACCCATTATAAGAAAACAAATCAGAGGAGTAAAAATCATAAGAGAAAAGAGTATCATTTATTTAGGTGATTTGATCATTAGCTTGAAAAAATCAAGAATATGAACAAAAAAAAATAGAATTAAAACTGTAAAGGTGACATATATAAAGCATATAATGAAAAGCTTAAATTTATTAGTAAATAGAAGTTTAAAATTAGTGCAGCAAATATATATTACTTACAATTATCAGATTCACAAAAATTATAAAAGTGCAATAATTCCAGGTATACTAGGCAAGTTGATATTCAGAAACCCAGCGGTTATGTACCACTCAATCATATTAAGCATACAGATGCCTTATGACTCAAAAATCCTACTCCTCTATCAATGTCCTAGAGAAATCCTCTCTCAGGCCCATAACAGAACACATATAAGGGGGTTTGTCACAGTGTGTCTATAGCAAAAAGGAGTTACCCAGAACAAGGGAATGGAAATGTGAGATATTGTGGATGCATGCTATGAATTACCATGCAATTAAAAAATGGTCATATCTTAACAAAATAGCACTGAATGAAAAAAGTAAGAAATAGAATAAGACATATAGCACAATGTCATTTAGATAAATTTAAATGTATAAAAAATCTACTGTTTTGTAAGGACGCGTGCAAACAAAAAGATGAATACTGACCATGTTAGGGGAATGGGTGCATAATGGAAGTGGGGAATTGTAGTAAGATACTAGAAAAGAAGAAATGTTTTTTAATCCCTTTTCTTTCAAATCAGAATGTGCACAACACTGAAGTGGCATTTTGTCTTCCAATCAGTTTGTCTGTTGTTGTGCTACACCTATTCAGGTATTCACTGGATACGCCCCTTAACAAGTTCATTCATTCATTCAGGAAACATTTATAAATATTCTAGTATGTGTCAGGTATCAGTGATAAGTTTTCTGCTCTAGGAGGCTGTAGTACAGGCATACCTGTATAAGCTGCAGTATAGGCACTTTGCTTCATTGTGCTTTGCAGATATTGTGTTTCTTAAAAATTGAAGGTCTGTGGGAACCCTGTATTTTCAGATGATGGTTAGCATTTTTTAGCAGTAAAGGATTTTTTGTTTTGCAGTGATATAGATATTTACTATATAGCATCCTCTTAATTGACTCTGTAAATACCAGTATGCAAAACCATTCAGAGTTGAACAATAAACAGTTTCTGAGTCACTGTTCTTCTCAAAATGCCTTTGCTAAGAACTTTCACACTTGTGGTCTCATTTAATGGTCAGAAGAACCCCATGGAGTAGGGGGTTATTATCTGCATTTTTAAAAATTAAAAAAAAATTAAATTGAGATATAGTTAATTTGCAATGTTGTGTTAGTTTCAAGTGTACAGCAAAGCGATTGTTATACACACACGTATGTGTGTATATATATATAATTTTTTTCTTTTTCAGATTATTTTTCATTGTAGATTATTGTAAGATATTGAGTATAGTTCTCTGGTCTATACTGTAGGTCCTAGTTGTTTACTAGTTTTATATATAGGAGTGTGTATATGTTAATCCCAAACTCCTAACTTATTTCCCCCCCCCCAATTCGCTTTGGTAACCATAAATTTGTTTTCTATGCCGGTGAGTCTATTTCTGTCTTGTGAATAAGTTCATTTGTACCATTTATACATACATACACACACCACATCTCCTTTATCCATTCCTCTGTTGATGGACATTTAAGTTGCTTCCATGTCTTGGCTATTGTAAATAGTGCTGCTATGAACATAAGAATGCATGTATCCTTCTGAATTATAGTTTTCTCTGGATATATGCCCAGGAGTGGGATTGTTGGATCGTAATGTAATGCTATACATAGTTTTTTAAGGAATCTTCATACTGTTTTATATAGTGATTGCACCAAGACTGGATACTATGAAGCTCCTAGAGGAAAACATAGACAGAACTCTCTTTGAGATAAATCACAGCAATATATTTTTTTATCCGTCTCCTAGAGTAATGGAAATAAAAACAAAAATAAACAAATGGGACCTAATTAAATTTAAAAGCTTTTGCAGAACAAAGGCAACCATAAACAAAATGAAAATACAACCTATGGACTGGGAGAAAGTATTTGCAAACGATGCTACTGACAAGGGACTAATTTCCAAAATATACAAACAATTCATACAGCTTAATATCAAAAAAACAAACAACCCAATCAAAAAATGGGCAGAAGACTAAATAGACATTTCTCCAAAGAAGACATACAGATGGCCAACAGGCACTTGAAAAGATGCTTAATATCAGTAATTATTAGAGAAATGCAAATCAAAACTCCAATGAGGTATCACCTCACACCAGTCAGAATGGCCATCATCAAAAAGTCTACAAATAATAAATGCTGGAGAGGGTGTGGAGAAAAAGGAAACCTCGAACACTGTTGATGGGAAGAAATGATTTTTTTAAATTAATTTTTATTGGAGTATAGTTGCTTTACAGTGTTGTGTTAGTTTCTGCTGTACAGCAAAGTGAATCAGTTATATGTATACATATATCCCCTCTTTTTCTCATTTACTTCCCATTTAGGTCACCACAGAGCCTTGAGTAGAGTTCCCTGTGCTACACAGTAGGTTCTCATTATTTATCGATTTTATACATAGTAGTGTATATATGTCAATTCCAATCTCCCAATTCATCCCACCCCCGCTTCCCCCTTGGTATCCGTAAGTTTGTTCTCTAAATCTGTGTCTCTATTTCTGCTTTGCAAATAAGTTCATCTGTACCATTTTTCTAGATTCCACATATAGGTGATATTATACAATATTTGTTTTTCTCTTTCTGATTTACTTCACTCTGTATGACAGTCTTTAGGTCCATCCACATCTCTGCAAATGTCACTATTTCATTCCTTTTTATGGCTGAGTAATAGGATTTTTAAATTAAGGTATGTGCATTATGTTTTTAGATAGAATGCTATTGCATACTTAATAGGCTATGGTACATTGTAATATAATTTTTATATACACTGGGAAGTTGAAAAATTTGTGTGACTCTATTGTGGTATTCACTTTAGTGCAGCGGTCTGCAACCGAACTTGCAATATCTCCAAGGTTTTCCTGTACAAGTGTGTTTTTCTGTGGAGTAGATAAACAAGAACATATCAGATAGCACTAAGCCCAATGCAAAGAATTACTACCAGGCAAAGAGTGATGGAGAAGAATACTTTACATAAGGTACTTTCCTATTGTGGGAAAAAGGCCAGTGTTGGTGGAGTAACATGGAGGAAGGGGTGGGCAGTGTTGAGAGGGAGGTGAGGTACCAAAGTCTCATAGGTTTTATAGACCATGAGGAGGAATGGAGACTGTATTTCAGAAAGAAAAAGGAAAATGGAATTATTTTTAGATTTATAATCACCTTTGGGACCACCAATCCCCAGAAAGAATAGAAACTGATAGACTATTCTCCTAAGTCCCTAAGAAATATGACTCAGTGCATTGAAGTACAGATGGGCTGTATTCACCGAGAGGGTTCATTGTGTGTTTTCCTTGACTGGGGCATGGAGTACCCAGACACTGTATTAAACATTATTCTGGGTGTCTCTGTGAAGTGTTTCTAGATAAGATTGACATTTGAATCAGTAGATTAAGTAAGCAGATGGCCCTTCCCAATGTGGGTGGACCTCATCCAATCCATTGAAGGCCTGAATAGGACAAAAAATGAAGTAAGGGAGAATTCACCCTCTGCCTGACTGTTTATATATCTAGATAGATAGATAGATAGGAAGTAAACTGTGTGAACATTTCATACTTTAAAAACTTTCATCAGTCCTAGTTTTGTCAGATGGCTGTGGAAGAATTAGAGGTTTTTTTGCCCCTTGCATTTTCCCTTTTGATTAGGATAGAACAAAACTTCCTATGCTTTAAGAATTGTTTCCCAAATGAAATATTCTCTTCTCTATTGCTTTTGACATTTGTTGCTATCAGATCTCCCTTTTTTATGTGTATAAACTGCTTATTTGCTTTGACCTGGTTCTGAGTCAAGAAATTGATTCAGAAGGGCCTCTGCCTTTGGAAACGATATTGAATGAAATCATTATGCTAACATATGCTGAAATTTAAAACTGCAAATACAAGGGGAGAAAATTATCTTGCAGCTACTTCCCTTATTTAGAGGATAGGAGACATGAGACTGTATTTTAATAAAATGTGGTGTGTTTGCAGCTGGGACTGGAGCAAAATCAAGATACATTAGGAGAAATTGACATTAAGAGTACAATATAACAGATGGATGGAAAAATGAATTTTTATCAAGATGATCCATTAGTGTCCTGCAACCAGGCAGAGGAGAACAATGACCTAGAACAAAGCAAGAAGAATAATGTTTGACTTGTGTTTGCTTGTTCTAAAGGGTGACCTGTATTTATAATCTTTAATTCAAAATACATTTGTTTTGGTGTATTGAATACAGTTTCAACTATTGTTGTTTTTCTTTTTTGTGGGGTTGGGAAGGTGGGTGATGGAGATGGTTTGGTGCAAAGAGTTTACTTCATCAAATTAGATTAAATGAAAAGAGAGAAAACAAGCCCAGTAGAGTGAAGCCCTGACTAAATGGTGGAGTTCTTTACAAAGGAGGAGCATTAATCACCATCATGGGGGAAGCTGAGTAGCTCCGTCAACAACTATCAACCTCAAATAAGCTTGGGTAACTTTGGCATCAATATGTAAAAGCAGGTCTAGTGCAGACCTTGTTTTTAACCTCACGTTTTCTCTATTCCTGACTATCAATCTTCCTGTCTACTCTTTAATTGACCTCTGGAATTAATAAGTACTTATTTTTTTAATGGGAAGAAAGAAGAAAGGAAAAAGAAAATATGAACAGAATGTCCTTAATATTTCTTTACAAATTAGGCTGAAAATGTAAGCCAGTGGGGACACTATGCCAACTCATTCTGGAAAATTTGGAGTTTTATTTCAGATGAATTGCTAGGTTGCTTGTCTCACTGCCAAGGAATAAGTACCTTGAGATAATTCATTTGCCATGTCTGTTGCTTGTACCTATCACTTTCTTGCCTCTGGCTTATGTTAATAATATTAGCCTGGGAAGTGGAGGTGGAGGAGGAGAGAAAGTTCCCTCGATGTCACTTAGACACATCTAGAATCAGCACAATTGTAAGCCACATCCATATGCTTGGATTAAAACCCCAGCCTAAAGGAAAGAAATCATAAAAATCAGATCAGAAATAAATGAAAAAGAAATGAAGGAAACAATAGCAAAGATCAATGAAACTAAAAGCTGGTTCTTTGAGAAGATAAACAAAATAGATAAACCACTAGCCAGACTTATCAAGAAAAAAAGGGAGAAGACTCAAATCAATAGAATTAGAAATGAAAAAGGAGAGGTAACAACTGACACTGCAGAAATAAAAGAGATCATGAGAGATTACTACAAGCAACTCTATGCCAATAAAATGGACAATCTGGAAGAAATGGACAAATTCTTAGAAATGCACAACCTGCCAAGACTGAATCAGGAAGAAATAGAAAATATGAACAGACCAATCACAAGCACTGAAATTGAAACTGTGATTAAAAATCTTCCAACAAAGAAAAGCCCAGGACCAGATGGCTTCACAGGCGAATTCTATCAAACATTTAGAGAAGAGCTAACACCTATCCTTCTCAAACTCTTCCAAAATATAGCAGAGGGAGGAACACTCCCAAACTCATTCTACGAGGCCACCATCACCTTGATACCAAAACCAGGCAAGGATGTCACAAAGAAAGAAAACTACAGACCAATATCACTGATGAACATAGATGCAAAAATCCTCAACAAAATACTAGCAAACAGAATCCAACAGCACATTAAAAGGATCATACACCATGATCAGGTGGGGTTTGTTCCAGGAATGCAAGGATTCTTCAATATACGCAAATCTATCAATGTGATAAACCATATTAACAAACTGAAGGAGAAAAACCATATGATCATCTCAATAGATGCAGAGAAAGCTTTTGACAAAATTCAACACCCATTTATGATAAAAACCCTGCAGAAAGTAGGCATAGAGGGAACTTTCCTCAACATAATAAAGGCCATATACGACAAGCCCACAGCAAACATCATCCTCAATGGTGAAAAACTGAAAGCATTTCCACTAAGATCAGGAACAAGACAAGGGTGCCCACTCTCACCACTCTTATTCAACATAGTTTTGGAAGTTTTAGCCACAGCAATCAGAGAAGAGAAGGAAATAAAAGGAATACAAATCGGAAAAGAAGAAGTAAAGCTGTCACTGTTTGCAGATGACATGATCCTATACATAGAGAAGCCTAAAGATGCTACCAGAAAACTACTAGAGCTAATCAATGAATTTGGTAAAGTAGCAGGATACAAAATTAATGCACAGAAATCTCTGGCATTCCTATATACTAATGATGAAAAATCTGAAAGTGAAATCAAGAAAACACTCCCATTTACCATTGCAACAAAAAGAATAAAATATCTAGGAATAAACCTACCTAAGGAGACAAAAGACCTGTATGCAGAAAACTATAAGACACTGATGAAAAAAATTAAAGATGATACAAATAGATGGAGACATATACCATGTTCTTGGATTGGAAGAATCAACATTGTGAAAATGACTCTACTACCCAAAGCAATCTATAGATTCAATGCAATCCCTATCAAACTACCACTGGCATTTTTCACAGAACTAGAACAAAAAATTTCGCAATTTGTATGGAAACACAAAAGACCCCGAATAGCCAAAGCAATCTTGAGAACAAAAAAAGGAACTGGAGGAATCAGGCTCCCTGACTTCAGACTATACTACAAAGCTACAGTTATCAAGACAGTATGGTACTGGCACAAAAACAGAAAGATAGATCAATGGAACAGGATAGAAAGCCCAGAGATAAACCCATGCACATATGGACACCTTATCTTTGATAAAGGTGGCAGGAATGTACAGTGGAAAAAGGACAGCCTCTTCAATAAATGGTGCTGGGAAAACTGGACAGGTACATGTAAAAGAATGAAATTAGAACACTCCCTAACACCATACACAAAAATAAGCTCAAAATGGATTAAAGACCTAAATATAAGGCCAGAAACTATCAAACTATTAGAGGAAAACATAGGCAGAACACTCTATGACATAAATCACAGCAAGATTCTTTCTGACCCACCCCCTAGAGTAATGGAAATAAAAACAAAAATAAACAAATGGGACCTAATGAAACTTCAAAGCTTTTGCACAGCAAAGGAAACCATAAACAAGACCAAAAGACAACCCTCAGAATGGGAGAAAATATTTGCAAATGAAGCAACTGACAAAGGATTAATCTCCAAAATTTACAAGCAGCTCATGCAGCTCAACAACAACAAAAAACCAAACAACCCAATCCAAAAATGGGCAGAAGACCTAAATAGACATTTCTCCAAAGAAGATATACAGACTGCCAACAAACACATGAAAGAATGCTCAACATCATTAATCATTAGAGAAATGCAAATCAAAACTACAATGAGATATCATCTCACACCAGTCAGAATGGCCATCATCAATAAATCTAGAAACAATAAATGCTGGAGAGGGTGTGGAGAAAAGGGAACCCTCTTGCACTGCTGGTGGGAATGTGAATTGGTTCAGCCACTATGGAGAACAGTATGGAGGTTCCTTAAAAAACTACAAATAGAACTACCATATGACCCAGCAATCCCACTACTGGGCATATACCCTGAGAAAACCGAAATTCAAAAAGAGTCATGTACCAAAATGTTCATCGCAGCTCTATTTACAATAGCCCGGAGATGGAAACAACCTAAGTGCCCATCATCGGATGAATGGATAAAGAAGATGTGGCACATATATACAATGGAATATTACTCAGCCATAAAAAGAAACGAAATTGAGCTATTTGTAATGAGGTGGATAGACCTAGAGTCTGTCATACACAGTGAAGTAAGTCAGAACGAAAAAGACAAATACAGTATGCTAACACATATATATGGAATTTAAGAAAAAAAAAATGTCATGAAGAACCTAGGGGTAAGGCAGGAATAAAGACGCAGACCTCCTAGAGAACGGACTTGAGGTTATGGGGAGGGGGAAGGGTGAGCTGTGACGGGGCGAGAGAGAGTCATGGACATATACACACTAACAAACGTAGTAAGGTAGATAGCTAGAGGGAAGCAGCCGCATGGCACGGGGATATTGGCTCGGTGCTCTGTGACAGCCTGGAGGGGTGGGATAGGGAGGGTGGGAGGGAGGGAGACGCAAGAGGGAAGAGATATGGGAACATATGTATATGTATAACTGATTCACTTTGTTATAAAGCAGAAACTAACACACCATTGTAAAGTAATTATACCCCAATAAAGATGTTAATAAAAAAAAAAAAAAAAAAAAAAACCCCAGCCTATGAATCTTGATCAAATTCCCTGAAGAACTCTGGGAACAAAACATAGTCATGTAGCTAAAAGAAGGAAGGGGATAAAAAATGGCTAAGGGCTTTGAATAAAATTTTAAACCTGGAAAGAAATCTTTATTGATGATGTAATTCAATCTAGCCTAGTATGGAATTAAGACAGGCGAAAAGAGTCAAACTCAACTGGACCACTACATAGTGCCAGGTAATGTATTCAACTTTCCTTCTAACTTCCTCCATATGTCAGAATTTCAAGGGAGGGTTATTACTATGTCCCCACCTCTCAATTTTTCTAGATAAGGAAAGTGAGTCTCAAGTGTCAGGGATTTCCCAAGTTTTCTCAGCTAGTCAGGGATACAGTCCAGATCAGAATCCATGAATGTTGGATTCCAGTGCCCATGCATGGATATCTCCTATGTTCAGAACCATACTACCTTTCCCAAACAGCTGTGGTCATGACAGCAACATGAAATAATATTCCTAAAAATATATCCCTCCCACAAAGCTCTAGAATGCAAGATATTATTACACTATGAATTCTTCATATTGCAAAAAGACCATGAATTCTGGGGTTAGAATAACTGAATTGTTTTCGACCACTCACAACCAGTGTGCAACCATGTAAGTTACATATTCTCGGAGCCTCAGTTTTCTTATCTCTAAAATGGAAACAATATTTTTACATGCGTGATCTGACAGTGTTAGCAAAGCACATCTGCTGGCACAGGTGGTGGGGACTAGGTGGGCGGGGTGGGGATGGTGAGTGGAGTGGAAGAGCACAGATAAATGTTGGGATATGAGAAGGAGCGAACCAGCTGCACCAGAAAACAGATATCTCTGTGTGACAAGGTGCACTGTGTGACAGTAGTTCAAGGGTGCTGTTGAGAGGGGAGAGAACTTGTTTTCCACGACTTGTATTCGAGCAGGATCAGTACAGGGTAGAGTGCATATGAGGTGCCAAATCAACATGCCATGCTTGAAAATAAGTGCCGACTCTTACCCATCTGAGATAGTTGTGTCATTTTAGATTAGTGTTTAGTTAGTCTGAATGCGAGGTGGGGGCAACCAAATATATGCTATCTTCTCTGGCATAAAGATGCCTGAGTTTATTATTGGTATCAGGGAGAAGGGGGCGAAGGAACACCAAGGTCAGAAACTGGGAGGAGGCAGAGGAGATAAGGGTGGTCTCTTGCATGCACTTGGCTTCTGTACAGGAAGTCCTTTCAAAAGTGCTGCTCAGATTCTGTTTAGATGCAGGCAGCTGGGACTACAAATCTGTGGTATCTCTTGAGCAGCCTTCAACCCAGCATTGCTCATCATAATGAAAATATTTCCAGTGAAAAAATAGTCCTTATTGTTATGCATAGATGTTATTAATTGAATTCTGAGACATCTAAAGAAGGCTTATAATCCTCTTATTCAAGAAAGCAGGATTCTTAATGTTTGCAACTAAACCTGACTCATAACACAGTGGAACATATTAGATTCAGATGTGTGAACAGGTTACTTGAATGTTTTGGAAGCAAAACCTTTAGGAGAACTTTGGTCACAAGGCTACCTGGACCCAGATGGAAGTTTTATCGTCTGTCTCCCTGGGCATGTAAGCTGTATGGAGAACCAGTTTGGATATGCCAGGTTCTAAGCCACTTGAAGCTAACGCCATGCCTCTTTCATCTTTGTGTACCCCACAGAACCTAGGAGGCGCTCAACAAGAGATTGTTACATAAAGATGCTGCTACAGACTTGTCAGTATTTATGTTTTAGATGAAGAGAAATGAAATGTTTCCAAACAGGGGCTTGGGGTTGAAAAAAAAAAAAATCATTAAAGGGTTTATAGTAGCCCTGTATGCTAAATCTTTTTCCTCTGTGAATTAAAATTCCTCCAGATGCCTGTTATTGAAGAGTTTTAAAATAAGTTTTCTTATCACATGGGATTTCAGACCTTTTGTTCCTCTCTTCATTCCCAGCTCTGTTTGATACAAATGTTATGCTTCTGAGGAGAGGGAGGATTCGCAGCCTCAGAGCCAATGGAGTACAAGCTGCAATTAAAAGCAAACATTTCCACTTCAGTCACAGCCTGTGGGTGTTTTAAAAAGGCAAAAAAAAATATATATTAAAAATATAAATGTCACACTCTTTGGGATTTTGATCTATACATTTCATGTAGACCGTGTTCCTGGCAGAGCTTGGATCTTGAGGAGTTGATAAGGATGCTTCGCTCTTAAATTATGAAACAGACAGAGAATATCCTGCTGGGTGGTGAGCAAGAGAAGCCAGGCTCTGTTAAGCACTGAGGCTGGGAAGCCAAGGTGGAGGCAGGAGAAGAATGTTGATGGTCTTGAGCATGTGGGTCATGGCCAGGACCCAAAGAGCAGACAGAGCAAGAAGGCAATTCCTGCCCTGTTTCCCATATTAATTTAGCCTCTGACTGTAGTAGAGAGATTTTATAGTTAAGTTTCTTCCTTTTCCCCCAGCCTACATTTATCCTCCAATGCTTCCTTTAGAGGGGCAGAGTTGCTCACCAGATTGTACAGAACTTGAGGTGTACCCAACTTCCCTTTATTAATGGGCAGGATATTATGTTTTAAAAGACACCTGACCTTGTTTTGCTTCCCATTTCTACTTCCTGGGCATATTTGCATTGGGCAAGATATTAGCTTCTAGCCTCCAGGTCAGGCATGACTTGTCCTGTGGGCAGAAGCAAGCATCCAGATTTCCCACTTCCAGCTCCTGGTTACTTGGCTGTGGCTTATAGAAGGGGAATTAGAGTTCAATCCAAACATTGAGATGCAGGGCTGAAGCTTCCGAAAGACCCACCTTGATGCCTAAGCTTAGGCCTCGTGTTACGGGCTTAATTGTGTTCTGCCAAATTTCTATGTTGAGGTCTTGACCCCAAGAACTCAGATGTAACTGCATGTAGACGTAGGGCTCTAAAAGAGGTCATTAAGGTAAAATCAGGTCACTAGGGTGGGTCCAAATTTAATCTGACTAGTGTTATTATAAGAAGAGGAGATTAGGATACAGGCATGCAGGGAGTCAAGACCGTGTGAAGACAAAGGAAGAAGGGGCCCATCTGAAAGCCAAGGAGGCCGGGGTCCTCAGAAGAAACCAACCATGCCAACACCTTGATATTGGATTTCCAGACTCTAGAACTGTGAGGAAATAGATTTCTGTTGTTTTAAAGCCACCCAGTCTGTGATAATTTGTTATGGCAGCCTTAGCAAAGCTTGATTTTCAGTTTCCACCTACTCCAGGAGCCCTGCAGTAAGTAAGTTGTAATTATTGAATACTTGCCCGTTTCTGAGAAAAAGTGTATTTTGTTTGCCACTATGAGCTTGAGTTCATACGTCCTGTAGAAGGGAAAACTGATGGAATTGAGGCTCTGGAATTTGACTCCAAACCCTGCCTATCACCAATGATGGAAAATTACACAAGATCTTGCAGAAATATCAAGGCAGTCTTGGAAACAGATACTGGCAAAGGAAGATACCAAACTTTATAAGAAATAGCTTAGATTCGGGAGCGGGTGCGTTGCCCAAGCAACAGGTAGTAAATAGCTCAGGACAAAGGCACATGACTTTCCTCCAGCTGGATGCTGCTGCCCTTGTGACTCAGCTTTTCTTGATCCTGAACTCATGATCTCCCAGAGGCAATGTGCCTTGATGGTGAGCTCCTGCAATGGCCTGGCCTATCTCTCACATGACCCTTAGCTGATTATATCATGTATTTAAATATCTTTCCCACCCACGATAATAAGAATTAATCATAGGCTACAACTGTGAATTAATTCATTTTGATATCCTCTAGCACTTAAGTTCTCAAATAGTGTTTGTCATATTAAACTGATGAGCAAAGGAAAACAATGATGGACAGAGAACATGTGCACATAGATGAAAAGGATCAACTCTACATCCGTTAGATCTTTCTTGGATCTACAGGCTCCTTTGGAAGCAGTTAGGGTATGGTATGCAGAACTGCTGACCTTGAGGACCATGGAAACATTCTCCTAAATACTCTTATCAGTAAGAAAGCTTGTATTTCCTGACAATCCAAGGTTTAAAACAATGGACCAACCAGAAGTGTTCTGTTTCCACAAAGAGTAATATGTTGACAAACTTGGGTTAAATCTGTTTCTCAGGAACTTGCCAACTGAGTCATTATAGACAAGATTTTGACATCTTTCTGAGATTTGGTTTACTTTTTCATAAAATGGGAAGATAGTCTTTAATTCACAGAATGGAGGTAAAACTGAAATGAGAAGAAAATATCTGTTGAGAGCCTGAATATACCAATGGACAATGAATGGCCAGACCATCTAAAATTTCATTCAGACCCATAACCTGCAGCAACCAGCCCAGGAAAGGAATCCCTTATACAATAAATAGCCCAGGAAGCCAGGCTTCTAGAAGTCAGATTTCCAGGAAATCAGACTGCTGTCTCTAGTAAAAATACAGAAAGTCAAACAATAACTCCTGTAACAATTGATCCCAAATGAGCAAGACTTGATTAATAACTGCCAGCTTCCCTAATTTTTTACTTCTGTTTCCAACTCAAGACCAACCAGAAAAAGCCAAATATGCACCCCAACTAATCACACAGAGGGTCCCTCTTCTAGTTATCCCACCTACAGCTTCCCTGTGCCCACAGCCTGCAATCAGAGCATATTGAAAGACTTTCTTTTTTCTGCTATAAAACTTTCCCACTCCTCTGCCTGTTTTTGAATCTCTGACAAAATACAAGTGACAGTGGCTGACTCCCTTGCTATAGCCAGCTCTTGATAAATAGCCCTTTTTGTTCGCATTTGGATGGTGCTCATTTATTTCCACAAAGTAAACACCCCTATAATAGTGTCTGGCACATAGTTGATGTTCAAGTTATGAGAATTTCCTTTTTTTTTTTTTTTGCCACTCTAATTTTACCTTTCTCACATATAAAGTTGCACAACCTGATCTGTTTTTCATCTTTTTGACATCTTGTTTTTTGAAAAGATCAGAGATATTTTCTTTCTCTTCTAGTCTTTACTGAGGGGATGCTAGAAGCAGGAGAGTGGATAAAGTATGGACTTGGAGAAATTCTTCTTGGGATCTCTGACACTTACCAGAAAATTGGTTCAGAAAACTATACCTGCCCATGGACCACATAGCTATTGGAAAATAATCTACTTTTCCTTCTGGTTAAAAAAATTAAAAAATTATATTCATAAATACTGTAAGAAGAGCCAATCTGAAACTAAGCTATTCTGGTTAGAATCTATTTTGGCTTGTAAGGAAATGGAATAAATTACTATCTGATAACACTTCCCCTTTGCTATGTTTATTGTCCCCAAAGTTATTCAGTCCTATTTCAGCCTAGTCACTGGGAAAGAGAGTTGCTTTTACATTAAAAATTTCAAGTATACTTTTTAAAAAGACAGTGATGACATTGCTTTTCTTTTTTTTTTAAATATACTTTTTTTTAATATACTTTTATGCATGACGTAACATTTTCTTGGAAGTTCAAGATGTGTTAATTTGTGAAGATTTCCTAGAAATTCCACTGGAATGGACAATGAATAGATTGCCTATTTGTTCTCTGAGTATTGAAAAATTGCAAAATTTCTTACTGCATTATTCTGAATATTGTTTTTCAAAAAAGATTCTTTAAAAATATACTCGACCCCTAATGGTAATAATGAAACTCACATACCTAATAAATGGAAAACCCACTTTGTATAATTACCTTCAAGCCCCCACTATAAGGTGGGTATGTCCTTGGGGCATAGCTGGAGTAACATCATATACTACTCTCCTCTCATCTCCCCTCTTCTCCTCTCTCCTGCTCTCCTTTCCTCTCCTCTCCTCTCCTCCTCTTCTCTCCATTCCTCTCTCCTTGCCTCCTTACCCCTTCCCTCCCATCTCCTCTACCCCCATTTCCTCTTTTTGAAAAACTGCAGTGAGGGGAATGTAGGAGTAATGTTATAAGCTTCGACCAGACAACTGTGCTCCATTTACAAAGATGAGAGAAGAAAGAGACTAGGAAACTATTTGTTTGACTCTATCAAAAAAGGATGGCTGTTGCTAAAGGGCTTCACTTTGCATTTCATAGAACAAGTCTAATAACAAACCCCTGTAAGATCACACAAATGTGAAAATTGGGAGAAACAGAGTTCCAATAACTCACCATTCAGAGGCAAGTTCCCTGCCTCATAAAAATCAAAGGGAGCCCAGACTCAAGCAGGACTCATGTGACTGGAAGTCAGCTGACTAAGAGATTAATGATATACATGTAAATCCTGCAGCAAAGAATGATGCTGGCTCAGAGGAGTCTGTTGTTTCTGGTACAAAATAATCCCTTTAGAGCACTGCCCCTCATGGCACAAGAATGTATTTTTAGCCCTTCTGGTCCCAATTCTTATGTTTCAGACCAATTTTTTTTTTTTTAATGAAGAATTTGAACTTAGAGCATTTCCATTCCACCTTGCTTTGGTGAGCTATCAAGTTTAATCATCTCAGATATCGGTAATTTTTGCTGCCTAGAAACAAATAATTCTGAGAAGAGGGCTCTCTCTTGGGAGCTGACTGGGCTAAAACAAGTGAGAATTAGTGACAACTAAAATATCTGACCAATGAGGATGACAAAACACGGGTCACTAAATTATGCCTGACAGCAAAGTTTATTTCACATTTAGCATTCAGATTTTTCTAGCTCTTCCACTTGTAAAGGCATAACTGGAATATGAAACTAAAAAAAGTTGTGGGTGAAAATAAATTGGAATCTCCCCACAGCCTGATAGTTCCAAATCAAAAATAAGCTGTTTAGAAAATCAAAATAATCTGTTAGCGTGATTCTCTCTCCTGGCCTGAAGCTACCTAAGGTCAAGGGCTCTGTCTTATCATTGTTTTCCCAATGACCAATGAGATGATATGAAATGTCATATTAGGCTCTCATAAAATAGTTGTCCATTTGGAACCAGCCCATCACCCACTTTATTTGGGGCATTTTGTGATGGAAATGATTGGCTAAATGTTCTATGTCTGTAGTAGTCTCATATATATGAGCATATATATATATATATATATATATATATATATATACATATATATATATATATATATATTCTGTAGCTCATGCATATATTTAATTAGAAGTGTGGCTTATATGAATGCTGAGTTTTGACTCCTTAAAGTTTTTAAGTGTACAGTACAAGGTTATCAACTATAGGTCAATGTTGTACAGATCTCTGGAGCTTACTCATCTTGCTGAACTGAAACTTTATTATTGTTGCCTAGTAGTTCCCCTTTTTCCCCCTCTCCCCAGCCCCTGGTAACCATTCTACTCTTTGATTTTATGAAGGTGGCCCTCTCTGTCTGAGGGGAAACTTATAATAGGGAGGTTAGTGGGATGAGTTGCAGACTATTTTGCTGCAGTTGGTTGTGGGACCAGAGCTGGTGTTTGTCCTATCTTTCTTCCACTATCCATTCTAAATCTCTCACCTTCAGTAATCACCTCTACTGGGTTTGGTGGGTTACCTGTGTACAACCTAAACCTTCATTCTTCATGGGTCTCAGATCCTGATAACCATTCCCTTCTTGAGCCAAGATTGTTCCACTTGTCCAATCAGTCACATTTTGCAAGAGAGTACCAAGAGGTGCCCGCATGGATTACCCAAGATTGACACATATTCCTCTTTGCATCTATCCTGTAACAGGAGTCCTACTGCCTCCTGCTGATCGGAGTCAATTACCTGTGACAAGAGGTGACTCACTTTTGCCTGATGAGTCCTGGACACAAGAAACACAAAGTGCACAAGAGCCAGTGGTAGTTTGGAGTTCATTGTGATCCTTGCACCTCTTTGGAGGAGAGGACTTCTAATGCTGTATATCCCAGAGCTGGGGATCAAGGAAGTGTGACTCCCCCCACTGTGCATCGCTGGGGATGATAATAAAAGGGACCTCTCCTACCTCCACCTTTTGTTGTCTGGATTCATGTATTCTTCCTATTGGGGACGCAGGGCCATATTAAGGGTCTCTTATTTAATGTATGTACTGAATACAGGAGCATAGCCTCCTATCCTTACAAGGTGTTGTCTCCAAGTTAATGCATCAGTAGTGCCTTTAACATACTATTCCAACACCACTCTACCAGGCCGTCAATAACCGGGTGATTTAATCAGTAGACCCCGTGGTCCTGGACCCACTCCTATGTCTCTTTCATCATAAAGAGGCAAAATATCCTGCTTAGATGCTATGTTGTATGGGATTATATGTCTATGACTCAAGCATTCCATATTTTAAGTAGTGCTGAAAAATGACAATTTAACATAATGAACCTACTTTCTCATTTTTATCATTTTAATATTAGATAAAATTTATTGAATGTATGTCATGCTATAAGCCACATCCTGGGAACAGAACATAATATCTTATCCTCACAATGAAGGTACTATAATGAAGATATAAAAAGCAAGAATATTAGGATTAGAAGGACAAGTTCCAGCCATAAATCTTTCTCCTATTCACATTTTGACTTTGGGCAAGTTACTTAACAATTCTGAGCCTCAGTTTCCTTATTTTTCTTATTTTAGCCTGGGCTGAGAAATGAGACACTTAGGTCCCATTCCCAGTTTTGACCCGCACTAGCTTTGTGATCTTGGGATAAAGCACTTTAATCTTACTGCACTAACATTGAGCTCATTAATTTCTAAGGTCCCTTTGAGCTTCAAGATTTTATGACTTTTTTGATAGGCAATTTTTAAAATATTTCCTTAGGATAAAATATTTCATTATTAAAATTATATATTTGGTTTGTCAGAATCACCTTCCTGAGTTTCAACTTGTATCCAAAATGTGTCAGAAGCACATCTCTGGTCTGGATGGCTTCTGAAATGCCAGTTTCCCAGCTGATGTCCAGGAAGCTTGCTTTTTCATACTAGGTATAAATTTCTCTTACATGCCAGGAAACAGACTGTTTAGGACTCTGATTTCAGTAGGACAAGGTCGAATTATATAGTAACACCTGAGGTTGGAGTTGTCAGTTAGGAGATGGACTTTCCTTTAAAGTCTAGACTCTAATTCAGACTAATGGTGTGCCTGACTTATCCATCTCAGTAGGCTTGCTCAATTCCCTGCAGAAGTTTCTTGTTTCAGTTTCCAGAAACATTGCTGATGGGTGATTTATTTGCTGAGATGCATGATCACTCACTTGTTTTTCTGCTGATGAATGATTTATGACCATCCCTTATGCACAGGAAGACAGAGTTGTTTCACTCTTATATTATTTTTTGTTTTTATTTGCTGTTATCAGGTACACAGTAGACAAGTTAGGAAACAATCTCAGTGGTGATAGATGTGTGTTTGTATGTCTAGGATTGTGCAAAGTCAAAGGACCCATTTTTTTCTACCCATAATATTGAAACTTGTTGGGCCTCTTCCTGGGTCTTCTTGAGGGCACTGGACAATGAGGTTGAATATGGAGTTCACATATCCTAATTCCTGGGTTCATAATTGACACCTTCACTTTTTAGCTGTGGATTCACGGTAGCAAATGTTTACGTAGGGTTCAGTTTACGTCAGCCCTGATTCTAAGCACTTAACATATATTAGCTCATTTAATGTACTTGTCAACTCTATGTGGTATGTACTAACTACTATCATTGTCATTTTATGGATGAGAAAACTGAGCTATAGGCTTTAAGTAATTGTTCTAAAGTTGCACAGTAGAAAAATATTTGAAACCTGGTCTTTTGACACCCAAATCCATGTTCTTAACCATTGATCGCAAATCCATACAACATCAGGGTGGAAAGCATCTTAGATTTATGAATGCCAAGTGCTCCTCTTCATTTACCTTATCCAATAGGAAGCATCCCCAGCCTATTGGTTTCTCTAAGTACTAGGTCTTCATTTAATCTGTTTTTGTGTGCAAAGCTTGTTGGCACACACGTGCATGCACATACACACAGATACACTACACTTGTCAGTTGCTGTTATGAGTACACACAGCACATCCTGCCTGGTCTTTGTTATAAGAAGTAGACTTGAAACTCAGTGTATTTGTCTTATATTCTGGCATAACAAGTCACCAAACAATTAGCAGTTTAACAAAACAAATATTTATTATCTCATTTTCTGTGGGTCAGGAGTCTGGGAACAGCTGAGGGTCCTGTGCCCTATGGCCTCCTTAGCCTGCAATCAAGATGTCAGCCCAGTCTGGGTTTTCATCTGGAGACTTGACTAGGGAAGAATCTGTTTCTGATCCCACTCAGGTTGATGGCAGAATTCATTTCCTTAAGACTGTCTGACTACAGGCCTCACTTCTTACTGGCTGGAGGCTGGAGTCCACTTTGAGTTCCTAAAGGCTGTCCATGGTTCTCTGCCATGTGGGCTTCTTCAGAGCCAGTTCACAACATGACTGTTTGTTTCTCCAAGGCCAGCAGGGGAATCTTTCTAGGTCCAGTCTGCTAAGGCAGCGTCTTAGATAATGAAACAATCACAAGAGTGACATCCATCATCTTTGCCATAGTTCATTGGTAAGAAACAAAACAAAGGTATTGATTATAAGCCAAACTCAAGGGTAGGCAATATGCAAGGCCATGACTCATTGGGTTCATTTTTGGGTGCATCTGCTACGTCACTTTCACAAGCAGCCAGTCATTTCCCTACAGGCTAGCCTACATGGGAATCCAAATGATACTCAAATCATTACTTGATGAGTAATCATGGAATCCAAGAAATGGTAGAGAGATAATGATAATGGCCAATGTCTTCAAGCTATGAAGTTTCAAGCACTCTTCTCCATGTGCCTGTCACAGATACCTTACTGCCAAATGCTCTCATTCCAATGTCCTTTCCTCTGAACGTCCAGGGTAGATGACTTATTGGTGTCAATTCTCAGTCTCATTTGTCCATTTCTCACCTTTGTACTGAACATCCCTTCTCTGTTGGCTCATTTGTTAATTCAAAACCAGAATTTTTCACCTGGTGAGGTTCAAATTTTCTCAGGGAAAATCATGTTCCTGTTATGCTTCTTCAAATCTCCTTCTGAGACTCCCTAAAACTCTTGGGAAACCTGGCTGTCAATAGTGATTTACTTCTAGAGATGGCCTCACCCATGGCAGTTTCCCAAATTTAATCCTCAAAGAGTGATCTAAACATTTAGAAGGTGTCACAATTGTTCTGCATTGTGCAGGGTACACTAGTGCTAATTGTCTGTGTGTTTATGTTCCTAATGCACTTTGCATATATTTGCTGCTGTACTCATCACACATTCATGGAAAGGTAAACTTAAACAAAGACATTCAATACTTATTTGTTCTATGCTTCTCCGTCCTGGAGAGATTTAATTATTTTTTGCATTGTTTCTTTCACACTAAGCAACTTCCCTTACTTAATATGTAGGATCATAACACTTACTGAATTATTCTGGGACTGGTCCATATTTGAAGTATACAGAGATCAGGGGAAATTTCCTGCATTTTTTCTTCTTAGTCCATGGCTTGTGCTAGAATTGATAATGCACTTCCAGAGGATCTGAGGTTAAAACAACATTGTGTGTGAAACATTTTTAGTTCATCCCTGAGTAATTTTTATTAGAACAGACCTAAGCAAAAAAAGACTGTACAGGCCCTAGAAACAGGCTTAGGATGCTTTGAGAATGGAATTTCGGGTTCCCAGAACCCAGACTGTGGTCTAGAAGGGAACATGCAGGCCGGGAACCCACAGGCCTAGGATAGGAACACTGATTTCCTTAAGGTCATTTACTTGCAATGTTCATTTTCTTGATATTTTATCCTCCTGAGAGGTTTAAAGTTGGGCCAAGGCAGGGGCCCAGGCAACTCTCCAGCATTGCTTTAATGAATGATATCCTTATAGCCTGACCCAAGGCTCCCAAGTAAAGGCAGGTTTCCCCCCAACTCTACTTTCCTTGGGTTGAGGACTCTGCTTCCCTGAAACTCAATCCTCCACCACTTGAATGAAACATTCATCTCCCCTCCTTGGTTTGTGCATCATACTTCTTGTGCTTGGAAAGTCTTATTGTAACCTACTGACCCCTGATTCAATTAATGTTTCACTGTTCTATCCTCTGTCCCTGTATTAAATGGGTATAATCCAGAAGTGGATATAATTTTCACAGGGCTTGAAACAGCATCAAATAATGTTTGTTCTCACTGATAATTCTTTCAGGGAGTTACACTTTCCAACTCAAATGGAATCCTTTCTTTTGAGTACTATTTGAGTAGGACTTTTTCTATTTAAAGCAAAACAAAAAAGGTTACATTTCTTAATTGACTTATGTATTCTCCACTGCTTCCCCGAACACACCTCTGAATTGTAAAACCATCTTCTCTTCTAGAATCAAGTTTTTTTTTTTTTCTCCCAGGAATGCTTAAAATAACCCTTTTTCACAGTACATTCATCAAGTTGTGTCCTCCCTAAAGGTTAAAATTGACTGCTTAATTCATTTCTGAGAAGTTCATTTTAGGTCTCTTAGATTGGTCAACTCTGTAATAATGGACTTAAAATGGATATAAACATCCTGTGCTCTCACACCTACTCCGAATCCAACTGGTTGCTTCTTCCCTAAGGCCCTGAACTTTCTCTTAGCTTTGAACTCTAAATACATGCTGTTCCCTTGTCTTAAACATTTTCATTCTGATCCATCCTATCTCCATCACTTGGTTAACTTCCCTGCATTGTTGGTCCCAGTTTATAGTCTAATGCTTCCATCACTTCCCCTACCAGCCCTAGCAATGAATCTAGTACTCCTCCCAACCATCCCATGGGTTCCAGGGGTTGCTGTACTTAGTGAAATAGAAGAACTGACAGCCCTGCACTATGATTTTCTGACCTTTTGCCTTGTTTTCTCAAACAAATCATGAACATCTTGAGGCAGAGATTGTGGCTTATTCATCATGTTACCTCCATGCTCTTGATAGAGTTTATTAAATGAGTGAATGCAAATCTATCATATAGACAAGGACACCAAGAATCAGAAAATTTAAGTGAGCTCCTCATCTTCACACAATTGTAAAAAGTAAAAACAGGATATAAATCCATAGTAAAGGTTTTAGAGTTAGATTTTCAGCTGCAACATGCTATTCATGTTTTGCTTATTTATTTGCTATGGACTGAATATGTCTCCCTCAGTTTTATATGCTGAAGCCTAATCCCCAGTGTGATGCTTTTGGAGGTGGGAACTTTGGGAGGTAATTAGTGCCCGTATAAATGAGACCCCAGGAAGCTCACACCTTCCATGTGAATAACAGCAAGAAGACAGCCATCTATGAATCAGGAAGGAAGTGGCTATAAATGAACCAAATCTACCAGCACTTTGATCTTGGATTTACAACCTCCAGAACTATGGGAAATGCATTTCTGTTTCATATATGCCACCCAATTTATGGTATTCTGTTAGAGCAGACTGAATGAACTAAGACGTTATTGTTATGTAAGAGACAATCACACAATTTAGTGGTTTAAAATGACTGTGTGCCTTGGTGCTCCTTGGTGCCTCTCTGTCTCTCTCTGTCATCTCACATCCCATGGATTCTCCACTTGACTTGGGCTTAACAGAGTATGGTAGTATCTCTTCTTCTATTGCCGTTGGCTCTCAGGAGGTATGTTCAGGTCTGGCACAATGTTACTTCTGTTGTATTCTATTGGTCAAAGCAGTTGTAGGGCTCATTCAGATTAAAGGGGTTGGAGAAATAGGCTCTACCTTTTGATGGAGGAAGGCAAAGTCACCTTGCAGAAGAACATGTGTGATGGGAATTACTGCTATAGCCAATTTGGAAAATATAATCTGTCACAAACCATATAGGACCAGCTGAAGATATGAAGAGAAAAATACCTTTCCTCCTTCATTAAATAAATTTTCTTCACATAGCTTTATTATAACGTGCACATCATATAAGTGAACAAGTCATACTCCCTGCTTTCAAGGGGCAACATTCTAGCCAGAAGTGAGAAAAGTGGTTTGTCACTCAGGTTGTGTTGTGTAACAAAGCTCCCCAAAATTTGGTGGCTTAAAAACAGTTGTTTCTTTGGCTCATGGTTCTGTGAGTTGGTAATTTAGGCTGGGCTCTGGTTAGATGTCCATCTAGTTTCAGTCATGCTCACTTATGAGTTACTGGCCAGTTTTGATCAGGCAGATGACTTGGTGATCTTGGCTGGGCTTTCTCACTTGTTTGTGCGTTGGCTAGCTGTAGGCTATTCTACAATAACCCTGGCTGGAGCATCATGGTTCTCCACAAGATGATCTCTCATTCACTAAAAGGATATCCTTCACTTGTTTTCATAACAGAAATAGAAGTCTAAGAGAACAAGAGAGGGTGTGTGAGTCTTTCCAGGCATAGATTTGGAACTGACACAAAGTCACTTCTGTTGAATTCTTTTGGCCAAAGCAAGTCACAAGGCCAGCCAAGATTCAAAAGGTCAGGAAGTAGACTCAAGTTTTGTTGGGAGAAGGTGCAAGGTCACACTGCAAAGGACAGGGATACAAAATGACCATTATTTTTGGTCACTATACAATCCACCTGTGTCAATGCAGTGTGGGAAGTGTGTTGAGTTATGGGGTGCAGAGAAAGGATATTTTATGATCCCGAGGCATCCGAAGGGCATGGAGAATGGAAATAGCATAAGAAGGGATCAGGAAAAACTTCACTTAGATGTGGATTCTGAAGATGGATGGCTTGAGCCTGCATGGAGGACAGAGGGGATGACTATTCCTTTAACAAAGTGGTCCTCCAGAGAAGTGTACAAAATATTCAAGATCTTTATCTCTTATTCCTGGTTAGGTGTCAGGGAACAATCAGGCAAGCTATGTGGCCATGCTGATATACCAGTTAAGAAAATCAGAACCAGCAGGGATCCTGGAGATCAATTCTCATAGACTTGAAGACTGGAAATGAGATAGGCTTGTCCCTGTGTATTAGTCTGCCAGGACTGCCACAACAAAATACCATAGACTGGGGAGCTTAAACAACAGAAATGTGTTTTCTCACAGTTCTGGAGGCTGAAAGCCCAAGATCAAAGTCTCAGGAGGTTTAGTTTCTTTTGGGGCCTCTCCATGGCTTGTAGTTGTTGCCTTTTTGCTATGTCCTCACAGTCTTTCCTCTGTGCTTGTCTATGTATTAATCACCTCTTTTTTATAAGGACACCAGTCAGATTGGATTAAGACCACCCTAAGTACCTCATTTTAATGAATCACCTCTCTAAAGGTCATATCTCCAAATACAATCACATCTGAGATAATGGGGGATTGAGACCTTATCATATGTATTTGGTGGGGGTGATCACAATTCACCTCACAAAACTATGGTCACATAATCAGAGGTGAATCTGGAAGTTCGGGCTTTTCTCCATGAAACATGTAACCTCTTGGCTTTTAGCTGAAAATTGCTTCTCTTCTGCTTCCCAGATGACTGTTGTTCCTAAAAAGAACACTTGCATCTAATCATGTCCCTTGCCATGTATTCTGCCATCTTCTTCCTTGGGGATGCCGCCAAAGTCAATAAAAAGGCAGAGGAAACTCAAACAGAGCCCAGAGGTAACAGATGACCTGGTGCACAAACAAACTTGTTAGCTGTTGGCACATGTGAGGGATATTATCTTTAAATTAGTTGGGAAAATTAATATTACTTGCTTGCTTTGCTCACCCTTATCATCTGCTCTGAGAATCAGCAGGGACAGAGCCACCGTAGATAATATTTTTTAATTAAAAGGAAAATAACTTCTTGTGATTAATCTACTTCTTTGGGGACTTGATCCAGAATCTCATAAATGTAAAATGGAGGAATCTACCAGTTTCCTGACAGACTCCCTCCCCCTCAGCCAGCTCAGGAGTAGGGTAGGAGAGAACACTGTAAAAACAAGACAAACCTCAGCCTGGCCTGATGTAAGCCACAAGATCAGAAGCCAGTCTCCAAGAAGAAACTGGAATGTCAGCTGAGGCAGACTTCCTGGCAAGGAAGTCTTCTCCCATAATGTTCAAAAGAGCAGGTGTTGGTAGCAGAAAGTCTTAGGTAAATGTCATGGGT
The DNA here is from genome assembly GCF_949987515.2 of Delphinus delphis. Lineage (NCBI taxonomy): Eukaryota > Metazoa > Chordata > Mammalia > Artiodactyla > Delphinidae > Delphinus > Delphinus delphis. The sequence goes on along the minus strand of NC_082687.1, from coordinate 98,022,126 downwards.
CTGCCACTTATTTGAGACCCTAGGAGAATGTCTGAAACTCAGTTTCCTCACCTTTAAAATGGGGCTAGATAAACATCTATCTCAAAGAGAACATTTATGCAAAAGAAGCGCTGAGCTCTGGAGCCAGATTGCCTGGTTTTGAATTTGGAAAACTTTAGATCACAACTTTCTTGTGATCTTAAGCCAGTCATTTAAACTCTCTGTGCTTCTGTTCCCTTTTGTGAAATAGGGATGATAAGAGGGCCTGTCTCACAGGGCTGCTGTGAGGACTAAATAAGTTTAAGCACATCAAGTATGGGGCATGGTGTAGTAAACACCAAATGAACATCTGCTCTTACAAGGCCAGTGTTAGCACACACAATGTCTTCTGTGGTTGTTACAAGTAAAAAGAATCTTAGTGATGAAATCAGTCTCCATTTTAAAGATGGAGAAATGGAGGTTTAGGAAGAAGAGACTATCCCAAATCATAGATCAAGTTATGGGCAAAGCTGGGTGCAGGATGCCAGTTTCAAACCCAGAGCCAGAAGTTTGTACAAGTGCGTGGTTTTGGAATTTCTGTATGCTTTATTCTTCTAACAATCTGGAAAGTCCACTTAGAGCAGCAGAGTTAGCCCCAGGCAGCATTGCAAGAGGACTGAGAGTTGATATAAGGTCTAAACATCCTTTTAGGAGACACGGAAAGGCATTCGTTAGTGGGGGAAATGACAATGTCACCCACACTCAGTTGTCATTTTCTCAGGCAGACTCAGGAGCTAGCTCTGATCCTCCTCCAGATGTGCCCAACTTTGACCCATGAGGAACTTTTTCATATGCTACATTCTTATGACTAGGAAAACCCCTATATCCCTAAAAATGTTACTCATCTTTCAAGCTCCAGCCTAAGCTGTGAGTATCCCCAAGAGCCATCATAAATAATGACAAATCTGATCATGTTATGTGTCCTTTGCTCAAAATCCTTCAAAACACTGGTATTTTCATTTGGGATATTTTCAAAGCAGATTCTAAGACAAGGGTGTTAATTCAAATAGTTTATTGGGATGAACGTGAGACAGGGTAGGGAAAAAAGCCACAAAAGAGTGTCTTGAAGAATAGATTATCACTGTGGGCAGTTGGAGTTTAATCATTCTTGCACTTTGAAGAAACTTGTGTAATATGCCTCAGAACTGTCCCACCTAGGGTTGGTGAATCTGGGTGTTTGTTGACCATTTCCATTCCTTGTTTGTCAAGGGTTGCCCCTGGGTCCATTAATCCTCTGGCACATGAAAGCTGGATGTGGATTAAGCATATTCCATGGTGTAAGACAAGGCCCTCAGGCAGCCTAGCAAAGAGAAACAGGCTTTCAGGGTGAGGTGAAACCAGCATGGATGGTGACTTTACCTGTAGTTGCAGGTGAACATGGTGCAAAGGCATGAGAGGCAGGGAAACCCCAGTGTCCTCCTGGCCTATGAGGACTTTCACTCAGCCCTCACCTCTTTCTACACAGACCCTGCCCCTTATTCACTATTCTCTGGCAGCATGCTCTTCATCAAAAATGCCAAATAAATCCCCATATCAGGTCTGTCTTTGTTTGCTAGGGCTGCTCTAACAAAGTACAACAGACTGGGGGGAAGGATGGGGTTCAACAACAGAAATGTATCTTTTCACATTTCTGGATTCTAAGAGCCTGAGATCAAGGTGTCAATAGGGTTGTTTTCTTCTGAGGCCTCTCTCCTTGGGTTGCAGATGGGGTCTTCTCCCTGTGTCTTCACATAGCCTTCCCTTTGTATATATCTATATCTATGTCCTAATCTCCTCTTCTTATAGGTGCAATGGTCCTATTGGATTAAGGCTTACTCTAATGACTTTGTTTTAGCTTAATTATCTTTCTAAAGACCTTATCTTCAGATGCAGTCACATTCTAACATACTGGGGATTAGGACTTCAACATGCAAAATTTAGGGTGCTACAACTCAAGCCATAACAGGGTCATTGTAATTTATGATTCTTTTGCCTGGGACATTCATTCCTCATATATTTATATGCCTTGCCCCTCATTTTATTCTTGCATCTGCTCAGATATGCTTCATCAGAGGAAACTTGCTGATCATTGTTAAAATAGCAATTCTGGTTTCTTTTTCCCTTTCTTTCTCTCTCTCTCTTGCTTTGTTTTTTTCTTGATTGTTTTCATCATTGACCTTATAGACACACATACGCATTAACTGCTTTACTTCTGTCCTCCCTACTGTAAGGTAAGCTCCCAGAGGGCAAGGGTTTTGTGCATCTTATTTACTGACATATCCTAAGGGCTTCAAGCAATGCTTGTCTCTTACTGGGAGGTCAACATCTATTCTGTGAATGAATGAATGAATGAAGTGCATCTCATCCTCTGTGGCATCTTCCTCAACTTTGCTCCTCTGCACTTACTGTTCTGGAATTGATCAGTTTACAGTCAGTCCCATTCATGAATCCCTTGGAAGTTTGAAACCCCTTGTTTCCACTTTGAATCCCCAGAAACTAGTAGCTTGCCAGGCACTCAATACACATCCAGGAAACATGTGTGCATATAATTGTTAATATTCCAACAATACTGCTTATTATACCATGCTGTTATTTTATAAGGGCTCACATGAGAAATATTTTTCAGAATTTGTAGCAGGATAAAAAATGTAATTTTGTCCTAAGAGGAATTTACCTATCTCTATTTTTCCTATGAAGAGAACTATGTTAGATTTTCTTCTGTGTTCTATCTGCAGGGAATTGCAAAGCCAAATCTGACACATGATTAAGATAATGTTATTAACACTTGTGGTTCAAATGTTTTCCTTCTCCATCTTTCTTTAGTCTTGAGTTTGTTTTTCTGTGTTTAGAATATATTTAGGATTTTCTCAATTTTTAAGTCACTCCCAATATATTTCAGAAAGAAGTAAGAAATGAATAAAATATATAAATTAAAAAATGGGACTACATCTGCTTAGCAGACTTTGAGTAGTCTGGTGATGGGGAGAAGGGAAGATGGGTGAGGGTGAGGTCTGGAGAGCTTTCAGAAAGAAATGGGGCAGGTTAAAAAGTGCAACTACGTCTGTTTAGCAGACTTTGAGTAGTAATGGTGATGGAGAGAAGGGAAGATGGGTGAGGGTGAGGTCTGGAGAGCTTTCAGAAAGAAATGGGGCAGCTCTTCTTGGGGCCCCTCTGTGTACTATAACATCCAGAGTTGAAGAACATGCAGAACATTACGGTGAGATATGGAGAAGGACATGCAGACACTGGGGAGATTTCTATCCATCAAATCACTCAGAATGTATACTCTGAAACATACTTGGAAATTGAACGCAAATTAAGGCCAGTCATACTGCTCAGAAATCAGAGCCTTTGGGCTTCCCTGGTGGCGCAGTGGTTGAGAGTCTGCCTGCCAATGCAGGGGACACGGGTTCGTGCCCCAGTCCAGGAAGATCCCACATGTCGCGGAGCGGTTGGGCCCGTGAGCCATGGCCACTGGGCCTGCGCATCCAGAGCCTGTGCTCCACAACAGGAGAGGCCACAGCAGTGAGAGGCCAGTGTACCGCAAAAAAAAAAAAAAAAAAAAAATCAGAGCCTTTTGAAAAATAGGATTGAGTTTCAAGCTTCCCAGGGTTTTGTTATTATTATTGCCTAATACTGCATTTTTTTCCCCTTGGAGTCATGGAATTTTACTGCTAGATGGGGATCTATCCCAGAGATTCTGTACCTGGATTCCATGGGTAGCTGTGGGATTGATATACGGGCTTTATGAAATCTGTTCCCCAGTGATATTATGTGCAAAATGTGCACTTTTCTAGACTCTACAGTCTTCTCTGGATTCTCAAACAGCTCTGTGATACTGTACTTCTCCCCACCTCAACCTCCCTTTGATAAAAATATTGACTGGCACTGAGTATATTCCTTCTTGTTTAGAGGTGAGGAAGATGAAGCCCAGAGGAAGATAGTGACTTTCCCAAGGCCACAGCTTAAGCTGATGCCATAGCTGTGCCTGAAAGCAGATCTAGCTCCTGGTTCCAAGACTAAGATTGTTACTATTAAACTGCAATACTGCTTGTAAGTCAGAGAGCTGGTGCTTCTGTGATGAGGTGATTTTGCCCCTCTACATACGCCCAGATATCTGAGGTATCAGGGCTTTCCCTCAGCATCTAGATAGCTCAGAGGACCTCTGGACCCAGAGCAATCTTAGCTTGGGCTGCTATGACAAAAAAACTTAGACTGTGTGACTTATAAACAACAGATATTTATCTCTTATAGTTCTGGAAGCTGGAAGTCTGAGATCAGTGTGTCAGGACATTAAGACCCTGGAGAGAGCCCTCTTCTGGGTTGCAGACTACTGACTTCTTTTTGTATCCTCATGTGGTAGAGAGCTGAGAGAGTTCTCTAGTGGTCTCTTTTATAAGGGTGCTGATCCCATTCATGAGGGCTTTGCTCTCATGTGCTAAACACCTACCAAAGTCCCAATTTCCTGACACCATCATATTGCGGGTTAGAATTTCAACATATGAATTTTGAAGGACACAGATACTCAGAATGGTCAATAGGAAGAAACTTCTTTGGGAATACCTTTGTTGCAGGTATTTGGGGACTTTTCTGCCTCCCAGAGAAGCAAACCTCATTTGCACAGGATGCTTGAGAAGCAAAATGCTTTCCCTTTCTAGTTTCAAAGTCCATATTTCCTGGCACCTGGGACGGTTGGGTTGCACTGGCTGAAAAAGGGTTGTGTCATGCTTTTACAGTCATGTTTTGGAGACAATCAACAGAGGCAAGTTTTCACAGTAAATTTATGTCTAAAAGAGACACTTCCCTTCTTACAGCTCACAGTTTCACAAAAAGGAAGAGAACAAGGTCTCTGTGCAAGTTGCATTTGGGTGACCAATTTCCACTTTGTTTCTCAGGTGAAACCAAGCCAAGGATAAGGAAATAAGGATGATATTTAGTTGAAAGACAGACTGAGGTAGAATCCATATTAACTGTCAGTGAAGTAAAGTGCAGGCAGAGAGAGTTATATGTCCTCTTCTGTCTTTTAAACATAATTCCATGGTTGGCAAAGACCAGAGATATTATTTGTGTTTAATTTATATGCTTACCTTGGGGAATGATAAACTCCCTTGATTTGCTCTTGAGATCTGATTTGTATTTGTGCCCCTGAGCCATCAGATATGGCAAATGAAGAAGGATTTGAAACTATTGTCAAGTTCCTTGTGAATCTTGGTTTGAAGACATTATGCCTTGTGTTTTGGAGCTGTTGGGATATTAAGCTTGGGACGTGGGAATTAGGAGCTCAATTCAGCATTGACTCAGCTTCTACTTTGTTTAAAGGACTCTCCTGAGCACAGGAGCTTTAAGGATGACTCACACTGCTTCTGTTCTGGAGAAGCTCATGATCTTGTGGGAAGGATGAACACACAGTACGGAAATACCATGCAATCTAGTGACTTCAGTGATAGAGACCTGCATAGGGAATTATGGCCAGAGAGGGGACCTAACCCAGTGTGGGAGGGACCAGGGAAGTCTTCCCTGAGAAATGATGCCAAACTGAGTCTAGAGGATGATAAGGAGGTAGGTAAAAGCCTTACAGGCAGAGGGAGCAAAGGAAGCACAGACACAGAGGTGAGAAACCATAGGGTAAAGGTAATAATTCTAAGGAATTTCATGCTATGGGAGGGCAGGGATGTGAGGCAGGAGAGGGAAGAAGTTGAGGACACAGTGAGGAGTAATGGTCTTCACCTCCTCCAGTAACATGGGGAAGTGAACATCATTAAGCTTGGAAATTATGTGGAAAGATTTGAGTTACAAATATTATTCTGTTTGATGGGTTGGAAGGGGAGAGACTGTAGACAAGGAGATCAGTTGAAATTCACTGAGGCCTGAAGGTCTTAATGAGAGTCAGAGGTCACAAGAATGGAGGAAAAAGAAACACACTGACAGATATTTCTAGAGTAGCATCAGCCCATCTTGAGCTAAAAGAGAATTGTAGGAGTTATTTTCTGCTCCAAGATATAGGAAAAGGGAACTGAGGAAAATAGATAAAAAGCTTGATTCTCTAAAGCAACTCTAAACCCCTCTGTGTGAGTTACTTAAAAGGTTCCAAAGGGCTGTTCTCTTGGTATGATATTGCTGAGATAACTAGATGAACTGGCTGGTCCCTAGAAGAAGTGATTTTTTTTTCCAAAAGTAAAGCAGAACCACAGAAAAGGCATACTCAAAAGGCCCTCCTACTGCAGAACCTTCTGAGAGATTAGGCCTGTAGGAACTTCTACAGAGAGGCTTACAGACAGCAGGAAGGGGCCTATGGCTGCTTCCCAGGAAAAACTACCAAGAGGTGGTACAGAATGTCAAGGATGGATAGAATACACAATTGGGCGTACCCACCAACTGGACCAGTGTGCTGTCCATTCCAGGAGAGATAAGTGAATATCCTTTGCATTCAGTTCCACATCAATTTCTTCTTCCAAAAACCATATCCTGAGAATTACTTGGTGCTAGGCCCTAGGATAAGGGGTGCTTCAAAGACAAAAGGCACAGAATCTGCCCTTAAGAAGCTGAGAATCTGTCTTGAATTTTATTTTTAATTTTTTTTTATAGTAGTGTGTATGTGTCAGTCCCAATCTTCCATTTTATCCCTACCCCCCAAACTCCGGTAACCATAAGTTTATTTTCTACATCTATAACTGTACTTCTGTTTTGTAGATAAGTTCATTTGTAGCCTTTTTTAAGATTTCATATATAAACAATAATATCATACAATATTTGTCTTTCTCTGTCTGACTTACTTCACTCCATATGACAATCTCTAGGTCCATCCATGTTGCTGCAAATGACATTATTTTGTTCTTTTTTACGGCTGAGTAACATTCCATTGTACATATGCACCACATCTTCTTTATTCATTCCTCTGTTGTTGAACATTTAGGTTGCTTCCATGTCCTAGCTATTGCAAATAGTGCTACAATGAACATTGGGATGCATGTGTCCTTTTGAATTATGGTTTTCTCTGGATATATATGCAGGAGTGAGATTGCTGGATCATATGGTAGCTCTATTTTTAGATTTTTAAGGAACCTCCATATTGTTCTCCATAGTGGCTGTACCAGTTTGCGTTCCCACCATGAAACTCAATATCAAAAACGACAAACAACCCAATCAAAAAATGGGCAGAAGATCTGCCTTGAATTTTAGCCTGGACTTCAAATTCTGGTAGAAGATGTATTTGTTAAGGTAATACTAGCTGTTATGACAACAACAACAAAACAGGTTATAGTGATTGCACATGATAAAGTTTACTTGTGACTCACAGATCAATCTAGTGTGGCTATCCCAGGCCAATGTGTAGCTTCCTGTGTAGTGACTAGAAGCACTGGGGTCCTCCCATCTTGTGGCTTCACCATCCTCTTCACCACATAATTGGAAGATAGAGAAAAAGTATGGGGAAGGCATAACACGTCTCCAGATCCTTGTCCTGGAAGTGACACATATCACTCCTGTTTGCATTTCATTGGTGAGAATTAGTCCAAGTGCCTAAGATGCAAGGGGAGGGGGGGTGCTGGTAAAAAGAGCTGTGCTGAGCTGCTGCTTTCCAGCAATAGCAGAGACTTCACGGTCATATGATGTAGACCTTTACAGAAAAAAGTTTGCCAACCACTGAACTAATGGAAGGTACATCATTGTGGAACAGCTTGGAATACTCTCACAAATCTTTGTTTTCTTTTCACTAAACTCTCACTCAACTTGATTTCTCACTTCCACAATTATCACTTTTTTTTTTTTTTTTTTTTTTTTTTTTTTGCGGTACACGGGCCTCTCACTGTTGTGGCCTCTCCCGTTGTGGAGCACAGGCTCCGGACACGCAGGCTCAGCGGCCATGGCTCACGGGCCCAGCCGCTCCGCGGCATGTGGGATCTTCCTGGACCGGGGCACGAACCCGTGTCCCCTGCATCGGCAGGCGGACTCTCAACCACTGCGCCACCAGGGAAGCCCCACAATTATCATTTTTGAATAGCCTTCTTTGTTTCTTCCTCTTGCAGACTAGTCCAAGTCTCATAGACCTACATGTGTTTCTTTCATAATATAAATCACAGGTTATATAATTATTCATTTTCTTGGTGATTATTTAATCAAGATCTGTTTTCCCCACTAATATAGCCCTGATTATATGCCTGGCATTATTCTAAGCACTTTACACATATTAACTCATTTAATCCTCTCAATAACCCCAGTAGGTAGGTACAATTATTATCTCTGTTTTACTGACGCGGACCTGACATTCCGGGAGGTTAAACATCCTGCCCAAGGTCATGAGAAATATCACTCAAGCATAGTCAGGAAATAAGTGATGAAGCCAGGATTTGAGCCTGAACAGTCTGGCTCTAAGACCAGCTCCTAGAATACTGCATGGCACAGGGTGAGTCTTAAACATATGCTTGTTGAGGGGATGAATGATATAGCATTATAAGTCAATGCTGTTCCAGAGAAATCAGCTAAGCACTGGGCTGATTATGTGGAGTGGATCAAAGGAAACAACACATACAACCTTCATCTTTTTAATTTGACTCAAGACCTTAGAATAATAAACAAGAGAGCAGATACCTTTTCTTTCCCATTGTCACTTGCTGCTATTAAGGACTGATCCTCCTGCCACTCCCCACTTGCCAACTGTGAGCTAAGATCATGCCTCCCCAGCTGTCCTTCTTGGGTTTCTGATCTGTGCATTTGCAGTCAGGTGCTCAAAGCAGTTCCCTTTTACCAAACCTCTTTTCCTCCCGCAGACTCAGTTAAGCTTCTGAAAGCATGAAAGCAGCTAAGCCATTACCCAAACTGAACATGAACTCGAAACTTCAGGAGATTCACCCATCACTGAGCAGCAAGCCTCCCTGGGCTTCCAGCTGCAGCAATTTTGTGAAGTCAGCACAGTATTGCCCACAGGGGGCACCATATTTTATTTTTCAATCAAGCATGGTACCATCAGGTATTGCTTAAGTGGCTCAATATCAACACTTTTCCCCCAAATAATTTATGAACTTCATGTGTGCGAAGTTTCCCTGTGTGAAAATTTGTCAGTTATCAGGATTTTCCAAAGCCCTGGTTTTCTTGTTCTGAATGACATCAGTAGTTTCTTCTAACTGTGATCTCTTGGGACCTGTTCTGCTGGAAGATTTTCAGTTTCTATCTATCTTTTAGCCATAAATCACTCTTATGACTCAAGATTAAAGCAGCCAGAATCAACCTTGGGCACACAAGACACAGATCAGGGTTGGGCGGGTTGTCTCATAGTGTCAGGTGTTTGGTTGATAGTATTCAGGTCTCCTCACTTGCAAGTTGGTGGTGCAATTCTGAGCTGCTTTCAGACCGAGCAGTCTGTGAAGTGCTGGCTACATGGAGTCAGGTAATATTTCCTTTCAGGTTGCCACTCTGCTTGGTTTTTCAAAAGCGTGTTACTTCTAGCAGAAAGTTTCTTATTTTCAACATGAACTCTTAATTTGTAAATGAATCTGACTTTCATAGTGAGAATTTCTCATCTTCCAACACCCTAATGTTCATGAGACAGCAGCAGCAGGGACCTGGATTTTGACAGTTCACCTCCCTGGAGTCGAGCTGGTTCAGGACCAACTTCTGAGTCCTATGCATCACATAAGACTGATTTCATTCGTCATCTATCACAGCTGGACAGACCCCGAACTGTGAAGTGCTTCCCATACATTGTGTGAATTTAATTTTTGGTAGGATAAGAGTGACGTGTAACATCCTCAAAAATGTAGCATGTGAATGAGAAAGGCAATTTCCAGTTGCCATAGACTTCTTCTATCTATTTTTCAGAAGCATCTAAACTAGGATGGGGAGGCCACATGGGGCAGCATCAGTGTCAGTCAGGAGGCAGAGGGACTGAGGAGAAAATGTGGACAAGAACTTTTCTTGTGGTTTCTGTGGGAAGGATTGGGTGAGGCAGGGCAAACAGGTTTAGGATTAGCTAATTTGAACAATCTCAGGGCACTCTGGGGCATGAGGCTGCCCTTTGCTATCTGGGGGTTATTAGGGCAGGGAAAGAGTGACCTGGAGTGTAAGATCATGATAGAGGAGGTAGTTGGGTAATATGAATTCTGGATTGATTGGTTTGCTTATATGAAAGGAACGGTCCCACACAAGCTCTTTACTATCTCTAGGAATTGACTATCCTGGGAGGGGTGGACCCTCCAGTGTCAGCAAGGCCCCAAGATGTCAAAGCATCAAAAATATAGTCAATAAAAATACATGATTAATACAGAGAAGTGATTATTCATATTTTTCTCTCAAGGAAAATCTGGTTCTTAGAATTTAATTGGCTTGAAGAGGTTCAGACAGTGAGAAAGAGGGAAAAAACGTGGAATTCAGACTGGCAGACTTTCCAATCTGCTATCAGCAACAGTTGTCCTCTTTGTTTATATCAAAAGTACTTCTCATCCATGAACTATTCTACTCAAGACACTCTTTAGTAGCAAGAGAGAGAAACCAGACTTGAATTAGCTGAAACAAATAAGACCATTTATCGACCTCTGTGGTGGGAAGGGCAGGGTTGTGGGTGTAGAAGACTATAATAAGAGCTCTCTCATTTTTCACCTTTGCTTCTCTCTGCATCTGGCTTCAATCTTTCTTCTTGCAGACTGCCTTTCTCCATAAGGCTGGACTCAAAACTTCTAGAAGTTTCTTACATCTTCTGCACTTGAGTGGAAAGAGCCCCTTCCCTACCATGGAAGGACTGTGATTGGCCTGACTTGTGGCTACTCCATGGATGAATTCTTTTTACCCAGAAGTGGGGTACTATCATTACACCATCTTGGGTCATGTGCTCATTTGGACATGGAAGGGGGAAGAGAAGGAATATCAGTCATCAGAATAAGTAAGGGGGTGGTGGTCAGACTAAAATATGAAAACTGAACTCCACTCCCCAGTGAAATCCTGAGAAACCAGCTGAAGAAGGATATAGAGATCTAGCTGCTTTTTTTCCTAAAGGATCATAGAGTCACCTAAAATCCAAGTTAGGCTAAACTTTAGAAATTTATCACATTCAATCACTAATTTTTCAGAGGAGAAATCTGAAGTTTGGGGTGGAGGGGCTGGGGATCCACCTATGGTCAAGTGCTTGTAAAACAAGTGAGAAGCAAAACTAAGAGTAAACTTGTAACTTCTGGGTGACATGTTCATCATCTTTACCATCACACACTTGGGGAGATTTATCTTTTTCTTAAATACTTTAGAGGTTTGTGTGAATTTGTTATACTTGACTCTAAATGACAAAAAGGTCAAAGAAGGGAAGTTATAAAAGAGAAAATTCAGCTGAATGTATGGGAAAAAAATCTAGGCATTAGAGCTGCACAAAGATGAAACAGGTCAGCAGGCCATTGATTAAAATTTAGTGAGCAGGGCTTCCCTGGTGGCGCAGTGGTTGAGAGTCCGCCTGCCGATGCAGGGGACATGGGTTTGTGCCCCGGTCCGGGAGGATCCCACATGCCGCAGAGCGGCTGGGCCCGTGAGCCATGGCCGCTGGGCCTGTGCGTCCGGAGCCTGTGCTCCGCAGCGGGAGAGGCCGCAACAGTGAGAGGCCCACATACCAGAAAAAAAAAAAAAAAAAAAATTTAGTGAGCACAGTTTTGGGGAAGTGTTGAGTCCTCTCTCACTGTGAGGATTCAAGGAAAGCATCACCTCTTGTGGTAAAACCAGGAAAGTTTCCCTAGCATCATCTCAGTAGGTGGCTGGGAGAGATTTGAGAATCATAGAATCTTAGTGCATCTGAGTAGAGGTTTGGAATAGCGGCCAGCTCATGGTACAGGAACTTGACCATCCTCTGCTTTCCTGTTCCTCTAGGCAGCCTCCCATGATGATCTTACTCATTCTCGGGATTTATAAAACCTTGTGACAATTCTCAATTATTACATCTACTCCATTGGGTTAGTATAGAATACTCCGGAGGGTCAGGAGGGATGTCTTCCTGAAGACCTCTCACTGTCCAAATCCAACTTCATTCAAGACTATTCTTGACCAAGGGTGGCAGACATTAAGAAGTTAGTAAATATTCATTATTGAATATTCCTATTATCAGCTGGCCTTTCTTTGGTCATCAGGTGATGGAACATGACTATTTCATAAAGAGACACTGTGATATAATGAAAAAGCATGGGCTTTGGAATCAGTCAAAATGCATTTAAAGTCTTCACTCAAACACATATCTCAGAGATATTGTGGGTTCAGTTCCAGACCACTGCAATAAAGTGAATATTTCAATAAATTGAGTCACACAATTTTTTTTTTGTTTCCCAGTGCATATAAAGGTTATGTTTACACTATACTGTAGTCTATTGAGTCTGCAATAGGATTATGCCTAAAAACACCAATGTACATACCTTAATTAATTAAAAATACTTGGGGCTTCCCTGGTGGCACAGTGGTTGAGACTCCATCTGCCGATGCAGGGGACACGAGTTTGTGCCCGGGTCCGGGAAGATCCCACATGCCACAGAGCAGCTAGGCCTGTGAGCCATTGCCACTGAGCCTGCGCGTCCGGAGCCTGTGCTCTGCAAAGGGAGAGGCCACAACAGTGAAAGGCCCGCGTACCGCAAAAAAACAAAAAACAAACAAACAAACAAAACCCTTAATTAATTAATTATTAATTATAAATACTTCATTGCTGAAAAAAGCCAGAACAATTACAGTAAGTAACACCAAAGATCACTGATCACAGATCACCATAACAAATATAATAATAATGAAACAGTTTGAAATATTGCAAAAATTACCAAAATGGAAATTACCAAAATTACAAAGTCAAGAAGTGAACAAATGCCATTGGAAAAATGGTGCTGATAGACTTGCTTGATGACGGGTTGCCACAAACCTTTAATTTGTGAAAAATGCAATATCTACAGTAAAACGACGCTCAGCAGAACAAAGTATGCCTGCACTAACTCAATGGCCCAAGGAAAACAGCTTAACTTTATCAAGCCTCTGCTTTTTCATCTGTATGATGGAGTGATTAGATATGTCTCAGAAGGGTGCTTTGAGGATTTAGCAAGATGGTATGGAATGCCCCCATCCTAGAACTGGACCTCTGGAGTTAGTGCCCTTTCACCAGACCTAATTGTTGAATAGCTCTTATTCCTATAAATATATATTTTTTTGTCTTGTTGAATAGTATATGTTTACTTAACTTACACTTCTACCAATGCATCCTGGACACAACACTTATTATTTCCCACAATGCAGTAGAGCTGATATTTCTGCCTCAAGCTCCCATATAGATCTTTCACGTCAGTGGGGTGTAACAACTAGCATTTGACGATGCCCAGAAATTATCAGGGAAACCATTTTACTTTGTATTTCTAGTGGTAACAGGTACTTAATAAATACAAAGGAGTGTTATATTCTGTTACAGAGATGAATACCGGTCCGTGGTACAAATGAATATCTTCTATATTGCATTTCTCCAATTTGAGAATAGCAATGCAGTGTATCATAAAAAGACCAATCATTTTGTCATTATGATCTTTGGCTCCAAACCAGCTTATTGGATTCCCTTAGTTTCAAGTAACAATAAAATAAGTTGCCTATTATATTGAAAGGGAAAATATCATGTTTGAGACAGGATTGAGATTTTATGGCTGATATAAAAATGAGCCCATTGAAAATACAGATTTCTTATCAACAGGCTGGTGAATTATACGTGAATAAGTTCTATTCCTCCTCCTTATACTGAGGCCTGATACAGTGCCATTTAGGGTTTGATCTTTGAGAATGAAGGCTCAGCATTTTAATTCAGATATTTCTTGCATTTTTAGAGTAAAATAGAATGAAAAAGATCATCTATTCTAGCATCCCTGATTTACAGATAGAGAAACTGAAGCCCAGCTTTACACCTTGAAACAACTTCTGCCTACAAGTCATCAAGACCTAGAATTTCCCCCCTAACTTGATCCAACAGTGATAGTTATAGACTCATGAAGTTTTAAAGCTAGTTTGCAGTTTGGTGATTATCTGATCATACTTATTTCACAGCTGAAGAAACAGAGAGGTAAATGATTCTTCAAGGTCATGTGAAAATTTACTTGCAGCTTTGGGGGCAAGAGTCTGCTAGTCTAGGACTTTTCTAGATTATCTCATTTCCTCCCACTGTGTGCTATACACTGTGCTGTGGAATATGGAGAAATGCAGTAGAGAAATAAAACATTGTTCTTCTCCTGGAAGAAGCCCCAATCTTAAGAGACAAGATGTCTTAGAAGACAAGGTTGTCTCCAACCACAGAAAAACTAAGAGAGATAATGAAGTCCTGTGCTCTTTCCTCCCTCTGTTCCCCATTTAGACACTGTCTTCAGTGCCCTCTGAGACCCCTTCTCTCACCCCAGCTCCAGCCTTTATCTCAAAGAATTGCTGTTGTTCACTTAACAATTTATCATTTGTTTTCATATCCTTATCACTTGGCAAGTCAGTGCTTCACCTATAAATCTTAGGATTTTTCAACCCATGAACTTCAGGATTTGAAGCTGCTAAAAATACAGTAATGTCAAAAATTCCAAACACTTTGAGGGTAAAGAAATGAAGAAACATCTTATACCACCTGATATGTTCTAAAACGTCCCTCTCACCCTACCCTGTCCTTTCCTTCTCTCTTAAATTTGTGATGACATTTTAATTAGTCTATAAATATCAAACATATATAATATGCCTGGGAACCTTTAAAATTTGTAGAATGGAGACTCATTTTTACTCAGATGGAACTTCCAGCTTGTATGATTCATTTTTGGGAGTCATACACAAGAGCGGCTGGAGAAGAGAATCTTATAAGAAAATGATGAGTGAAGTCCTTCTTTTCAGAGAAAAAGAGGAGTTGTGGATGAGGTTAGGGAGAGCCTGCCCTTTCACTTCCCCTATGAGTGACCGCAGAGGGGCGAGTCCATTGTCAGTGACATTGGTGAGAATCTGCCTTCGCTGGAGGTAACAGGAGCCATTAGGTCAAATCCCAGAACCATCTCGACCTTGTTTGGACAAACCATCAGTACTAGTCTTGATCACTTGTTAGTAAGACCTGCCTACATTAGCAATACCCAAGGCTGCAGGAATAGAAACAGCAGGAAAAAGAGCTGTCAACTGGGAGAATCAGAAAGGGATGGCCCTTGGCACTCAGAGCTGCAGCAGGAAACCAATAAGACCATCAAAAAGAGTATCCAGTGTCTAATAGAGGAAGGCAGAGAACAGGTGGGAAGGGGCCTCAGCAACAGTCCCAGTGATTTTGCTGCAGGGTTTGAGAAGGGACTCCTAGTGGAATGTATGTTTGTTACCCTTGTGATTGTCCCCCATTCCCCCAACCATCTCCCCAAGCTTATGTGTCCAGCACACTCAAGAATTATGGAGGAGAGGAAAGGAGGCAGGAAAGAAGATGAGACAGAAGGAAGGGTAAATAATTAAGTGGAACCTCCTATCTACAGAACGCTGTGACTGGTTGAAATAAAAACCGCAAAAACAAAGAGTGTCACACAGCTCTTTGTTCTAGGCTTTATGCTGGACACAGAGGCCACAGACCCAGTGGCACAAAGATGCATGAATCTCTGAGCACCTTTTTCTTAGCTTGAATGTCATATTATAATGGTCCATTACCCATTTTTCAAAAGAGACTGAGTTCCTCTAAGGCACTACTCTGCCGTTTGCCTCTGTGTCTGCAATGCCTAGTTGAGTCCTGTTGCAGTAGAATGACTGCATAACTTCCTGTGCAAATGGAGACACTCTTGAGAGTGAAATGGGTGTATTAATAATTATGCCTGGAAAATAGACCTAAACTGGGACTGTAAAATGAAGAAATGTTGATCAGTCAATATATTTTCAAAGAATGAATGAAACTTGGGCCAGTTATTTGAGCTTAAGGCAAACCTTAAAACACTACCAAACGTAAAATAGATAGCTAGTGAGAAGCAGCCGCATAGCACAGGGAGATCAGCTCGGTGCTCTGTGACCACCTAGAGGGGTGGGATAGGGAGGGTGGGAGGGAGGGAGATGCAAGAGGTAAGAGATGTGGTAACATATGTATAT
This sequence comes from Delphinus delphis, assembly GCF_949987515.2. NCBI lineage: Eukaryota > Metazoa > Chordata > Mammalia > Artiodactyla > Delphinidae > Delphinus > Delphinus delphis. Next base: position 98,006,085 of record NC_082687.1, on the reverse strand, counting down.
GTATAACTGATTCACTTTGTTATAAAGCAGAAACTGACACACCATTGTAAAGCAATTATACTCCAATAAAGATGTTAAAACCCCCCCCCCCAAAAAAAAAAAAAAAAACAGTTGCCAAGCTAGCTGGTTAGCAGTTGACAGCTGAGGGCATTTTGACTCTTTAATTCTGTGCCAGTTGGGACACCTTTTCACTGTGCATTATTGGGTTGTGACTGTGCAGAAATGCAAAGACAGATGTGTGCGAGAATAGTCACTCCATAGCCATCTAGAGAGTGACAAAACCTCCTCTCCAAATCAGGAGGAGCATAATAAAAGGATCTGTTGGTGGGGATCTTTCTTGGCATCCTGGAGCCTTCAGGGGTGGATGTCTATACTGACCTCACATCAGAATAAAAAAAAAAGAAAGAAGAAGAAAAGGAAGCAAGACAAGGAAAGTGAGAGGGGATGAATATCCCTGCTGGAGACAATGACTAGTTTAAGCAGTGCAGGAAAAAAAAAAATATTTATTTTTTTTTGTGCCAGTTCCTTTTGCAGAACATTCTATGACAGCCCAGCAGGCAACTTGGCGCTGTCATAAGAGACCTGGGAGAGAAAGGGAGTGCAGTAAGAAATGGGACCAAATATCACTGCTGAGGGCCTGGAGGTACATTCTGGAATTTTCTAACCCAGAGGTAAAGAGGGAGATAAGAAAAACACTTCAAAAGAGGGTAACTTTCTCCCCCCATCTTCACCCATTTTCACTGAAGGCAAAAAAGAAACGAGTGAATGTTCATCTTTTGCTAGGATTCTTCTTATGTAAAAGAGTCAAGTCAGAAAAAACAAAAAATTTTCAGAGTCTGGTCATGGGGGGATCATCTCAGTGTAAAATGAAGGTGCCCATTGATGACAGAAAACCTCACTCTTTCTAGTGCAGGTTTGGCCCTTTCTCCAAGCTTTTCTTTTCTAACAACAGAACTAAGAGCCTGTAGTCCCTGTGATCGCCTGTCTGTGCCTTCAGTATTTCAAACAGCAACTGTGAAGCAGACCTGTGAGAGTTTCAAAGATAGAGGCCCCTCATTCATGGCCAGTCAAAAGAAAAAGGGTGGGGGGAGGTTTCTACCCTTGAAAGCAGCTGTGCCGGGCTCTGACTCAGGGGCTGGACATCCAAGGGTGAGGTCAGAGGATTACAGCTTTGTTTCTCTCAGGAGGACAGTGCTTTGCATCTGCAGAGAGTAGAGGTGACCGCGTCTTGTTCTCAAGTCCTTTTCCCTTGGTTGCCTTCCCTTCTCCTCTTTATTTGGTTAAATGTTTGGTGTTATAGCCTTTTGAGGACCAGCACACATGCTTCTTTTTCCTCCCTCCCATGCTGTTCACAGGGTGCATGGTGTATATAGCTTTGCATTGCTAGGCAACTCTACTGTAGGGTGTGTGTGTGCATGTGTGTTATGTGAGTGTGTTATACATGTGGTACATGGGCATGCATGTATCTGTGGATGGTGCATGCATAATGTATATGCACATGTGTATCATATGTATGTATATGTGGTGAGTGATTATGTGTGCTGTGTACGTGGTGTACTTTAAGTATATTGTGTATGTATGTGATATGCACACAGTGTATTCTGTATATGTGTTTCATGTGTGTTGTGTGTTTATGTGCATTATGGTGTGTGTTTTGTGTGTGAACGTGTGTGATATATGCATGCATCCGTGTGTGTCATACATGTTGTCTGTAGTGTGTTGCAAGTGTTAGATATGCATTGAAAGTTTTATGCATGTCACATATTTTATGTATGTTGTGTATGATGTCCATGTTATATTTGTTGTATAAGTGTACATGTGTGAGTTTTATGTGTGTTGTAGTGTGTGCTCCGTGTGTACATGTGTATCATCAGGATTGTGGAATCCCTTTCTCATGTTAATTTCTTGTGCAGGGTATGCTCTATAGTTTATCTTTGTTTCTCTTCAACTTTGGGGGCTTGATGGGACCACTTTTCTCCAGATATCCCTGAGCAGTGAAGAAGATGGCAGAGCTCCTGAGTTAATGAATGAATTTACCATTCCTCGGTAAATAACGGCTAGCTTTCTGTTAGTTTATCAGCTATTCCACATGCCTGAACCTCTTCCTGGAGCCATCATTCTCTCCCAGTTATCACTCATGGGTCTTCACTTTCACATGGAGTTGTCATCTGTCACTCTCTCTGAATCTTCCTCAATTCCCACTCATCCGTTAAACTGTAGGGACATATCCCTCCCTCACCAACATGATGCCATTAAAATGGACTCCCTGTGGTTAACAAAGAATCAACTGTCAAATTTATTGGGCACAGCAATCCTTGTCTTACAAAAATTAAACAACTGCATTGTTGAACATTTCCTCCTTTTTGAAATTCTCTCCTCTTCTGAATTCTGCAACAGCATATTATCATAATATTCCCCCCGCTTCCCCAGCTGCTCCTTAATCTCCATCTCACCCTCTTCTTCAGCCCATTTTTAAAACGTTAGTTCCCAGTGTTCCATCGTGGTCTCTACATATTAGTCTATTCATTTTCCCTGGCTGATCACATTTACACAATCAACCTCAATTGTCTCCTCATGGATGAGCCACAAGTGTCCAAGCACAGCCAAGACCCCTTCTGGGTGCAGACGTGAAGTTCTACCTCTTGCTAGACAGTGCCACTCACGTGTACCAGGAAGTACCTCCCAAAGGATCTGCTCAGAGCCTACCTCTCCCCTTCCTCTTATGTCTGTCACTGGCACCATTGTACATACGACCACCTGGCCAGAAACTGGAGATAATTCTTCACCTTCTCTTAGGGGAGGGTAATATTCTCTTTGGAGGGTTGTTGCAGGAATAAAAGGAGGTAAGCAATGAAAATAAATTTAATAAACACCTGGCTTTCATTAGGTAACCAGAAAACCTGTCTTTCATTTGTCTTAAAAAAGTACTGTGAAAGTTCATAAAGTCAGAGATTATTTTCAGATGGGAGTTTTCATATGACTTTAATAAAAATTTAAATAAAATTATAATATTTAAATAACAAAAGAGCAAGGACTATCTGACCAGCATTATATGGGTAATAAGACACTTTTACAACTTCGTCTCTCTAGATGTTCAGAAATCTATGGGGTTGAAGGACAGGGATTATTTTCTTAACTTTGTAGACAAGGAAATTTTGCTTCTAGTGGATTCAATGATTTCCTCTAAATCACCTGGCTTATTAGTAACAGGACTTGGATTTCAAACTAGTCCTCCCAAATTCTGTGTTCTGTTTGCCACTTGTGACCTGACAAAGACAAGATAGACAAGATAGGTTGTGTTACATTGTCCAACTGGCCAGATTGACAGGGGACCAGCCACTTATGAGCCCAGAGCAGGGCCAGTGGCTGAGTTGGGAGGGTCTAATCACCATAAGGGTCCTTGGTGAGGTTGAAGTTTATGACAACTTTTAAGAAATGGACATACCTTTGGGAAGAAGAGTGAAGGCAGTATGTGAGTGGGTGGTGTGATACACAGAAAAGGACAGATGAAGGAATAGCCTCAGGAATGTGTATCTGCCAGACAGATTATGTTGATTATTTTGCCAATCTCTGAGTGATCATGCATGGGAGAGTGGCTAGAATGTGATCTAGGTGTCAGAACAACTCAACACAACTTGCTACACACACATTTTAGAGTTTGTAAAGTAAAATCATATGTATGATCTGATGTGGGCCTTGCAAATCACTCTCTGACATTTAAATCATTATTAGTATTATTATTCCCCTTTTACAGGTCAAGAAACTATGAGGTTCAGAGTAGAGAATTTCTTATTGGTCATGTTCCAAGGTCAACTAGCAAAAAGACAATGGACATAAATCTAGGACTGTAGACCAGAAATCTTTTAAACTTGTTTACAATGCTACATCTGGTGTTTGTCCTTGTTCTCTCATCTTGGGGGAGAACCTGAACTTAAGTGTCTTTCATAAATGTAGATAATGACCATGCTACCTAACCATGGCCTTGCTTGTGAAATCCATATTAACAATATACATGGAAGATGGTTGAAAAATCCAATATACAGAACTAAAGAGTTTTGGCATGAGTTTCCATTTCTGCTGCCTTTCTGGTCCATGACTTTCAGCCTTATCTCGTGGAGGCAACTTTTTCCTCTACTGGTCAAATGCATGAGCTTAGCCTGCTTCAGCCATCAGCACAATGTGTCCTTGATTCCTGCACAGGAGGCTCTGGCTAATTCCTGCGCTGTTGTCAGATCAGAAATGTCGGAATGTCAGTGGAGGAAGTCAGATCTCAAGGGCCAAGCTCTTCTTTTTACAGGGGAGGGCACACAGGTTTGCAGTGGTGAAATGTAACAGGCCCAAGGTCACACAGATGGTTAATGGAAAAGCCATTTCTAATAAACCATCTGTGTTTTTCTTTTCTAGAATTTAGCCTCACCTTAGGACTTTTCTTTCCACATCAGTGTATTTAAACAAAGAAAAAAAAAGGATACTCAGACCCCTTGTTTTAAACTCTCAACTTTCTGTCCTGTGGTCCAGGTCCAGGTTCAGATGGGGCATGGCAGGGAGGGAACACTGGCTAATCATATCACCTCTTGAGAGAGTATGTTAGCCAACAAGTGTTTTTGGTTTTGTTATTATCAGCACTTTGGTAAGTGTAACATGCTTCTGGTTTCTTCTATAAAAGGAGAAAAATAGAAAGAGAAAAAAGAGAAAAGAGGTGAAAGAAATACTGATGACATAAAGGTATAGGTGGAAGTGATAATAACAATATCTAACATTTGTTGAATGCTTAGTGTGTGCCTAGGTGTGTGCTTCACAACATCCTAGTTCATCCTTGTGAAACCTCTGAGACAGTTATTATTATTATCCTTAGAAAAAGGCTTAGCCTGAGTGAGATTATGTGTGACTTCGAGTAGCATGACAAGGCATTAAAAGAGAAAGGTGGAATTTGAACCTGGGCCATTAGATTCCAGAGATTTTGTGCCCATGCATTATACTATACTGAGGCAGGAAACAGAGAAGCATTCCTGTTGAGATGCCAGGATTTCCAGATAATCAAGACATCAGTGATGTTAGTGTCTGTTAGGGGTAGAGGTACCCATAGAAGATGGTAGAAGGTGACACAGAGTCCTCAGTAATTTGTTCATTCTCTCATTCAACAGGAACTATCCTATTGGTTAGAGATTTTAAGTAAGTGAGATGCAGCTCCCACCTGTAGTTGAACTTTCTTGATCTGTGGCTCTTTGTTAGTGTGGCAGGCAGAATACTAAGATGACCTTAATGCCCCTCACTCTTGTTTAGTCTCCTCCCCTTTGAGTATGGGTAGAACCTCTAAGTATGAAGAATGTGAGGTTAGAGAGAGAGGAGAATTGACACTGACTACTCTTAAGATTCTTGGCTATGAAAAGATGGGAAGAAAGAGTGATGGCAGGAACAGAGGACGCCAGATACAGAATGTGTTTAGAGATACAGAAGGCAGAAAAAAAACTGAAGCAAAATCCCTGATCGAGATTGGAGATGAGGCTGAGAACATAAGCTGAGAGTAAAGAAGAGATTGTCCATGAAACAATGTCTTACTTGTTTGACTGCATTGTCTCCGCTAAGTGTGATTGAAACTGGGGAGAATGCCATTTGATCAAAAAGAATGGGACTTTGCAAACCATTTAGCCCTGTTATAAAATTTTCAGATTTAATGTTGATGTATATATTTATATACTTTCTGCTCATAAGCCTCTAATATAACCTTAACTTGAGGATGTGTGTCTCATAGATATTCAGACTCCTCCAAGTATTATAACTCTCTTCCTCCTGGGCATATGCTAGGATTGCATTTTTCTCTCTCCTTGCAGTTAGGCATGGCTGTGTGACTTGCTTTGGCCAATGAAATGTCGTTGTATTGCTTCTGGGAAAGCACTTTAGAACAAGTTCACAATTGCTACGTTGCCTTTCCCTGTGCTACCATAATCAGCAATGGTTTAGAGATGGCTGCTCTGACAGCCTGAGCTCTGGAGTGAGAAGGACCCAGAGAAGCCTGCAGCTAATCCATGGTGAGCATTTAGTATGAATCAGAAATATGGGATTGTTTGTTACTGCGGCATAATTTAGATCATCCTGACAAACACAATGCATAGGTAAATAACATCGCGTTCCACATTATTAAGACATTCCAAGGTGGTTGAAGGACACATGCCAAGGGCAGGGGGCCGTTAAAAGGACAGCAACAAAAACAGTAACGTAACAAGAAGAATAGCTGCGGCAGCCAAGTAGAAGCAAAAACAACAGTAGCTTTGTCCCCTGCTCTCTGGGTATCCATGGCAATTATAGTTGCTCTGAGGGTTACATTGGCTTTTCCAAGAACTCGCTGTTCTTTAAAAGCAGGGACTGTCTATCCACATTTACCATATCATTTCTCTACAACTTGTCTTTAGGATGGAAGAACATTCCACTGGCTGGGTTTATGATGTTCTGCTTCTCCCTCTGGCCTGAAGTAGAGTCGAATTATAAAGTAGGGCCAGCCTTATCTTGGGAAGCCATGCAACAATGGTATCTGGAGGTGAGTGTTGAAATATGTCTTGGGGCTTTGGGAAATGTTTTCAATTCAACATTGTGTGATCATCATCCAAAGAGTCTTGATAGTATCCTTTAGGAGTCACTGAATACAAACAGGAAAAAAAAAAAAAAGAGAGAAATGACCTTGCATTCAGATGCTTCAAACCAATAAGTGAACCAGCAAATGTTTAGAAAAGGATTTGTGGATTCAGTAAGGATAATGACTATAGTTTTATGCACATATCATATATAACTTTAATAATTAGTGTAATCACATATATTCAGATAAACTCACGTATACCAGGGCTCAGGGTCATTTGGTAGAAGACTACATGGGTATCAGAGGACCTGCATTTAGTTCCAGCTCATCATAAATCAGCCAGGAAATCTAGGGCAAATAGCTTAGTTTCCATTACATTCCCTGGACCCAGAGAAGTTTGCATTCTAGAGATCTGCAATCTGGGAGTTTATACTTACAATGAAACACCCCTCCGCCTGCCCCACTCCTTTAAAGGTTGCTCTTCTTAAAGGTGTTTCATAGACATTTCCACCAAGTTTTACTAAAGGAAGAGGCAAAGGAGACACTACTTCAATTGGTATCTCTGGCCACGGCCTCGAGTGATCCCTCTTCTATTAGTTACCCATTGCTTTATAACAAATTACACCAGAAACAAACCTGCATTATCTCATTGTTCCTGTGGGGCTGGGATCCATGAAGAGCTTAGCTGGGGTTATCTGGTGTCTTACCATCAACCAGGGTTTAATTCATGTCAAGACTCAAATGTGAAAGGATATACTACCAAGCTCAGCCACACAGTTATTAACAGGGTTCTGTTCCTTGTGGGTGGTATGACTAAGGGCTTTAGGTCCTTGCTGGCCCTTCCTTGCCATGTGGACATCTCAGTAGGGCAGCTGACAACATGGCAACTGGCTTTATCAGAGTGATTAAGTGAAGAGAGAGAGAGATAGGCATACAGAGAAGGAAAGTCACAGTCTCTTATAACCTAATCTCAGAAATGTTATCCCATAACTTTTGTTGTATTCTATTCTTTAGAGGAAAGTTATAGGTCTAGCATATCTTCAAGGGGAGGAGATTACACAGGGATTCAAATACCAGGAGGTGGAGATCACTGAGACCATCTTAGAAGTCTACTTATCACACCTTGCAAGCCAAAAACGTCTTTGAAGTTTTGTGTTTTATCTTTAAAATGTATGCATATTTGTATTTTATGCTAGAGTATGTCTATGTTTATTTTAATAGAAGGATAATGTTTTGAATTACTTATTATCAGAAAAAAAAAAGCTTTTCTAGGAAAATGCACTCTGCTTACCCCATAACTTTCAGTGTGCCAGCTTGCAGGTGTAAACTGTGTTTGGAGGGGCATGGTCTTGGCTCATTTCCCTATATCTTCAATTCCAATTTCATCATTTATATAGAGGAGCAAACTAAGGCCAGAAAGGGTTAGTGACTTGCTCAAGGTCACTACCCCTCAAGACAATGACAGTTAGGACTAGATCCTGGGACTCTGGGTTTTGGGTCAAGAATAGTTTTTTCAAGACCTTTTTTTTACTTGGGTCTCTTCCATCTGCTCTAGCTTTTAGCACCTGCTGTCCTCAGCATGTTCAAATAGTGTCCAGAACATGTAGCTTTTTCTCCTAGTGATGTCGTGAGGTCTTAAACTCAGGAACCAAGTCCCATTGTTCCTGGCACATTGCTAGTCATATAAGATGTGCTCAAAGAGTCTATTGTATATATTCTTTTTTCTTAATGTGGGAAATCTTGATCACGAGGTTCCTGTTATCTATCAAAACATTATTTTTCATCACAGTCTCTTAAAACTGTCTCTCACTCTCCTCCCATGGCCTTACCCAAGCCCTCATCCTTGTTCTCTTTTTGTTGTTGTTGTTGTTGTTATATTAATTGACTTTATTTTTTAGAGCAGTTTTAGGTTTACAGAAAAATTAAGCAGAAACTACAGCGTTCCTAAATACCCCTCTGCTCCTCCAACTAACCCCATTCCCTCACATTTTCCTCTATTATTGACATTCGTGTGGTACATTTATCACAATTGATTAACCAATATGTTATTAACTAAAGTCCTGATTTATGCTAACAAGCTCCAAACAAATCCATTGACTCCAACGTTCTTTTCCATTTCAGTATATTCTCCTCCCTTTAGGCTGGGTAGCATTTTTAAAGCAGATCTCATTCCCCTGCTGAAAGCTCATCGATCTATTCCCATTTTATTCAAAGGTGGCTGATATCTTCGTTTGGCCAAATAGCATCTTCATGACAAGGTCTCCGGCTTAGTTTTCAGTTTCATCTTATCCTCTTTTGGCATGAATCTTACTCCTTGTTGGAGCTGCACTCCGTGAACATTCTCGAAATGGTAGAACCGTCTTCAGCCTTTGTGCCTATCTCCAAGCTGCAACCTCAGCTCTGAGTCACCTTTCCTCATGCCTCTTCTCTCTCTTACTCAACTATCAAGGTGTATCTCAAGTATCATGCTCTTGGAAGCCTTTTCTGTGACCCTGCTCTCCCAGACTGTATTTCTTACTGGTTTTGTATACTCCCCCTTTATCTACTATCGTTTTTCCTTGTAGCTTCAGCATGACACCCAGATCAGGTGCCATCAACGACAAAAATCTCAACAGAAACCACACTGCAATGAGCAATTTGGTGATCACTTATTGAGTTATTATGACACCTCAAACACTGCATTAAGTGTAATATACATGATCCTGTTTTTTTTTTTTCACAATAACTTTAAGAGTTCAGTATGTATGAGCTTTATTGAGGAAAGTTATGTTCAGAGTGGCTAAGATACACCAGGCCTCACAGCTAGTCTAAGGCAGAACTGGCCTGCAAGTTTAGGTCTGTCTTATGTTCTCATACCATAAGGAATGTCTGAGCTTTAGAATGTTGAGCCAAATTTTCAGGTAAAACTGAATCAGCATGACCTTTAGGACACTGTCTCTGCCGTGCTCTTGTGAATACCCTTGTGATTGATCAAATTTGTGTGACATTTGCTAAAAACCAGCAATCTTCACTTTTCCTAATTAAATTGGAGGATCCATTTGAAATGGCTCCAGGAGGATGGCTACTAGCAACATGACGTTGGTATCACAAAGATCTAGTCTCCTGTTTGTCTCTATAAAGTCTTCATAACTGACTTTGAAATCCTCAATAATCTTGTCTTTGCATCTGGATTTGGGGTATCAGCTGTTTACAGCAGTGGATCTCAAACATTAGCTTGTTAGAATATGGATTACTAAAACCTGAGGGTTTCTAATTCAGTAGTCTGAGATGGGGTTCGAGAATTTGTTTTTAACATGTTCCCAGGTGATGTTGCTGCTGGTCCATGGACCATGGATTATATATTGAAAACCACTGGTTTACAAAAACTGCTTAGGAGTGCTAGGGGAAGGGAACCAATGGTTCCCCAGCATAGAAATTAGCTTGAGTACTGCTCCACCCTCTTGGAGAAGGTAGCAACTTTCCTCCATTGCCTCAGCTGACCTGTTTTCCTAGCAACTAAGAGTGAGATTTTAGGGTCATTTTTCAGATAATTCTATTCATTACTTCACATTATTATTATTATCTAAGTCTGGAGATATATATATATATATATATATATATATATAACTTCTTAAATGAGATAATAAATATCATTATTGTTTAACTCAAATTTTCTTGGGACATCTATTAAAGCATCCTAAGTGATATAGGCCTGTACATGAGCTTCTGAAAAGTCTCATCCCCCCATCCCCCACTCACCATAGCCATGATTATACTTTTCTTTTTTCCTCCTATGAAATGAGAAAGGGGTCTCTCCCTCTATCTAAGATGGATGTTTTGGATTCCTTCCCTCCAGCCTTGTTGAAGTTCTTATTTCAACAATTAACCATTTTAAGTTCCATTCTATCAGTCTCTTTACCTTGCCCTCTTCAGCATATAAACATACTCAACTCTCTTCCATCCTTAAGATAATATTCTGAGGATGCTCTTCTTTGCCACTTCAACTGCAAGACTGAAGGCAAATGTTGGCAATCAGATTCTCCACAGCCAGAAATTGTTGACATTTCTAAGGCTATGCACAGTTATTGGGAGAAGCTGTAATGGTTTCAGACACAGCAATATTGGCCTGTTTCTCCTGGAAAGAAACAGAAAATGTGCCAGATTGGCAAATGGTGGGAAAATAGAAAGGAATGTGCTATTGTTTACATGACCTGTGGTTATAACCAGAACATGCCTAAAAATATTGACAGGGACTTCAAGAAGAGGATAAGGTCTATATATGTTCACTTTCCCTTTGTAGAACGTATTCAAGAAAAAGTGTCTCTTGTTTAAATCTGAAACATCTTTGGTTTTAAAAACAAATTAAAATGCATCTGCCGGTTTGCTTGAAGTCAGACATTACTCTGCATTTTACATGTATGGAAAGGTAATGTACTTCGTGAAAGAAATGTGAAAGAATGGGAGTTAAGACTCAGGTGGTTTGAACCAATGAGCCATATCAATTATTATTCCCCATCCCGCTCTGCTCTCATTTAGGCTTTCAGAAAGAGTTGACAGCAAACTGTCTCCAGTTCTTGATGTCCAGTTTTAAATGGGCTACAATATATTCTCTACCCAAAAAGGCAGCACTGACAGCCTTGGGACAGTTCAGAAATTACCTCAATTTTCAGATTCAGTGGAATTACAACAGTCCCTCATTTAACCTAATTGACCTACTCCATTCAATACCGTTGACTATTCTCTTCTTTAGAAAACTGTCTTTCCCTCTTCTCTTTTGACCTTGGTCCTGGTCCTCCATCTGTGTGTTCCAGTCTTTGCAGCCTGTTTCTCACCCTTTCTTGTCCCTCAAATATTTGTATTTCACTGGATTTTGTTCCTGGTCCATTATTACTCTGTATGAACTCCCTGGTCAAATGCTTGTGGCTTTCTCTCTATCAATAAACTTCCTCCCAGTCCTGAACAGTCTCTAGGTCAATGCTTTACTTTATGAGGCATTTTGAAAATTTTGGGGGATATTTTTTTTTATTATCATGATGAATGGGGGGAAGAGGACTACTGGTATTTAGAAGGCAGGGCCCAGGGAGGCTAGCATCCTGCAATGCATTGCATGGTCCCTCCCGCACAATACAGAATTGTTCTGTGCTCTGTATGACTTTGCCATTCTGCCATTCTTGTGAGTAAAAAACCTGATTATGATTGTGTGGACCCAGAAAGTATGTCTGTTTTTCATAAAATCCCAAAGGAATTTTTGTTTATTTTTATTATACCTTGGATGTCCAAGAATGCAATGAATGTGCAAATCAATAAGCAATTGTACTTTTCTTTTTTCAGAACTTTACTCTGAGTTATATAAGTGATCACCATTTTGAAAAATCACATTAATGATGGTGATATTGTTCATATGATTTGAGTCTCCAATTTAACACACTTGTGTCAGTCTGCATTCAAAAGCATTCTACTTATTTATACCAATGTGCCTAATTATCCCTATTTCAAAATGCCACATTAAAAAAGTCAACAATATTCAACTGAAAGTTATGTTAACTTTCATTTATTTATTTTTTATCTCAGCCTGTTATTCTTGCCTTCCTCCACATGGCTAGCCCTAGACAATAGAGGAGAAGAAGATACATAATGAATATCAATAAAGATTAGAGACACCTAAATAGCATTCATTAATTATCAGGCACTGTTTTAAGGGCCTGTCATATTTTAACTCAATCCTCACACTAACTCTAAAGATAGTTATTATCATTGCTCCCATTTTATAAGTGCACAGGATACAGAGGTTAAGTAAGTCTCCCAAGGGAAAATAGCCAGTAGGTGTAGGTCTGATTTGAACCAAGAGTCTATGTTCTTAAATCATCATGCTACACTGATTCTCAGAAAGGCAGGAGCTTAGAGTATGGGCAATTAGTGAAAATGTGGAGGAGGGCAAATAACAACATTCCAGAAAGTCCTAGAGAGAGAAATCACATCAAACCACTTTATTCCAACTGCAAGTGGACGTGTACATTGAGAGCCAAGATATTATTAATAATTTTTTATGAAAAGTTAAAGTCTAAGTTGTTGGAACATCCTGCCACCTTGACCTAGTGTTTCACCTACTCAAGGACTCTCTCCAGTGTCTTCTACCCACTCCTCATGTTGAATTCTTTTGTTCTGGTGCATTATCCTCCATTCTGCCCATGATTTGGATTTTTCTTTCAGTTCCTAAGAATTGATAACTTGGTTACCTATTTGTCAAAGTCGATTTTTCTCTTGGACTCTGCCTTGTATAATCCAAGGACCTATCCTTCCCATCCCAGACTTCCAGGACCCCGCCTTAGGTGCAAGTCTCTGGGTCTCCTTTTAGCTAGGATGAAGCATAGAATACCACGAGAATTTCTTCTATTTCTAACAGAGTAAGAGCTGCTGGAGTGGGTGTCTCTTAAGATTCCTTTTTGCTCTAATGAGGAACACTTTTTTTTTTTTTTCAGTTTGCAAATGGTCCCATAATTTAATTTAACAGTGTGTATGACAATATGTAATAAATACCATAAAAAAAAGTATATGTCGTTCTGCGTGTGTTAGTTCATTAAAATGAATGCTTGCTAGATTCTGCAGCAAGCTGTGGTAGCCTGGTGCTAACTCATGTAAATTGCCATGACAAATGTGCTTTAGGACCAATAAAGTGTGTCCTGATTCATTAACAATCAGATCCAACATCTCTCTGTTGGTTCCCCAGAAAAGTTGAGTGGAGATGGGTGGGAGAGAAATTGCTGCCTGCACTCTGCCAACCTTCAGGCATTCTGATTAGCACGTGTGATTTGGCGGCCAACTTTTGTGACACCGTGCACCTGTGTTATTGCCCTGGCATTTTTGATCCTGCAAGCGCTGGAAAGACCTCAGAGCTCAGTATGTTCTTCCTGTCAATACTTGTTGTGGACTCTGAATTTATGGAGACTCCCCAGCCTCCTTCTGGCTCAAAAAAAAAAAAAAAAAAAAAAAAGCTTTACTGGCTCAGAAGGGGGCTGCCAGATTAAGCTCAGCACAGGTGATTGGCAGTGGAGTCAGTCCAAACAGTAAACAAGGATATCTCCTGTTTCAGAAGCACAGTGGAGCCACAGGTATAAATATGCAATGAAGCTGCACCGAGGGGAGGCAGGCTCATGTTTTATAATGTATTTCTGTCCTACACAGCACCTGAGATTCCAGGCACAGTCCAGATTGTGGCTGGTGGGGTTTTTCCAGGAAAAAAGCACCTCCCCCGTTACTTAGTAAAAATATAATTTGGAATTGTAGGAATGATTTGCAAGAGGTTAGATATGTTGACATGTGCCTTTGTTATTCCTTTTGCTCCCAAGCTTTGCTGTTTAACTGTATTTGATACAAACTGCTTCAAGAACAAAATATTGAAAAATGTATTTAACAGAACTCTATAGTCCTGGGAAGTCACATGTCTCAAAACCTCAGCGGCCTGTGGAAGGTCTCTCACCTTTTATACTTTTACAGTTTAGGAAGCTGACCTTCCCTATTGCATCTGATAGGGATATTGACTAAATCTGTGGAGCACTCTAAAGTTTAACACACAAGCTCATGAGCTTTCTTTAATTGAATTCCCTAAGAGGGCATATTTCCCAATTTACATTTGAGAAAAATGATACTCAGGATAGCTTAGGGACCTGCCCAATATCATAATGCAAGCAGGCAATATATGAGGACACTAACTCATGTCTTCTCATTTTAAATCTCATGCTTGTCTCACTCCATTTAAGTGCTTTTGGTGGGGAAAGAAGTGTGTCCTCTTTCCTTTGGTACTTCTATGTCCTGTATTTTCACCTCTTCTTGGGAGTAGACCTTGATGAGCAGAATCTGTCCACCCTGACACTGGCTCCTATCATCTTATCTTTGTAGAAGACAATTAGATATATGCCAAATGGAAGTCAATCAGCAGCCAACTTTGATGCCCATTTGATGCAAAATTTACTATACATCTGGGAGAATAGGTACCTATAAAATTGAGTTAGGCAAGATGTTTTGAATGCCTTCTATGTTCCAGACATCTGGTAATTGCCTTTTAGAGTATTTGGAGAAACCTGCCTTTTATGAATATATCCATCCCTCTACCTCCCATCCTATCATACATCAATACAACCTACTATTCAGACTACTGTCCATACTACTCTCCATATATCCAGTCATCTACCCATTCTTCTAATCATTAATCAGTTTAAATCATTTAAGTGCTAAATCATATGTAATAGGGTCCCCTTCAAAGAAAGAAAATAAAGGAAGAAAAAAATAAACCCCAACAAACAATACAAATAAAATCCCTTTGGACTTAATATATTGAAATTAAGATGAAGACTTATCTTCTTGAAATTATATTGCCCCATTTATATTTTCTGTGTCTTAGTAGGGGCCAACAACTAACTCAATAAACGTATATCTATACTATATGTTGAGTTTTTATAGTGACAACAGCCCCAAATTGCCTTGGCACATTGGACTGCATTCCTTGCATTCTCATATCCTATATTTCATGCCAATGATACTGAGCAGGACTCTGTGGGGCTCCTGGGAACAAAAGCCTTTCTGTGTCCCCCGTTTCTTGATTACAGGAAATAAGCTACATTCAGCCTCAAGGACCCTCCCTGAGTTCCATCAAGCAGGTTCAAATAGATGCTATTAAGGAAGAGAGGGTGTGCAGACAAAGGAAAGCCAAAAAAACAGTAGTGCAGCCTTGTGGTAGGGTCCTTGTTCTCCCTCAGGGATATACATAAGAATACCTTTGAACAGTTTTGCAGACCCCCAACCAAGTGGGAGAAATTAACGTTATGGTGCTCTCAAGCATGGAGACCCCAGACCCGTTGGAACCAGAAGGTTGATGATACTGACTCACCCACTTACCTCACCACCAACCAATCAGAAGAATGTCCAAGAACTGCACACGCTCTCTCTGAACCATTACTATAAAACTTCTCATTACGCCGTCCAGGTGGGGACACACAGTTTGGGGGGCATTAGCCGACTGTGGCTCCCTTTGCCTGGCAAAGCAATAAAGCTATTCTTTTCTACTTCACCCAAAACTCTGTCTCCAAGATTTAATTTGGTGTCAGAGTACAGAGGTCAGATTCAGCCTCACCAGTGAATAGAGCTGACTTCCAGTGTACTCCTCGAAGTTTTCTTTCCTTTTCTTCCCAAGATGAAGAATCTCAGACACAAAGGAAATGCTTTGACAGTAGCTTTGGAAGCTTTCCTAAATGTGGATTTACTGCTATTTCTAGTTATGGCATAGCTATCAGCCTGTACTAGTACATCTATTCAGTGTAATTGAATACTTAGAAGAATGAAATATGCTTCATAAAATGCAGGTGTAAAATCAATTGCAGCAAGCCAAGTTAAAAATGAAAAACAAAAAACAAATAAACAAACAAACAAAAAAACAGCACCAAAGAATATTTATTGGCATTGATTGTACTTTATTTATTATTATATTTGTTCTTCAATTTTACCACTTTGATTTCTTATTAAGAGATTGCATAAAAAAGTATGCAAAAGTCCCAGTTAAACAAGGAATAGACAGAACTTGGTGAGCACATTATTGTAAAAATAAAATATTTACCAAAAATATAGATGACTAATAGGAAGAGCTAATGTATACTTGGTCCTTACTAAGTATCAGGCATGAAGAACATATACATGATTACTTAATTTACCTTCACAACAGTTCTTTAAGTTAAGCAGCACTGTTACCCCATCTTACAGTTTGGCAGCTGGGGCACATGTAAATTATGTAATACATCCAGGGGTACTGAGCTAGTCAGTGACAGAGCAGGGATTCAAAACAATTCAAGTTGTCTAAATCTCACAAATGTTATTTTAATTAAGGAAACTTGGACCCATCAAAGCTCACTCTTCAGGCAATATGGAAAGAAGCTTCCATTTCCTCTTTTCCTTAGCTTTTTTTTTTTCAACAAAGAAAGACACATTTAGGGATTCCTTTTATTTAGAAAAGTGTTAAAACAGGCATTTCAAGGAGTGAGTGAAGTACAAGAGTTGGTGGGATCCTGGACATGTTGTTTGGAAGGACAAACTGAAAATAATAAAGTGAATTCTTGGCTACAATAGTAGCCCATATGTGCTCAAGTTAAAGTGACAAGGGGCAGTAGAAGAAAAAATTTGGTTGAGGGCACAGGTAGACTGAAAAGATAAAAAGAAAACTATAAGAAAAAGGTAGGGAAGTGAAGACATCTCTGCATGTTGGAGAAGGTGGGATCAGTGGAATCGTGGGTTTGAGAGTTATATTCCCTTAGGAAAGTATTGACTAGGGGAGAATGGTGGCTATGTATAATCTGCTTGTCATCATTACAGCCTAGATTTCAATGTACTGTGCCTTGAATTCTATTATTTGACATAAAAACCCACCTAAGAGTTAGTTCTCTCTACCTGCTTCTGGAATGTTAGACTTCCTGGAGAATTATTTCCCAACTTTGTCATTTGACAGATACACTAGTTTCCTAGGGCTGCCATAAAAATGCCACAAACCTGGTGGCTTAAAACAGCAGGAACTTATTGTCTCACAGTTCTGGCAACTAAACGTCTTAAGTTAAGGTGTTGGCAAGGTTGGCTCCTTTTGGAGGATCTGAGGAATAATATGCTCCATGCCTCCCTCCTAGCCTCCAGTGGCTAAGGGCAATCCTTGACATTAATTGGCTTGTGGTCGTATCACTCTAATGTCTGCTTCCATCCTTATATGGTTGTTTTCCACCTGTGTGTCTCTGTCTCTTCACATGGTGTTCTTCCTGTGTGTCCATGTCCAGATTTCCCTCTTTGTATAAGGCCACCAGTCATATTTGATTAGGCTCACCCTAATGACCTTACTAACTTGATTAAATATACAAAAGCCCTATTTACAAATAAGGTCATCTTTACAGGTGCTGGATTTAAGACTTCAGCACATCTTTTTTTTTGGGGGGGGGGACACAATTCAAGTCATAACAGCAAAGT
Organism: Delphinus delphis; assembly: GCF_949987515.2. Classification (NCBI taxonomy): domain Eukaryota; kingdom Metazoa; phylum Chordata; class Mammalia; order Artiodactyla; family Delphinidae; genus Delphinus; species Delphinus delphis. The sequence continues at coordinate 97,988,543 of NC_082687.1, read as the reverse complement.
TAGCAGATATGATGATCACTGCTTTCTCACATCCAAGGCTTAGGATTTTCAAAATCAGATTTTATTTGTGTGAGTTGATCCCAGCCCCAAATCCAAATCAATTTCTTCCCTTTTTCATTCTGGGAAACTTTTTTCTAACCACTGAGAGGCCATGATAAAGGATGTGGTTCATCCTCCTACACTGTTGGTAGGAATGTAAACTGGTGCAGCCACTATAGGAAATAGTATGGAGGTTCCTCAAGAAACTAAAAATAGAGTTGCCATATGACCAGCAATCCCACTCCTGGGCATATATCCAGACAAAGCTATAATTCAAAAAGATATGTGCACACTGATGTTTATAGCAGCACTATTTACAATAGCCAAGACATGGAAGCAACTTAAATGTCCATCAACAGATGAATGGATATAAAAAAGAAGTGATATATATATATATATATATATATATATACATATATATGTATATAATGGAATATTACTCAGCTATAAAAAAAGAATGAAATAATGCAATTTGCAGCAACATGGATGAACCTAGAGATTATCATACTAAGTGAAGCAAGTCAGAAAGAGAAAGGCAAATACCATATGATATTACTTATCTGTGGAATCTAAAATATAACAAAAATGTACTCATTTATGAAACAGAAACAGACTCCCAGACATAGAAAACAAACTTATGCTTACCAAAGGAGAAAGGTAGGTAGAGCAGGGATAAATTAGGACTGTGGGATTAGAAGATACAAATTACTGTACATAAAATAGATAAAAAACAAGGTCCTACTGAATAGCAGAGGGAACTATATACAGTGTTCTTCTGTACACCAAAAACTAACACATTATTGTAAATCAACTATACTTCAAAAAAAAAAAAAAAAGAAAGAAAAAAGAAAAAGATGTGGTTCAGGGAATGGGGTCAGCAAAAATGAGGGTAGAGGTCACAATTATTCCTATTTATAACCTTGGTATCCTATACTACCTGGCACCAAGTTCACATTTGATAAATGTTACACAATTGCATGAAATTACACATAGCCTAAAGGCTACTGGGATATCAAGAATTACTTTTGAGAATTCAGTTAGCTTACTATTATTATTATTATTATTATTTTTTTTTTTTTTTGCGGTACGCGGGCCTCTCACTGTTGTGGCCTCTCCCGTTGTGGAGCACAGGCTCCGGACGCGCAGGCTCAATGGCCATGGCTCACGGGCCCAGCCGCTCCGCGGCATGTGGGATCTTCCCGGACCGGAGCACGAACCCGCGTACCCTGCATCACCAGGCGGACCCTCAACCACTGCGCCACCAGGGAAGCCCACCATTATTTTTTAAACTCCCTTCCTGGTATACTGTAAAGTCCACTAATCTGAAAATCAATTTCCTAACACAATTTCTCACCAGTGGTCTGGCTTTGGTTCACCACCTAATAGAAAGATAGCACTATCCTTAGAGCATAACCCATAAAACCAAACAGATCTGGTTTCAAATATCAAACCCTTCACTTTCTGGCTTTGTGATATTGGAAAATTTATATTAACCTCCCTGAACATCAGTCTCTTTATCTATTAAGCGAAGATCAAAATAGCACTTGCAAGGTTTAATAAGCAAGTGTATGTAAAGTGCTAGAGAATAGAGCCTGGTAAGCAGTAACTCTACCAGGAATGCCTTAAGTTGCTATCATCATAATTATCCCAGGCTTGATGCTTAAATGTGGTTTCACATTTAATACTCATAACACTTTATGAGGTAGGTATGGCTTTTATATCCATTATACAGCTGAGAACACTGGCACAGTGTGGGCTTAGGAACTAGCTCAAGCACTCATGAATTCTTTAAAGAAGTTGGGGAGTGGACTGCAGGTATGGGCCAGGGCACTCTGACTCCAAAGCCCTGTTTGTCACCTCCTCCTCTTGTTTAAAATGGTGTATTTAAGAGAGTATAAGGCAATGTGTTTTAGGTTATCATCAGATGGAAAAATGAATTTAATTTCAGAGTGTTTGTTTCACTGTGACCATCCAGACAGTAGTAAAATAAAATAAAATTCATAAACAAGCAAGCAAGCAAACGCACCTGTTTTTCTTTAGCAGGCAGCGGACAGAGCTTGAATCTCACCTGTGTTCGGCTCCCATTCCAGCTCATGCTCTCCACTGTGATGCTATAGTGATTATTATAGCTTCTCCATAGTAAAGAGGTAGACCATTGGGGTAACCACACATACCTAGAGACAGCAAAGTTCCAAATGGGTACAGTCCACTTTCCGTCACAAGGATATTTTAAGCAATTCAGTAATGCACAATATACATACAGTGACCAAAACAAGTGGAGAAAGTAGGGTGAGGAATCGGATCACTAGTGACTTCCAAATATTAACACAGGCCATAGATTGCAGGTATGCAAACTCAAAAAGAGGTAAAAACCAACGCTAGTGAGTGTTAATGAGAAGAGGCTACAGAAACAAGGAGGTGTCCCTGGAGGAAGACATTTGTAAGTGGAAGTACAAGCACTCAGAAGCAAACTGGACATGTGGATTGAGCAGAGGGGGACTTGATATGGCATCTAATTCCCATTGCTAAACTACCCTGAAGTCAATGGAGTCACAGCTGTCAAAAATTGCAGAGCTATTTAGTGGAAATGAAAACCTAATTTCAGAAACAACTCATAGGTTTGATGGGCACAAATCATGTCTTATGCTTCTGTGTCTGCCTTTAGATTCCAACTCTTAGGATGTATCTCAGTCATTTAGCACCTGCCTCATCTTTGAGGTTGAGCTTCCAGAAAATTTCCCTCAACCCAAAGCAAAATATGTTTGTCAAGGAGACGGAAAAGCACAAAAATTTGGGAGATAGATATAAAAAATCTCAGAGATATCCAACAATTTGTAATTGTGTGAACAGATTTTGGGTCTATTAGGCCAGGGGTCCCCAACCCCTGGGCTGCGGACCGGTACTGGTCCATGGTCCATTAGGAACCAGGCCACACAGCAGGAGGTGAGCAGCAGGGGAGCAAGCAAAGCTTCATCTGCTGCTCCCCATCGCTCATATTACCACCTGAACCAACCCCCAATCCCCATCCATGGAAAAGTTTTCTTCCATGAAACCAGTCCCTGGTGCAAAAAATGTTGGGGACCACTGTATTAGGCTATGTATTCCCTTTCATAAAATGACTGAAACTGAGACATTGAGTCACCTTCAATAGGGTACATACAGGCTTGGAGTTAGCCTGGAGCTGGTGTCTTACAAAATATTCCACTTTCAACAGTTACATCTTGATTGACTTGATCAAAATTGGCCAATGACTATGACTAGACCTAAAGCAGCACACCTTTTAAGAGTAAAATTGATTGGGTTTATTTAGACTGTTTTTGTATTTGCTGTTACAAATCCATTCATTTATATAGCTAATAGCTTAATACTTTCCATTGCAATTGATCAAAATTCCATGAGTATTTTTGCTTAAGAGAGCTACAACTGAGAAAAGAAAATAATGTAGATTTGTGGTAAATCCCTAAGATTTTGTTGAACTGCCAAGACTTCTGACCATCACTGATAAGGAATTTACAATTCTGACTGCTCTTTATCTAAGTTTTCTCTTGAGTTTTCTGAGTATGTAGATGCTGCAACAGAGCTGCGTTCTAGGCTTTACCACTTCCTTCTGAGCTCTGAGCACTGAATCTGTTTGTTTTTTTTTCTTTCTTTCTTTCTGTGGTTGTTTGCTTTTAATCTGAGGAAGATCTTTCTCCTCTATCTATTTTAGTTCAGTTTCCTTAATCATAGATCTGACAAAATTTATTTGGTTTCCTAATAACCTGAGAAAGTTCAAAACAAAAACCATTCAGAGTCTATCTTCAGAATCTTAGGTAGTTACCGTGAAATATGGCCAAGTGTTGCCAAGGAAATGTTGCATCCCTGAGTGGAAGAAGAGCCCAGATTTCACAGACTGCTTCATTCTTTCATCAGGAACATCATTTTGACGATGGCAACAACAGGGTGAGCTATAACATCTTATCTAATCTAAACGTCTTCCTTCCTCTCCTTCTAAGTTGTGGAAGCCAAAGATCTCATTTCATCTCTGGCCCCCAGTGAGGTTTAATTTACACAAGCAAGATATATTTTTTATTCCAAATGCTTAAGATTGTTGGGGGTAAGTAGTGAGCATTCAGAATCAACACTAATGACAGTCAGAAATTAGACACAGAGAGATGAAAGTCTAAGTCCCTGATGTGTTCTGAAAAATTAAATAACTGCCTTGCTTCAGTTGGTGCCTTTTAAAGAGAGTCCAGGTTGGATGATTGAGGAATAAATAGATGAAAATCCCTTTTTAAATTAACACAAGACAGGACTGGAAAAGAAAGAAAAGAGAATCAGAGTTGCATTATGATAAATATTAAAAACATCCAAAGGTGGATTAAGTAATTATTTTAGGGTTTTGCAGCTCACTGTGGCAAAATTGTCACAGATTTTAGTACAGCTGAAAGATATTTTTTTATGGGGGCGGGGCATGAGACAGGTATATATGTAGAAAATGTCACATGAAACTCAAGATGACAGAGCTTGAAAACAAACAGCTATGTTCTACCTATCTATGACTGCAGTCAAACTCTTTTAAAACTCAGTGTTTTTATTGGAAGAATGCAGACATGCTTCACAGAGTTGTTCAACTGGCAAGCCACTGGCACACTGTCGGGCACAGCTAGAACAAGGCAGGGCTCTCGTCTCTCACTAACTTCTCCCCTTTTGCTGCTGATCCAGAACCATGGCTGTTGACAACTCTTGAGTTTCATCTGCTTCAAGAGATTACTTGGATTCCCTGTAACAAAAGGCTAAAAATATTAAGTCAAGCCAATGATTGACCTAGTGTAGGTTAGATACCTAACACTGGATGAATCATTAGAGCAAAAAGTTAGGTATCCTAGTAAAGAAAATGCCGGTTTCAGTGGTAACCTTGTGGTAAACAATAGTATCCCCCAGAAACCTGGGGCGAGAAGCAATCCTTTGGGTTGACAAACTCCTGTTCATCATGTAATTGAAGATGATTTCCCCTCTTCTTTGACTTTTAATAACATGAATGCACACTTTGCCCCCACCTCTAGAGAAAAATGTAAGACCACATGGTGTGAAGTGTGTGTGTCCTGTAAAGTTGATGAAGCAGGAACCTTGCCTGTCCCGTTCATCATTACACATCCCCATCTAGAAGAGAGCCTGGCACTGTGGAGTCTCAATAAACATATGTTGAATGAATAAATAGAAAAAAAAAAACTCTGGCTTTATTCTATTTGTTCTAACTATTTTATTCTTCTCTTCTGTTTCGCTACTTACTAGTATTTTATCTTGTTGTTTTGTATATAATTTTGAAATCCACCTCAACTCAAAAGGAAAAGGAAGGGAATTGTTTGGATTTCAGGTGGTCACAGATAATACTCTCTTTCCCATTCTAAGTTTAGAACTATTGAGAGTAAGATGTAGGAGAAAGTCTGGGGTAGAATATGACTTTAGGTTTACAGCCAGATAGTCTTGCTTCTATTTCATTTCGACATTACACAGACTCATCAACCCAGTCATTGTCATAGGTGGGCACCCTCTGGAAAGGGCTGAGCAGGGACCTCTCAATTTCTTCTAATTTGTTCACCATTCAGATGAATCACTCCCCATCTCCTGAGAACAGTGGAAGTCAGATCCTGAGAACAGTGGAAGTCAGAAGAGAGACCAACACTCTTTGTCTAGTACAAGTCCCTTCATATAGAAACCCAGGCTTATGGGGGCATAGAAATTCTTCCCTAACAGGTATATAAAGAAAGAAATGGAAGAAGGAGGAAGGAAACAGAAAATCTGCCAGAAAAAAAAATAAGATGAAACCAAGTTCGGATCTGATTACTCCTTTGACATAAGCATGAATGACAAGCCTCTACACCTCCCACTCCCTCCCCCCATCCCACTCTATTCCAGCAACTGCTTTCTTTCCTATCTTGCCTTCGGGTTTCTGTCCTAGTGTCTCAATATCCTTGCTCTCTTCCTGAGACAAGAGATATTTAAAAATTATAACAAAAACTAGCAAAGATATCAAGTCTATCATTTCCAAATTAAATATCCATTATCTTAATGTAGCTATTATGACTAAATAGTTTCAAGACCTTTGGGATGAGAGATCTTTGGTCATCACTGGGAATCCATCCCATGGATATGAGAATCACTAAAATGCTTTTCTTTTTTCTAATGTTTATAATGAGGAAAGTAGTTAGGAAACTAGAATTATGTCAACTAAGTCAACAGATATTCATTGACTTCCTACCATATGTAAGACGTTCTACCTCAAATAGAGTAAAATTAAGTTTGATTGATACACATATTTTTTAAAAGATATTTAAGAGCACAAGATAAGACCATTAAAGGATGGCCCAGGATCAACTGCCAGATGAGTTATATGACTAATATATAAGGATAGAGGAAGAAACTTAAAAACAAACAAACAAAAGCAAACAAAAAATCTTCCTCCTTGTACAAAAATTTTACCTGTTGCAAAATAAGCATGAACAGGAACACAGGAATATATAGCATATTAAAAAGACCCATAAAAGTTCCCATTATTTTATAAACTCTAAACAGTTAATTTAGGGCTTTTCATAAAAGGTGAACAAAAATTTATGTATGAGTCAATCAAGAACATGAACAAACATCTAACAAATAGTGTTGTCTCATAAACTTCAAAATCCATGAAAATACATTTCCAAGTAGTACAGGGATAAAACAAAGAAATAAAGCAAGGAGCGAAACAGCTTCAAGTTAGGGATAAAAGTACTAGAGGATGTAAGAGTTGTACTTTAAATTCTGCTTCAATTTTTTTTTCTGAAAATATAAATGAAAACCACATAAATTAATTTCAAAAATTCAAAATTTTAATATATATTAATATTTTTAAAGTGGAAAGTGAATGCTACATTGTCTGAGATTCAGCAGTCCACATCTGGAAATTAGATATCAACTAAAGCAAGACCTAAGGACTCCTTCCGGAAAATGCAAGCAGTAATGTCAGCTGACCTCTAGAGGGCTCCCTATAAACCAGATCTAGTTCATGAAGTGATACCAGTCAGTAGAGGGGGAAGCACTTTTCTTTAAATGTGGTTTACACAGATTTAAAAGGTTTTTGTTTGGAGAATCATATGCCTAACTCCCTTTTCCAGAGGAAATGAATCTTCAACAACCTTTAGGCATAGTTTGGTATGTTCCAAAGCTTAATTCAGGATATTTGCCGTTTCTGCAGTGCTGAACAAATTGTATGCTCCAGGTATGCCCACTTACCTTTGTACACAGCACCAAACACAATGCCCCACATAGAAGTGGGTGACCAAGAAATGTGTGTTTATTTGAATCGATCTGCTCTTATAGTTCAAACGGTGTCTGGAAAAATGTTATCAACACAGAATGAAGCAGAAAATAATGAAAACATATTTGACATTTTTGTAGCTTGTAATACTTAACACACACTTTCATGTATATTATCTTATTGAAGGCTTAAAATATTAGTGAATCAGGCTTCACTATCATTTACATTGATGAGACGACTGCATCTAAGGGACTTGATGTAATTAAGCAGACATTCGAATTTAGTTCTTTTTATTTCAATCTCAGTGACCTTTTCATTGACTCATTGCTGCTTCTGGTTATCAAGATAATGAAGTGACAAATTGGTAACATTTCTAAAAGCTGTTCCTTAGTAGATAGACTCATGGAACCTGAGCGAGGAAGAAGGCATTAGACATGATCTCTTCTAATTAGTCATAACCTTGGAAACCTGGTTGGCTCATGAAGGGAATCAGGTAGTGGAGCCTCCATGTATCAGCTCCTAGAGAGACTCAGGGACTCAAGCAAAATTGTTCAACTAACGGTGCCAGGAGCAGACATCAGAACCAGAAAGAAGAGCTATTTTCTTAGTTCACAAACCCAGGGAGGTAAACAGGCCTCTAGGATGGTCTCCAAGTCACAGGATGAATGAGGCTGGAACTGAGTGTCAAGTCTGAATGAGAAACATCACAGAGGAGCAAAAGAGGAAGTGATTAACATGAAATCTGGTGGACATGAACTTGACCCCACGTGACTGGGTCTAACTGCAGTCCTAGTTTAGTTCACCCATGCTGTTTCTATCTTAGTGTTGCAGTGCTCAGGATAGAAGGAGGAAGAGGGGATAGAAATTGTTAATTAAAAAAAAATCAATTTTCTTCCTACTCATCAGCTGATACCTGGCAGTAAACCTGGAGAATCATGACCCAGAGAACTGCATTCTTGATAAAACAAATCTCTCTCTATTTATAAATAGAAGTAGGTTGGTGGGGCTGTTTCTAGACAAAGCCCTGAGGGTGGTAAAGGACAAAAGGGCTGAAATGGATGAAAGGTAACAGAGAAGAAAGGATGAGTTTACAAAATGTAAGTGATGCCAAAATGTAAGTGATGCCTTGCAATTTTGCTATGGGCTTGTCTTCCATAGAATTGAAAGGGCAATAAATCACAGTGGTTAAGAGCATAGCCTGCCTGTGTTTGAATCTTTTGTGTCTACCAATCACTAGCTGTGTGTTTTGAAAATATTTTTCAAAATTATCTAAATTTCTCTTCTGTAAAATTGAGATAATATGGCACCTACTTCATGGGTTGTTGCAAAAAAAAGTCCTAGTTTAAGCTAGGACTTTTTAAAGTTTACAAAAGTCCTAGTCTAAACATTAAAATAATTATATAATATATGTGACTCACTCAGACCAGCAAACCCCCAGTAAATTTCAGTTATTTTGATGAGAGAGGGACTTTGGTGGATGAGGCATTCTGGGAAAGTATAATAATTTACACCAGCAGAAAACCAGATTGGATGTCACATTTTTAGGATACATATACCTCTTCAGGGTCTACAGGAAAAATCTGGACTTTTTAGCATGATGTTAAGACTTTACAGTATGTCAATGAATTTCCACCCGTATCCCTCGTCTACCTCTCCAACTCCCTGTCTCAAAGGAAGGCAGGCATCTGTTCTAATTTATCCATTAATTCAGCAAATAGTTATTGAGCATCTATACTTTGATGCAATGATCTATTCCAAGAATTGAGATATAGTAGACAGAATTCCCTGCCCTCAGATAACTTTTATCCTAGTGGAACTCATTTGAGTAGTTAGTAATGTTCATCTCTGTGCTTCCTGCCTATTGTGGAGTTATTGGATGTTGGAGAATGGGTTTTATTTTCCTTCTCTCTAAGGTGTGAGGATCCTAAGCCTTTTTACACATTTATTTCCTTTGGATATTTTTCAGAAAAGCTGAGTTTCATCCTGGTCCTTGCTACCCAGCCAGCTACCAGAAGGGACAGTTGAGGGGGAGTCCAGATTCCTATGTCCACTGGTGCATTGAGCACAGGACCCTACCTCCTCCCAACTGGGGGCTACTTACACTAGCACTGAGTCCTGCTATTGGTTTCTGATGGCCTGTCCTGAAAGCCCCCAACCACTCATAAAATAGACTAATATGGCATTTCCCTAGTTTCCATCAAAACTGTCTGCACCCTGACCCAGCAGGGCTCTCCCAGAGTGACTGTCTCCTTGGGCTTCTTGTGTGATGTCTGCAGTCTTCTGTTCTTTGACAGTCATCTCTTTCTCCAAAGGTTATTGCCTTCCTGAATTCCCTGCTATGTGCCCTGCCTGGCCCACCAGCGACGACCTAATAAATGCTTTTCAAATGAATCCAGGTGAGATGACCTTGGGGTATGTGGATCAACAATTTGTATTTTAATAAATTAATGTTTACTTTAATGTTAAGATAGTTGGAACTTGGATGAATAGATGAATACATTTTTAAAGTTTAAAGACCACCAACTTTAGCAGTGTCACAAAAGTGATCAGAGTTTGGGTAACACTGACCCAGTAGCTGATAATAAAAGCTTTATAGTTTAACTGGTTGGGTTTTAATCCTGGCTCAGACACAAACCAGTTGAGTGACCTTGGGAAAGGGCTTTCTGAACCTCAGTTTCCTTATTTAAAAATGGGGCTAATAATAGTACTTGCATCATAGCATTGTTGTGATGAGTAAATGAAATACAAAATGTGTAATCCACGTGAAATGCTAAAACCTTTTGCGGGCACATGTGAATGTTCAGTAAATGATGACTATTATACATCATTGCTATAATAACATATCTACCACCTTGTCAACTCCTGCTTCCTATTTTAAGCACCACTGAATAGAAAGCTCAGGTTGCTGCCTTGTTCCCAAGAACTTGCATAGGAGTTGGAGTAGGTCTGGGGTTATTCAGGTGGATCCCACTTGTAGACAGTTTGAGAGGAACCTGAGACATGGAAGTAGAGAACTGCATAGGACCAAGGAGAAACTGAGGCCTGGGCAGATGTTCTGTGCCTTAGCTCAGGAGCACATCTCCAAGGCAGTGGAATGAGAAGACTGAAATCTCAACTGATAACCCCAAGACTGCTTTGCCTTGCCAATTTATTTTAATTGATACACTTTATTCCTTAAAAAAAAAAGATCAGGCCTTCCTAAATCTCAGACAAGTGCTCAGTCTATATTCAATGCTTTGAAGCAGAAATTCTTCACAGCAATAAGGAGAACAGACATAAATAAGAAGATTTGTTTAATCATAAAACTTGAAGTGGTTAGTCATTACATTGTAATCTAACCTGGTCTAAACAAGGGAGTGCATATATGCCATATAAGCTTTTTCTCTTCTAAAAATATCTCACTACCATCCACAGGAAGAGTTAAATATAGATATTTCATTTTATGGCCTTTATTTCTGAAACATAAAATGTTTTATATTTCTAATCCCTAGACTATTTTTCATGGTATTTCTGTTTATCTTGCATTCTACTTCCAAGCCATGTTTGGAGGGGAAATGCAATGATTTCAGGAAAGTCTGAACTGTTTTTCAATTATCATGAGTAAATCTGGGACTGGAGGAGTCATTTAACTCCTCTGTTCTTCCACAATTGCTCTGTATGACAGGAGTTGCTCTAGTTGGGTTTTTACCCTCTTGGTTTCTTTTGAATTCTCTGTGGTTGCTCTCACTTCCTTGTGTGTTTCTCCATTGTTTATTGCAGTGAGTTTCAATGGGGCTTACCTAGACTTGTTTTATAGCAATGAAGAGTTGTTTGGTTGAATGTTTTCCAACATCAAAGTTTAATTATGTAGAAAAGTAACAACTCTGGGGTCACTTCCAATGACCTTAGGATGGATTTGAAGAATTCTGAGGAGGTGAAAACAGCAATGGTAAATTTCACGTACATTCCTTCCCAGGCAGCACAATTTTGTTAAGCCTATGCAATCACAAAACTCTCCACACTTAGAAGAGCTCTGACCTCGGTTTAATGCTCTGCTGTCACCATTTAACATTCTTAATAATTTTTGATAAATTCCTTATGAATTGGAATTGAATTGGACTGCCCCAACTCCAAGCTTGATGCCACAAGGTGCTCCAACTGCTTGGAATGCCACGACCTACTTCTTCCCTGCCTGATGAACTCATAGTTCAAGGGCCATTCTCTCTGCATAGTTTTCTCTCCGTTCTCCGGCAGAGTTAATCACTCAGTGTCTCCAAGTTTCCATGGCAACTCATGCACATCTTTGGAATTGCACTTTTTATTCTATACTATAGGTGCAGGTGTGATTTTCTATCTATCTCAACCATGAACCCCAGGAGAGGGATCAGATCTGAGATTTTCCTTTTGTTCCCCTGGAATAGTTCCTTATACTTAGAAGTGCTACTTCAATATGCGATAATAAGGCACGTTTCAGTAAGTATTCACATTTTCAATAAGTATTGTCTCTTCATGAAGCAACCTGATACTTCTCATTCATTGACCCTGTGCATTGCTCTCTTTACACAAGATACCATTATCCATTCTTTGTACGTGCAGAACCCTTATTCATTTTGTAATGCCCAACTGAAAGTCGCTTCTTCTGGGAAGACTTCCTTGAACGTAACAGAAAGTGGATATTGCTGTCTCCTCTGTGCTCTTGCAGCACTTACCTCATTGAATTGTGAGTTTGAAATGAATATTTCCCTCACCTGACTGAGAGCTCCTTGAAGCTCATGTGTGTTTTTCTTTTTTTTTTCTTATTTTTCTTCTTCTTCTTCTTTTTTTAACATCTTTATTGGAGTAAAATTGCCCCACAATGGTGTGTTAGCTTCTGCTTCACAACAAAGTGAATCAGTTATACATATACATATGTTCCCATGTCTCCTACCTCCTGTGTCTCCCTCCCTCTCACCCCCTCCATCCCACCCCTCCAGGTGGTCACAAACCACCTAGCTGATCTCCTTTTGCCAGGCGGCTGCCTCCCACCAGCCATCCATTCTACGTTTGGTAGTGTATATATGTCCATGCCACTCTTTCACTTTGTCACAGCTTACCTTTCCTCGTCCCCATATCCTCAAGTCCATGCTCCAGTAGGTCTGTGTCTTTATTCCTGTCTTACCCCTAGGTTCACGGCTGGTGGTGTGTTTTGCAGTGTCTGTGGATTTATTATGATTTTAGGCAGCCTCTCTGCTAATGGATGGTGTTGTGTTCCTGTCTTGCTAGTTGTTTAGGATAGGGTGTCCAGCACTGTAGCTTGCTGGTCGTTGAGTGAAGCTGGGTGTTGGTGTTGAGATGGAGATCTCTGGGAGACTTTCGCTGTTTGATATTATGTGGAGCTGGGAGGTCTCTTGTGGACCAGTGTCCTGAACCTGGCTCTCCCACCTCAGTGGCACAGCCCTGACATCTTGCTGGAGCACCAAGAGCCTGTCCTCTACATGGCTCAGAATTAAAGGGAGATAAAATAAGAAAGAAAGAAAGAAAGAAAGAAAGAAAGAAAGAAAGAAAGAAAGAAAGAAAGAAAGAAAGAAAGAAAGAAAGAAAGAAAGAAAGAAAGAAAGAAAGAAAGAAAGAAAGAAAGAAAGGAAGAAAGAAAGAAAGAAAGAAAGAAAGAAAGAAAGAAAGAAAGAAAGAAGATAAAATAAAATAAAGTAAGATAAAATATACTAAAGTTATTAAAATAAAAAGCTAAAAAAGAATTTTAAGAAAAAAAATTTTAAGGAGTAAAAAAAGGAAAACAAACGGATGCTCAGAACCCTAGGAAAAATGTTGAAAGCAAAGCTATACAGACAAATTCTCACACAGAAGCTATACAGACAAATTCTCACACAGAAGCTATACAGACAAAATCTCACATACATCCTCACAAAAAGAGGAAAAAATAATATATCTTGCTCCCAAAGTCCACCACCTCAATTTGGGATGATTCGTTGTCTATTCAGGTATTCCACAGATGCAGGGTACTTCAAGCTGATTGTGAGGTTTAATCCTCTGCTCCTGAGGCTGCTGGGAGAGATTTCCCTTTCTCTTCTTTGTTCGCACAGCTCCTGGGGTTCAGCTTTGGATTTGGACACACCTCTGCATGTAGGTCGCCTGAGGGCGTCTGTTTTTCGCTCAGACAGGACGGGGTTAAAGTAACTGCTGATTCGGGGGCTCTGGCTCACTCAAGCCGGGGGGAGGGAGGGGTACGGATGCGGATGCGGGGCAAGCCTGCAGCAGCAGAGGCCAGCGTGACGTTGCACTAGCCTGAGGCGTTCCGTGCATTCTCCTGGTGTAGTTGTCCCTATTTCACGGGACCCTGGCAGTGGCGGGCTGCACAGACTCCCAGGAGGGGCGGCGTGGATAGTGACCTGTGCTGCACACAGGCTTCTTGGTGGCCACAACAACAGCCTTAGTGTCTCATGCCCGTCTCTGGGGTCTGTGCTGTTAGCCACAGCTTGCGCCCATCTCTGGAGCTCCTTTAAGTAGCACTCTTAATCCCCTCTCCTAGTGCACCAGGAAACAAAGAGGTAAGAAAAAGTCTCTTCCCTCTTCGGCAGGTCCAGACATTTCCCCAGACTCCCTCCCGGCTAGCCGTGGTGCACTAACACCCTGTAGTCTGTGTTCCCGCCGCCAACCCCAGTCCTCTCCCTGTGATCAGACCAAAGCCCGAGCCTCAGCCCCGCCTGCCCTGGAGGGTGAGCAGATAAGCCTCTCGGGCTGGTGAGTGCCGGTTGGCACCGATCCTCTGTGTGGGAATCTCTCTGCTTTGCCCTCCGCACCCCTGTTGCTGTGCTCACCTCCGTGGCTCCGAAGCTTCCCCCCTCTGCCACCTGCAATCTCCGCTCGTGAAGTGGCTTCTAGTGCGTGGAAACCTTTCCTCCTTCACAGCTCCCTCCCACTGGTGCAGGGCCCATCCCTATTCTTTTGTCTCTGTTTTTTCTTTTCTCTTTTGCCCTACCCAGGTACGTAGGGAGTTTCTTGCCTTTTGGTGGGTCTGAGGTCTTCTGCCAGTGATCAGTGGGTGTTCTATAGGAGCAGCTCCACATGTACATGTATTTCTGATGTATCTGTGGGGAGGAAGGTGATCTCCACGTCTTACTCTTCTGCCATCTTCTCCAAACCCCCCAAAGCTCATGTGTTATTCAACTTTGTATCCTAAGCCCTGGCTTAGTACCCAGAACAAAAGAGAAAGAAAGAAGGGAAAGAGGGAGGGAAGAAGGAAGGGAAGTAAGGGAAGGAGGGAGGGACGCAGGGAGGGAGGAAGGAAGGAAGAACAAATGAAGTGAGCAAGCAAGAAAAGAAAAAAGGCAAAGGAACAAATCATATGATACCAAATGATGATGTGATAGATGAAAACTCCAACTGAGCAATTCAGTTGTATTATCTTACATGCTATGAGTTGATTGAGTGCCTCTTTCTTTATACCCCAGTGTGTGGAAGAAGAATAGGGGACCCTCTAAGGTAACTGATTTTTTGGCACAGACTTGAATTGTCTATCTGCATCAGTGTTATGGATCCAGCTAAACTAGAACCCATATTTTTCACCAGATAGGAAAGATAAATCTTACACTTTAAGATAAAAATGTAGCTCCCTTAAAGTCTTACAGATGCACTGATTGATGTATTTTACAAAGTAAATTGTGTATTGTCTTTTATACATTGTGTATTCTTGACACCCTTGTTAAAGATCAGTTGACCATTTATGTGTGTGTTTATTTCTGGAGTCTCTATTCTGTTCCATTGGTGTATGCGTCCATTTTATGCCAGCATCATACTGTTTGGATTACTGCAGCTTTGTTATACATTTTGAAATCATGATTCTTTCCACTTTGTTCTTGTTCAAAATTCCTTTAACTATCTGAGGTTTTTTGTGGTTCCATGTGAAGTTTAGCATTTTTTTTTTGTTTGTTTGTTTTCCTATTTCTGTTAAAATACAACTAAAATGTTTTAAAAAATAAAAAACAAATCACTTCACTTTCTTCCTCCAAACCCTGTTTAGTAAGCACCACTGTTACCAGTTTTCTGGTAAGAAAACTGAACTTAGGAAAGCTGAAGATCTTTTTTGATGTTATTTGGCTGATAAATAGCATTAGAACCAAACAGATTCCATTTTTTCCCAAACACGTATTTTGGGGTTGTGGCCAAGGGGTGGGGTGGGGTGTTACTTATGCTAATAGGTTAAACTCATTTCATTTTAAAGATTCAGAAGGTAAAACCCCATTCTCGTTAATGGGTGCCAACTAATTCCAATAATAATCCATTGTAAGTCTCTGCTTACTAGAGAGTGTTAACTGTTTAGCAGCAGTCATTTTTAACAAGCCCATAACATTGCCATTACATGAATTATACATGGATTATAAAATGATTATTTAGTCAGTGGAAAATTAAATCCGTCGGTGTTTTCCGAATCTGAGCTAGGACATTCATCAGAAAAACTGTTAAATTTTTAATCAACTGTACTGCAGTTGATGTAGCTATCAGCCAAAATTGCTCTTTCTCTGTCATTCCCGTTGTTGCAGAATATAGTGTAGAATTACCAGCTCTACGATGCTAATTGATTTTTTTTCTTGCAGAGATTTAAGACAGACTGACATATCATCCAGCATTGAAATATAAAAACTTGCATGAGCTTCAAAGACAGATTTCACATATATTGAGCAGTAATTTAACATTTTAGTGTTTTTTACAACTTTCCTCCTGCTGACCCAGCACCTCAAACTGGAGTCCACCTTGGACCAAGATCACACTCTAAATATTCAGACCCAAACAGTACTATAATTAAAAAATAATATAATATGTTAAAAGAGAAGTATTATGAACAACATAGTATAAGAAAAAGGGACTTCCATTTGTATAGCAATAACATTACATAATAAAAGAGCAGACTCCTCAAATGCACAAAAGAATGATTGAAACTCCATACAGATAGGTAACTTCATGGGACATTTCTTGCATCCATAAAGTGATTTAGACAGTTTCTTACTTAAAAAAAAAGATCTCTCCTTTATTCCAGTGTACTTTAAGTTCTTTTGATGACAGTCAAGGGAAATGTTTGTGTGTTTCTTCAAGAAAATTCATTTAATGATTAGTTGAACCTTCCAAGCTTGTCTTTGCATCCATTTAAAGAAATACCTTCACAGGTATACACAGGCAAAGAAAGACCCTGAGAACACTCCTCAGGCTACAACTCTGTGTCAGAAGCACAGCTGGAAGGAGGAATCAGAAGATACAGTGCCCACCTGTGCCCCTGACATAGCACTGCCCACCTCAAGCCCCAGTTGCTGTCACACTGTGGGTTTCTGCCCAGTTCCAGGTCCTCTCTGTCTTTCTTAGACATAACATACTGTGAGCAATAACATGTTTATCTAAACCAGTGTTTCTCAGAATCAAATGTTCATGCAACTCACCTGGGAGTCTTGCTGACATGAAGATTCTGATTTTGCTCATTCACACAGTGAAGAGCACCACATGAGATAAGGATGCACTCGCTCAAGGCCCTCATGTTCTGTTTCCAACATTTTAGGTCCCACCGTAGCCTGGAGACAACCATTCACTGTTTCCCAAACATACTCTGTACTTAGAAACCTCTGTACATTTGCAATCTTTGTTCCCTCTAACTGGAATATCCTTCCTCCTTTCCCTGCCTGATGAGATCTTGTTTATCTTTCTAGATAGAACTCAAAAGAGAAGCATGTTCTGTCCCCTGCCTGAGCACTCCCCACTCAGGCAGAAGTAACACTCCTCCCATTGACCTGGTGTTGCTATTGTAACAAAGAAGAACAAACCTGACTCCATGTTGGATCTATTCCTTTAGCTCTAACCCTTGTGCTCTGTTGCCTCTGCTTAGTCGTGCTGGCTCTACACCTTTTGTAAAGGAATTGCCTACAGCCTGAAATATACAGAATAGCCCATTCTCAAGGCTCTGACCTTTAAAGGTATAACACTTTTCAATTCATATAAACACAGAGGATAGCATCTGTCTTGTTGGAGGTTTATAGGAACATTGTGACCAGACCTACATGGACAGCTTCAAGAACAAAGGATTCCAGCAACAGAAGTTTGCAACAATCAGCCACACACCCTTTAGTATAAAGGAAGCCTGAATTCTAACTCAAGTAAGATGTTTCTTTGGGACACTAGTCCACCATCTTCTCAGTCTGCTGGCTTTCCAAATAAAATTGCTATTTCTTGCCCCAATGACTCATCTCAATTTATTGGCCTGTCATGTGGCAAGCAGTACTAACTTGGACTCAGTAACACTGTGATAGCATCTTAATGGTTCTTCCCGCTTCTGTTCTCACCAACTCCACCCCACCTTACAATCCATTCCAAATTTTGAAAATGTAAATCAGATTATAAAAATCCTCCGTGTAAACACATCTTGTCCCACGAGTGGCCACTTAAACACCTTAATAAAATTCAGTCTCCCTACCCTGATCTACAAGTATCTGCATGACTACTTGCTGCTGGGACGCTTTTCCATACTGAATCCCCTCCCACACAGAGGCTCTGGTTCCACCATGCTTCCATCTGAACCCATAAGAGGATGAGTTTGTTCCTACCCCAACCATGAACTGATCCCTCTGTCTGGAATGTTCTTCCCCAGGAGCTTCACTTACCTGACCTCTTCTTATTCTGGTCTCAGCTCACTACATCAAAACAAAAATTGAAGTGGTCACAGGACTGTCTCTGGGAATTGCTTCCATCACAACCTTTATGATTTTTTTTAGGGATTCTTATTTTAAAATAAAAACAAAACTAAGGTACACATTGGGAATTGAATTACTACGTTTTTTCTTTCTAGAGATATGACATCATGTTTTCTGGTCAGTAATGTTCTAACAAACATTGTACTAAACCAATGTACTAAATCCAAGCAGACAGATGACCAGAAAAGCTACTTCAGTCCTGCAGCCTTAATGGGGTTTTTGACTGGGAGTACTTATCTAGGGTTTAACTCAAGCTAACTGTCCATCTCAAGATTTCTGAAAATCCTATTGTCACAGCTAGTGTTGGCTGCAGGAATCAACTTAGAGAGATTTCCTTTACCTAAAAAGTACATGTGAAAATCAATACCTAGTCTTACATGTGCAGTCTTGTATCACTGTCTTCTGCTGGTTCTGATGTAATCCCATTAGTTCAATAACTTTTGTTTACATATTTTTGAAAAAATATTTTTATAGATGAATACTCAGGCTAACCTAGTGGATATAATCTTGGAACTTCCATGATTACTCACTTCAAAGTCAAAATATTATATGCTATATGCTTTTTAGCTGTTAGTGCTGTGAAAGAAAAATGCTTTCTATGCTGTTGTTCCTATTTTACTGGGCAACAAATTTTATGACTACCTGCTGTTTTCTTCTTCATTTATTGTCCGTCCTTTTCTACCAGAATTACTAGTCTCATGAGAGAGGGGACTCTGCCTTCGTTATGGAACACTGTATTCCCAGAGACTAAAGCAATGTTTGGTGCTTTCAGTAAATATTGGTTGAATCAATGAATGTTGAAAGTATTCAACAAAATTAAATCCCCTTAGAAAGACAAATGGCTTGAAAGCCAGCCCTGTTTTTTATGATCTGCTTACCCCCTCTAAGCCTCAATTTTCTCATCTGTAGGATGGGAATACTAACTCCCACCCCCCATAGCTGTTGTGATAAGTAAAATCAGATAATGCATATAACATGTGTATCATAGCATGGCATAAGGGACAAGCTCAGTCAGAAAAGTTATGATTTTCATTACTATCAACTCTTTTATTTACACAAAAGGAGCAGTAGGGCTTGGGGGAAACCAGGGAGATTATGAAAGCACATGCCTTAGAAACCCATGGCCTTCTCTCCTAGCTCCAAGATAGTGAATGTTTATTTAGATACTCAGCTGAAAGTTAGTAATTATCTGATTAATGATCATTGCACAAAGGGTTTCTTTTCCAAGATGATGAGTTTAAGAGTATCTGGGCTCAAGGGGAAGATTCTAACCTGCTACTATATGAATAGTGAAATATTTAAAATTGGATATATGGAGTGGGAAGGTAATTATGTATATTGCAAACATATGGCAGAGGCTATATTTCTTACGCTGAAAGAAACAAGTCCAAATATGTAACGTACACACATTCTCCTTCCTATAAATACACAGATTGGATGATGCTGTGGCTACATTTTGTTAAGTACCAGAATCCTGGAGAAATCACTTGAAGCACGTTATCCGAAGAACAGATGGTCAGTGTCCTTCCTGATCTGAAGGTATTTCTAGCTGTCATGTGGTTATTCTATAATAAACCCCACTGAGAGGCAATGGAAGGTAAGCAATCAGTTGCACGCTCCAACTTTACAAAAGAAAGCACTGGAAAAAAAATTAAAGACTGGCTCTTTTAAAGATGATTCTATCACAGAGCCTGAGAGTTAGAAGGTGTCTTAAAAAACATCAAGACCATCTGTTCTTTCTGGGTGAAAGCTCATTGGATTAGAGTCAGCTTGACTTTGAAGATCCGCAGAGGATGACTCAAAAATTCAATCATGATATCTGTGGCTTTGTCCAAAAATGTTGCCATATAGACTCTGCTCACCCAGATCCTATTCTCTCAGCTTCTTTCCTCCATAGCCCTCTCCCCCAGGGACTTGTTCCAGGTCAAGCAGCCTGCAGCCAAGTCAGTGTCTCTGCTGGTTCTGCTTTGACCTCTGCTCAGGACCCATGAAGGGAGGTACTGGTAACCAAATGCTAACTGTCCCCCAGACAATTTGCTTTCAATATGTTTTGTTTTGTTTTGTTTTGTTTTTTTCCTCTCTCTCTCTCTCTCTCTCTCTGTCTCTCACAACTGTATTACAAGACCTGTTTCATTATTTTTATTTTACAGATGAGGTTTTGAAGTCCAAGATGTTAACTCTTCAACCAAGAGGTAGTAATTGGAAATAAGATAGAGACAGTGCCCACGTTGTCTGCCTCCTTGACACTTCATCAGACTTGTGCAAAAATCTTATCTTTTTTTTTCTAACTTCTTAATACCTCCATAGAATTTCCCTTCCCAGAACTTAAAGGACAACCATTTATTCTCTAAAGTAAAACTTAAAACTTACCCATACATGGGCAATGAATAGGTGTAGAATGGGATACCTATGTCCTTTCATTGAGTGAGTGATTGATTGATTCATTCATTCATTTTTTTTCTTGAACATGATCATGAGAGTAAAGGACCTACTGCTCAAGCCAGAAACTTCTCATCATTCTTTAAATGTCTCTATCTCTACTTTCATCTAATCTTTATTAGTTACTTGAGCTTCTGAACCGTAGTGTCCAGGCCTGTAAAACAGAGAAATTACGTGCCATAGAGAAAGGTCATGATTATGACAAAGTGCTATCTGTGAAGTGCTTGGGTTTTTAGCCAGTGTTAGTACCCTTTCTCTTTACATGCTGAATAAAGGAGGGTGAAGACTCTTCACATTCACCATAACCCCTCTTTCAAAATGGAAGAAAGATGTGTCTGTTTTCTAAATTCCTGGGGCTGGATCTGTAAGAATTTCTTGCAGTTCAAGCTCTTTTGGTCTCATTCATTGATGTGTGCTCAGAACAAGGAGAGTGGGGCCAGTCCAAAGCAAATGCTTAAAGCGTCTTTGTTGAATACACATATTGATAAATGGAACCTGAACGCAAACTAAATTTTTCAGAAAATTCTCTACTCATTTTAGTTTTTATAAAATAGATTTTTCTTTACACATTAATAATTGCTATTTTTTTAAATGATACTTTTATATCAGATGTTTATTCTGGAATGATAGTAGTCTCAACCCTTTCTAAAGAAAAACTAGAGTTTTGAAGCTGCTAGAAAAAATTATCTTATTCCCCAAATTCTTTGTTCCTGCCTTCTAAGAATAACCAAGATCTCCAACTTGAAGAATTCAGGGAAAGAATAAACTTTTATTTTTCTATTTAATTTTAGAAATTGATATTTAAGATCATCTTAGAACTTTACTTTTAGAAAACAAAAATCAGTTCTATATAAATAAATGTATACTGTAGACTTTCTTTTGTGTTTCTGTGTTATTTACAATTACTATTTGACTTATGTGGAAAGAACATCTATCAACAGAGAAATGACATTTTGAACAATAGGGCTGGAATTTCATTGGCAGAGATAGCCTGTTTGCATACATCTGGTTGTCAACTTTGTTTTTTGCCCTCAACAATCAAATTTCTTTCTGAAATATTAATGATATCTCTATCTGCTAACCTACTCCTTATGAGAAACACATTTACTAACTAAACTATAGCATTCGTGTACAGTTATCGTCTTTCACTTTACTAAGTATTTCATCCAAATTCTAGGTTTTCAAAGATCGTTTAGGCTGGTTCTTTGCTTTCCCAACCCCTTCAGTGTTATTTTGTTTCTTCAATTTTTTTAAATGAAATTAAGTTCATTTGGTATTGTTTCTATTTCACTTTGGATTCCCTGGCATTCTGGTGGATTTTAATTATTTATTATTTATGGTGGGGGTTTGTGACATATTCCTGTGATTCTAAGGGTTAGAGCTATACCAAGAGGTATCCTTTTCTTCTTAACCCTACTACCTGTTCCTGTTCCATGCTACTTTCCAGCCCTTTCCTATCTAACTTCTGCATGTAACCAACCTCTTTATTTTTTGGTTTACCCTTCCTGTATATCTTTTGCAAAATCGTGTGTGTACATTTTCTTATATCCTTTTCTTTATTACATGAAGGGTAGCTTACTATAAGTAAAACATTTGCACTTTTCACATAACAGTATGTTCTGAAAGTCACAATAGTTAAAAATATCTTCCAATATTTTTGTTATAACTACATATTATTCCATTGTGTAGATGTACCATAATTTTTTGTAGAAGTATCTAGATTATTTCTAATATTTTGTAATAGTAAACAATGCTACAATGAATAACTTTGTGCATATATGTATTTCATGCTGTAAATTCCTAGGAGTTGAATTGTGTATTCAAAATATAAGTTCATAGGTAGTTTTGTTGGGTCTTGCTAAACTCCCCTCCAGAAGGGTTGTATTGGTTTGTATGTTGGCCAGTAATGTTTGAAGAGACTGTGTTATCTCACTGGTTTGCTAACAGGATGGGTTATCCTACTTTTTTTTTTTTTTTTTGTAAACCGACTTTGCCTTTTAAAGTAATTTTAGGTTCACAGAAAAAATGAGTGGAAAGTAGATAGTTCTCATATACTCCCTGCCCTACACAGTGCACAGCCTCCCTCACATTCAACATCCCCCACCACAGTGGTACACTTGTCACAATTGATAAACCTACATTGACACTTCATCATCAACCAAAGTCTATAGTTTTCATTGGGGTTCACCTTGGTATTGTGTGTTATATGGGTTTGACAAATATATAATAACCTGTACCCACCATAGTAATATTATATAGAATAGTTTCACAGCTGCATAAATTCTTCATGCTCTGCCTATTCATTCCTCCCTCTTCCCTAAACCCTGGACACCACTGATTTTTCACTGTCTCCATACTTTTGCCTTTTCCAGAATGTCATATTGTTGAAATCATACAGTATGCAGCCTGTTAAGATTGGCTTCATTCACTTAGCAATATACATTTAATGTTGCTCCATATCTTTTCATTTCTTAATTGTTCACTTCTTTTTAAGCACTGAATAATATTCCATTGTCTGGATCTACTACACTTTATCCATTCACCTACTGAAGGACATCTTGGTTGCTTCCAAGTTTTGGAAATTATGAATGAAGCTGCTATAAGCATGTGTGTCTAGGTTGTTGTGTGGATGTAAGTTTTCAACTCCTTTGGATAAATACCAAGGGGTGTGATTGCTAGATCATATGGTAAGAGTATGATTAGTTTTGTAAAACACTGCCAAACTGTCTTTCAACGTGATTGTACTATTTTTCATTCCCACCAACAATGAATGTGAGTTCCTCTTGCTCCACATCCTCCTTTGCAAGAATTTGATATTATCAGTGTTTTGGATTTTGTACATTTTGCTTCATCTATCTATCTATTTATTTATTTTTATTATTTTAATTTTAAAATTTTATTTATTTTTTTATACAGTAGAATCTTATTAGTGATCAATTTTATACACATCAGTGTATACATGTCAATCCCAATTGCCCAACTCATCACACCCCCACACCCACCCCCCACCCCAGCTTTCCCCCCTTGGTGTCCATATGTCTGTTCTCTACATCTGTGTCTCAATTTCTGCCCTGCAAACCGGTTCATCTGTACTATGTTTCTAGGTTCCAAATATATGCATTAATATACAATATTTGTTTTTCTCTTTCTGACTTACTTCACTCTGTATAACAGTCTCTAGATCCATCCACATCTCAACAAATGACCCAATATTGTTCCTTTCTATGACTGAGTAATATTCCATTGTATATATGTACTATATCTTCTTTATCTATTCATCTGTCAATGGGCATTTAGGTTGTTTCCATGACCTGGCTATTGTAAACTGTGCTGCAATGAACATTGGGGTGCTTGTGTCTTTTTGAATTATGGTTTTCTCTGGGTATATGCCATGTAGTGGGATTGCTGGATCATATGGTAATTCTATTTTTAGTTTTTTAAGGACCTCCATACTGTTCTCCATAGTGGCAGTATCAATTTACATTCCCACCAACAGTGCAAGAGGGTTCCCTTTTCTCCACACCCTCTGCAGCATTTGTTGTTTGTAGATTTTCTGATGATGCCCATTCTAACTGGTGTGAGGCAATACCTCATTGTGGTTTTGATTTGCATTTCTCTAATAATTAGTGATGTTGAGCAGCTTTTCATATGCTTCTTGGCCAACTGTATGTCTTCTTTGGAGAAATGTCTATTTAGATCTTCTGCCCATTTTTGGATTGGGTTTTTGTTTTTTTTAATATTGAGCTGAATGAGCTGTTTATATATTTTTGAGATAAACCCTTTGTCTGTTGATTCATTTGCAAATATTTTCTCCCATTCTGAGGGTTGTCTTTTCATCTTGTTTATGGTTTCCTTTGTGGTGCAAAAGCTTTGAAATTTCATTAGGTCCCATTTGTTTATTTTTGTTTTTATTTCCATTACTCTAGGAGATAGATCAAAAAAGATCTTGCTGTGACTTATGTCAAGGAGTGTTCTTTCTATGTTTTCCTCTCAGAGTTTTATAGTGTTCAGTCTTACATTTAGGTCTCTAATCCATTTTGAGTTTATTATTGTGTATGGTGTTTGGGAGTGTTCTACATTCATTCTTTTACATGTAGCTGTCCAGTTTTCCCAGCACCACTTACTGAAGAGACTGTCTTTTCTCCATTGTATATCCTTGCATTCATTTGACTTAGATTAGTTGACCATAGGTTAATGGGTTTATCTCTGGGCTTTCTATCCTGTTCCATTGATCTGTATTTCTGTTTTTGTGCCAGTACCATATTGTCTTGATTACTGTAGCTTTGTAGTACAGTCTGAAGTCAGGGAGTCTGATTCCTCCAGCTCTGTTTTTTTCCCTCAAGACTGCTTTTGGTATTCGGGGTCTTTTGTGTCTCCAAACACATTTTAAGATTTTTTTTGTTCTAGGTCTGTAAAAACTGCCATTGGTAATTTGATAGGGATTGCATTGAACCTGTAGATTGTTTTGGGTATTATAGTCATTTTCACAATGTTGATTCTTCCAATCCAAGAACATGGTATATCTCTTCATCTGTTTGTATCATCTTTAATTTCTTTCATCAGTGCCTTATAGTTTCTGCATATAGGTCTTTTGTCTCTCTAAGTAGCTTTATTCCTAGGTATTTTATTCTTTTTGTTGCAATGGTAAATGGGAGTGTTTCCTTAATTTCTCTTTCAGATTTTTCATAATTAGTGTATAGGAATGCAAGGGATTTCTGTGCATTAATTTTGTATCCTGAAACTTTACCAGATTCATTGATTAGCTCTAGTAGTTTTCTGGTGGGATCTCTAGGATTTTCTATGTATAGTATCATGTCATCTGCAAACAGTGACAGTTTTACTTCTTCTTTTCCAATTTGTATTACTTTTATTTCTTTTTCCTCTGTGATTGCCGTGGCTAGGACTTTGAAAACTATGTTGAATAATAGTGGTGATGGGCTTCCCTGGTGGCACAGTGGTTGAGAGTCCGCCTGCCGATGCAGGGGACATGGGTTTGTGCCCCAGTCCGGGAAGATCCCACATGCCGCAGAGTGGCTGGGCCCACGAGCCATGGCCACTGAGCCTGTGCGTCTGGAGCCTGTGCTCCACAACAGGAGAGGCCACAACAGTGAGAGGTCCGTGTACTGAAAAAACAAAAAAAAATAGTGGTGAGAGTGGACATCCTTGTCTTGTTCCTGATCTTAGAGGAAATGCTTTCAGATTTTCACCACTGAGAATGATGTTTGCTGTGGGTTTGTGGTATATGACCTTTATTGTGTTGATGTAGGTTCCCTCTATGCCCACTCTCTGGAGAGTTTTTATCATAAATGGGTTTGAAATTTTTCAAAAGGTTTTTCTGCATCTACTGAGATGATCGTATGTTTTTTATTCTTCAATTAGTTAATATGGTGTATCACATTTATTGATTTGCATATATTGAAGAACCCTTGCATCCCTGGGAAAAATCCCACTTGATCATGGCATATGATCTTTTTAATGTGTTGTTGGATTCTATTTGCTAGTATTTTTTTGAGGATTTTTGCATCTATATTCATCAGTGATATTGGTCTGCAGTTTTCTTTTTTTGTAGTATCTTTGTCTGCTTTTAGTATCAGGTTGATGGTGGCCTCATGGAATGAGTTTGGGAGTGTTCCTTCCTCTGCAATTTTTTGAAGAGTTTGAGAAGGATAGGTGTTAGCTCTTCTCTAAATGTTTGATAGAATTCATCTGTGAAGCCATCTGGTCCTGGACTTTTGTTTGTTGGAAGATTCTTAATCACAGTTTCAATTTCATTACTTGTGATTGGTCTGTTCATATTTTCTCTTTCTTCCTGGTTCAGTCTTGGAAAGTTATACATTTCTAAGAATTTGTCCATTTCTTCCAGGTTGTCCATTATATTGCTATACAGTTGCTTGTAGTTGTGTCTTAGGATGCTTTATATTTCTGTGGTGTCTGTTGTAACGTCTCCTATTTCATTTCTAATTTTATTGATTTGAGCCCTCTCCTTATTTTTCTTCTTGAGTCTGGCTAATGGTTTATGAATTTTGTTTATCTTCTCAAAGAATGAGCTTTTAGTTTTATTGATCTTTACTATTGTTTTCTTTGTTTCTATTTCATTTATTTCTGCTCTGATCTTTATGATTTCTTTCCTTCTGCTAACATTGGGTTTTGTTTCTTCTTCTTTCTCTAGTTCCTTTAGGTGTAAGGTTAGATTGTTTATTTGTGTTTTTTCTTATTTCTTTATGTAGGCTTGTACAGCTATAAACTTCCCTCTTAGAACAGCTTTTGCTGTGTCCCATAGGTTTTGGATTGTCGTGTTTTCATTGTCATTTGTCTCTAGGTATTTCTTGATTTCCTCATTGATTTCTTCAGTGATATCTTGGTTATTTAATAACGTATTGTTTAGCCTCCATGTGTTTGTGTTGTTTTCCCTGTAATTCATTTCTAATCCCATAGTGTTGTGACCAGAAAAGATGCTTGATATGATTTCAATATTAATTTTACTGAGGTTTGATTTGTGACCCAAGATGTGATCTATCCTGGAGAATGTTCTGATCACACTTGAGAAGAAAGTGTAATCTGCTGGTTTTGGATGGAATGTCCTATAAATATCAATTAAAGCTATCTGGTGTATTGTGTCATTTAAAGCTTCTGTTTCCTTATTTATTTGCATTTTGGATGATCTGTCCATTTGTGTAAGTGAGGTGTTAAAGTCGCCCACTATTATTGTGTTACTGTCGATTTCCTCTTTTATAGCTGTTAGCAGTTGCCTTATGTATTGAGGTGCTCCTCTGTTGGGTGCATATATATTTATAATTTTTATATCTTCTTCTTGGATTGATCCCTTGATTAGTATATAGTGTCCTTCCTTGTCTCTTGTGAAATTCTTTATTTTAAAGTCTATTTTATCTGAGTATTGTTAGTACAGCTTCCTTTTGATATCCATTTGCATGGAATATCTTTTTCCATCCCTTCACTTTCAGTCTGTATGTGTCCCTAGGTCTGAAGTGGGTCTCTTGTAGACAACATATAGATGGGTCTTGTTTTTGTATCCATTCAGCAAGCCTGTTTCTTTTGGTTGGAGCATTTAATCCATTCATGTTTAAGGTAATTATTAGTATGTATGCTCCTATGACCAGTTTCTTAATTTTTTTTTTTTTTGGTAGGTCCTTTTCTTCTCTTGAGTTTCCCACTTAGAGAAGTTCCTTTAGCATTTGTTGTAGAGCTGGTTTGGTGGTGCTGAATTCTTTTAGCCTTTGCTTGTCTGTAAAGCTTTTGATTTCTCCACTGAATCTGAATGAGATCCTTGCTGGGTAGAGTCATCTTGGTTGTAGGTTCTTCCCTTTCATCACTTTAAGTATATCATGCCACTCCCTTCTGGCTTGTAGAGTTTCTGCTGAGAAATCATCTGTTAACCTTATGGGAGTTCCCTTGTATGTTATCTGTCGTTTTTCCCTTGCTGCTTTCAATAAATTTTCTTTGTCTTTAATTTTTGCCAGTGTGATTACTATGTGTCTCGGCGTGTTTTTTCTTGGGTTTATCCTGTATGGGGCCCTCTGTGCTTCCTGGACATGGGTAGCTATTTCCTTTCTCATGTTAGGGAAGTTTTCGTTTATAATCTCTTCAAATATTTTATCTGGCCCTTTCTCTCTCTCTTCTCCTTCTGGGACCCCTATAATGTGAATGTTTTTGCATTTAATGTTGTCCCAGAAGTTTCTTAGGCTGTCTTCATTTCTTTTCATTCTTTTTTCTTATTCTGTTCTGCAGCAATGAATGTCACCATTCTGTCTTCCCAGTCACTTATACATTCTTCTGCCTCAATTATTCTGCTATTGATTCCTTCTAGTGTAGTTTACATTTTAGTTATTGTATTGTTCATCTCTGTTTGTTTGTTCTTTAATCTAAGTCTTTGTTAAACATTTCTTGCATCTTCTCGATCTTTGCCTCCATTCTTTTTCTGAGGTCTTCGATCATCGTCACTATCATTATTCCGAATTTTTTTTCTGGATGGTTGCCTATCTCCACTTCATTTAGTTTTTTTTCTGGGATTTTATCTTGTTCCTTCATCTGGTACATAGCCCTCTGCCTTTTCACCTTGTCTATCTTTCTGTGAACATATTTTTTGTTCCACAGGCTGCAGGATTGTAGTTCTTCTTTCTTCTTCTGTTTGCCCTCTGGTGGATGAGGCTATCTAAGAGACTTGTTCAAGTTTCCTGATGGGAGGGACTGGTGGAGAGTAGAGCTGACTGTTGCTTTGGTGGGCAGAGCTCAGTAAAACTATCATCCATTTGACTGCTAATGGGTAGGGCTGGGTACTCTCCCTGTTGGTTGTTTGGCCTGAGAACACCCAACATTGGAGCCTACCTGGGCTCTTTGGTGGAGCTAATGGCAGACTCTGGGAGGGCTCATGCCATGGAGTACTTCCCAGAACTTCAGCTGCCAGTGTCCTTGTCTTCATGGTGAGCCACAGCCACCTCCACCTCTGCAGGAGACCTTCCAACACTAGCAGGTAAGTCTGTTTCAGTCTCCCCTGGGGTCACTGCTCCATCCCCTGGGTCCCAATGCACACACTACTATGTGTGTGTCCTCCAAGTGTGGAGTCTCTGTTCTCCCAGTCCTGTCAAAGTCCTGCAATCAAATCCCCCTATCCTTCAAAGTCTGACTATAGGAATCCCTCCTCCTGTTGCTGGACCCCCAGGTTGGTAAGCCTGACTTGGGGCTCAGAACCGTCACTCCAGTAGGTGGACTTCTGTGGTATAAGTGTTCTCCAGTCTGTGAGTCACCCACCTAGCAGTTATGGGATTTGATTTTACTGTGGTTGTGCCCCTCCTACCATCTCATTGTGACTTCTCCTTTGTCTATGGATGTGGGGTATCGTTTATGGTGAGTTCCAGCATCTTCCTGTAGATGATTGTCCAGCAGCTAGTTGTGATTCTGGTGTTCTCACAAGAGGGAGTGAGAGCACATCCTTCTACTCTGCCACCTTGGTTCCGATTCATGGACATTTTAATAGTGTATAGTGCTATTTCTTTGTTATAGGTTGCAATTCCTTAATAATATATGATGTTAAATATCTTTTCATATGCTTATGTGCCATCTGTATATCTTCCATGGAGAGGTGTCTGTCCAGGTCTTTTGCCCATTTATTAAATTGGGCTTTTTGTTTTCTTATTTAAGAGTTATTTGGTAATAAGTTTTTCTTTTAAATCTTTATTGGAGTATAATTGATTTACAATGGTGTGTTAGTTTCTGCTGTATAACGAAGTGAATCAGCTATACGTATACATATATCTCCATATCTCCTCCCTCTTGCATCTCCCTCCCACCCTCCCTATCCCACCCTTCTAGATGGTCACAGAGCACCAAGATGATATCCCTGTGCTATGTAGCTGCTCCCTGCTAGCTATCTATTTTACATTTGGTAGTGTATATATTTCCAGGCAACTCTCTCTCTTCGTCCCAGCTTACCTTTCCCCCTCCCCATGTCCTCAAGTCCATTCTCTATGCCTGGATCTTTATTCCTGTCATGCCCGTAGGTTCCTCAGAACCTTTTTTTCTTTTTCTTTTTTTTTTTTTGATTCCATATATATGTGTTAGCATATGGTATTTGTGTTTCACTTTCTGACTTAACTTCACTCTGTATGACAGACTCTAGGTCCATCCACCTGACTAAAAAAACTCAATTTTGTTTTTTTTAATGGCTGAGTAATATTCCATTCTATTTATGTCCCACATCTTCTTTAGCCATTCATCTGTCAATGGACACTTAGGTTTCTTCCATGCCTTGGCTATTGTAAATAGAGGTTTAATGAACATTGTGGTGCATGATTCTTTTTGCATTATGGTTTTCTCAGGGTATATGCCCAGTACTGGGATTGCTGGGTTGTATATGGTATTTCTATTTTTAGTTTTTTAAAGGAATCTCCAAGTGTTCTCCATACTGGCTGTATCAATTTACATTCCACCAACAGTACAAGTGGGTTCTCTTTTTTCCACACCCTCTCCAACATTAACTGTTGGTAGATTTTTTGATCATGGCCATTCTGACTGGTGTGAGGTGATACCTCAGTGTAGTTTTGACTTGCATTTCTCTAATGATTAGTGATGCTGAGAATCCTTTCACGTATTTGTTGGCCATCGATATATCTTCTTGTTTTTTTTTTTTGTTTTTTTCTTAAATTTATTTTTTTTTTCCGGCTGTGTGTGTCTTCATTGCTCTTCACAGGCTTTCTCTATTTGTGGTGAACGGGGGCTGCTCTTCGTTGTGATGCATGATTCTCATTGCAGTGGTTTCTCTTGTTGTGGAGCACAGACTCTAGGCACACGGGCTTCAGTAGTTGTGGCAATTGGGCTCAGTGGTTGTGGCACATGGGCCCTACAGTGCAGGCTCTGTAGTTGTGGCTCACAGGCTTATTTGTGCCACAGCATGTGGGGTCGTGCTGGACCAGGGCTCAAACCCATATCCCCTGCATTGTCAGGTGGATGCTTAATCACTATGCCATGAGGGAAGTCCCTGTATATCTTCTTTGGAGAAATGTCTATTTAGGTCTTCTGCACCTTTTTGGATTTGTTTGTTTGTTTTTTTGATATTGAGCTGCATGAGCTGCTTGTAAATTTTGGAGATTAATCCTTTGTCACTTGCTTCATTTGCAAATATTTTCTCCCATTCTGAGGGTTGTATTTTCCTCTTGTTTAGGGTTTCCTTTGCTGTGCAAAAGCTTTGAAGTTTCATTAGGTCCCATTTGTTTATTTTTGTTTTTATTTCCTTTTCTCTAGGAGGTGGGTCAAAAAGGATTTTGCTGTGATTTATGTCATAGAGTGTTCTGCCTATGTTTTCCTCTAAGAGTTTTATAGTGTTTGGCCTTATATTTAGGTTTTTAATCTATTTTGAGTTTATTTTTGTGTATGGTGTTAGGGAGTGTTCTAATTTCATTCTTTTACATGTACCTGTCCAGTTTTCCCAGCACCATTTATTGAAGAGGCTTTCTTGTCTCCATTGTATGTTCTTTGCCTCCTTTATCAAAAATAAGTTGACCATATGTGAGTAGGTTTTTCTCTGGTCTTTCTCTCCTGTTCCATTTTTCTATATTTCTATTTTTGTGCCAGTGCCATACTGTCTTGATTACTGTAGTTTTGTCGTATAGTCTGAGTTCTGGGAGCCTGACTCCTCCAGTTCTGTTTTGCTTTCTCAAGATTGCTTTGGCTATTCGGGGTCTTTTTTGTTTCCCTACAAATTGTGAAATTTTTTGTTCTAGTTCTGTGAAAATGCAAGTGGTAGTTTGATAGAGATTACATTGAATCTGTAGATTGCTTTGGGTAGTAGAGTCATTTTCACAACATTAATTCTTCCAATCCAAGAACATGGTACATCTCTCCATCTGTTTGTATCACTTTTAATTTCTTTCCTCAGTGTCTTATAGTTTTCTGTATACACGTCTTTCATCTCTTAGGTAGGTTGATTCCAAGGTATTTTATTCTTTTGTTGCAGTGGTAAATGGGAGTGTTTCCTTAATTTCTCTTTCAGAATTTTCATCATTAGTGTATAGGAATGCCAGAGATTTCTGTGCATTAATTTTGTACCCTGCTATTTTACCAAGTTCATTTATTAGCTCTAGAAGTTTTCTGGTAGCATCTTTAGGATTCTCCATGTGTAGTATCATGTCATCTGCAAACAGTGACAGCTTTAATTCTTCTTTTCCAATTTGGATTACTTTTATTTCTTTTTCATCTCTGACTGCTGTGGCTAAAAATTCCAAATCTTTGTTGAATAATAGTGGTGAGAATGGACAGCCTTGTCTTGTTCCTTATCTTAGAGGAAATGGTTTCAGATTTTCACCATGGAGAATGATGTTGGCTGTGAGATTTTCATATATGGCTTTTATTATGTAAGTTTGCTCTATGCCTACTTTCTGGAGGGTTTTTATCATAATTGGGTGTTGAATTTTTTTGAAAGCTTTCTGCATCTATTGAGATGATCATATGCTTTTCTCCTTCAATTTGTTAATATGGTTTATCACATTGATTTATTTATGTATATTGAAGCATCCTTGCATTTCTGGAATATACCCCACTTGATTATGGTGTATGATCCTTTTAATGTGCAGTTGGATTCTCTTCACTAGAGTTCTGTTGAGGATTTTTGCATCTATGTCATCAGTGATATTGGCCTGTAGTATTCTTTCTTTGTGACATTTTTGTCTGGTTTTGGTATCAGGGTGATGGTGGCCTCATAGAAAGAGTTGGAGAGTGTTCCTCCCTCTGTTATATTTTGGAAGTGTTTCAGAAGTATACTTATTAACTCTTCTCTAAATGTTTGTTTGAATTCACCTGGGAAGCCATCTGGTCCTGGGCTTTTGTTTGTTGGAAGATTTTTAATCACAGTCTTAATTTCACTGCTTGTGATTGTTCTGTTTATATTTTCTGTTTCTTCCTGGTTCAGTCTCAGAAGGTTTTGCTTTTCTAAGAATTTGTCCATTTCTTCCAGGTTGTCCATTTTATTGTCAAAAAGTTGCTTGTAGTAATCTCTCATGATCCTTTGTATTCTGCAGTGACAGTTGTTACTTCTCCCTTTCCATTTCTATTTCTATTGATTTGAACCTTCTCCCTGTTTTTCTTGATGAGTCTGGCTAATGGTTTATTAATTTTGTTTACCTTCTCAAAGAACCAACTTTTAGGTTTATTGATGTTTGGGATTGTTTCTTTTATTTCTTTCTCATTTATTTCTGATCTGATCTTTATGATTTCTTTCCTTCTTCTAAGTTTGGGGGGTTTTCTTCTTCTGTCTCTATTTTCTTTTGTTTTAAGTTTAGGTTGTTTATTTGAGATATTTCTTGTTTCTTGAGGTAGGATTGTATTGCTATAAACTTCCCTCTAAGAACTGCCTTTGCTACATCCCATACGTTTTGGGTCCTCGTGTTTTCATTTTCATTGGTTTCTAGGTATTTTTTCATTTCCTCTTTGATTTTTTCAGTTATCTCTTGTTATTTAGTAGTGTATTTTTTGCCCTCCATGTGTTTGTATTTTTTACAGATTTTTTCCTGTAGTTGATATCTAGTCTCATAGCGTTGTTGTCAGAAAAGATACTTGATATGATTTCAATTTTCTTGAATTTACCAAGGTTTGATTTGTGAACAAAGGTATGTTCTATCCTGGATAATATTCCATGATCACTTCAGAAGAAAGTATATTCTGATATTTTTGGATGGAATGTCCTCTAAATATCAATTATGTCCCTCTTGTTTAATATATCATTTAAAGCTTGTGTTTCCTTATTTATTTTTGTGTTTCTTTCTTTATTTTAATTTTAGATGATCTTTCCATTGGTGAATGTGTTGTGTTAAAGTCCCTGACTATGATTGTGTTACTGTCAATTTCCACTTTTATGGCTGTTAGGATTTGCCTTATGTATTGAGGTGCTTCTATGTTGGGTGTATACATATTTACAATTGTTATATCTTCTTCTTGGATTGATCTCTTGATCATTATGTAGTGTCCTTCTTTGTCTCTTGTAATAGTTTTTATTTTAAAGTCTATATTCTGATATGAGAATTGAAACTCCAGCTTTATTTTGATTTCCATTAACATGGAATATCTTTTTCCATCCCCTCACTTTCAGTCAGTATGTATCCCTAGGTCTGAAGTGGGTATCTTGTAGACAGCATATATATGGTTTCTGTTTTTATATCCATTCAGCCTGTCTATGTCTTTTCTTTTATCATTTAATCCATTTACATTTATTGTCATTATCGATATGTATGTTCCTATTACCATTTTCTTAATTGTTTTGGGTTTGTTATTTTAGGTCTTTTCTTTCTCTTGTTTTTCCTGCATAGAGCAGTTCTTTCAGCAGTTTTTTGTTTGCTTGTTTGTGTTTTTGTTTTTCGGTACACAGGCCTCTCACGGTTGTGGCCTCTCCCATTGCGGAACATAGGCTCCAGACACACAGGCTCAGCAGCCATGGCTCATGGGTTTTGCCACTCTACGGCATGTGGGATCATCCTGGACTGGGGCACGAACCTGTGTCCCCTGCATCGACAGGTGGACTCTCAACCACTGCGCCACCAGGGAAGCCCCTCAGCATTTGTTTTAAAGCTGGTTTGGTGTGTGAATTCCCTTAGCCTTTCCTTTTCTGTAAAGGTTTTAATTTCTCTGATGAATCTTCATGAGATCCTTGCTAGGTAGAGTAACCTTTGTTGTAGTTTTTTTTTCCCTTTCAGCACTTTAAATATGTCCTGCCACTGCCTTCTGGCTTGCAGAATTTCTGCTGAAAGATCAGCTGTTAACCTTATGGGAATTCTCTTGTATGTTATTTGATTTTTTTTTCCCTTGCTGCTTTTAACATTTTTTCTCAGTATTTAATTTTTATGGTTTGATTAATATGTGTCTTGGCGTGTTTCTCCTTGGATTTATCCTGCAAGAGACTCTTTGTCCTTCCTGGACTTGATTGACTATTTCCTTTCCCATATTAGGCAAATTTTCAACTATAAACTCTTCAAAAATTTTCTCAATCCTTTCTCTTCTTTCTAGGACCCCTATAATTCGAGTGTTTGTGCGTTTAATATTGTCCCAGAAGTCTCTGAGACTGTTCTCAATTTTTTTCATTTTTCCTTTTTTCTGCTCTGCAGTAGTTATTTTCACTATCTTATCTTCCAGGTCACTTATCCGTTCTTCTGCCTCAGTTATTCTGCTATTGATTCCTTCTAGAGAATTTTTAATTTCATTTATTGTGTTGTTCATCATTGTTTCTTTATTCTTTAGTTCTTCTAGGTCCTTGTTACATGTTTCTTGTTTTTTCTCCATTCTATTTGCAGGATTTTGGATCATCTTTATTATCATTATTCTGAATTCTGTTTCAGGTAGACTGCCTATTTCCTCTTCATTTGTTTGGTCTGGTGGGTTTTTACCTTGCTCCTTC
Source organism: Delphinus delphis (assembly GCF_949987515.2). Lineage (NCBI taxonomy): Eukaryota > Metazoa > Chordata > Mammalia > Artiodactyla > Delphinidae > Delphinus > Delphinus delphis. The sequence continues at coordinate 97,953,193 of NC_082687.1, read as the reverse complement.
ATCTGCTGTGTGTTTCTCTGCCTTCCCATTTTGCTTAACTTAGTGTGTTTGGCATCTCCTTTTTACAGACTGCTGTTTCGTAGTTCCCATGACTATTGGTTTCTGCCCCCAGTGGGTAAGGTTGGTTCAGTGGGTTGTGTAGGCTTCCTGGTGGAGGGGACTGGTGTTTGTGTGCTGGTGGTTGAGTCTGTATCTTGTCTTTATGGTGGGCAGGACCATGTCCTGTGGTGTGTTTTGGGGTGTCTGTGACCTTATTATTATTTTAGGCTGCCTCTCTGCTTATGTGTGGGGTTGTGTTCCTGTCTTGCTAGTTGTTTGGCATAGGGTGTCCAGCACTGTATCTTGCCAGTTGTTGAGTGGAGATGGGTCTTAGTGTTGAGATGGAGATCTCTGGGAGAACTTTCCCTGTTTGATATTGTGTGGAGCCAGCAGGTCTCTGGTGGACCAATGTCCTGAACTCGGCTCTCTCTCCTCATAGGCACAAGCCTGACACCTGGCCAGAGCACAAAGACCCTGCCAGCCACATGACTAAGAAGAAAAATAAGAAAAAAAAACAAAGAAGAAAAAATAAAATAAAATTAAAAAGTGATTAAAATAAAAAAAATATTAAAAACAAAATTTTGAAAATTACAAAGTAATATAAAAAAAAAGAAAGAAAGAAGGAAGAGAGCAGCCAAACTAAAAAACAAATCCTCCAATGATAGCAAGAGGTAAAAACTGTAGAAAAAGAGAAAACGGACACATAGAACCCTAGGACAAATGGTAAAAGCAAAGCTATATAGACAATATCATGCAAAGAAGCATACTCATACACACTCACAAAATAGAAAAAGGAAAAATTATATATATCTATATATTAAACAAAAGGAAGAGAGCAACCAAATCAATAAACAAATCTACCAATGATAATAAACTCTAAATACTAAACTTAGATAAACATAACACCAGAAACCAATTAGATACAGAAAGCCAACCCCAAGTCTACAGTTGTTCCCAAAGTCCACCTCCTCAGTTTTGGGATGATTCATTGTCTATTCAGGTATCCCACAGATGCCCGGTACATTAGGTTGACTGTGGAGATTTAATCTGCTGCTCCTGAGGCTGCTGGGAGAAATTTCCCTTTCTTTGCTTTGTTCACACAGTTCCTGGTGTTCAGCTTTGGATTTGTCCCTGCCTCTGCGTGTAGGTCGTCTGAGGGCATCTGTTTTCCCTCAGTCAGGACGGTGTTAAAGTAGCACCTGATTAGGGGACTCTGGCTCACTCAGTGCTGGTCTAGCCTGCAGTGTCAGAGGCTAGTGTGATGTTGCAACAGCCTGAGACATGCTTTGTGTTCTCCCAGGGAAGTTGTCACTGGATCATGGGACCCTGGCAGTGGCAGGCTGCACAGGCTTGCAGGAGGGAAGGTGGGGGAGGTGTGGATAGTGACCTGTGCTTGCACACAGGCTTCTTGCTGTCTGCAGCAGCAACCTTAGAGTCTCATGCCCATCTCTGGGCTCCATGCTGATAGCCGCAGCTCTTATCTGTCTCTGGAGATCATTTTTGCTGTTCTCTCTATCCCCTCTCCTCGCGCACCCTGAAACAATGGTCTCTTGCCTTTTAGGTAGTCCCAGCCTTTTTCCTGGACTTCCTCACAGCTAGCTGTGGTGCATTAACCCCCTTCAGGTTGTGTTCATGCAGCCAGCCCCAGTCCTCTCCCTGGGGTCTGAGCTCTGAAACCTGAGCCTCAGCTCCCAGCCTCCACCCGCCCTGGCATGTGAGCAGACAAGACTCTCAGGCTGGTGAGTGCTGGTTGTCACCAGTCCTCTGTGAGGGGATCTCTCTGCTTTGCCCTCTGCACCCCTGTTGCTACGCTCTCCTTCGTGGCTCTGAAGCTTTCACCCTGATACCCCCAATCTCTACCAGTGAAGGGGCATCCTAGTGTGTGGAAATTTTTCCTCCTTCACAGATCCCTCCCAGAGGTACAGGTCCTGTCACTATTCTTTTGTCTCTGTTTTTTTTCTTTTTTCTTTTGCCCTACCCAGGTACGTGGGGAGTTTCTTGCCTTTTGGGAAGTCTGAGGTCTTCTTCCAGCATTCAGTATGTGTTCTGTAGGAGTTGTTCCAAATGTAGATGTATTTCTGATGTATTTGTTGGGGGGAAGCTGATCTCCACGTTTTACTTCTCAGCCATCTTGAAGGTCTCTCTCTATGTAATTCTTTGTATAAAGGAATAACAGTCCTTTATCAGATATATCTTTTGCAAATATTTTCTCCCAGTGTGGTTTCTGTTTTCTTTCTCTTTACAGTGTCTTTCATAGAGCAGACATTTTTAATTTAATAAAGTTCAGCTTATCGATTATTTCTTTCATGGATCATGTCTTTGATGTTTTATCCAAAAAGTCATCAACATATCGGAGGTCACATATATTTTCTCCTATGTTACCTTCTAGGAGCTTCCCAGTCTTGCTTTTTACATTTATGTTTATGATCCGTCTTGAGTTAATTTTTGTGAAGAGCATAATGTTTGTGTCTAGATTCATATTTTGCCTGTGGATGTCCAGTTGTTCCAGCAACTTTGTTTTCCTACTGTTTAGTGTTTGTCAATCTGGGACATGAGAAATGATACCTCAGTGTTGTTATAACTTACATTTCTTTTATTATTACATTTTTATATGTTTGAAGGTAATTTGTATATATATATATATATAGTGAGTTGTCTGTCCATATATTTTTTCTATTTTCTATCATTTTTTTGTCTTTCAATTTTTAAGAATTCTTTTTGTATTATTAATCAAACTTTTGTAGATGGTACACATTACAAATATTTTCTCACTGTTTTTCAGTTTGTCTTTTGATTTTTTATGGTGTTTTGTGCTATGAATTTTTACAGTTTTTTTTTTTCTGTAGTCATCTTTATCAATCTTTTTATTGCCTCTAGGTTTTAAGTCATAATTAGAAATTCTATCCTACTCTGAATTTAAAGAGGAATTCACCCATATAGTACATGTTGATTTCATTTTTTATATTTAGATTTATATCCATTTATACTCTATTCTTGTGTATGGTGCGAGATATGAATCTAATTTTACCTTTTCCCAAACGGCTACCCAATTGTCCCAGAACAATTTATTTAAAAATCCATCTTTGCCTGGAGTTTATCTTGATCACTGTGTTCTGAGGCATCTGCTTTCTGCTGTAGAGCCTTTATTATTAATAAAAGTAAGATCCTAGCTCCACGACAAGAGAAGTTACCTCAATGAGAAGCCTGCACACCATAACGAAGAGTAGTCCCCATTCACTGTAACTAGAGAAAGCCTATGCACAGCAACAAAGACCCAATTTAGCCAAATAACTTAATTAATTAAATTAAAATTTAAAAAAAATAAAATTAAGATCCTAGACTTTTCTTTTGCTTTTGCTCGAAGAATACTAATTAAATATGGGTTTTTTATAATTTGATTGACAATAAACTCTAGCTTCTCCTTAACATGCCATGCAAGCTGGTTGCCTACTGGGTTTGTTGGAAAGGAATGCTGTCAGACATGGCAGCCTGGTACTCTGTGATTGCAAGCTGGAGTGTTGGGGATGGGTGTCTTAAACATTTTTTTGCAGAACATCCTTTGCCATTCATAATGAATGTTAAAATCATCACTCTTATATTAGGAAGCCAAGGCCCTTCTTTTCTAACAACTTTTACCACCCTCACCCCCACCCCCAAACAGTAGCCTACTGGTTGTAGACTATGGTGGATAGATTTATTGTCTGCCTTGTTAAATAGTACATATTCAGTGTCTAGTAAAGTGCCTTACACACAGCAGGTAATAAACTAAAACTTCGTTTAGTGACCATGAGTGTGAAAGAATAAACAAATGAATGATGTATTACTTTATTTTTATTTGCTTATTTTAAATTTTTTTAGTTTTTTAAATTTTTAAAGCTTTTTATTTTATACTGGCGTATAGTTGATTAACAATGTTGTGTTAGTTTCAGGTGTACAGCAAAGTGATTCAGTTATACATATACATGTATCTATTCTTTTTCAAATTATTTCCCATTTAGGCTGTTACATAATATTGAGCAGAATTCCCTGTGCTATGCAGTAGGTCCTTGTTGGTTATGCATCTTAAATATAACAGTGTGTACATGTCAATCTCAAACTCCCTAACTATCTCCCCCACTTCCCCCCTGGTAACCATTAGTTCATTCTCTAAGTCTGTGAGTGGACCTAGAGATTGTCATACTGAGTGAAGTAAATCAGACAGAGAAAGAGAAATATTGTATGATATTGCTTATATGCAGAATCTAAAAAAAAATGATACAAATGAACTGATGTATTACTTTAAATCATTTCAAGTCCAGTGTTGAAATAACTATGGTATCACATTACCAGACCTTAAATATCTATTTCTCAATCATATTTAAATTAAAAAAAAATGATATTTAGGAATGTATGTTTTCCCTAGGGATCTGTGGGTGTCTCTACAATAGATTAGGTATTGCACCTGCACAATTGACTTCTATTAGCTCACTTAATTCTCATTGCAACCCTCTGAAGTAGATATTAGCCTGCTTAACAATGGGGAGGGGAAACTCAGTAAGTTTCAGTGATTTGCAAAAGATGATGCCAGATCTTTGGGTTTCAAGTCCACTCTCCTTTCTCAACAGCATGTTGAGAAGTATTAAGATTTTTTCTCCCAAATGCAGAATCTAGGAGAGTCACATCAGTCCATGACCCACCCCTTGCAATGGCTGATGTGTGATAATTTACTGATATTTACAAGCTATTTCTTGAGACAGTATCATAATTTTTCTGCTTCTTACAATATTATTACCATACCCCAACCTGTAGCAGGTACTAAATAATTCAGACTGAATTTGGCAAGAACAAATGTCTGTCCTTTCCCACTTTCTGTTGGCTTAGGAGGAAATTATTTTCTCTTTTTAATTGTTTACTGAACAAAAATGCATTTACATTGTTTTCCAAGCCAGCTGTGTGGTCTGCCCTATTTTCCCCCATAGCTTTGAATACCAAATTGTGTAAAATCTACTTGCTTTAGTAACAGGAGATCCTGCTAAGAAAACTTTCAGTTAGATTCACACAATAAAGCACACCACTCTGATGTCTGCGTCAGATTTAAGAAATCAATTCTCCCTTGCTTCTAAAGAAGTCATTTTATTCTGGAAGACAAACTATCATGGTACAATTGGAAAACAAAAATCTTTATTTGGAACCACTCTGGGTTTTCTGTTGGGTCAATAGTTGTATTTAATATATGTAAAGATAAGCCAAAGGCAGTTTCAAATAATGATGACATTTTAGTCTGGGCATACTAGGCCCCTCCTGATAACAACATGATGGAAATATCACACATTTACCTAGAGTATTTTATTGTCAGCACAATGTGGTTCTGCATCTGGATGCAGCTGTGGTGCAGGCGCAGGAAGATAGAAAATGAGTTGGATTTGAAGTCAGACACCTTAGGTTCAATTTCCAGCTGAATGACTTGTTAGTGACTTGACTGGACCTAGTGCCCTACCCTTTCTGAATTAGTAAAGTGTGTAGATTTAAATGAGATTTGCATGTGAAATCTGTTGATACAATCTAAAACACTATGCAAATGTAACCTTTTTAATTCCTATTGTTTTTCTTGTATTTTCCTTCCCACTGACTTAGTGAGGTAGGTAAAGATAGTAACACCTACAGAGACCTACTTGAGACATGTGCAGAGTAAGCCTCCTGGTTACATGCATTTTGTAAGGAGGAAGCTGCCATTGGAGAGGCAAGAAGCTCAGGTCTTTCTGCTCAGTCTTTTGACAATTTTTTTTTTTTTTTTTTTACCTATAAGGCTCTGTGCTGAGTGCTCTTCAGATGCTGGAAAGAGGTTGAAGAAGACTACACTTATCCTGCTTAACACAATTGTGCTGTTGCATAAGGCTCAGGATCTACCATAAAAGAGTAAATCCTAATTTCTCGCCTCAAGGGGCTCATGACATATTGGGAAGGAAAGGCTGACACACAACTAAATAATTGTGACTGATTTGATCCACTTCACAGGTTTCCAGAACAAAATTGTTATATTTCTCTGGTTCTTCAGATTCTTAGCCGAAGTCTCTTTGCTTTGATTTGCCATTAGATCAAATTCTTTCCTGAGCTCTTCTTCTTCCCCCTACAGCAACTAGTCAAGAATTATGGGATTAACTCTATCTCCATACAACAGAGAGAACAAAGCAAAATTAGCAGTCCACTTGTGGTCCACCACGTGGTGTTGTGGTTCTTTACTGTTCTCCGGTGTCATCCTCACTACCCTTTGTGTCCCTGAGGTAGAACCAGCAACATCTCATAGTTACAGCTCTCTGGCTTATACTCTATGGTTCTGAAGCACAACAGCTTTGTGAGAGTAGCTGCTAAGAGGGCATTTCTTACCTTTCTCTTATGAATTGTCCAACATGGTGGCCACTCAGTGACTAGAGCACCTGAAATGTGGCTAGTTCAAATAAAGGTGTACTTACAGAAAATACACTCCTTGTGGGGAAGAGGAAACCCTTCTACACAGTTGGTAGGAATGTAAATTGGTGCAGCCACTATGGAAAACAATCTGGTGGTTCCTTAAAAACTAAGACTAGAGCTCCCATATGATTCATCAATCCCACTTTTGGGCATATATTCTGAAAAGATGAAAACTCTACTTATAAAAGATACATGTACCCCAATGTTCATAATAGCATTAATTACAATAGATAAGACATGGAAACAACCCAGTGTCCATCAACAGAAGACTGGTTTAAGAGAATATATATATATATATATATATATATAGATAGATAGATAGATAGATAGATACAATGGAATATTACTCAGCCATAAAAAAAGAATGAAATATTGCCATTTGCATCAACATGGACTTAGAGAGTATCATACTAAGTGAAGTAAGTCAACAGAGAAAAACAAATATGATATCACATATGTGGAATCTAAAAAAGAATACAAATGAATCTGTGTGTGAAACAGAAACAGACTCACAGACATAGAAAACAAATTTATGATTACTAAAGGGGAAAGGGAGTGGGGGAGGGATAAATTAGGAATATGGGATTAACAGATACAAACTACTATATACAAAATAAATAAGCAACAAGGATTTATTGTAGAGCACAGGGAACTATATTCAATATCTTGTAACTTAGGAAACAATCTGAAAAAATATATATATATATACATAAATATAACAATCACTTTGTTGTACACCTGAAACTAATATAATATTTTAAATCAACTATAGTTCAATAAAAAAGAAAATACACATTTTATTTAAAATATTTAACAAATGAAATATATAAAAATATCTCAACAATTTTTATATGAATTATTTTGAGATGATAATATTTTTGGTGTATTAGGTTAAATAAAATATACTAAAATTAGGCACTTCTTTTCCTACTAATGTGGCAACTAGAAAATTAAAATTACATTTGTGATTTGCAGTATATTTCTATTGACTATTACTGGTTAAGCCTGTGGTGTTTTCAGATTATTTGTCAAACTACTTCTCTCCATGATGATTTCCTCTTTGGTGGCCTTTGGTGCTCTTTACCACTAGCAACTTTTACTTCTGACCTTCTTAATCCATCAGAGACACTCTCAGATAGTGGCCCTTAAAAGAGAAAGGGATCAGAATCTAGATATTTTTCTTCTCAGGAGGTTTCTTCTCTCACTTGCAAATTTACTGATCCCTGCCTCAATGTCAGCTGCACATATCAAGGGGAATTTGTAGGGGCTACCTTGTCAAGTCCCTCCCCTAAAATGACCATCCACCTGTCTCTCACTTAAGAAATCAGAATTACTCTAGTGATTTCTTTCAGAACAGAGACAAGTTGAAACTGGTAATGCTTAAAGTGGCATCATTTATAATGCAACATGACAAGCCAGTTAATCAGCTTAATTCTTACCATCTATAAAATGGGTACAGCATGCCTTGTCTATTTGGTTAACAAAGTCCATAAAGTGGTTGGGAAAACATGTAACATTAGCATCTAAAACAAGAAACCAAGAAACCAGGAGATGAAACAATCAAGTGTGTTTAAATGGTGTCCTCTACACACCAGTTCATCTCAGAGAGAAAAACAAAATGAATCAGCTGATGGAATTAAATCAGCTAGAGTTATGGCACCCCCAGAAGCACAAGAAATGTGTGAGAGCTTCAGGCATAGCTGTGCATGTGAGCTTCAGAGCTCTGACAACTTTACTACCCCCCAGACCAAAACAAATTCTCTAGTGATCCCACAGGCAGATCATCTTCCTCAAATAAAGCATCCTTCACTGTAACAAAGTCTTTAAATATTTAGAAAGGTCTTAGTGTGGATTATAGCAAACATCTCAGTACGTCTTTCCCAGCAAGGATCTTGATGCACCACTGGGGTGAATTTTGAATATGGTCTTATTAACATAACACTTTCTACAGCTCAGAAAATGCAGGGAGGCACCCAGAATCCTCCTAGAATGTCAAATGTTAAAACCTGGATTTCTTTCACTATGCATGCAAAATATATGCAAAGTGGTATCCTATTGGATTCAAAACCACTACCCGGGGGTACTTCTGGGAAAGCTAGGTGAGTTTCTGAAGTAATTACCTCAGAGATATTGTGGATTTAGCTCCAGACCACCAAAATAAAGCAAATATCAAAATAAAGTGAGTCATACAAATGTTTCAGTTTCCAGTGCATGTAAAACTTATACTATACTGCGGTCTATTATGTATACAACAGCATTATGTGTAAAAATTAATGCACATACCAGGGCTTCCCTGGTGGCGCAGTGGTTGAGAGTCTGCCTGCCGATTCAGGGGACACAGTTTCGTGTCCCGGTCCACGAAGATCCCACATGCCGTGGAGCGGCTGGGCCCGTGAACCATGGCCGCTGAGCCTGCGCGTCCAGAGCCTGTACTCTGCAACTGGAGAGGCCACAACAGTGAGAGGCCCGCGTACCACAATAAATAAATAAATAAATAAATAAATAAATAAATAATAATGCACATACCTTAATAAAAAATACTTTATTGTTAAAAAATGTTACCCCTCATCTGAACCTTCAACAAGTCATAGTCGTTTTGCTGGTGGAGAGCCTTTCTTCAAGTTGATGGTTGCTGACTGATCAGGCTGGTGGTTGCTGAAGGCTCGGGTGGCTGTGGTGCTTTCTTAAAATTAAACAGCAATGTAGTTTGCAACATTGATTGACTCTTCCTACACAATTTCACAATGCTGTTTGATAGCATTCTACACACAGTAGAATGGATTTCAAAATTGGATTCAACTCTGTCATTGCTTCATCAACTAAGTTTATGTAATATTCTAAATCCTTTGTTGTCTTTTCAACAATCTTCACGGCATCTTCAACAGGAGTAGATTCCAACTCAAGAAGCCACCTTCTTTGCTCATCCACAAGAAGCAACTCCTCATCTGTTAAAGCTTTATCCTGAAATGGCAGCAATTCAGTCACATCTTAGGTCTTCACTTCAAATTCTAGTTCTCTTGCTATTTCCACCACAATGGCAGTGACTTCCTCCACTGGAGTCTTGAACCCCTCAAAGTCACCCATGAGGGTTGGAATCAACTTCTTCCAAAATTGTGTTAATGTTGATATTTTGACCTTTTCCCATGAATCATTAATATTCTTCATGGCAATAATAATGGTGAATACTTTCCAGGGTTTTCAATTTACTTTGCCCAGATCCAACAGAGGGATCGCTATCAATGGGGGATATAAAATGTATTTCTTAAATAATAAAACTTGATCCATGGACTGCAGAATGGATGTTTTATTAGAAGGCATGAAAACAACATTAATCTCATTGAACATCTCTATCATAGCTCTTGAGTGACCAGGGACATTGTCAGTGAGCAGTCATATTTTGAAAAGAATATTTTCTGAGCAGTAAGTCTTCACAGTGGGCTTAAAATATTCAGTAAACCATGTTGTAAACAAATATGCTGTCATCCAGGTTTTGTTGTTCCATTTATAGAGCACAAACAGAGTAGATTTAGCATCATTCTTAAGGGCCCTAAGAATTTATGGAATGGTAAATGATCACTGGCTTCAAGTTAAAATCATCAGCTGCATTAGTTTCCAACAAGAGAATCACCCTGTCCTTTGAAGCTTTGAAGCCAGGCATTGACATCTCCTCTCTACCTATGGCATTTCAAGATAACATCTTTCTCCAATATAAGGCTGTTTTGTCTACATTGAAAATCTGCTTCTTAGTGTGTCCACCTTCATGAATTACCTTAATTAGATCTTCTGGATAACTTGCTGCAGGTTCTACATCAACACTTGCTGCTTCACTTTATGTTATGGAGATGCCTTCTTCCCTTACACCTCATGAACCAACCTCTGCTAGCCTCAAAAAAATTTTTTAACTTTTATTTTTATTGGGGTATAGTTGTTTTACAATGTTGTGTTATTTTCTACTGTACAGCAAAGTGCAGTTCCCTGTGCTATACAGCATGTTCTCATTAGTCATCTATTTTATACATATTAGTGTATATATGTTGATCCCAACCTCCTAATTCATCCCACCCCATTTTTCCCCCTTGGTGTCCATATGTTTGTTCTCTACATCTGTGTCCCTATTTCTGCCTTAAGAACAGGTTCATCTGTACCATTTTTCTAGATTCCACATATATACATTTATATATGATATTTGTTTTTCTCTTTCTGCCTTACTTCACTCTGTATGACAGTCTCTATGTCCATCTACATCTCTGCAGATGACCCAATTTCATTTCTTTTTATGGATGAGTAATATCAAAATTTTCTTCTGCAGCTTCCTCACCTCTCTCAGCCTTCGTATACTGAAGAGAGTTAGTGCCTTGCTCTGGATTAGGCTTTACCTTAAGGGAATGCTGTGGCTGGTTTGATCTTCCATCCAGACCACTAAAATTTCCTTCATATCAGCAATAGGCTGTTTCACTTTCTTATTATTTGTTCGTAGCACTGCTTATTTCAATAACTTTTCCTATGCACTCACAACTTGGCTGCTTGCTGCAAGAGGCCTAGCTTTTGGCTCAGCTTTCCACATGCCTTCCTTACTAAGCTTAATTATTTCTAGCTTTTAATTTAAAGTAAAAAATATGTGACTATTCCATATTGTAAACACTTAAAAGAAATGTAGAGTTATTAATTGGCCTAATTTTAGTATTGCTGTGTCTCAATGGCAGGGAATAGGCAGGCTCAATGAAAGGAGATGGGGGAATGACCAGTTAGTGGAGCAGTCAGAACACACACAACATTTATAGATTAAGTTCACTGTCTTGCATGGGATTGGTTTATGGCACCCCAAAATATTTATAGTAATAATATCAAAGATCACTGATCGTGATTCACCATAGCAAATATAATAATGATGAAAAAGTTTGAAATATTGTAAACATTACCAAAATGTGCACAGAGACATGAAGTGAGCAAATGCCGTTAGACTCTTGATGCAGGGATACCACAGATCTTTAATTTGTAAAATGTACAACATCTGCAAAGCACAATAAAGCAAAGTACAATAAATTGAGGTATGCCTATATTCTGAAAATGCTAGGCTGCTTTTCAATCAAAAAAGAGACGTTCAATCTAAAAAGGAGGTACTGTGTACCTCCTCATTAGCTACAAAGTGTTGAAGTGTTAAAAGGAGGACCTAATTATTTAAATGAGAGTGGGAATGAGGAAGGGGCATTGATGATTACACTGTTTGGCTTTAATATCCTAGGAGATATGGAATATGAGGTATACCTTCTACAGGTACTGGAGGTTGGGGATGGATGGTTCAAAACCCTGGGCTGAGAAAACCAAAGGAACATAAGTGAATAAAAGTCCTTCTGCTCAAAAGAATCTGCTCTCTCACTGCAGCCTCTTCTAAAAAGAGTCATCAAGTCAAACCTGTTACTAGCAATCCTTGAATTAAAATTAAAATACATGTTCACAACAGATAATTAAAACCACATTCATAACAGCTTTATTCATAGTAGTAGAAAACAATTATTCTCCAACAGCTTAATGGATACAAAATTGTAGCATCTTCATTTAGAGGAATACTACTCAGTCACAAAAAGTAACAAACTGCTGATAAATACAATAACATGGATGAATCTCAAAAACCTTACTTTTTATCAAAAAAAGACAGAAAATAAATTATGTATTTATAAAAGAAAAATTGGGGGGCGGGGTATGTGGCTTGTGGGAACTTACTTCCCTGACCAGGGATTGAACCTGGTCCCTCAGCAATGAAAGTGCAGAGTCTTAACCATTGGATAGCTAGGGAATTCCTAGACTATGTATTATATTATTTTATTTATATGAACTTCTAGAATAGTAGAAACTAAATTATGGTGACAGATGTTAGAGCAGCAATTGTCTCGGGGTGAGAATTGACAGGAATGTGGTACTAAGAGGGAACTTTCTGGGATGATGAAAATATTCTGTATTACTATTACAGTGGTGTTTGCACAAATGTATACATTTGTCAGAACTCAATAAAATGTACATAAAATCTGTGTTTTACTCTATATAGATTATATTCCTATTGTTTTTAAAGGTAGAAGAAAAAAGCCATTTTCCAAGTTTAAATGAAATTTCCTTATATCACAGCTGTCTTGAATCTGTGGGTTCAATCTGACTTCAAGATTCATCCATACATACAGTCTTCTTTTATTCATAACTTATTATACAATTTCTGTCCTGCACTATTTTCACAAAAAGTGGGGAGAAAAGGAAAAGGAATCTGAGCATGAATGGGCCTTTCTCATCAGATAAAGTATTAGCCCAAGCATCTGCCTTTAAAAGAGGAAAGAACAAGTCCTCCTCCATCAGATATCCAGTTTCAGAGATGATTTTAATGATAATTGGCCTTATAAAGGTTCCCTTAGCAACTGACAGCTACCATCTGATATAGAACTTGGAGTCTGAGAAAAAAATCTTGGTATATTCTGGTCACTTTTCCAAAGGGACCTGCATCTTGGAAAAGCATCTTCCATTTCAAACAGAATGATGGTAAAAATAACACAGGTTTTAAAATAGATAAACTGGTTTTACCACATACTTTTCCACTTCCTTGATAGCTGGTCAGCAAAGTTTATTCTAACCTCAGGCCTGTGGATTTGCCATGTTCAAATAAGGTATATGATGACTAAGTGAATCTGGATGTGGACCACCAAAAGTAAATTCTTTACCACATACTTTAAGATGTTTCAAATCCTGAGAAAGTAAGTAATCTTACCTCATTGGTGTAAAATGATCTCAAATAAACACTAGAAGAGCTTGTAGAGCATAGCAATATTTATGCTCCAGTTTCTTGAGTTTGATGGGTTTTCTTCTCTTTGAACCTCAAGCATAAGATGATGATAATGATGATGATGATGGTGGTGGTGATGGTGGTAGTGGCGGTGATGATGAAACTGCTTATGAGAATGTTGGCCACCAAGGAGAATGTGGGTAGATAATTTTTTTTAACATCTTTATTGGAGTATAATTGCTTTACAATGGTGTGTTAGTTTCTGCTTTATAACAAAGTGAATCAGTTATACATATACATATATCCCCATATCTCTTCCCTCTCACGTCTCCCTCCCTCCCACCCTCCGTATCCCGCCCCTCTAGGTGGTCACAAAGCACCGGGCTGATCTCCCTGCACAATGCGGCTGCTTCCCACTAGCTATCGGTTTTACATTTGGTAGTGTATATATGTCCATGCCACTCTCTCACTTTGTCCCAGTCTACCCTTCCCCAACCCCGTGTCCTCAAGTCCATTCTCTAGTAGGTCTGTGTCTTTATTCCTCTTCTGCCACTAGGTTCCTCATGACCACATTTTTTTTTTTTTTAGATTCCTTATATATGTCTTAGCATACGGTATTTGTTTTTCTCTTTCTGACTTACATCACTCTGTATTGCCTACAATAATTTCACACTAGAACTCTCATCTTGTGGCTGGACCTCTCTCCTTTCTTTTGCTCATACTATCCTATAGTATAACCATACTATGCTATACTCTATCTTATAACATCAAGACTATGTTCTCTGCCTGATTTACAAACCCATTCAATATTGTCTTCTTCAGTTCCTGGACATGCACCTTCCCCAGAAGTGAAACTTTTCTCCTTGCCATCACATGATCAATATATACTTATTCTTACAATAAGAGGGTTCTACCTGGCATGAAAAGTAAGCCCCTAATTATAAAGGAACTGTTTATTACCTTTATATATTTTAATTTTTCTTTTCCAATGTTAATTGTATGTCTATGAAACGTAAGACACTGTATTTGGCAGATATAAAAGCACATCCCCTTTAAATAATTCTGATGCATTTATACATATGATATAGACATTTAGGTACAGATAATAAAGTTTTAGAAAAACTATGAAATCATGAACAACTGAATTTGCTAAAATGGCTATGTTATTTGATATTAGTTTTCAAAACTTCAAGAGACTGTGGTGAAAGTTTTTATTTTAAGAGCAATCATTGAAAGAATCAACTAACCTTGCTCTTCTCTGTCTCAAGTCAAAAAATAAACAGTGAAAGTGTATCTTAGTGGTTTGCAAGTGATTCAGAGCAGGATGCTCAGCTATTAGAAAGCCATCGATTGGCTGGAGGAAATGAGTTGGCTGCAGCCTGAGATATAAGCCAAAGCCCAGGATTGTGAGGCCAGGGAAGGATGCCAAGGTGCACTGCATTACTTGGCAAGAGTTCAAGCTCATTGCTAAAGGTCTGCTCTTATTCAGAATCCAGGTTTCCTAGGCTTTGCAAAACTCTTGCCTTGATATTTTTAATTTAATCTTTCCATCTTTCAAGATCTTGATATTGATATAAAATGTTCCTTTGATTACAGTCCCCAAACCCACTTTTATAGGTTAGAATTCATTCACTCCTTTTAGACTGACTGTCCTTTTAGACTGATAATCAACTTTGTTTACAGACTCTATTTTCAGAAATATCTCTCACTCTGGAAAATAAGCAAGTTTGGCAAGAGTACTACTGAGAAAAAATATTAGTGGTTCAAGAATATCAAATCCATTAGCCACTCTCACCAGACTGTTTCAAATAAAGTGTACTGGGAAGGGTCATGGCTGAACGGGAAACTAGCAGACATCAGTTCTATTCTGGGCTTGACTTCTGTGTGACCTTGAGCAATTCACTCAATTTCTCTGCAGTTCAGTTTGCCCAGGTTTCAAAAAATTGAAATGATAATACCTGGATGTTGTGGAGACTCATCATATTAGTAAGATGCTTTGGACTCCTGAGACACAAGCTAATGTAGAAATAGAAGATACCCAAGACATGGCTTACAACAATACATCTTGTATTCTATATACTGTATTCTCCTGTATATCCTTTCTTCACTGCTTTAAAGTCCCATGAGTTATTCCTTTCAAATACTGTATTATTCTATTTGAATTGTTGCCCAGTTACAAATGATGGGATAAAGGTATACTCTACTGAAATCAATTCATTTAAATTCAACACAAGAAAGATTGATGAAGTACTTAGAAAGTGGGTTATTAGTTTGATGACAATCCATAATCTCCTAATATTAAAAGAGCCTCCTTGTTTCTATCTCTTTTTCTGAACCATGTAAAATCTAAAGTTGTTTTACTAACACCACCTTATATTTGCCAAGTGATTATTAGCTGCTAAATACTTTCCTTGCATTATTTTATTTAGTTTTCATGACTCCATGAGGTGTGTTTTATTAGCATCCTCATTTTACAGACTGGAAAGCTGAGTGAGAATTAGCAAAGACTCAGAATCACTCAAGTTGTCAGGAACATCACTGTCATCCAACCTAGTGTCTCTTAACTTCTAGCCACTAACTTAAACTTTCCCCAAACTAATGATGGTCAAACGTGAGTATGTCACGCTTTTGAATATTTGACATGCTTGTTAAAGATGCAGATGGCTGAAACACACACACACACAGAGCTTTGATGCTATGGCTTGTTTATTGTACATTAGAGACACATCCAAGGATTGAAAGTGAGGGGCTTTGATGTGGCCTTAGTAAAGACTTAGGTCAGAACAAAGACCTTACAGGAAGCCAAGAGGGGACCCTCCTGTTGCTAGGTTGAGATAAGCAGATGGGTATAATAAATCTCATGACCTTCAGTCATACTGGATGGTTAAGCAAGTATTAACTAGAAATTGATAAAAGACAACTGTGCTTATATACCTCAAGAGCAAGTGTTTCTTTAAGTACCACTTAGCCAGGACTCAACTCTTATTCCCATCAGCTAGAGAACTGCTGTGGGAGATCGCAGTTATTGCACTTATTGTGGGATATAAGTCATGATTTCTCAACCTCAGCACTCTTGACATTTTGAGCCAGATAATTCTTTTCTTTGTGGGGATTTTTCCGTACATTGTGGGGTATTTAGTGGTATCCATGGCCTCTAACCACCAGTAACCAGTATAAGGCCCTCCCTAGTTGTAAAAATTAAAAATGTCTTCAGACTTTGTCCAATGTTCCCTGATGGGCAAATCACCCTTGCTTGAGAACCACTGTTTTATGTTATATGGAGGACTCAGGGCATTGGGAAGGTCCAGCTGGGGAAGAAGAAGTCTATCTTCTTCATACAAATTATTACTTGAAAAGGGTATGTAAAGAATCCAGAGATCCATAAGGTCTGCCCTTTGCAATTAAGGCATCTATATTCTACTGGAGCAAATACCATATTTCCATACACCACAGTAATATAAAGTACCAATGGCTGTAACAAATGTTCCAAAAACTGTGTGGACCCAGTGGCAGGTACCCACTCCAGACTCCTGGAGAAACCCTGAATTGGGGGAAAGGAGTAGGGAAACCATCCAAGCAAGAAGAGAGAGAAGACTAATTAGAAATAAAGGCTGAGAACCACAATTTGGAAAAGCTATGACAGCCAAGGGGGGAGTTTTAGGGACATGACTCAGCTGACAGGGGCACACACTCCACCGAGAGAGAAAGGGAGAGAGAGGGAGAAGTGGAACAGCCAGGAGCCTGGGGGAGAGGTAGCCACTGTTGACTGGAACTAAAGCACTTTGGGCTGAGGGGGCAGCAGGCAGGTGACAGGGAGTGAGTGAGAAGTGATGGAAGATGAGAAAGTGGAGGCAGGAGAGAAAACCACTTAGGGAAACTTTGTTTGGAAAGAAATGAAAGTTACAGCCTGAGGGTAAAGCAGCAGAAGAGGGACACTTAAGCTGATGCTTTCACAGCATCGTTCCAGAACAGACAGGCTGGGTTCTAACACAGTAAAGGTGTCAAGAGTTATGTGGCTTAAGTAACTGAAGGATTTTGAAGATTATACTACACAAAGGGCGGAGAGGAGGTAATTTGCCAGAACTCTGGTTTTGTTTGTTTTAAAGCACAGAAAGAAGAACTGTCCCAGAGATGGATCTCCCTTTCTTGCTGACACTTCCTTGAGAAATCAAAGAAAGAAGAAGCCTTTCTCTTAAGGCCTTTAAGAGCCAGAGACCTAGAGGGGTAGGATAGGGAGGTTGGGAGGGAGGGAGATGCAAGAGGGAAGTGATATGGGGATATATGTATATGTATAGCTGATTCACTTATTATAAAGCAGAAAATGAACACACCATTGTAAAGCAATTATACTCCAATAAAGACGTTAAAAAAAAAAAAAACAGTGACCTTTCTCTGTAGTTGATGCTATGCTAGAAAAACGTTTGTCAACTGCCTGGCTGGGACAAAACAATACAAAACACAAGAAAACACTCAGATTTGTAGCATTTGCTAATTTCAGTGGTGTAAATATCCAGCTCCCGTTCCACCGCTAATTTTAAACTACCATCAAGAAGCCATTGACTAGAGGATTGGGAAGAGCTGAATACAATTGGCTCTTGCTAGCCAGTGTGAGCCAGCTGCAGCTCACCAGTGTGGCTTTAGTCTCCACTAAGTCATGACTTCTGGAAAGCCATCTTCTCAGCATGTCCACCTCGACTAAATGTTTGGGCAGAAGTAAAACTTTCAAGTGAAGGGCTTTTCAAGTGCCCCTTGTCTCGAGGTAATAGTTTCCGTTTTTGTGGCTTTCCATCCATAGTACAGGAATGGTGTATTACATACAGGAATGGTGTACTCAGGCAGTAGAAAGCCAACTTGAAATGTGTGGGACAAGTGTGGTCCACCAAAGATTTAGAATAACAAAAACAAAATAAATTAATAAGGAAAAAGTGACCAAAATAAACAGCTCATATGGGTAGAATTTAAATTGGTAGCTTCTGCTCTTTGGTTATTTGGAGGAGACTTTGATTTCATCCATGTGGACAGACAGAGCAGCAGCTACGGTTATCTGTGTTGTGCTAATAGACAGAAGACTTCCAGCCCTGTTAGCCATCAGCAATCCTGACAAGGGCTTAAAGGGAAATAGTTTCTGTACCTTGAGATAGGAGCAGGGGAGTGGAGGAAGACAGGGCATGTGGCTGGATTCACTGTATCTACAAGTTCTCACATTTAATTCCACTGAAGTTACATCATGAGACTTGGACATTATAAAAACTCCTGACCTGAGGAAAATAATCTTGGATAAAAAACTCTGTGTGTCCTTGTCTTTTGCTTATTTTTCATTACAGAGATGCCAGGAATAATTCTTCACATATTAGTGTAACCAGTTTAGGATCCAAATGGCCAAGTATGTATGGTTTGGTTGCCCACTGAAAACTTTTGGGGGGGTATATTAAAAATAATATATTTCCATGTTATCAAAATATGTAGGAAATAAATGAATGATGGAGAAAGAAAAACACATATAATCTGAGAGGCACCCATGTACTTTTGTCTTTTTCTTTCTAGTCTTTTTTTTCCTATTATTTTTCTACTATGTCTCTTATTTCCAAGGTATTTAGAACAATGAAATGTGTTGCTAGTTCATATTTTCTTTTAGAAAAGAAGTACTGGTGGGTAGATGCTGATGAGAGAAATAAACTCATTAATGTACCCCTAACTCTGTAAATTAAAGATATGAATACAGGCTGGTACAAAAAAGTCAGAATATTTAGTTCCTTAATTTGAATTCAGGGAAGGTGTGTGGGTTGGAGAATTCTCTGGCAAATTAGAGCAGACCTTTTGTTTTTTTAATAACTGGATGATGTTGAGTTACCTCATTAGGCCTATGCAGGTTTAATGATGCTTTACTGAGGGTGCATTGGAAGGTCCCTGCAGAGGGCAAAAATTGTTTTCCTTGAAAGTTTCTAAGGCATTTGTAAACTCTTCTCTATAATTGCCCCATCTGGTTTTGACTTTCTTTCCTACAGGTCTTTTCCTAAACATTTTTTAATTTTTGGTCTATCATCATTCCTCTCACATAACTGTTAGTAGATTTTTCTTGTTGGAGAGCCTATAATCAGCTCTCACTGGGCTCTGCCCTCACGGATAGTTGGGGGTCATGAGATTTGCATCTGTTTACTGCTTATAGCACCTATCCCAGTGGCTAATCGTGGTGACAATCTCTGCCAAATTTAGGACTTGACAAACTACCTGGCTCTTTTACAAACATTTTCTCAGTCCATCATTAAATCCCTGGGAAGGAGGCAGGAGAGGGTTTTACTGGGGAGGCTGGTAGAAGGGGAAACCCAAGCATATGGAACAATAGTAAGTTTGGAGGTAAAAGTCCATCAGCATTGTCTTAAACTTTTTTCAACTTTGTGATTTGCTTTCCTTTCCTCTTTTGTTTATCAGAAAGGATACATTATCTAGTTAGACAATAACCTTTTCCCATAGGAGTTTTTAAAATTGCCTTTTGCAGCTGTGTGTTTAGCAAGAGAAAGCTGGAACTATTTCCTATGTGTCATCTATGTAATCTTAATACTTCTTACTTACTGATATTGGATGATGGGTCAGGTATTCATGCTCAAAATAACATCCCTGGTGCCATGATGATCTAGGTGGCCTAAACCAGAAGGAGGGAGGCTTCCCAAGATGGTACAATCCAAAACCTCAAACAAAAAGGTGAAATCATCAGATCATTCCTTTGGGAACAAATGCCTCTGAATTTAAGGTATAAGTCACATTTCTAGACTTACTCTTGTAATCGCCCATGATAGTAGCAAGCAAATGTGCTGTGAGGATATTGGGACTGGAATGGACTAAAATAGAATTGGATTGGCAAAGATATTTTAATGGGCATTGAGACTGATAAGTTTTTGTAAAATAAAAGAATAACTTTCTCCTTTGAATTGAGCTAGAGACATTGCAACTTTTACTTCCATGATTCGTGCACCAAGATGTCAATTTTTTTTCTAATATTCTACAAAATACTCACTGTCATATCCCTACAAAATCTCTGGAGCCTTACTGACAGTTGTGTGTGTCAGGGAGGTGGGCGAGAGGTGTTGAGGGTTTCTGGTAATTGCAGTGATGTATTATCCCACCTCAAATGAGCCTAGCAGTAATTTTCCCAAAGTTCATAACTGGTCAAGTGTAAAGGTGGGATTCAAATACAATTCTTCTAGTATGAGGTGTTCTAACTCTAATCCAGTTTTCTATCCTTTCTAGCCTTGTTGCCACCTGCATATAGAGTGTTAAATAAAGGTTTGTTGAACTGGATTGAATGGAATTGCACACCAAAGGGAGTTTTAGATCTGCCTTCCCAATAAACACAATTTCCTCTGGACCAGATTCTCAGCTTTCTGTTCTGCCTCTGAGTTCATTTGATAAGAGACTTGATTGGGGCTTGTTTTAGCAGATAAGTTCAGTTAATATTTACTTTAGGAAAGTGGGATTAGTGAAGATAGGTGGAGAATGAATTATACATTCTCTGAGCAACTGAAGGTCATTAGGAAATCATGCAGCTGCCAGAGATTTCTATGTGAGACTTGCACGGAGATGGCTGGAGGAGATTTCCAAACGTTCTGGTTTCTATTTACTGCAGTCACTTCAGAAGTGGTGAACTGGGACGATTAGGCTGTTAATTCAAACAAAGGGGAACTTTTTAATAAAGAAAGTGACACATGCCTATGTAAAGATCACTCCAAAAGGCTGGTGGACTGTGCAGGCAGTGAAGGTGGGGGAATCACAAGAGCTGAGTAATTTGTTGAGCCAATATGTTCAGAAGCCAAGAAGAGGGGTGTGAGGTAGGGAGAACCAACTCAACTAGCAAAACAGACCCTGGCAAGAGCAGTTATTCTAATGCAGAGTCCAAAAAGTATATTCAATTCAGGTAGCAGTTTGAATAATGTTAACACCGGAAATTTCTCTCTGGAGGAAAGAAACCTTTCCTGTAGGGTGAAACTGGAGGTTGAGACTGGGCAATGACAATAGCTAATAGGTCATCCTTCATCCTCCTGTCCTATATACCAGGCACTGTGCTTAAATCCCCAAAATAGCCTTAAGTGCCAGGGAAAATCATACAAAATTTATAGATAGGGAAAGACTCTAAAAGTTTAATTTTTTTGCCCCAATTCATAAGCCCAAAGTGGAGGATCAGAATGCAAACTTATATTTGGTTGATGGTGAACTTTTATTGTGTATCATGTATCAGAGTACCTAAAAGTGTACAGTATGCTTCTTCAGAAAGGAAAATCAGAGAGCAAGCCTGAATGCTGTTTCTGGTGTCCTATGGGGAGATAGATTTGAAGCATTAAAATTTGGGTGTTTTATGGGTTTCCAGAGTCCATTTCTATCATAGGAGAAACTCAATACTTTTGAGACCTCATCAGCTGATGGGGCTAAGGTTAAGGATCATCTTCTTTCTCTATTCAGGATTGACTGACTCAGGAACAGGGCAAACCTGGACAGGTGGGTAGGGTCGACGATGTTCCAGTGAGAGACTTGGTGAAAACAAAAGCAGAAGAAAAAAGATTATCTGGGTGTCACTCAGTGTTCATTCAACAAATATTTGTTGAGTGTCTGCCATTTGCCAGGCAATGTCCTAGGCATCAGGACATAATACATGCTGCAGGGAACAAAACCACAATTTAAAAAGAGAAGAAGCTTTGGCGGTAGGCAAATCTCAGCATTGTCACTAACTAGTTAAGTGACCTTAGGCATGTTACTCAACCCATCTGAGTCTCTGCCTCTTCCTCAATATGGACCTAATGGAGCTCAGGTCTAACAGTTACAGTAAGGAATAAATAAGATGCTGCATGTAAAAGGCATGGGTCATGGTGGGCACACACTAAATAGTAATGATATTACTATTCTTATTCACCATTAAGAATTTAAGTTTCCTAAGAAATCCATGTCCAGTTTTTTCATAATGCAATAAGGTGTCAGCTTCCTCTGTGCCTCCTTCTAAGTATTCTATACAATCTAAACGTTTCATCTTGTTTTCTGGAGGACACTAAAATATCAGTGCATTTCTTGGGTATTAAATTCTACATTTCTGGGCTCTACTCATCCTTCACCTCCCTTTTTCCTTACACATAGTATGGTTGATGTGATGGTTACTTTTATGTGTCAACTTGACTGGGCCACATGGCACCTGGACATTTGTTCAAATATTATTCTGAGTATGTCTGTGAGAATGTTTCTGGATGAGATTAACATTTGAATAGGTAGTCTGAGTAAAGTAGATTGTCCTCCCTAACATGAGTGGGCCCTATGAAATCAGCTGAAAACTTGAATAGAACAAAAACCTGACTTCTCCCAGAATAAGAGTGCACGCCTGCTGCCAGACCGCTTTGAGTTGGGATATCAGCTTTTTCTTCCTCTGGACTTGAACTGAAACATTGTTCTTCTTGGTTCTTGAACCTACTGGCTTTTGGACTGGAACTTATACCACTGGCTCTCCTGGTTCTCAGGCCTTCAGACTAGGACTGAAACATTGCCTCTCATGGGTCACCAGTGTCCAGCTTGATGACGGCGTATCTTGGAACTGCCCAGCATCCATAATTGCATGAGTTGACTCCTTATTTTAGATATATATTTAGATATATATATATATATAAAATATGTATCTATCTATATCTATTTACTTATCATCTATCTATCTATCTATCTATCTATCTATCTATCTATCTATCTATCTATCTCCTACTGGTTCTGTTTCTCTGGAGAATCCTAATACTGTTGAGGATACTGAAATATAGAAATGGGATCTTCCCAAGGTCATGCTAGTACCTAGGGGAGAAAACAGGGTAATTTCCATATCTCTTGGCTCACAGTGCAGGGCACCTCTTGTATTATTCTTCACTTCATGCTCTCATACTGCCTCTGATTGCTGTGGCTAAAACTTCCAAGACTATGTTGAATAATAGTGGTGAGAGTGGGCAACCTTGTCTTGTTCCTGATCTTAGTGGAAATGCTTTCAGTTTTTCACCATTGAGGACGATGTTGGCTGTGGGTTTGTCATATATGGCCTTTATTATGTTGAGGAAAGTTCCCTCTATGCCTGCTTTCTGCAGGGTTTTTATCATAAATGGGTGTTAAATTTTGTCAAAAGCTTTCTCTGCATCTATTGAGATGATCATATGGATTTTCTCCTTCAATTTGTTAATATGGTGTATCACATTGATTGATTTGCATATATTGAAGAATCCTTGCATTCCTGGAATAAACCCCATTTGATCATGGTGCATGATCCTTTTAATGTGCTTTTGGATTCTGTTTGCTAGTATTTTGTTCAGGATTTTTGCATCTATGTTCTTCAGTGATATTGCTTTGTAGATTTCTTTCTTTCTGACATCTTTGTCTGGTTTTGATATCAGGGTGATTGTGCCTTTGTAGAATGAGTTTGGGAGTGTACCTCCCTCTGCTATATTTTGGAAGAGTTTGAGAAGGATAGGTGTTAGCTCTTCTCTAAATGTTTGATAGAATTCGCCTGTGAAGCCGTCTGGTCCTGGGCTTCCGTTTGTTGGAAGATTTTTAATCACAGTTTCAATTTCAATGCTTGTGATTGGTCTGTTCATATTTTCTATTTCTTCCTGGTTCAGTCTCGGCACGTTGTGCATTTCTAAGGATTTGTCCATTTCTTCCAGGTCGTCCATTTTATTGGCATATAGTTGCTTGTAGTGATCTCTCAGGACCTTTTGTATTTCTGCAGAGTCAGTTGTTACTTCTCCTCTTTCATTTCTAATTCTATTGATTTGAGTCTTCTTTTTTTTTCTTGATGAGTATGGCTAATGGTTTATCAATTTTGTTTATCTTCTCAAAGAACCAGCTTTTAGTTTTATTGATCTTTGCTATCATTTCTTTCATTACGTTTTTATTTATTTCTGATCTTATCTTTATAATTTCTTTCCTTCTGCTAAATTTGGGTTTTGTTTTGTTTTGTTTTACTTTCTCTAATTGCTTTAGGTGCAATATTAAGTTGTTTATTTGAGATGTTTCCTGTTTCTTAAGGTAGGATTGAAGCATTCCCTCTTAGAACTGCTTTTTCTGCATCCCATAGGTTTTGGGTCATCGTGTCTCCATTGTCATTTGTTTCTAGGTATTTTTTGATTTCCTCTTAGATTTCTTCAGTGATCACTTCGTTATTAAGTACTGTATTGTTTGGCCTTCATGTGTTTGTGTTTTTTTAGAGCTCTTTTCCTGTAATTGATATCTAGTCTCATAGCATTGTGGTCGGAAAAGATACTTGATATGATTTCAATTTTCTTAAATTTACCAAGGCTTGATTTGTGACCCAAGATATGATCTATCCTGGAGAATGTTCCATGAGCACTTGAGAAGAATGTTGTTTTTGGATGGAGTTGTTGTTGTTGTTTTTGGATGGAGTGTCCTATAAATATCAATTAAGTCCATCTTGTTTAATGTATCATTTAAAGCTTGTGTTTCCTTATTTATTTTCATTTTGGATGATCTGTCCATGGGTGAAAGTGGGGTGTTTAAGTCTCCTACTAAGATTCTGTTACTGTCAATTTCCCCTTTTATGGCTGTTATTATTTGCCTTATGTATTGAGGTGTGCCTATGTTGGGTGCATAAATATTTACAATTGTTATATCTTCTTCTTGGATCGGTCCCTTGATCATTATGTAGTGTCCTTCTTTGTCTCTTGTAACATTCCTTATTTTAAAGTCTATTTTGTCTGATATGGGAATTGCTACTCCAACTTTCTTTTGATTTCCATTTGCATGGAATATCTTTTTCAATCCCCTCACTTTCAGTCAGTATGTGTCCCTAGGTCTGAAGTGGTCTCTTGTAGACAGCATATATATGGGTCTTGTTTTTGTATCCATTCACCTAGTCTGTGTCTTTTGGTTGGAGCATTTAATCTATTTACATTTAAGGTAATTATCGATATGTATGTTCCTATTACCATTTTCTTAATTATTTTGGGTTTGTTATTGTAGGTCTTTTCCTTCTCTTGTTTCTTGCCTAGAGAAGTTCCTTTAGAATTTGGTGTAATGCTGGTTTGGTGGTGCTGAACTCTCTCAGCTTTTGCTTGTCTGTAAAGTTTTTAGTTTCTCCATCAAATCTGAATGAGATCCTTGCTGTGTAGAGTAATCTTGGTTGTAGGCTTTTCTCCTTCATCACTTTAAACACGTCCTGCCAGTCCCTTCTGGCTTGCAGAGTTTGTGGTGAAAGATCAGCTGTTAACCTTATGGGGATCCCCTTGTGTGTTGTTTGTTGTTTTTCCCTTGCTGCTTTTAATATGTTTTCTTTGTTTTTAATTTTTGATAGTTTGATTAATATGTGTCTTGGCATGTTTCTCCTTGGATTTATCCTGTATGGGACTCTGTGCTTCCTGGACTTGATTAACTATTTCCTTTCCCATATTAGGGAAGTTTTCAACTATAATCTCTTCAAATATTTTCTCAGTCCCTTTCTTTATCTCTCCTTCTTCTGGAACCCCTAATTCAAATGTTGGTGTGTTTAATGTTGTCCCAGAGGTCTCTGAGACTGTCCTCAGTTCTTTTCATTCTTTGTTCTTTATTCTGCTTTGCAGTAGTTATTTCCACTATTTTATCTTTCAGGTCACTTATCTGTTCTTCTGACTCAGTTATTCTGCAATTGATCCCTTCTAGAGTATTTTTCATTTCATTTATTTGTTGTTCATCGTTGCTCGTTTCCTCTTTAGTTCTTCTAGGTCCTTATTAAATGTTTCTTGCATTTTCTTTATTCTATTTCCAAGATTTTGGATCATCTTTACTGTCATTTTTCTGAATTCTTTTTCATGTAGACTGCCTATTTCCTCTTCATTTGTTAGGTCTGGTGAGTTTTTATCTTGCTCCTCTTGCTCCTTCATCTGCTGTGTGTTTTTCTGTCTTCTCATTTTGCTTATCTTACTGTGTTTGGGGTCTCCTTTTCACAGGCTGCAGGTTCATAGTTCCTGTTGTTTTTGGTGACTGTCCCCAGTGGCTATAGTTGGTTCAGTGGGGTTTGTATGCTTCCTGGTGGAGGGGGCTAGTGCCTGTGTTCTGGTGGTTGAGGCTGGATCTTGTCTTTCTGGTGGGCAGTTCCACGTCTGTTGGTGTGTTTTGGGGTGTCTGTGGCCTTATTATGATTTTAGGCAGCCTCTCTGTTAATGGGTGGGGCTGTGTTCCTGTCTTGCTAGTTGTTTGGCATAGGGTGTCCAGCACTGTAGCTTGCTGGTTGCTGAGTGAAGCTGGGTGTTGGTGTTGAGATGGAGATCTCTGGGAGATTTTTGCTGTTTGATATTATGTGGAGCTGTGAGGTCTCTTGCGGACCAATGTCCTGAAGTTGGCTCTGCCACCTCAGAGGCACAGCACTGACTCCTGGATAGAACACCTAGAGCCTTTTATTCACATGGCTCAGAATAAAAGGGAGAAAAAGTAGAAAGAAAGAAAAAAGAAGATAAAATAAAAGTAAGATAAAATAAAATAATTAAAATAAAAAATAATTATTAGGAAAAGATTTTTTGTTAAAATTAAAAAAAAAAAATGGACAGACAGAACCTTAGGACAAATTGTGAAAGCAAAGCTTTACAGATAAAGTCTCACACAGAAGCATGCACATAGACAGTCACAAAAAGAGGAAAGGGGCAAATATATATATATATATATATATATATATATATATATATATATATATATATATATATATATATATATATATATATATATATATATATCTTGCTCTCAAAGTCCACCTCCTCAATTCGGGATGATTTGTTGTCTATTCAGGTATTCCACAGATGCAGCGTACATCAAGTCGATTGTGGAGATTTAATCTGCTGCTCCTGAAGCTGCTGGGAGGGATTTCCCTTTCTCTTCTTTGTTCGCACAGCTCCTGGGGTTCAGCTTTGGATCTGGCCACGCCTTTGCGTGTAGGTCGCCTGAGGGCGTCTGTTGTTCGCTCAGACAGGATGGGGTTAAAGGAGTCGCTGATTAGGGGGTCTGGCTCACTCAGGCCTGGGGTAGGGAGGGGTACGGATGGGGGCGTGCCTGCGGCGGCAGAGACCTGTGTGATGTTGCACCAGCCTGAGGCGCACCATGCGTTCTCCTGGGGAAGTTGTCCCTGGATCACGGGACCCTGGCAGTGGCGGGCTGCGCAGGCTCCCGGGAGGGGAGTTGTGGAGAGTGACCTGTGCTCGCACACAGGCTTTTTGGTGGTGGCAGCGGCCTTAGCGTCTCATGCCCATCTCTGGGGTCCGTGCTCTTAGCCACAGCTCGCGCCAGTCTCTGGAGCTCTTGTAAGCGGCGCTCTTAATCCCCTCTCCTCGCTCACCAGGAAACAAAGAGGGAAGAAAAAGTCTCTTGCCTCTTCGGCAGGTCCACACCTTTTCCTGGACCCCCTCCCGGCTAGCTGTGGTGCACTAGCTCCCTTCAGGCTTTGATCACGCAGCCAACCCCAGTCCTCTCTCTGCTATCCAACCGAAGCCCGAGCCTCAGCTCCCAGCCCCGCCCGCCCCGGCGGGTGAGCAGACAAGCCTCTTGGGCGGGTGAGCAGACAAGCCTCTTGGGCTGTTGAGTGCCGGTCGGCACCGATCCTCTGTGCGGGAATCTCTCCACTTTGACCTCCACACTCCTGTTGCTGTGCTCTCCTCTGTGGCCCCGAAGCTCCCCCTTCCGCCACCCACAGTCTCCACCCGCGAAGGGGCTTCCTAGTGTGTGGAAACCTTTCCTCCTTCACAGCTCCCTCCCACTGGTGCAGGTTCCATCCCTATTCTTTTGTCACTGTTTTTTCTTTTGCCCTACCCAGGCACGTGGGGAGTTTCTTGCCTTTTGGGAGGTCTGAGGTCTTCTGCCAGTGTTCAGTAGGTGTTCTCTAGGCGCAGTTCCACGTGTTGATGTATTTCTGATGTATCTGTGGGGAGGAAGGTGATCTCCGCGTCTTACTCTGACGCCATCTTCCTCAACTCCTTCCTGTCTCCATTTTTAGATGAGGTCACTTCTGAATCCAGAGCTCACATTCTCACCATGACAACAAACTCAGTCCCTAAAGCTGGGCTGAGGAACAGGTGGAAGATCGCTTTTCAAAACTCTGAGTAGGAAAGATGCTGAGGGGGCTTGAGGATGTGTGAGACGGTTGGGTTCTGTTTATTACTCTGATGCTAGTCTTGCATCTCCCGTCCTTCCCTCTTTATCACCAGCTCCACATGCCGGTGTGTTACACACGAGTCTGGGACAATGCCGGAGCTTGGCGGGCAATGTTTGTTTTACAGCCAAGCACACCTGCTTCCTGCAGCCTCCCAAACCCTTTAGCTGCTGGCTCCTGGGCTGGATGATTATCTCCCTTCAGACTCCATGCTTGCATTCTTTTCTCATGGAAGAAAGAATCCCTTCTCTCTCTCTCTCTCTCTCTCTCTCTCTCTCTCTCTCTCTCTCTGTCTCTCTGTCTCTCTGTCTCTCTCTTTCAATACCCTTCTCTCCCCTCCCAACCCCTTTCTTCCTCTCTCCTTCTCTCCTTCCCTTCTCTCTTTCTTTTCAGTTGGATTTTTTTCTCATTTTACAAAGATAAAAACCAAACCAAAACCTCTTTTGAAGGTTTTTTGGCTGAAACTTGTGACAGGATTAATTCTATGCAAAAGTCCTATGCCTCTGGCCTCCTATTTTTCATCCTTAATTTGGTACCCATTTCCCTTTGATGCTTTTTCTTCCTGCAGAATTTTTACCAAGTCCTCAACACTGGTGTTTGTTCTGACTGATGCTCTGCTGTTTGTCATGCAAATAGGATTTTGCTTCAAACATGATTTTAATTTAATGAATGTTCTGGTTGTTTGTCATGGAAGCAAGATCTTGCTGGCAGAACATTTTTTAGCCAACTCTGGTAACTCCCCAAGTTCCCACAGTTACTCTAATCCTGTAGTCTTGCTATGTAAGGCCTAAGATTTTAGAGAATTAAAACCATTTTGATTATATACATTAAACTCATAATCCTTAACATTTTCACATACCCATAAAAATGCATATTATCACGGATTCTTAAATGGCTAAAAATACCAATGATTTTTCAATGTTTAATATATAAATTGTATAAATATGTACATACGTATATGCATATATATGTACATACCTATATATGTATATATATTTCTATGCTATGCATCTGCAATTACTTTTTATTCACACTCATGAAAGTAATGATGTCTTTTATTTATTAAAAAAAGGAGAGATCTAGATCCTGGTGCCCAGTTTCAAATGCAGAGAGGAGCACCAGCAGTAAAGGTCTGGGGTTGTTAGGATACTGTGTGCTTGGATGGAAAGATGTTTGTGCAAGGAGTCCATAATCGATGTAATGTACAGTTGGCTCTCCATATCAGTGGGCTCCGCATCTGTTGATTCAACCAATGGTGGATGGAAGATATTCAGAAAAAAAAATCCAGAGATGATTTAAAGTACATGGGAGGATGTGCTTAGGTTATTTGCAAATATATGCCATTCTACATTTGGGACTGGAGCATCCATGGATTATAGTATGGGGGAGAGACTAATCCCCTGTGGATACCAAGGGTTGACTATAGGGGTCAGAGGTGCGGTAGAACTAGAGATATACAAGGGAGATCAGGGGTCAGTCCCAGGGGAGCGGGAGCAGAGGGCCTCTCATTATCTCATAATGAGATAAAGCCACTTAAAATTTGTCCATAAAAATGGGAGCACAGATTTTGGAGAAAATAAAGGCAAATTTGACTGAGATAATTATGATAAATGAAACTAACAACTATGAAAATAAGTTCATCTTATATTTAGAAATGCAATCTTGATCTAATTCTTAGAATGAATAAAGAAAGGATCAAGTGGATTTCATTGTTTTGGAGTAGGGTGCATGATTTTTACCACAAGTATATGAGATCAGGATAAAATAGTCTTCAGTTCCCGCCTGCCTTTTGTACTTTGACCTTAAAGAGAGTACTGTTTATTTAAAAGCAATATTTAGTACTTTACTCATCGTACCAAGATCTTCTTTTAATCTTTGGGTAATCAAATTATTTTCTCTTGAAATACTTTAAGGTTATCTTTGTAGTTTGCCCTTTCCTCAATGGTTAATTGTTTTAACTCTGCCACTTTCTCATCTATCAGGAGATTTATAGGAGAATGGGACCTTCTTTAAAATCACTCATCACTTTCACAAATTTAATGAAATTGTTTGCAAATTTTGCAGTTCCTTTGAAATTACTTTGTGTTGTATTCCTCAAGTTGGGAATACCATATCAAAAGAACAAATGCATTTATAACACTTGACAGTCTTTGAGAGTCAAATTCAAAAGACATTGATACAATAGATCAGGATGAGTGTTAATGTTAAAAGGGAGATCTCTAGTGACTAACTTCATTCATGAACATTTTTTCTATTATTTTGACTTTTGCTTTCCTAGAAACTGTGTAACTGTGGGAACAGGAAGAATTGAATAAACTATAACATCTTTGGTCAAAAGTTGTGTCTTAAGGGTGGCATTATAGTTTGGAAGCGAGAGGGAAGAGAATGTTTAACATCCAGAGATACAGGAAATAGACCAGAAATTGGAAAGTTAGGATAAATGGCTTATTCCATAGGCCCTGGATGAAGCTTACATTTTCTGAATCTGGTTTCTGCTGGGGGCTTGTGTAGAGGTGATAGGTGATGGAATTATAATGATGCCTTAGATTGGATTCCCTGGGAAACATACTGAAGTGGAGACTAGCAGGCAGTGCTCTTAAGGTCCACTCCTGTGGCAGGGAAAGGAAGGAAGCAGGACTTGGCAGAGGAAGAAGTCAGTTTGCAACACAGTCTTATCAGAAGCCTCAGTCGAGCTTCTGAGACTGGGATGACTCTACAGTCATCCAGTGTTGAGAGTGAGGGACCCAAAATTAGTTTATACCCTCACATTGAATACTTATGGATGCAGTTAGTCCCAGAAAGGTCATGTGAGTTTGGGTAGGAGCCTTTTTTAGCAGAGGCAATTCCTATTGTGTACTGATGGTTGAGGCTCTCTGCCAGGACAGTTCTTGAAGCTTAGGATGATAATAATGATAATAATAACTCATATTTATTGAAAACTTACTATATGAATGTGTAGTTGCTAATCAAGTTACTTCGCCTCATTTTTTTAATATTATCCTAACAAACTTGTAAGAAGGATGCCATTATCATCCCCACTTGAAAGAAGAAAAAATTAAAGTTTAATTAGTAGGTGGAAGAACACAAAACATACTCTTTATAGTGCAACTGTCTGCCCAAACCATCAGTTGGTCAAGCAAGTTTGTGTAGCATCTCATCACCAAAGCAAATTGCATGAGCTATCCTTATTCAAGTTGCATACTCCTCATTGGGCACATTGCTGTGCCATTCTTTCTTTTCCTTTGTTAAGGGTGCCTCACACAGCATTCTTCTCCTCTCTTATTTCCTATAAGAAAGGGATGCCTATTGATCCACATTACAGAGTGGAAAAATAAGGTTCACTTATTCATTGATTTACAGCATCAAAAAGTAGCTAATCAGCATCATTATATAACAGCAAAGGTGTGAGGTTATGGGGGGAGTCAGTAATAAACAAGTTAGGCAAAGTCACTTGCCTTAACAAGGTTATACCTAACTACTCACAGAGATTAGGTGACTTTTCCAAAGTCACAGATGTAGCAATGGGTAAAATCAGGATTGACACTTACTTGGGACCCACTGACTCCAGAATCTTTGTGCTTGCCCCTAGGACATCTGAATCTTGGGTCCTTATTACAACCTCCTCTTACCTGGACACAAATGGGGGGACTGCTCCAGGGAAATTTGCTCTGGGCTCTCCACTCCCTGCACTGAAATTCTGCATGGCAAGGTCACCCACTCATCAGTTATCCTGATCTGATGCTTGAGACATCTCATCTTAATACTTACTGCTTTTCATTGTCAGCCAACAAAATCAACAAACACAGAAATAAAGCTAACTGGAAATAACTTCATTTATAATCAGCCTAGATAATTTGGATTTTGGATAGGTGATTTCAGTGCAACACCCACCCACAGGCAGAAACATGAACTGATAAATCTTTGGCACATCTATCTCACCCTGTGTCTCCTTTAGAGAGGGAGAGGACTCAATGAAGTGGAAAAAAACCCAAGGACAAATTTAGGTGATATAGACTTTTAGAAAGATCTGAAACAGTTTAATACAGAATTTCTCTTTATAGAACTGGTTTCCACAGGAATAGGTCCATTACTGTGTACAGTCATTACCGTACAAAGTGGATTCCCCAAAAGTGAGGATTTTACTTTCCTGTTTGAGGTTTTCTTGGTTGATGGAATTCCAGTGGCTTTAGAAGTAGTTTCCTTAATCTCTGTGAATGCATTTCAGTTATGACAACTATATAAATCTTTCCTCCTCAACCATCTGAGCTAAATATATAAGAACTATCAATACTTACACAGCAAATGCAAAAGTATACATATCGTGGGTCAGGAAGATGGGAAATAGCCACTGATTGTAATACATTGTGTAATTGCAACACTGTCATCATTTATGAAAGGCTTGTTTTAATGCCTTAGACTTATACCTTTCACATATATTAAGCACTTAAAGATAATGGTATAGAGGAGAAATTCTACTGCTACTGAGGTCCTGCTATGCGCCAAGGGTTGTGCAAAGCATTTTATATGTACCATTTTATTGACTCTTCTACACCTGAAATCAGATTCAAGTTACTCAAGAACTCTTAGATTTTGGAGGCAGAACAATAATTTGATCACTGGTGTGTATGTGACTAGAGACTGTGATTTTCCCTGACCACACCAGCTGTCTATAATCCCTGTCAGTGTGCAGACAGTAAAAAATGTTATATGTTGCTTCATCTCATAGGTCTTCCTGAGCCTAAGAAAAGACTCTCAGAGGCTGGGTGGTAACAACCGTTTCTTGAACTCCTACCATTGCCAGGCATTGGACTTGATATTGAAAAGGAAAACATAAAACAGATATAGATCCTGTCTGCAAACAGTTTAATTTATAATTTGTAAGGAGATGGTATATTACCATTTAGGAGTGCTATGCAAAAATATGGCAAAATATAGCGTATATTTTTGAAGTTTTTCATTCCAGCCACTTGGTGATGTAGACAAAAGCAGGTATTCTTCACCTACTTTGGGGTCCCAGTTGCCTCATTTGTGAAATGGAGTCCCATTTGATATAGTATCTGATACAAGATTGTAAGTGCTATCATAAGTAGAAGACTTTACTCTGGTCCAATATAATTTCATGTATCCATGTGCAAAAATTACTATCATAAAATTAAAAATAAAGTAACAAAGTGTAGTTAAAGTGCTATGGGAGTTGGAGGAAAGCTAAGGGGGAAGGGCTGAAGGAACAATATAAAATTTTACTGCAGGTCTTCTATGTATGAAGCATTTTATTTATTCCAATCATGCAGAGAGAAGGAAAAGTTATAGACAAATAAACCATTTTGCTCAAGATTTCACAGATAGTAAATGCTACATCCAGGAATGAAATTCAGACCCCTTTAACACTCAGACCTGGGTTTATCCTACCACATCACACAACCAGTCCCAGAGAACGACATTCAGAGGAAGAGGAGGTTTTCCTGCGGCTCCGGGAATACTGCAGTATCAGCTCTTAGGACAAAGACTAAATTCCTCTTTTCTTTCTAAATGCATGTCATTGTTCAGATTGATAGCAGGCAGCAGTGAAATCAAGAGATTAGCTTTATATAATTATGAAAGCTTTGGGTACTTTTTTGTTTTTTTGTTTCTGCTAATACCACTGACAATTGGGTCAGACTCCGGCTAAAACAGAAAATAAAGACAAGTGTCCTAGAAAAGATGTCTTATATTCTGTTGCTAAATATAAATATTAACAAAGAAAAAACACTTCTTTTCATTTAAGGAATCAGTGCTTGCCACACAGAAGCTTTAATACAAGTCAAAGGAGAGTTTATTCATAGGTAAAAATGGATTGCACACAAAAGTGAAGCATGGAAGTGATGATAGTCTCTGGTTCTGTTTTCTGGATATTTCTGTCTCTCTTTTTTTGGGCACATGGAAGGATAGAACTTCTGATGCTTTTGAAGTGAGGTGGAGCTATATGAATATTTTTGCCAGTGGATTGTGAGCAATGGTGGTAAAGGACAAGTGTTCAGTTACTAATGTGAGACCCTCTTGTTCTTTCATTCTATCTGGTATGTTCACTTGTAATGATTGAGATGGTGACAGCTTCACCAGGCCAGGTTTCTGAGTGATTCTAATAGAAAAGCACCCTACTGGCCTGCAGTGAACCTGCACTGACTCTCCCTACTGACCTGCAGTGAACATGTAGCATAAGTAAGAAAGAAGTGCATGCTTTTTTTATTTTCAATATTGAGATTTAAGGGTCATTTCTACTTATCTACCTATCTTAGTCTAGCGTGACTACCTATCTTAGTCTAGCGTGACTGATATGGGAATAGTCACGGGATACACTCAGTACAAATGTTGGTATTCTTTCCCACAATCCTCTTTATTATCAATCTTTCTTGTGCATTCTTGTAAGAGTGCTTCTTAAGCTCTAAAATAGCAATCCTTACAGCTGAAGAGTACTCTTTTATTTTCCTTAAGATCATCTTTATGCCTATTTCTAACATAATGGAGTCAGAAATAGAGTAACAAATTGGAAGGTGTTATTTGATTTTGATTGTGAATGAGGATAAAATGTGTGTTACAAATGTGTGTGGGAAGCACGCTAGTGACACATGGTAAATTAAGAATTTTACCTCTGATGGAATCACATGGGCCAAAAGCCACTTCAGTCAGTGGAATCACTACATAATCCTGACTTTCAGATATTATTGAGGAACTTTGCTTAGTCTGGATTTTGCCATCCTGGGAAGCATAATAAAGCATAATATACTGACCTTATAGTCACCTTTTGACATGATAGACTACAAAATGATAGTTTTACATGATTTTAAACCAATGGTTCAAAATTGAGAAGAAAAGTTATAGAAAACAAAAAATAATCTTCAAGTAGTTCAACTTCAAAAAATACCAAGAAACAAATGAGAAAACCTTGCATTCTTATCACATGTATCTCAGAAGCAAAGGGAAAAAAATCTTTGCCTTCAACAACTTCAAAGTTTATGCAAGAAAATCTCAAAAATATATATCTGTGCACTAACCACTTAGCTGTTGACAAACAGAGGTAATAGCAACCAGGAATTGAAAAACGAAGCAGAGGGCCCGTCTGAGAAATGAAATCCTAGGGTAATGACTCACAGGAGAAGCAATTTTTTTAAAAACTTCATGACTTGAAAATAAATTTTCTTAGATCTAGGAAAGCAATATTCAAGACTGAGAGAAAACTAAAATATAAATATAGGTAACCTGCTAAGGTTATCTGTTCAGCACCATTTAGTTGCAGACAATTTCAGATAGATAATTCCTTGGAATGCACAATCACATATATAAATAGCTGTTTACACACACACACAAACACACACACTCTCTAATCCCTCCTGTCTTGACTTTAATTTTATATGTATTATTCCTTGTTTTAAGGTTTTATTTATTACTTAAAGACATATATCCATTACTGTAAATTTCTTCATTCTAAATTTTTATTTAATGTTTGGCTTTCCTATTCAATTCTATTTTGGTGTACATGAACTCAAGGTATTTTTGTACATAAAATGCACACAGACACAATTAAAAAATATATTTACATGTATATTCAGCCTTAAATTATTTATTTGTTTAACAATTTGTATCAGGGATTTTTTTAATTGGAGTAAAATTGCTTTACAATGTTGGGTTAATTTCTGCTGTACAGTGAAGTGAATCAGCTATATGTATACCTATATCCTCTCCCTCTTGGATCTCCCTCCCAATCCCCCCATCCCACACATCTAGGTCGTCACAGAGCACCAAGCTGAGCTCCCTGTGCTCTACAGCAGGTTCCCACTAGCTATCTATTTTACACATGGTAGTGTACTTATGTCAAACCTAATCTCTCAATTTGTTCCACCCTCCCCATCCCCTTCTTTGTTCACATGTCCATTCTCTGTGTCTACCTGTCTATTCCTGCCCTACAAATAGGTTCATCTGTACCACATTTCTAGACTCCACATATAGGCGTTAATATACAATATTTGTTTTTCTCTTTCTGGCTTATTTCACTCTGTATGACAGACTTTAGGTCCATCCACTTCTCTACAAAAGACCCAGTTTTGTTCTTTTTATGGCTGAGTAATATCCCATTGTATATATGTGCCACCTCTTCTTCATCCATTCATCTGTCAATGGACACTTAGGTTGCTTCCATGTCCTGGCTATTGTAAATACAACTGTAATGAACATTGTGGAACATGTCTCTTTTTGAATTATAGTTTTCTCAGGATATATAGTAGTGGGATTGCTGGGTCATATGGTAGTTCTATTTTTGGTTTTTCAAGGAACCTCCATACTGTTCTCCATAGTGGCTGTATCAATTTACATTCCCACCAACAGTGCAGAAATACTCCCTTTTCTCCACACCCTCCCTAGACTTTATTCTTTGCAGATTTTTGATGATGGCCATTCTGACTGGTGTGAGGTGATACCTCATTGTAGTTTTGATTTGCATTTCTCTAATAATTAGAGATGTTGAACATCTTTTCCTGTGTCTCTTGGCCATCTGCATGTCTTCTTTGGTGAAATGTCTATTTAGGTCTTCAGCCCATTTTTTAATTTGATTGTTTTTTTTTGATATTGAACTGTACGAACTGTTTGTATATTTTGGCGATTAATCCTTTGTCAATTACTTCATTTGCAAATATTTTCTCCCATTCTGAGGGTTGTTTCTTGTCTTGTTTATGATTTCCTTTGCTGTGCAAAATCTTTTAAGTTTCATTAGGTCCCATTTCTTTACTTTTGTTTTTATTTCCATTACTCTAGGAGGTGGATCAAAAACGATCTTGCTGTGATTTATGTCAGAGAGCGTTCTTTCTATGTTTTCCTCTAAGAGTTTTATAGTGTCCGGTCTTACATTGAGGTCTCGAATCCATTTTGAGTTTATTTTTCTGTATGTTGTTAGGTAGTGTTCTAATTTCATTCTTTTACATGTAGCTGTCCAGTTTTCCCAACACCACTTATTGAAGAGACTGTCTTTTCTCCACTGTATGTTCTTGCCTCCTTTGTCATAAATTAGGTGACCATATGTATGTGGGTTTCTCTCTGGGCTTTCTATCCTCTACCATTGATCTATTGTTCTATTTTTTCACCAGTACTATAGTGTCTTGATTACTCTAGCTTTGTTGTATAGTTTGAAGTCAGGTAGCCTGATTCGTCCATTTTTCTTTGTCAAGATTGCTTTGGCTATTCAGGGTATATTGTGTTTCCACAAAAGTTGTAATTTTTTTTGTTCTAATTCTGTGAAAAATGCCATTGGTAGCTTCATAGAGATTGCATCGAATCTGTAGATTACTTTGGGTAGTATGGTCATTTTCACAATATTGATTCTTCCAATCCAAGAACATGGTATATCTCTCCACCTGTTTGTGTCATCTTTGATTTCTTTCATCAGTATCTTATAATTTTCTGAGTAGAGCTATTTTACCTCCTGAGATAAGTTTATTTCTAGGTATTCTATTCTTTTTAATGTGATGATAAATGGGATTGTTCCCTTAATATCTCTTTCTGATCTTTCATTGTTAGTGTATAGGAATCAAGAGACTTCTGTGTTTTAATTTTGTATCCTGAAACTTTACCAAATTCATTGATGAGCTCTAGTAGTTTTCTGGTAACGTATATAGGATTTTCTATGTAATTTTTTTTACTATCTGAAAGTATTTTATTTTATTTTATTTTTCATGCATATGACTATTGTCTACAGACTAGAAATTTGGCTCCATGAAAGCAAAGACGTTTTTCTACTTTGTTCACTATTCCAATGCTTAGAAAACTGCCTAGTCCTAATAGGACTTCAGCAAATATTTGCTTAATGAATGAATACTGACCCTAAAATTAAATATTTTTAATTCTATGGTCCATGCTTTCTTGTATAACATTTCATAGTTGCATGTTATAATTCTCTAGGTTATCCAAGAACTATAGTAGTGCAGTGGCATTATAAAAGAAAAAAAGAATCATTATCACTGGTACATTTTAAGATGATATTTTGACTGGGTCTTGTAGAATGACCGTACTTTTGACTTGATTTACACAGGCACATGATGATAAGAGAACACTTATTGCTAACTACTCTCACATGAACATCAGGAAGAAAGTAGAGGAAGAAAATCCAGGATTTCTGACATACCCCTATTCAAACATAAAGAAATTATAGATTTGAAAGTAATTGTAATAGTCAAGAATATGATAAAACCATCAAACAAGTACAAAACCAGTGATACATATTACAAAATACATTGCAATTTAATTCATTCTGCAACAAGATAGAAAAATTTAGCTTTTATCAAGATAGAATATAAAGAAAAAACTATTACCATGGAAAATAGAGCTTCTGTCTTGGCATCCTGGAAAGTTAATTATATCAACATTAAGACAGATTTTATTTCCTTGACTCACATATTTCTAATCCTATAGTTGCTTGATAATCTGATAATGGTATATTGTGGTTCTTTTCTCAATAACTTTGGATTTCTGGATGCTGATGCTCAAATAATGATCTTTATTTAAAAAAATACTTATTTTTTTTCTAATTAATAAAGTGATCAGTATCTTGCATCACCAAAGCCTCTATACATTTTTATCTATGATTTATCCCTCTCTTATCTGCTATGTATGATCTCTTCTCTTATCTGGTTAAGAAATCCTAGGAAAAACTGGACAGTAGTTACTTGTTTTCCAAGGTTAAAAAATTGTCAGTACCA
The DNA here is from genome assembly GCF_949987515.2 of Delphinus delphis. NCBI lineage: Eukaryota > Metazoa > Chordata > Mammalia > Artiodactyla > Delphinidae > Delphinus > Delphinus delphis. The sequence continues at coordinate 97,914,093 of NC_082687.1, read as the reverse complement.
TGGACAGCACCAATGACTGCATCACTGCCATAACCTTTATTTGTGTTAAACCAATTATCCTCACTTGTCCCATTCTTCTTTTCTTTCTGCTCAATCTTGTTTTCCTCTAACACAGATTCTAAGTGTGTACCCCCTCAAGCTTGCCTCATTGAGACCCCAGAAAATATAGTTTAATACCATGTCTTACCAATGTAATTGTTTGTTTAGTTTTTTGTTGTTGTTGTTTATATTCTATAATTTTAGACACTTATTTTGCTGTGCCATGTCATATAAAAAATATGTACAATTCTTAGCAGGAAAACGCTAAATAAGTGGGCATTGACAAAGGTTAATTCAACAAATAGACATTGTTAATTGTTTAATATGGGAAGTTCTAAGGAAAGATGCTAGCAAGGTGGAGAGAAAGTGAAAGAGAGAATGAGAAAGAGAGGGAGAGAGAGAAGAAGAAGAAGAGGAAGAGGAAGAAGAAGAAGAAGAAGAAGAAGAAGAAGAAGAAGAAGAAGAAGAAGAAGAAGAAGAAGAAGAAGAAGGAGAAGGAGAAGGAGAAGGAGAAGGAGAAGGAGAAGGAGAAGGAGGAGAAGGAGGAGGAGAAGAAGAAGATGGAGAAGGAGGAGGAGAAGAAGAAGAATGAGGAGGAGAAGAAGAAGAATGAGGAGGAGAAGAAGAAGAAGGAGAAGGGGAAAGGGGAGGAGGAGGAGGAAGAGGAGGAGGAGGAGAAGAATGGGAAAACAGTACTGGTCTTGGTTTGTGAGCACTTGTGTAATATAACCTACATAAAAACATAAAACAAATAGTTATTTCTAAATATTTTATCTTCATTGGGCTGTCACAATTTTATTGACCAGGACTATTGGCAAATAGAGTGTTAAAGGAAACCTAATGACTCATTAGGTTCCAATCAGATTGGAGGAGGAGAAGTGGGGGGAGGAGAAGAGGAGAAAGAAGGAGGGGGGAGAAGTAGGAGAAGAAGGGTAGGAGGAGGAGGGTGGGAAGGAGAGAGATATGAAGAGAAATAAAAGATACAATTTCCACTGAGAATAGGAACGCTTACTGTAAAGAGAAGACTGACATATGCAAAATTTTCTATCACATTGGATAGTCTGTGATTAGTACTATGTTAGAAAAAGCAATTAATTTGCTAAATATGAATCCTTTACAGTTGTATATTATTTATTTATTATTTATTTTTTAAAACTTACAATTATCTTTACATATACTTAAACCTTAATTAAAAATTTTTATAACAGCTCTGTGAGATCAATATCCTAGATAGCATACATTATTTTATAAATAATAAGAAACTGACAGTGAGATCAAATGACTTATCTCAGTTCTCAGAACTAGAAAATAAAAAATTTGGTCCTCAAACCTAAGTCTTACTATCAATACTTTCCATTATAAGCTTATTTTTTTATTATGTATTCCTTCTATGATGTTTTATTCATATTTTAGCTTCAAGTTTTTTGCTTATCAGTTTTTTATCAACAATGTCCCCACTTCCTTTCCAAGAAAAGGAAAATAGTACTGGTCTTGGTTTGTGAGCACTTGTGTAATATAACCTGTATAAAAACATAAAACAGGGCTTCCCTGGTGGCTCAGTGGTTAAAAGTCCACCTGCCGATGCAGGGGACACAGGTTCGTGCCCCGGTCCGGAAAGATCCCACATGCTGCAGAGCAGCTAGGCCCGTGAGCCATGGCTACTGAGCCTGCGCGTCCGGAGTCTGTGCTCCGCAACGGGAGAGGCCACAACAGTGAGAGGCCCATGTACCGCAAAACAAAACAAAACAAACAAACAAAAAACATAAAACAAAAAGCAAAAAGTATTTACCTTTCCAAGACCACATAAGTTCATTAAACAAATTTTAATTGGTGTCTATAATATGCAAGACACTGTGATAAGCACTAAGAATATTGGGCTGAACAAAACAGAGTTCTTCACCTTTAAGAGCTCAAATAAATACGAAGAGACAAAGAATGTTATCAATCTACTCCTATAGAAGTAATCACAGAGTGTGAATTAGAAAAGACACAGCAGAAGCTATAATTCAACACAGAGGGCACCCTGTATTTATACGACTCTGAGAGTGAGTATATTTCTTGTTTTTGTGTACAGTCCTCACTTGTCTCACCCTAGTCCTAGCTTTGGTGGCAGTAATACCAATTCTGTAACATTGCCACCTGGAACACAAATGTATATAAATCACCAGCCTCTGTTTTCATAAAAGGTAGTATAATAGTAGTGTAGGAAAAAGAATACAACTTAAGTTACACATTGATCCATTTATTGATAATCACAACTTCTTTTTCCCGCCACTGAGTCCAGGTTCCCCCTATCTTCTGTCAACCCCTTGGATGAAGTTTCTTCCTTGTAAGTTGGCCCAAATATTTATTTCTAAATATTTTATCTTTGTTGGGCTGTCACAATTTTATTGACGAAGACTATTGGCAAGAAGAATGTTAAAGGAACCCTAGTGACTGATTGGGTTCCAATCAGATTCCTCCTTTTCCCATTGGGTAGAAACATCTTAATTTCTTCTTAGTAAACACAATCAAGCCCCTTGTAACAATCACCTTCTCTGTCAGTCAGTTCAGTAGTATGGGGAACACAAAAGACCATGCAGGGTATTTTTTTTTTTTTTTTGGCTTTTAACTAATAGAAACTTGGCTATTCTCTTTAAGGGAAACATTATTTTCTTAAGGAATACAATCATTGGGATTCAAAAATCCTCTAAGTGAGTTACAGGGTATAATAAGGAGAATGGTTTCTTCTGCTTCCACTACTAGGTTTCTACCTGGCTTTGAGGAAAATAACACCATAGGATGGTTATCTGTTTAAGTCACATTATTACATCACAAAAGACAACATTCATACCTGTGTTTCCTTCCAGCTAATTCTATAAGTAAGCTTTAAATAGTAACGTTGGCAGCAGGGAAGGAAGTTATGCATGAGCACTAAAATTTTATTAGGTTAGATGTTTATGGATGAAGGATTACATGATAAGGTAAATTGCATAAGCAAAACTTTGTTTCATTTAATTTGCCATAGTCTCTTTGTTGGAAAATACGTTATATGGGGCACCAAGATGATGAGCATGGCATTCTGTAAGTCCGCAAGAGATGGTGCTGACAGAGCATGGTAGGCCTTATGTCCCTATCCAGAATAAGATTCTCAAATATCTATTTGCCCCAAATACAAATTACTACAATCTCCATGATGGAAGGGATCCACTGTAATCAACTAGCCATTAGACCACTAGATGATGTTAATATCTACTTTTCAATATTGGCATCCACTGTTGTCACTGAGCTAGGCATTAAGCTGTTTAAGTACCTAATCAGTCTTGGTGAAGCTACACTCTTGTCTTGGTATTCATGCATAACTCCTTACTAATAAGGATACTCTGTACAATGACAAAAGCATCACTACAGATTGGGAAAGGGACTATCATCCACAACATGGGTTATCTTCTCTTACTCCACAGTGGATGCCCCCCATTGCATTTATTTATTTATTTTTATTTTATTATTTATTTATTTTTACATCTTTATTGGGGTATAATCGCTTTACAATAGTGTGTTAGTTTCTGCTTTATAACAAAGTGAATCAGTTATACATATACATATGTTCCCATATCTCCTCCCTCTTGTGTCTCCCTCCCTCCCACCCTCCCAATCCCACCCATCCAGGTGGTCACAAAGCACCGAGCTGATCTCCCTGTGCTATGCGGCTGCTTTCCACTAGCTATCTATTTTACGTTTGGTAGTGTATATATGTCCATGCCACTCTCTCACTTTGTCACAGATTACCCTTCCCCCTCCCCATATCCTCAAGTCCGTTCTCTGGTAGGTCTGCATCTTTATTCCTGTCTTACCCCTAGGTTCTTCATGATATATTTTTTTTTCTTAGATTCCATATATATGTGTTAGCATATGGTATTTGTCTTTCTCTTTCTGACTTACTTCACTTTTTATGACAGACTCTAGATCCATCCACCTCACCACAAATAACTCAATTTTGTTTCTTTTTACGGCTGAGTAATATTCCATTGTATATATGTGCCACATCTTCTTTATCCATTCATCTGATGATGGACACTTGGGTTGTTTCCATCTCCCGGCTATTGTAAATAGAGCTGCAACGAACATTTTGGTACATGACTATTATGCTTTTCTCAGGGTATATGCCCAGTAGTGGGATTGCTGGGTCATATGGTAGTACTATTTGTTGTTTTCTAAGGAATCTCCATACTGTTCTCCATAGTGGCTGTACCAATTCACATTTCCACCAGCAGTGCAAGAGTGTTCCCTTTTCTCCACACCCTCTCCAGCATTTATTGTTTCTTGATTTTTGATGATGACCATTCTGACCAGTGTGAGATTATATCTCATTATAGTTTTGACTTGCATTTCTCTAATGATTAATGATGTTGAGCATTCTTTCATGTGTTTGTTGGCAATCTGTATATCTTCTTTGGAGAAATGTCTATTTAGGTTTTTTGCCCATTTTTTGATTGGGTTGTTTGTTTGTTTTTTGTTATTGAGCTGCATGAGCTGCTTGTAAATTTTGGAGATTAATCCTGTGTCAGCTGCTTCATTTGCAAATATTTTATCCCACTCTGAGGGTTGTCTTTTGGTCTTGTTTATGGTTTCCTTTGCTGTGCAAAAGCTTTGATGTGTCATTAAGTCCCATATATTTTTTTTTTTCCATTTCTCTAGGAGGTGGGTCAAAAAGGATCTTGCTGTGGTTTATGTCATAGAGTGTTCTGCCTATGTTTTCCTCTAAGAGTTTGATAGTTTCTGGCCTTACATTTAGGTCTTTAATCTATTTTGAGCTTATTTTTGTTTATGGTGTTAGGGAGTGTTCTAATCTCATACTTTTACATGTATCTGTCCAGTTTTCCCAGCACCACTTATTGAAGAGGGTGTCCTTTATCCACTGTACATTCCTGCATCCTTTATCAAAGATAAGGCGACCATATGTGCGTGGGTTTATCTCTGGGCTTTCTATCCTGTTCCATTTATCTATATTTCTGTTTTTGTGCCAGTACCATACTGTCTTGATTACTTTCACTTTGTAGTATAGTCTGAAGTCAGGGAGCCTGACTCCTCCAGCTCAGTTTTTCGTTCTCAAGATTGCTTTGTCTTTTCAGGGTCTTTTGTGTTTCCACACAAATTGTAAAATTTTTTGTTCTAGTCCTGCGAAAAATGCCAGTGATGGTTTGATAGGGATTGCATTGAATCTGTAGATTGCTTTGGGTAGTAGAGTCATTTTCACAGTGTTTATTCTTCCAATCCAAGAACATGGTATATCTCTCCATCTATTTGTATCAACTTTAATTTCTTTCATCAGTATCTTATAATTTTCTGCATACAGGTCTTTTGTCTCCTTAGGTAGGTTTATTCCTATATATTTTATTCTTTTTGTTGCAGTGGTAAATGGGAGTGTTTTGTTGATTTCACTTTCAGATTTTTCATCTTTAGTGTATAGGAATGCCAGAGATTTCTGTGCATTAATTTTGTATCCTGCTACTTTACCAAATTCATTGATTAGCTCTAGTAGTTCTCTGGTAACATATTTAGGATTCTCTATGTATAGTATCATATCATCTGCAAACAGTGACAGTTTTACTTCTTCGTTCCGATTTGGATTCCATTTATTTCCTTTTCATCTCTGATTGCTGTGACTAAAGCTTCCAAAACTATGTTGAAGTAAGCATGGTGAGAGTGGGGACACTTGTCTTGTTCCTGGTCTTAGTGGAAATGCTTTCAGTTTTTCACCATTGAGGACAATGTTGGCTGTGGGTTTGTCATATATGACCTTTATTATGTTGAGGAAAGTTCCCTCTATGCCTGCTTTCTGCAGGGTTTTCATCTTAAATGGGTGTTGAATTTTGTCGAAAGCTTTCTCCGTATCTATTGAGATGCTCATATGGTTTTTCTCCTTCAATTTGTTAATATGGTGTATCACGATTGATTTGCGTTTTTTGAAGAATCCTTGCATTCCTGGAATAAACCCCACTTGATCATGGTGTATGATCCTTTTAATGTGCTGTTGGATTCTGTTTGCTAGGATTTTGTTGAGGATTTTTGCATCTCTGTTCATCAGTGATACCGGCCTGTAGTTTTCTTTCTTTGTGACCTCCTTGTCTGGTTTTGATAACAGGGTGATGGTGACCTCATAGAAGGAGTTTGGGAGTCTTCCTCCCTCTGCTATATTTTGGAAGAGTTTGAGAAGGATAGGTGTTAGCTCTTCTCTAAATGTTTGATAGAATTCACTTTTGAAGCCAACTGGTCCTGGGATTTTGTTTGTTGGAAGATTTTTAATCAAAGTTTCAAATTCAGTGCTTGGTCTGCTCATATTTTCTATTTCTTCCTTTTTCAGTCTTGACAGGTTGTGCATTTCTAAGAATTTGTCCATTTCTTCAGGTTTTCCATTTTATTGGCATAGAGTTGCTTGTAGTAATCTCTCATGATCTTTTGTATTTCTGCATTGTCAGTTGTGACTTCTCCTTTCTCAATTCTAATTCTATTGATTTGAGTCTGGCTAATTGTTGATCAATTTTGTTTATCTTCTCAAAGAACCAGCTTTTAGTTTTATTCATCTTTGCTATTGTTTCCTTCATTTCTTTTTCATTTTTTTTCTGATCTGATTTTCATGATTTCTTTCCTTCTGCTAACTTTGGGGCTTTTTTGTTCTTCTTTCTCTAATTGCTTTAGGTGCAAGGTTAGGTTGTTTATTCAAGATGTTTCTGGTTTCTTTAGGCAGAACTGTATTTTTATAAACTTCCCGCTTAGAACTGTTTTGCTGCATCCCAAATGTTTTGGGTCGTCGTGTCTCCACTGTCATTTGTTTCTAGGTATTTTTTGAGTTCCTCTTTGATTTCTTCAGTGATCACTTCGTTATTAAGTAGTGTATTGTTTAACCTCCATGTGTTTGTATATTTTACAGATTTTTCTTGTAATTGATATGTAGTCTCATATTGTTGTGGTCGGAAAAGATATTTGATACAATTTCAGTTTTCTTAAATTTACCAAGGCTTGATTTTTGACACAGGATATGATCTATCCTGGAGAATGTTTCATGAGCACTTGAGAAAAATGTGTATTCTGTTATTTTTGGATGGAATGTCCTATAAATATCAATTAAGTCCATCTTGTTCTATGTATCACTTAAAGCTTGTGTTTCCTTGTTTATTTTCATTTTGGATGATCTGTCCATTGGTGAAAGTGGAGTGCTAAAGTCCCCTACTATGAATGTGCTACTGTCGATTTCCCCTTTTATGGCTGTTAGTATTTGCCTTATATATTGAGGTGTGCCTATGTTGGGTGCATAAATATTTACAATTGTTATATCTTCTTCTTGGATCGATCCCTTGATCATTATGTAGTGTCCTTCTTTGTCTCTTCTAATATTCTTTATTTTAAAGCCTATTTTGTCTGATATGAGAATTGCTACTCCAACTTTCTTTTGATTTCCATTTGCATGGAATATCTTTTTCCATCCCCTTACTTTCGGTCTGTATGTGTCTCTAGGTCTGAAGTGGGTCTCTTGTAGACAGCATATATATGGATCTTGTTTTTGTATCCATTCACCTAGTCTGTGTCTTTTGGTTGGAGCATTTAATGCATTTACATTTAAGTTATTTATTGATATGTATGTTCTTATTCCCATTTTCTTAATTGTTTTGGGTTTGTTATTGTAGTTCTTTTTCTTCTCTTGTGTTTCTTGCCTAGAGAAGTTCCTTTAGCATTTGTTGTAAAGCTAGTTTGTGAGGCTGAACTGTCTCAGTTTTTGCTTGTCTGCAAAGTTTTTAATTTCTCCATCAAATCTGAATGAGATCTTTCCTGGTTAGAGTAATCTTGGTTGTAGGTTTTTCTCCTTCATCAATTTAAATATATCCTGCCAGTCCCTTCTTGTTTGAAGAGTTTCTGCTGAAATATCAGCTGTTAACCTTATGGGGATTCTCTCCTGTGTTATTTTTTTTTCCCTTGCTGCTTTTAATGTTTTCTTTGTATTTAATTTTTGGCAGTTTGATTAATATGTGCCTTGGTGAGTTTCTCCCTGGATTTGTCCTGTATGGGACTCTCTGTGCTTCCTGGACTTGATTAAATATTTCCTTTCCCATATTAGGGAAGTTTTCAACTATAATCTCTTCAAATATTTTCTCAGTCCCTTTCTTTATCTCTTCTTCTTCTGTAACCCCTATCATTTGAATGTTAGTGTATTTAATGTTGTCCCAGAGGTCTCTGAGCCTGTCTTCAGTTCTTTTCATTCTTTGTTCTTTATTCTGCTCTGCAGTAGTTATTTCCACTATTTTATCTTCCAGGTCACTTATCCGTTCTTCTGCCTCAATTTTTCTGCTATTGATCCCATCTAGAGTATCTTTTACTTCATTTATTGTGTTGTTCATCGTTGTTTGTTTCCTGTTTAGTTCTTCTAGGCCCTTGTTAAATGTTTCTTGCATTTTCTCTATTCTATTTTCAAGAGTTTGAATCATCTTTACTATCATTTTTCTGAATTCCTTTTCAGGTAGACTGCCTATTTCCTCTTCATTATTTAGGTCTGGTCGGTTTTTATCTTGCTCCTTCATCTGCTGTGTTTTTGTGTCTTCTCATTTTGCTTATCTTACTGTGTTTGGGGTCTCCATTTTGCAGGCTGCAGGTTCGTAGTTCCCGTTGTTTTTGTTGTCTGTCCCCAGGGGCTAAAGTTGGTTCAGTGAGTTATGTAGGCTTCCTGGTGGAGGGGACTAGTGCCTGTGTTCTGGTGGTTGAGGCTGGATCTTGTCTTTATGGTGGGCAGGTCCACATCTGGTGGTGTGTTTTGGGGTGTCTGTGGCCTTATTATGATTTTAGGCAGCCTCTGCGCTAATGGGTGGGGTTGTGTTCCTGTCTGGCTGGTTGTTTGGCATAGTGTGTCCAGCACTGTAGCTTGCTGGTCGTTGAGTGAAGCTGGGTGTTGGTGTTGAGATGGAGATCTTTGGGGGATTTTCGCCATTTGATATTATGTGGAGCTGGGAGGTCTCTTGTGGACCAGTGTCCTGAAGTTGGCTCTCCCACCTCAGAGGCACAGCACTGAAGCCTGGCTGCAGCACCAAGAGCCTTTCATCCACACGGCACAGAATAATAGGTAGAAAAGTAGAAAGAAAGAGGATAAAAGAAAAGAAAAGAAAGTAAGACAAAATAAAAGAAAGTTATAAAATTATTAAGAAAAATGTTTTTCAAAAAAGTAAAAAACAAAACAAACAAAACAAACAAACAAACAAACAAAAACGGACAGATAGAACCCTAGGACAAATGATGAAAGCAAAGCTATACAGACAAAATCTCACACAGAAGAATACACATACATACTCACAAAAAGAGGAAAAGGGGAAAAAATAATAAATCTTGCTCTCAAAGTCCACCTTCTCATTTTGGGATGATTCGTTGTCTATTCATGTAGTCCACAGATGCAGGGTACATCAAGTTGATTGTGGAGCTTTAATCCGCTGCTTCCGAGGCTGCTGGGAGAGATTTCCCTTTCTCTTCTTTGTTCGCACAGCTCCCGGGGCTCAGATTTGGATTTGACCCCGCCTCTGCATGTAGGTTGCCAGAGGGCATCTGTTATTCACTCAGACAGGACGGGGTTATAGGAACAGCTGACTCAGGCGCTCTGGCTCACTCAGGCCTGGGGGAGGGAGGGGTGCGGAGGTGGGGTGAGCCTGCAGTGGCAGAGGCCGGCGGGACGTTGCACCAGCCTGAGGCGTGCTGTGCATTCTCCCGGGGAAGTTGTCCCTGGATCCCGGGACCCTGGCAGTGTCGGGCTGCACAGGCTCCCTGGAAGGGAGATGTGGATAGTGACCTGTGCTCGCACACAGGCTTCTTGGTGGCGGCAGCAGCAGCCTTAGCATCTCATGCCCGTCTCTGGGGTCTGCGCTGTTACCCGCGGCTTGCACCCATCTCTGGAGCTCCTTTGAGCAGTGCTCTTAATCCCCTCTCCTCACGCACCAGGAAACAATGACGGAAGAAAAAGCCTCTTCGGCAGGTCCAGACTTTTCCCCTGACTCCCTCTCGGCTAGCCATGGTGCACTAACCCCCTGCAGTCTGTGTTTCCGCCACCAACACCAGTCCTCTCCCTGAGCTCAGACTGAAGCCCGAGCCTCAGCCCCGCCCACCCCGGCAGGTGAGCAGACAAGCCTCTTGGGCTGGTGAGTGCCGGTCGGCACCGATCCTCTGTGTGAGAATCTCTCCGCTTTGCCCTCCGCACCACTATTGCTGTGCTCTCCTCCGTGGCTCCGAAGCTCGCCCCTCCGCCACCAGCAGTCTCCGCCCGCGAAGGGTCTTCCTAGTGTGTGGAAACCTTTCCTCCTTCACAGCTCCCTCTCACTGGTGCTGGTCCCATCCTTATTCTTTTGTCTCTGTTTATTCTTTTTTATTTTGCCCTACCCAGGTACGTGTGGAGTTTCTTGCCTTTTGGGAGGTCTGAGGTCTTCTGCCAGCGTTCAGTAGGTGTTCTGTAGGAGTTGTTCCATGTGTAGATGTATTTCTGGTGTATCTGTGTGGAGGAAGGTGATCTCCGCATCTTACTCTTCCGTCATCTTCCCCCTCTCCCGACTATTGCATTTATATAGTACAGAATAGTTACTACATAAAGGCAATCCAAAAGATCTATCCACATATTTCTTTCCCAGACCATCTTGTCCTCCATCTTCTACTTTTGTTTTCTTCCATTACCTGAAAGTAGCTAGCCAACCAATTAGCTACTATCCATAAGGCAGTGTAGACTCATCACAGCATCTTTCTTAACAGAAAACTTCTGGGGGGAAAATAGTTGTGTTTCTCATAATTTTGCTGACTAGTAGAATTTCCAGGTTGAAGTGGGTTCCCAGTCCCGAAGTCAACTGATTAAAAGCAGAGCCAGAATCCTTTAAGTAAAATCCTGTAATTCCATCACAAATATATAATAAATGTCCCTCTCATAATTTCAAAAAAAGTTCTTTTAACTTTCAGGGAAACTGTGCTCTGGGAATATTGAGATTTTTAAGACTGTTGTGTACAAAGTTTTCATGATATTTGTGCTCCCACAACCTGGAAGTGTCCTCATGGTCTTCTGGTTAAACTGGGAGCTTATAGAAGCCGAGGAAAAATGGAGTTTGGCCCAAGTGTATTTCCTATTGTGTCTAAAGCATCTGCAAACCTAACCTGTGGTTACATCCCTGGTTTTCTATTTTATAAGTAGGAATGATATATATATATATATAACAGCTAATACAGGCTTTATATTGGTTCTTTGTCCTGTGCAGTGAGGGTTATTATGGCTTATATGTATATTGAATCATAATATTAAATATAACTTAGTTGGTGAGACAGGGGACTAGAAGCGATAAGAATGTAAGATTGGAAATAAGGGGTTTTAGTGAAGTAATATGTGTGTAAACAAATAGAATTTTAGCATATGATATGTCATGATTTTTTTTTTAATGGATACACATTTTCCCCCAACTCCAACTATTCAACAGTCCTTTTATTCAGCACTAATGTGGCATATCACTCCTGTCATATACTAAATTTAATATGAATAAGGATCTGTTTCTGGAGCCCAATTCTATTCCATTCTGTACTTCACCTGCATCAATACCATATGCTCCCTTAATTGGAAACTTTACAATCAGTATTGATATTATAAGCTCCCTATATCAGTTCTCTCTTCATGTTGTTACTTTTTGTTTGAATTTTTTGATTGTGTAGATCAATTTGTATTTAATTTACTTTATGATAATAGGTCTTCCTTTACATTAGCATGCTGGCATATCTGTTTGGGTCCAATCAAGAGAGGGAAACCACTCAGTGAGCTGAATATTGTTAAAAGTAAGAAAATTAAGGTTTTTGTCAAAAGACTTGTAGAATAAATTGAATATCCAAATTACACACTGAGAGAAGACAGGAATATTTTTATAATAAAAAAGGATTAATATCAATATTATACAATAAGAACACTAATAATCCAAGAGAAAAATATTCAAGAGACACAAAGATGTATTTCACAGAAGAGGGAACACATATCTAGTAAATATATGAAAACTGGAAGGGAGATGGCGACCCTTATCAGCAAATCACACATCATTTTACACCTATTGTAAGGCAGTGCCTTTTATTGCTTTTTAGCCTGTACTTTATTATTGAAAATGCCAGGGTCACACTGAACAGATTTTATATTGTTGTGCCATTTAAAGTAGGAAGAGTGAGTATACTTGACCCAGAGAGGCTCATCTTGTAGGAGTAAGTTATTTCATTGATAGAAAGTAGGAAAGAACAATTAAGATTTTGATTAAACTCCCAGTACTTTTGGTTGTAAGCCATGTTGTCTGAGAACCCTTTCCAAATATTTTCAATTGGCTCAGACATTCCTCTGTGGCTTGCTAAGTTCTGAGAAACATGAATCAATAGTCAATTGTTCACAGTAATCAAATTCCACCTAAAAATTTTGTAAAATAGAGTTCAATGTGAAAAGCCATATCTTGTAGAATGAAATAATCTTCAGTTTTAAACTTTTACCTACCAAACTGGGAACACACACACACATACACACACCTTCCCTCAGAGCAACAAAGTCAACATTTTCCTAGTCAACAGACTTCACTTTCAACAACCAACAGAACAAAATGCCGGGTTCACTCAGTCCCTTGAGCACCAAAATGAGTTTTTCTAGAACTCTGTGGTGGATTTTCTTTTTTAATTAGGAAGAAAATGATCACTACAATGGAATGAACAAAAAGCAATTTGCTTTTTTAATAGACTGGGGAGTTTTGGGATCAAGAATTTCTTTCTGATCCAACCTAAGCCTGATGGAATGCCTGATGGGGTGATACTGGATTAGGCATGCAACTTGGATTAAAGTGCATGTGTTTTTTCAAGGCTCATATGTTTTTAAAAATCAATAGTTTCTATATGTGAGCTTGTAAAGAAGAAGAATTGCTTCCTAGGGGGAGAATTGCAAATCTATGGGGGGAAACGGACTATACATGTTGGCACACTAAAAGTGAACCATAGAATTCTTCCTTTCAATTCCCTCATTTTGCAAAATAAGATAGAGAAACTCAGAGAATTCTCAAATTCCTGGAATCAATGTGACTCTGAACATAATGTCCCTTCCATTTCACTAAAGTGATAGGAAAGAGTATGCACATTCATTATCCTCTAGGCCTTAGAATTACAATTCATGCTGCCACTTCACCTCTCACTTTCTGACAAGTGCTCTGCATGGAAGAAATTGTCTAAAGTCCAATTGGCAGATTTGGGGTCATCATTCCTGAGCCCTCACTGTGGCACCCTCAACATCTCTCTGTTTATTGAGTACTTACCTTTATCTCACATATAGGTTGTTTCATTTGTACTTAAATAAAATCTTCCACGGGCTCTATTTCCTGCTTCTGAAGTCATTATATCTTCCTTTAGTTTCATTTTCAGCTATTAGGATTTCTCTTCCTTACTTGTTACCCAGTCCCTTGCCACTGTTTTTTTATTGTTTCATTTTGTTTTGTTTCTCTGCTTGCCTGTTTTTCCCCCAGATTTAAGAGTTATGTCTGAGGTGATTCCATTTTTCAGTAGTGCTTTTGCCTCATGATTTTTAGCTTCATGTCCTTGGAAATGTTCCCTGAGCACATTCCCTCACTGTAAGCTGGGACATTGCTTTGAGCTGCCTCATCACCCACTATTGTCCCCAGTGTTGCAAATGTGCTGTAATTACTCATGAAGTGCTCTGGGATTCAGAGCACTGCCTAAGCAAGCTCCAGAGAAGGGCGCGGGCCGCAGCTATCAGTGTGGACCCCAGAGATGGGCATGAGACACTAATGCTGCTGCTGCAGCCACCAAGAAGCCTGTGTGCAAGCACAGGTCACTATCCACTCCTCCCCTCCCAGGAGCCTGTGCAGCCTGCCACTACCAGGGTCCCATGATCCAGGGACAAGTTGCAAATGTGCTGTAATTACTCATGAAGTTACACATCTGCCCCATTATACTGTGAGCTCCTGACACACAGGTATATGATCTGTTTTCTTCACTGTTGTACTGTCTGTGAAGTTTCTGGTACATACATGTGTGTTCTCTGAATGAACCAGTTAATATACTTCCTTATAAGGGAGGTTAGCTAAACAGTCTGGGAGCTCTAAGCCTTCCTTTATTTCTCTTGAAGCCCAGAGCAGAGCCAGGCATATTGAGCTGGAACCTCCACTTGCTGTCTCTCCTGGTATATATCTTCTTGTGCTTCTCCCATCAGGTGGGGTGGGTTAGGAAAAGAGTCCTGGGTTACATATGGAATTAAGTATCTTGGACTCTGGATTTGCCATGAGTGCAGGCCATTACTTTTTATCAGACTGTGGAGGTATTCTGAGGGGTGGCATGTTAGAGACACGCTGACTCAGAAGTCAGGAAGACAATCTAAAGGAATAAATAACTCACATGAGTTAAAAAGGCAGAGTGAGGTTAAAAAAGCAATGAGGTAGAACAGACTCACAGACTTAGAGAATGAACTTATGGTTACCAGGGGGTAGGTGGGAGAGGGATGGTTAGGGAGTTTGGGATTAACATGTACACATTGCTGTATTTAAAATGGATAACCAACAAGGACCTACTGTATAGCACAGGGAACTCTGCTCAGTATTATGTAACAACCTAAATGGGGAAATAATTTGAAAAAAGAATAGATACATGTATAACTGAATCATTTTGTTGTAAAAACTGAAACTAATACAACATTGTTAATCAACTATACTCCAATATAAAATAAAAAGTTAAAAAATGGAAAAAAGAACAAAACAGTGAGGTAGAAACTGGGAATGCCATCAGGGGATAAGAGTTTGAAACTGATCAATGGAAAAGATTCAGTCACAAGACTGAAAGATTAACTACGTCAGTTTATTTTAGGGATCCTGTAGTCTTGTGGGTAGCAGGGGACGTATCTTTGAGGCTCTGGCAAGACCTGAAGGCTACCTGGGTTCTCTCTGTTCTTTAGTTTCAAGGCAATTCCATTCAGAGATTCCATCAGCTCCACATCTTTGGCTTATGTTTGTTTGTTTTTAATCTTTGTTTTGTTTTTATGGTTTTTGTTTCTCTTCAAAGGCTACTCACCAACTGGGAGAAGAAACATAAATGTATAAAGAGATAAAATATGCATTTAATAATTTTGTTGCCTTTCCTACCCCATAACCTACCTTTAAAAAAATTATTGAAGTATAATTACTTTACAATGTTGTGTTAGTTTCTGCTGTACAACAATGAAGTGAATAAGCTGTATGTATACATATATCCCCTCCCTCTTGGACCTCACTCCCTTTCCCCCATCCTGCCCTTCTAGGTCATCACAGAGCACCGAGCTGAACTCCCTGCTATAACGCAGGTTCCCCCATAACCTATATTTTAGTTCTGTCATGTTTCCTTACCCTGGGTATATATCATTGATGTACTCTGAGGAGGCTTCCATGTCTCATAGAGTTCTTCCTCAAAGACAGTGAAAGCCAAGTAAACAACAATAATCTTTTCAAGAAATAGGATTATGACTATTTCATGACTCTGGCATGACAAAACTTGATATAAATCTTTCTCCTCCTTCCCTGCCCCTTACCTATCTCTCCCAAAACAAATCCCTTGTATGTCCAATTGCTGAAACCAGTGGACATTTCCAAATCCTCGTCATGATTATTGCCTGTCTATGAGTTAACACTGAACGAGCACGGTGCATGGCACACAGTAGGGATTTAATAAGTAGAGAGACTCTATTTTCCCTTGGCTTTCAGAACATGAAAACTGTATTAGGTCTGTTCTTACTTGTCACAACTTTCCTTTTCTGTCTTTATTTCTCCTTCTGACCTCCATAGATATGACTTCTTTCAGGTCCTACCTTTATGAGTTACAAGACATGGAAAAGTTTTGCTCGCCAATCCAATTTTTTTTTTTTTTTTATCCTGGACAAGAAGACTGTATTTGCAAGCTTTAAATGAAATTAACTTGGGGATTGACATATGACTAAGCTCTGTCCAATAGACTGTGTGCGAAATTTATGTAGCCTCCATTCAGTCCTAGCTACAATCTCCTGACTTGAACATCCTCCTTGCTCTCTCCCCCTCTTCCATGAATGAACATATAAGACAGGTGTTAAAGATGGAACACATGGGAAGAGCTTCAAGACTGTGGAAGAGTAAGATGTGGAGATCACCTTCCTCCCAACAAATACATCAGAAATACATCTACATGTGGAATAACTCCTACAGAACACATACTGAACACTGGCAGAAGACTTCAGACCTCCCGAAAGGCAAGAAACTCCCCACGTACCTGAGTAAGGCAAAAGAAAAAAGAAAAAACAGTGACAAAAGAATAGGGACAGGACCTGCACCAGTGGGAGGGAGCAATGAAGGAAGAAAGGTTTCCACACACTAGGAAGCCCCTTCGTGGGCGGAGACTGCGGGTGGCAGAGGGGGGAGCTTTGGAACCATGGAGGAGAGAACAGGAACAGGAGTGTGGAGGGCAAAGTGGAGAGATTCCCTCACAGAGGATAGGTGCAGACCAGCACTCACCAGCCCGGGAGGCTTGTCTACTCACCCGCCGGGGGTGGGGGCTGGGAGCTGAGGCTCCAGCTTCAGTTGGGTTCCAGGGAGAGACCTGGGGTTGGCTGCGTGAACACCGGCCGAAGGGGGATAGTGTGCCACAGCTAGCCAGGAGTGTGTCTGGGAGAATGTCTGGAGCTGCCGAAGAGGCAAGAGGCCTTTTCTTGCTTCTTTGTTTTGTGGTATGAGAAGAGAGGGGATTCAGAGCACTGCCTAAGCAAGCTCCAGAGAAGGGCACGGGCCGCAGCTATCAGTGTGGACCCCAGAGATGGGCATGAGACACTAATGCTGCTGCTGCAGCCACCAAGAAGCCTGTGTGCAAGCACAGGTCACTATCCACTCCTCCCCTCCCAGGAGCCTGTGCAGCCTGCCACTACCAGGGTCCCATGATCCAGGGACAAGTTCCCTGGGAGAACACACAGCATGCCTCAGGCTAGTGGAATGTCATGCTGGCCTCTGCTGCTGCAGGCTTGCCCCGCATTCTGTACCCTTCCCTCCCCACGGCCTGAGTGACCTAGAGTCACTTAATAAACTGCTCCTTTAACCCCGCCCTGTCTGAGCAAAGAACAGACACCCTCAGGAGACCTACATGCAGAGGCGGGGCCAAATCCAAAGCTGAACCCCGGGAGCTGTGCGAACAAACAAAAGAAAGGGAAATCTCTCCTAGCAGCCTCAGGAGCAGTGGGTTAAATCTCCACAATCAACTTGATGTACCCTGCATCTGTGGAATACATGAATAGACAACGAATCATCCCAAATTGAGGACATGGACTTTAGGAGCAGTGATATATATATATTCTTTTTTTCCCCTTTTTCTCTTTTTGTGAGTGTGTAGGTGTATGCTTCTGTGTGTGATTTTGTCTGTATAGATTTGCTTTTACAATTTGTCCTAGGGTTCTGTCTGCATTTATTTTTCTTTTTCTTTTTTCTTTTTTTGTATAGTTTTTAGCACTTCTGTCATTGGTGGAATTGTCTTTTGGTTTCGTTGTGCTCTTGTTTCTTTCTTTTTTAATAACTTTTGAAATTTTTTTAATAATTATTTTTTATTTTAATAACTTTATATTATTTTACTTCATTATATTTTATTTTATTTTATTTTTTCATTTTTTTCTTTCTTTCTCTCTCCTTTTTATTCTGAGCCGTGTGGATGACAGGTTTTTGGTGTTCCAACCAGGCATCAGGGCTGTGCCTCTGAGGTCGGAGAGCCAAGTTAGGACATTGGTCCACCAGAGACCTCCCAGATTCACGTGATATCAAATGGCAAAGATCTCCCAGAGATGTCCATTTCAACACCAAGACTCAGCTACACCCAGTGAACAGCAAGGTACAGTGCTTGACACACTATGCCAAATAACTAGCAAGACAGGAGCACAACCCGCCCCCCACCCCATTAGCAGAGAGGCTGCCTAAAATCATATTAAGTTCACAGACAACCGAAAACACACCACAAGACGTAGAGCTGCCCACCAGAAAAGCAATATCCAGACTCATCCATCAGAACACAGGCACTAGTCCCCACCACCAGGAAGCCTAAACAACACACTGAACCAACCTTAGCAACTGGGGGAAGACATCAAAAACAACGGGAACTATGAACATGCAGCCTGCGAAAAGGAGACCCCAAACACAGTAAGTTAAGCAAAATTAGAAGTCAGAAAAACACACAGCAGATGATGGAGCAAGTTAAAAACACACCAGACTTAACAAATGAAGGGGAAATAGGCAGCCTACCTGAAAAAGAATTCAGAATAATGATAGTAAAGATGATACAAAATCTTGGAAATAGAAAAGAGAAAATACAAGAAACATTTAACAAGGATTTAGAAGAACTAAAGAGCAAACAAACAGAGATGAACAACACAATAAATGAAATTAAAAATTCTCTAGAAGGGATCAATAGCAGAATAACAGAGGCAGAAGAACAGATAAGTGACCTGGAAGATAAAAGAGTGGAAATAACTACTGCAGAGCAGAATAAAGAAAAAAGAATGAAAAGAATTGAGGACAGTCTCAGAGACCTCTGGTACAACATTGAATGCAAAAACATGTGAATTATAGGAGTGCCAGAAGACGAAGAGAACAAAAAAAGACTGAGAAAATATTTGAAGAGATTATAGTTGAAAACTTCCCAAATAAGCAAAAGAAAATAGTCAATCAAGTCCAGGAAGGGCAGAGAGTCCCATACAGTATAAATCCAAGGAGAAACATGCCAAACGTAATACTCAGACTATTAAAAATTAAATAAAAAGAAAAAATATTAAAAGCAGCAAGGGAAAACAAGAAAAAAAAATACAAGAGAATCCCCATAAGGTTAACAGCTGATATTTCAGCAGAAACTTTGCAAGCCAGAAGGGACTGGCAGGACATATTTAAAGTGATGAAAGGGAAAAACCTACAACCAAGATTACTCTACCAAGCAAGGATCTCATTCAGATTTGACAGAGAAATTAAAAGCTTTACAGACAAGCAGAAGCTAAGAGAATTCAACACTGCCAAACCAGCTTTACACAAATGCTAAAGGAACTTCTCTAGGCAAAAAACACAAGAGAAGGAAAAGACCTACAATAACAAACCCAAAACAATTAAGAAAATGGTAATAGGAACATACATATCGATAATTACCTTCAATGTAAATGGATTAAATTCTCCAACCAAAACACACAGACTGACTGAACAGGTAAAAAAAACAAGACCCGTATATATGCTGTCTACAAGAGACCTACTTCACACCTAGGGACATATACAGAATGAAACTGAGGAGATGGAAAAATATATTTCCACACAAATGGAAATCAAAAGGAAGCTGGAGTAGCAATTCTCATATCAGACAAAATACACTTTAAAACAAAGACTATTACAAGAGACAAAGAAGGACACTACATAATGATCAAGGGATCAATCCAAGAAGAAGATATAACAATTGTAAATATTTATGTACCAACATTGGAGCACCTCAATACATAAGGCAAATACTAAAAGCCATAAAAGGGGAAATCGACAGTAACACAGTCTTAGTAGGTGACTTCAACACCCCACTTTCACCAAAGGACAGATCATCCAAAATGAAAATAAAAAAGGAAACACAAGCTTTAAATGATACCTTAAAGAAGATGGACTTAATTGATATTTATAGGACATTCCATCCAGAAACAACAGGATACACTTTCTTCTCAAGTGCTCATGGAATATTCTCCAGGATAAATCATAGTTTGGATCACAAATTCAACCTTGGTAAATTTAAGAAAATTAAAATTGTATCAAGTATCTTTTCTGACAACAACACTATGAGACTAGATATCAACTACAGGAAAAAATCTGTAAAAAGTACAAACATATGAAGGCTAAATAATACACTACTTAATAATAAAGAGATCACTGAAGAAATCAAAGAGGAAATCAAAAAATACCTAGAAACAAATGACAATGAAAACACGACGATCCCAAACCAAGGGGTACAAGAAAAGCAGTTCTAAGAGGGAAGTTTATAGCTATACAGCCTACCTTAAGAAACAAGAAGCATCTCAAATAAACAACCTAACCTTACACCTAAAGCAATTAGAGAAAGAAGAACAAAAAAATCCCAAAGTTAGCAGAAGGAAAGAAGTCATAAAGATCAGATCAGAAATAAATGAAAAATAATTAAGTAAACGATAGCAAAGATCAATAAAACTAAATGCTGGTTCTTTGAGAATATAAACAAATTGATAAATGATTAGCCAGACTAATCAAGAAAAATGGAGAAGACTCAAATCAATAGAATTAGAAATGAAATAGGAGGAGTAACAACTGACACTGCAGAAATACAAAGGAACATGAGAGATTACTACCAGCAACTATAGGTCAATAAAATGTCCAACCTGGAAGAAATTGACAATTTTTTAGAAATGCACAACCTTCCAAGACTGAAAAAGGAAGAAATAGAAAATATGAACAGACCAGTCACAAGCACTGAAATTGAAATGATGATTAAAAATCTTCCAAGAACCAAAAGCCCAGGACCAGATGGCTTCACAGGTGAATTCTATCAAACATTTAGAGAAAAGCTTACACCCATCTTTTTCAAACTCTTCCAAAATATAGCAGAAGGAGGAACACTCCCAAGTTTATTCTCCATGGCCACCATTACCCTGATACCAAAAACAGACAAAGATGTCACAAAGAAAGAAAACTACAGGCCAATATCACTGGTGAACATAGATGCAAAAATTCTCAGCAAAATACTAGCAAACGGAATCCAACAGCACATTAAAAGGATCATACACCATGATCAAGTGGGGTTTATCCCAGGAATGCAAGGATACTTCAATATATGCAAATCAATCAACATGATACACCGTATTAACCAACTGAAGGAGAAAAACCATATGATCATCTCAATAAAGGCAGCGAAAGCTTTCAACAAAATTCAATACCCATTTATGATAAAAACTCTCCAGAAAGTAGGCATAGAGGGAACTTACTTCAACATAATAAAGGCCATATATGACAAATCCACAGCCAACATCATCCTCAATGATGAAAAACTGAAACCATTTCCACTAAGATCAGAAACAAGACAAGTTTGCTCACTCTCACCACTATTATTCAACATAGTTTTGGAAATTTTATCCACAGTAATCAGAGAAGAAAAAGAAATAATAGGAATCCAAATCAGAAAAGAAGAAGTAAAGATGTCACTGTTTGCAGATGACATGATACTATATGTAGAGAATCTTAAACATGCTTCCAGAAAACTACTAGAGCTAATCAGTGAATGTGGTAAAGTAGCAGGATACAAAATTAATGCACAGAAATCTCTTGCATTGGTATACACTAATGATGAAAACTATGAATGTGAAATTAAGAAAACAGTCATATTTACCACTGCAACAAAAAGAATAAAATACCCAGGAATAAACCTACCTAAGGAGACAAAAGACCTGTATGCAGAAAATTATAAGACACTGATCAAAGAAATTAAAGATGATACAAATAGATGGAGAGATATACCATGTCCTTGGATTGGAAGAATCAACATTGTGAAAATTACTCTACTACCCAAAGCAATCTACAGATTCAATGCAATCCCTATCAAACTACCAACGGCATTTTTCACAGAACTAGAACAAAAAAATTCACAATTTGTTTGGATACACGGAAGACCCAAAGAGCCAAGGCAATCTTGAGAAGAAAAATGGAGCTGGAGGAAACATGCTCCCTGACTTCAGACTATACTACAAAGTGAAAGTAATCAAGACGTATGGTACTGGCAGAAAAACGGAAATAGATCAGTGGAACAGGATAGAAAGCCCAGAGATAAACCCACACACATATGGTCACCTTATCTTTGATAAAGTAGACAAGAATATACAATGGAGAAAAGGCAGCCTCTTCAATAAGTGGTGCTGGGAAAACTGGACAGGTACATGTAAAAGAACTAAATTAGAACACGCCCTAACACCATAAACAAAAATAAACTCAAAATGGATTAAAGACCTAAATTTTATTCCAGACACTATAAAACTCTTAGAGAAAATCATACACAGAACACTCTATGAAATAAATCACAGCAAGACCCTTTTTGACCCACCTCCTAGAGAAATGGAAATAAAAACAAAAATAAACAAATGGGACCTAATGAAACTTAAAAGCTTTTGCACAGCAAAGGAAACCATATACAAGACAAAAAGACAACTCTCAGAGTGGGAGAAAATTTTTGCAAATGAAGCAACTGACAAGGGATTAATCTCCAAAATTTACAAGGAGCTCATGCAGCTCACTATCAAAAAAACAAAGAACCCAATCCAAAAATGTGCAGAAGACCTACATAGACATTTCTCCACAGAAGATTTACAGATTGCCAACAAACACATGAAAGAACACTTAACATCATTAGAGAAATGCAAATCAAAACTACAATGAGATATTATCTCACGCCAGTCAGAATAGCCATCATCAAAAAATCTACAAACAATAAATGCTGGAGAGGATGTGGAGAAAAGGGAACCCTCTTTCTCTGTTGGTGGCAATGTAAATTGATACAGCCACTATGGAGAACAGTATGGAGGTTCCTTAAAGTACTAAAAATAGAACTACCATATGACCCAGCAATCCCACTACTGGACATATGCACTGAGAAAACCATAATTCTAAAAGAATCATGTACCACACTGTTCATTGCAGCCTATTTACAGTAGCCAGGACGTGGAGGCAACATAAGTGTCCATTGATAGATGAATGGTTAAAAAATATGTGACACATATATACAGTGGAGTATTACTCAGCCATAAAATAAACAAAATTGAATTATTTGTAGTGCAGTGGATGTACCTAGAGTCTGTCATCCAGAGTGAAGTAATTCAGAAAGAGAAAAACAAAAGCAAATATATGTATGCTAACACATATATTTGGAAAAAAAAAGAAAAATTTGTTATGAAGAACTTAGGGGCAAGATGGAAATAAAGATGCAGGACACAGGGGAGGGGGAACGGTAAGCTGGGAGAAACTGAGAGAGTAGCATGGACATATTTACACTACTAAATGTAAAATAGATAGCCAGTGGGAAGCAGCTGCATAGCCCAGGGAGATCAGCTCAGTGCTTTGTGTCCACCTAGAGGGGTGGGATAGGGAGGGTGGGAGGGAGCGAGACACAAGAGGGAAGAGATATTGTGATATATGTATATGTGTAACTGATTCACTTTGTTATAAAGCAGAAACTAACACACCATTGTAAAGCAATTATACTCCAATAAAGATGGTAAAAAAAATAAGAAGAAGAAATAGAAAGAAACATGGAACAGATGATGGGAGGAGCCTGAATCCCTGAGTCTCTTCCTGGAAAACAGTCACCCGGAGTCAGTGCTCAACCAAAGTTTGTTATAACTTGTACAAGGAATACTTTTTTGCTGTGTTAAGCTGCTGAGGTTTGAGGGTTGTTTGTTACAACTACTAATTAATTACTTTGAGCTTCCTTTGACAAATTACTTCCTTCTAAACCTACATTTCCTCAAATAAATGATGGAAGCAACCACATAAATCCTATATACTTTATTGTATTAATGATTTAAAGAGAAAATACATGTAGCAGGCAAGTGTGATGATTTTCAAGCATCAATAATAGTAGCCATACCTGCTCTGTATTAAGTGGAACAAGGTTGCCAGTCCTTTCTGAGATCCACTTATCCACTGTGTCAGGTCCTTGCTGTGTTTGTTCAATGACTACTCACCAAGACCCTAGGAGATGGACATTACTGTCTTGATTTTACTAAAAGGAAAGCTGAGACTGTGAGAAGTTAAGTAACTTGCCAAAGTGACACGGCCAGACAGTGTTGCAGCCCAGATTCAAGCCAAGCTGAGCTTTATCTCTGTGGCTCCCAACTCCTGCCCTTAATGTGGTATTCATGTGTGGTGGCTATCACTATGGCACTTTTCCTTGGCTTTCTTCTACTTCTACTTGCTCTGTCTTGATGACTTCACTTTCAAGCTGCAATTTCAGTTATCACACCAACAAGAATGGCTCTTGGAGTTGTGTCTTAATTTCTAAGTTCTTCCCCAATCCATAGACCTCATTGTCAGCTTCAGGCTGGATATATATCCCTGGATACCCAGTCACTGTCTCAAACTCAATATGTCCAAAGGAATCTCACCATTCTTCCTATTTCTTTTTCTTTCTTATTTCCTTAAATGGTCCTGAAATATTTTTAGACTCTTAGACTCAAAACTTCAAAGGCTTCTCTGATTTCTTGAACTGTCTTGCCTGTCTATTATCATTCTCCAAGTTATACTGCATCAAATTTTGCATCTCTCAACTTTTTTCTGTCCCATAAATACCAACAGAATATAGATAATTTTAAACTCAACTTGAATTATTGCAATAACCTTACAACTAGTACTGGTCTCCTCATTCCAGATCCTTCTCCCTTCTTAGCATCACGTATACTATTATCTATGGATCAATTCAACTCCCTGCCTCACAGTCTACTAAGTAAGTCCTATGGCAATAACCTGGCATATAATATCCAGGAAACCTAAAATGTTTCTGGAGGATTTGGGCCTGAGACACTAGGATGAGATATAGAGGGTCTCTAATTATAGGGGTACTCAATTGATTGCAAAACAAAGAGCCAAAGAGGAATGGAGAAACATTAGGAGGTGGCAAGGCTTTCTCAGAACAAATTAGGCAGTCCACCAACGTGGCTAATCTGAGCAGTTCAGCACGGAAGAAGCTGTTGGTATGAAGGAATGGGATGGAGATACAGTGTAGGGGTTGAAATTAGCATTCTTGACTCATACCTGAGATTAAATCATCGTTTTGATAGGAAAGCCAGTGATCTCTCTTAAATGAAATCCTGTTTTATCATTCCAGCTGCACAGCCTTCCATGAACCTGGAAACATGGTGAGGATGCTGTACTTAGTACCCAAGGTCCTCCATGCTTTGAACTGAACACACCCTCCCCCATCTCACTGCCTCCAGCCATCTTCCTAACCACACAGGCTGTGCCTTATCACTCACCCTGCACTTCAGTCATACTAAACATCTGGCAGCTCCTTGAACGGTTGTTTACACTTCATTCATTCATTGATTCACTCATACATTCACGAGAAGTAGTGTGACATCTAAACTAAAAGCACTGACTTCCAGTCAGTCCACCTGATTTTAATTTTAGCCCTGCCACTTATTTAAACTTCATCAAGTTACCTTAGGAAGCTCCTAAGTAGACTAAGAGGAATAAATGAAGTAAACTGTAAAATCCTTACAACAGTGTAAGGTATTTAGTAAATGTCAACTGATGCTGAATTCATTCATTCACATTACACATGCAGGATGGGTGATGATAAAAATGGTTAATCCAGGGCTTCCCTGGTGGCACAGTGGTTGAGAGTCCACCTGCCGATGCAGGGGACACGGGTTCGTGCCCCAGTTCAGGAAGATCCCACATGCCGTGGAGTGGCTGGGCCCATGAGTCATGGACGCTGAGCCTTCGCATCTGGAGCCTGTGCTCCACAACGGGAGAGGCCACAAAAGTGAGAGGTCCGCGTACCACAAAAAAAAAAAAAAAAAAGGTTAATCCAATGATAAATTCATTCATGCAAAAGATTTTAGTGAGGGTTGATTATGTGCAAATACTACATAAGGCACTGGGTGTACAGTGGAGAACAAGGCAGAGATGCTATATGCTTTCAAGAGCTTACAGTCCAATGGCAGAGATGGACATGAAAACTTAAAACCACAAGTTAATCCATTATTCAAAATTGTGTTAATAGGTTAATGAAAATGTAATGGGCTATGGGAGAGATAATGGGGCATGCTAGTTTAGACTAGGGACAGGAAAAGAAAGTCTCCTTATGTAAATTACATTTAAGGTCAACTGTGGAGAATGAGGAAGCAGCTATGTGACAATAAGGATAGAAAAAATTTAGGTGGAGGTATAACTGAGCAGGACCCTAAGGGGTTTTCCTGGAACATAACCTCCACCAATTCTCCACTTGACTCTTGTCTGTAGAAAACCTTTAGCCTCCTAGGCCTTTCCCTATTTCCAAAGAGTAAATTTAATCAGAGAAGTGAGAAAATGTAGAAAGAAAGGAAAACAGTCAAGCAAGACAAAATAATAATAGTTTAGCCATAAAACAAAGTCAAGGACTTATATTTCCTCCTCAAGGGATATACATAATATTCTGAGCCATGTCCTTTGAGCTGTTTTGCCAATACTGACCCCACCAGATGGAAGAAGTTAACTGTATGCTGCCCACAAGCACGTAGACCTCAGACCAGTTGGAACCAGAAGGTTGATGATGTTGATGCCCGATTACCTCACCACCAACCAATCAGAAGAATGTCCTTGAGCTGATCACACACCTCAGAACCCCCCTCCCCAACCTGTCTTTAAAAACCTTTCCCTGTAAACCTTTGGGGAGTTTGGGTCTTTTAAGCATTAGCTACCTGGACTCTTTACTTGATGCCCTTCAATAAACACTGCAGTTTCCTTCATCAAAACCCAGTGTCAGTAGATTGGCTTTACTGAGAACAGGCAAGGGGACACAAGTTTGGTGAGATAACTGAGGAATGAGCATGTGTACAGGCAAGAGGCTGCAGGGGAGCAGAAAGTAGGCTGTAGTAAGTATAAAAAGTGGAGGATAGAAAGTGAAGTGGGAAGTTGAGTGAAGGGATCTTTTTCCACATGATCTTTCTCCTTGTAATGATCTTCCCCCCCAACCACTATCACCTACTCCCATTACTTATCCATCATCCTTCCCCAAGTATAGAAATCTAGAATAAAGAGTCTGAAATCCTTCCTCCCTAGGTGAATTTAGAAGATTCTTCTGCATGGTTTCCTAACTTCTGGGTCCTGAGCACACACCATCATCAAATTTTTCAATTTTATTTGTAATTATTGTTTGATTAATCTTCTCCTCCACTAGACAGTAGACTTTCAGATTTCTAGTCAATCTTTAGTACTTACTAAATCCTGGCACATGAGTGGATAGCTTCTTGGGAAATACAGAGAGACACACAGACCTGGTAGAAAAGGATTCCCATTTGCTGGCCCCAGTTCTACTCTTGTGTGGTTAGAGATCCCACTCCATCTCTTCAGTTTCAGCTTCCTCATTCAGTGGAATGAGAGCCTCATACATTCTCTGTACTTTCTCTTCTAATCGAGCATCACATGCTTTTATGAAAATCCAAGGATGCTATTAAAATGCAAGATGTAGTCTCAGAATCATGCATCCAGAGAGCTCGTGTTCTCAAGTTTACACTACAAGCTGGAGACAGAGCTGGCACTAGCATCTGAGCCCTCACACTCCCAGATTAATCCACTTCCCTTTCTGGCACTCAGCCTCTCACTAGCTTACTTGATTCAGCAACCCCTTAAAATATCAGATTAAACTCTTGAAGCATTTTAAAATAATTTTTCTAAACATTTAAAGATAGTTCAAATTCGAGGGCACTAGAATTACATATTAAATTAGCTTATAATTTTCTCATTTATTAATATTTGTTTATATTTATTTGTTAAGTGCTCTCTAAATGTTAGGCTTGAATCTAGCAACAGGGAATACCGGGAAGAGTAAGATAAAATCTTCATATCCCTACTTTTAAGGAGCTTTGAGTTAGAGGGTTGTGAAGCCTACAAAAACAAGTGACATTCATAATGACACTCACTGTGGTGAGTATTATTCTAGAGGTTATGGGTGAGAAGTGGGAGCCCAAGACAACACAGGAGTAAAGAAAGCCTCTCTGAGAAGTGGGCCAGATAAAGTGAGAATGGAGATCTACTGCAATCAAGCTTTATGGCTAAAATTGTAAGACTTTACCAAAATGAATTATAGCCTTCGCTCTAAAAGAATTTGAGCCTCCGCTCAAATTCTTAGAAGAACATTCTAAAGAAATGAATTTTGTACAACCTCTTTCCTCTTGGAAGTTCAGAATCAAATGAGACATGTACATAGGGAGGAAAATATGAGCTTCATTGTCAGTTAAGGTCGATTAGAATGTGTGGCTTTGACCTGCAGTTCAAATTAGGATTTCAGCTACTTTCCCCTAAGTTTCAGCTTTGGGCTCCACATGTAGGGCTTGCAGATTACATGTTTGCCCAGCTTGCTATATGGAAGTCATTATCTGCTCACCTCTATGAACCCAGAAAGGCTGAAAATGAGCACAGAAGTGAGCTTCCTGATATGCCTTTAGAAGGTATACCTGGGCCCTTAATCAGGTGTGCATCCCATGTGGATGAAGAGCCAGAGAAAAGAAAGCCTCTGTTCTGCAAGTTCACTAGGCAAAATGAGAGCCCCGAAGGGGCTGCAACAGGCATCCTCCATCCCAATCTTGGCAGTAAGATACGTAAGTCTTCCTCCTACAGAGAGGACTGAGTGAGAGGTGGAAAGAAGGGAGGATCCTTCTACCTGATACTTATAAGGGGGGCCCATGCCTCTACCTGCAGTATGGAAGGAACACAGAGGGAGATGAGCTTCCCAATCAGATATCACATGCTCTGGAGATCCTTAGAAATCTTCATTCATTTGAGATAAAGGTTACTAATTGCATTGCCTTCATTCATTTATCAAATACTAAATCAACCCCTGACATACACAAACTCTGATTTAGGCACAGGGGGTGCAAAGATGAATGAGATGTAGCCCATGCTTCAAGAAGCTCACACACTATGGGGAGGGAATAGACACTGATGTTTATTATAGTAAAAGAAGATCTTTGAGGAGGAGTAAGCATGGCCTAGGTATGGGCACACTCCCCCGCCTTCATCACAAAGTTCATTTAATTTAATGGGAGGTGGCTTAGGTTATCTGTGGGGTCTTGAACCAGACTACCTGGGTTCAAATTCCGGCAGCCTTCTAGCTATATGGATCACTATGGGTAAGGCACTAACTACCCTGTTTCCTTATCTGTGACTGAAGAAAGTAAAATTAACTCTTCTATAAGGTTGTTTGAACCTCAAATAAGGTAGAGCATATAAGGCTCTTGGCAAAGACCTTGTATGTTACATGCACTCAGTGCATATGTGACTTAAAAAAATGAATAAAATGGAAGGGAGAAGCCCAAAGTAAATTTTATTCACAGGATAAGAACTGACCATGGCAAGTAGGAACTTGGTCTGACCACTTGTGGCTCCCCCATATTTGCCATTCTCATAGTATTCTGTCCTTTTCACTGTAATGATTACTATGAAAAGGAAGTTTTGATGGACTTGTATTTAGGAACAGTTAGGCAGTGAAAGTTGAGGATGCAACACCCTGTTTTACAGTGCCTTTTGGGGGGCGGTTGACTCCCAGGGTCCAAAGCAAAGGTAAAAATGGAGGCCTGTGCCTTCTCTTTTTGATCAGTAATTATATCTTAATTTAGTAAACATCCCAATGTTGCATTGATTTCATCTGACTTGTTCAGTTGTAGATTTGATGACAGTAATTTCCTTGCTCATTTTCATTGGATTAATAATTAAATCTTCTTTACCTCAAGAATTTGGAATGCAATAGTCATTAATTTTATGTGATTCTTATCAAATGAAGTTTACTCATTTTTATTATTGCTAGTTCTAAGCAGACTCTCTTTTTGAAAAATTTTACTTTTCAGCTGTTTTCTTCTCTGAGTTATATTTTCATCCTTTTGGATTGTATTACAATCTCAATTTGTACTCATTCAAAACAGTTTAAAGGGTTGAAAAGTAGAACACAGTTGAACTCAATGTCTATAAAATTTTAATAAGTTTTCATCAAAAATGTTATTAAAATAAATGTAAAAAATCAAAAGATGAACATCATTTTTCAAAGTTTTCTTCTAAAATACTCAAAAGTTATTAAAATTATTGTTATTAAAGTAAAATTTCAAATTATACTGTATATCAAAATATCAAAAACTAAATTCAAGTTATTTAAATAAAACTGAAATATTTTGACTGTCAGTTTAAATAAATCTTAATCTTTTTTTTCTTTTTAGCAATAATGTTATTTACTATTCTAGTATGTAATGTCCATCTAGTTACCAATGTAAAGAATCAGTATCATGCTTCATGCCTGTTACATCTACAGTACAAACATAAAAATTTCAGAGCAAAATACATTCTTAATATAGGAAAATGTTTCTTAGCTCTCTTGAAGAACTGATGTGACTACCTCACCAACTCATGTCTACCTCTGGAACCATGAGATCGAATATGAGCACCAGGCAAGAAAATGGGTGCTTTCTACTACTTTGTCATGCTCAAATCTATAGCATTTGTACTTTCTGCAAGGAAAGATTTCACAAGCTAATCAATTTTTCTGTTCTCTTGCTTAGGTTGCTCTTGCTGCTCAAATTCTACAGCATCCATTTCTGAGTTGGCAGTAGCACACCTGCACATCTTCATTGTATTCAGATGCACTTATCTTTTGTTTTGAGGACCCAGGACAAGAGACGTGGAGAAGCATTTTCCAGGGACTTGAATGTTCCCAGGAGTGGAGATTCAGAGTGAGGGATCATGGTGTGTCAGAGCCAAGAGCTGGATGTCTAGAAGCAGAGGTGATGGTGTTGTTTTATTTTTTGATAAATGCACTTTCTAATGTGTGTGTAATATGTAACACCTTCTAAGCATGGGGTCCAGGAGAGAGTCCCTTGTTGTCTACATCTAAGGGTACTGCTACAAAGGTACAGGTTGGATAGTGACTATACTCAAGATGAAGCAAGTGTTCATCTTCGATTTCATCCTGAGTGCAGACAAGAAGGAAAGAAGGAAGAAAAACTGTGGAAAGCCAACCTGTTTTTGAGAAGTGGCCTCAGTAATATTTGATATGAATACCAAAATATCTTCATGACTCCACCTAACTGTGGTTTCTGGTTAAAATAATGCCAGAGAAGCTACCTCACCCAAACACACACACATACACACACACACACACTCTGCAGGATTTACATCCCTACCTTGTTTGTGAATCAATTGGATTCTGCTGCATAAAAGACAGAAGAACTATCCCTTATTCCCTTGTTCCCTTGAACCCTAATCTACACAGAACATTAAAGTACCTGCAAAAAACCCATTCCAAACCCACCACTAACAACATCCCCTTGGAGCCTGCTTGAGTCAGCAGTGTCTCAGATCACTGTATTTTAGAGACCTTCAAATTATTAGGATGGTTTACCAGGTCATTATGGTACTGCTTGGAATTGCTAAACAATTAAGATTACTTGCTTTCTGCCACTGAGAACTATTCAGTCAGATTTTCCAGACTGCTCCTAGAAAAGACACTAGTCTAGCAATCAGGGGCTCTGTGTCCACGAGTCTCATTCAGGCCTACAGTCTGTGTGCCTTCCAGCCAGATGTGCCACCCTGTCCCATACAATCAATAGTCAATCAGAGAGGACACCCTGACCAGGACTCTTTTATTCATCCCCCACTGAAAAAAATATTTATGAAACTCTTTCCATGTGCCCAGCACGTTTCTTGTTGCAGGTGAACAAACCAAATCCCTGCCCTCATGGAACTTACATTCTACTGAGATAGTTGACAATGGACAATTATCAGTATAAATCTACACTATGTCAGATAATAATGAAAATAACTAAGGGCCAGGGTAATGGGATATGCTTGGTGGCATTTGCTATTTAGGTCAGTTTTGCAGGGAAGGTCTTTCTGCTAATGTTATACTTAACCTGAGTGGAGTTGAATGAATAGGTCATGAATATACCTAGGGCAAGCACATTTTGGGCAGAGAAACTGCAAGTAAAAAGACATTATGTGCCAGGGTATCTAACATATCAAAAAGCAAAGATGGAGGACAGGGTGGCAGAAGCGGTGTAAGTAAGGTGGGGGCAGTGGGGAGTAAGGTCTGAGACGTAAGGCGTCCAAGTCAATGTGAAGACTTTTGCTCTGAGTGAGATGTAATTCATTGGAAGGTGACATGATTTATTTATTGAATGAGTCACTCTTGTCGCTACACAAAGATCCCCAAGGAGCAGGAGTAGAAGCAGCGTGAGCAAGTAAGAGGCTGCTACCACAACAATCCAGACAAGAGATGATATTAATAGGGACCACTTACTTAGCAGTTATCAGGGGTTAGGGTATGGACATCCTGATGGAATATTTTCAATAGTTCAATCATCACAGATCCCATTTATCAAAAACAGTATGCTAGCTTCAGGTCTAAGCTCTTTATGTAAATAACCTCATACAACTTTCACAACTACTTTATAAATTAGCTACTATTGTTCTCTACAATCTACAATTGTGGAAATCAAGATTTAGAGAATTCAGATGGTTTTGTTCATGGTCATATCTGGCCAGTGAATGAGGTTTTCCTGACTCCATAGGCTATGAGACCAACAACTGGACTTCCCTGCCTTTCTCCCTTCTTATCATTCTTATATTTACTCAGGACCTTTTGCATCTTTGCTTTTTAATCTTTGGCTCTGTGTTCGTCCTTTGAACTTGAGAACACACTTGGCTTTAGATGTTACTTCCTGCAAGCACTTTTCTCTTGCCTTTTTCTTTCTCCTTCAGTTCTTATTCTGTGTTTTCTATATTATATCATATCATTTATCATATATCATACATTATATCATATCCAGTTATATGTGCTATAAACTGAATTATGTTGCTCCAAATTCATATTTTGAAGCTTTAACCCCCAACACGATGGCATTTGGAGATGCGGTCTCTGAGAGATAATTCGATTTAGATAAGGCCATGAAATGGTACCCAATGATGGGAGAAGTGGCATTATAAGGAGACACACTAGAGTGCTTGCTCTCTCTTTACCATGTGAAGATGCAGTGAGAAGACAGCCACCTTCAAACTGGGAAGAGAGCCCTAACCAGACCCAACCATGCTGGCACCCAGTCTTGGACTTTCAGCCTCCAGAACTGTGAGAAAATGAGTTTCTGTTGTTTAAGCCACCCAGTCTATGTTATTTTGTTGTGGCAGATCAAGCAGACTAAGAAATTATGTGTTATATGATATCACATATAACATAATTATACATGATGTGTTATATAATAATATACCATATTACCTTTATTTTTTGTTAGCCTATTCCTTTTTTGTCTGCCTGCTTCATCATTTATCCTTAGAAACTTGCATATTATCTAACACAGTAATATTTGGCGGATGCATAAATAAATGAATGAATCTAATTCCAGCCCCCCTGAATAATCACCACTGTTAGTTAATGGATTTTCCAACCTGGCTCCAGTCTGTTGGATCAGTGTCTATAAAGAACCTTCCTTTGGGTCTGGTGCAAGATCCAACCCATTGGCTTCTCAGCTCAACCAGTGCATTTAGTCCATCAACACTTTCTAAGCTCAATCCCAGGTCTTCAACTATCTCTTCCAAGGATATTGGGCAAGTCATTCCCCTCCTGAACTTTAGCTGCCACCTCAAGACTGAGTGTGACTCTGGACCCAATAAAAATCATCATCCAAGGCAAAATGAAAATTGCAAAGAGAAGGATGTATCAGGAAATCTTCCAAGAGGGTAATTCATCTGGGGAATAAAGTGGTAATTCTCCACGTCCAGAGCTGTGGGCCATGGCGACAGAGAAGGCTGCTTGATTGCCTCTAGCTGCCGAGCTCCAAGTCTGGGAAACTTGTCAAACCCAGAGCTATGTTTTGCAATCTCTTTCAACAGGATGCTCATATAGAGACACTGTGGATCGATTCGTGGTGCTAAAGGTGCTTGCATCCTTTCCGGAGGGGCATTGCCCCTGAATATTTAACAAGGCAGGTAATAGTCCTAATTGAGGGGGGTGGTGGAATTGAGTTGGGTGGTTTGGGGCAGCCACAGCCTGGATTATAAAACTGAAAAGAAAAGATGGACAAGTTTTATTGATTCTGGGCCAATTTTTTTTCTTACTTTATTTGCTGCTTTAAATCCGTGTACTTTGCTCCCAGTGGCTTCCTGTCCACATAATAGAAAAACACTTTCTGTAAGTGGTTAACTTGACAGGTTTTCATTTGTACCTGGGTTTCCAAGAGCCGCTTAAAACTCTCATCCTGTAGGTTTAGAATTTTTTATATATACAGGATTAATTTGTTCATCCATCTATCCATTCATCCATCCATTCATTCAGTCAGTCAGCTTTGACTGAGTTCTTACTATGTGCATGAAAAAAATGCTTGCTCTTTGCAAAAAAAAAAAAAAGTAAAAATTGTTCTGCTCTGAAGAACTCCCAGTCTAATTGAATGGATATGTAAGGCAGCATACATTGGTAATATATTGTGTGATGTATTAGGATGAGGGATGTGCAGAGCCCTCTAGAAAGAATGGACACAACTCAGCCTGGCTTGGCTTGGATGTCAAATAAGTCATTTCAGCATATGTGTCTCTGGGTTGATCTCCACTCTTTTTATCTCAACACTTAGTAGTCAAATAGGCAAATCATTGAATATCTTGGGGATTCTGTTTCCTAAACTGAATTGGTTAGACTAGGCTTTAATAGGTTCCCCAGCATCCATACAAAACTATCTTCTAGGAATCTAGCCTTTTCTTTGCCTGGGAGGTAGTGTTTCAGGGTGGCTAAGATACTGTCTTTGGAATCAGACAGCTTGGATACAAATTCTGAATCCATTCCAAACTGGTTCTATCCCTTAGGAAAACTAATTAACCTCTATGAGCCTAAATTTCTTACGTGTAAAATGGTGTTTTATAGCAGCAATGTCTTTGTCAGGTACCTGGCAAATTGCATTTAATTAATACCATCTACAACTGTGAAAATATTAGAAGCTTCATGAAAACCTAATGCATTTGTAATAAAGGTCTCTGGTATACATTGGTATATACAAAATATGCTAGTCAAAATATGGATTTGGGTCTATAGTTTTCAACCACAGACAATTTTGTTCCAGAGGGAATATTCAGCAAAGTAAGGAGACAGTTTTGTTTTTCACAATTTAATTAGTGGGATGTTAGTGACCTAGTGGACAGAAGCCAGAAATGCTGATAAACACCCTACAACATACAGGGCAGTATCCACAATAAAGAATCATTTGACCCAAAATATTAATGAAGTAGAGGTTAAAAACCCTTGGATTAGCTAAAGGCATCAGCTTAGGACGACAGGGGACATTTTAGCATCAAGAGCTACTTTAATTGCTTCAGTGCACAGTTGATATTTATTCATTGATCCAATACTTACCTATTTAATAAAAATTGAGCACATTCTCCTGACTCTGCCCTGGGCTTTCAGGAAACTGATCCTGTAGCAGGCAAAAGAGTGATCTGCGGGGCACTTGAAATTAGGAAGGAGATTGAGCATGATATCTTTGAATTATTTGAAGGGAAAAATGAAGACCTAGCCTGGAGTTAAAGGAGATTCTGTGAAGTTTTGGGAAAGCTGTAAGCGGACATGACAAAAGGACAGTTAGGATCAGAGATTCTTATGGTCATTGTGATATGGGAGAACTCCTGGGAAGCTTCTATGACTTGACTGCAGCTTTTGTTTATTCAGACCCTATCTCAACTGCTCCTATACACCGTAGATGAAGCCATAATGAAATCTCTCCCCAATTCTCTTAATGAGCTATGGACTCATTCTACTCTCTCTATCTGAAGTACCTTCTGCCACTCTTGTCCACCAAATAGGAGTGAAGCCTTTTTACGATGTCACCTGTATCATTTTCTCTGACTCCTCAGCACAGAAAGTTTATAACTTCATCTCCCCTCCATTATACCCTGACTAGACATCCAGCATGTTCCTGTAGCCCTGTAATGTGCAATCTGGCCTGCCTGCTGTTCTTTACTGTGCTGTGAGCCAGGGATCTTGCCCTATACCATCTTTGTTTCTCAGGTGGCTCACACAGTTCTGGCATGAACTGGAGGCTCTGTAAACATTGTTTGAATTAATTAAAGTTGTTGAAACCATTTCTCCTTCTAAACTCTTGTCTTTTGCAAGCTGGAAAGAAACTTGCTGGTATGGAAGATGAGATGACAAAGGAACAAACTAAAATAGATAGAGCTTTGTGCTGATGCACCCACTCGTCATATTGGAGATTATTTCCCTCATCACATGGATGACCACCAAGGCCCCTGTGATGGTTGTTAGATTTGTTAGGTTCTCATTGGTTTAGCAAAATAGGAGCAAGCTACACTCACATAACAAGCATTCACCTATTCATGTGTTTATTCATTCATTCTTCATAATACCTATGCAGGTACTGTGCCAGTGATGGGGAATATTTTGATATATTAAGCACACATGGCACTTGTCTTCAGAGTACATGGTTTCCTGGGGAAGGCTGACACAATTACACTAGTAACTGGATTCTCTGAGAAGTACAATGAAGGCAAAGTACTGAGAGCTATAATGTGATGGCTTTGTGATATATCAGCTTGGCTAGGCTGTACTACATTCCCCAGAATTCCTTTTTTGTTGTGTATTTCCAGTTAGGTTGAGCTATAACGGATACTCTCTCAGGAGAATGAGAGAGTAGAAAGGCAGGCTGTAGCCATTTTGTAGCTTTTCCCAGCTATTCAATCAAATACTAATCTTATTGCTTCTGTGTAAGGATTTTATTAATGTAATCTAAAGTTCCGAATTAGTTGATGAGTTTTAGTTAATCAAAATAGAGATTACTGTGGGTGGGTGTGACTTCCTCAGGTGGAAGCCTTTTAAAAAGAGATTAGGGTCTTCTTGATAATCAGATAATCCATGCATCATGTGGGTTTATCTTCCTTTCCTAACTGCCTGCCTAGGCTTCCTTAGCCTGTCCCTACAATGATGGAAACCAATTCTGTGTGTGTGTGTATGTGTGTGCATGTGTGCATATATACACAATTCCAATATATATGATTGTATACATGTATATGACATGTACCATACACATATGTATATATACGCACATGTATATGTCTATGTGCATGCATACATGTGTGTATACATATTATATATATCCAATTCTGCTCCTCTGGTTGAAGCCTGCCTAATACAGATGAACATGCATTATAGTTCAACAGGTCATAGAAGGCCTCCTGGAGGAAATGAGTTGAAATATGAAGGATGATCAGGAATAAGAATGAGGTAGAAGGAAACACTGTGTGTGGTCTGGGCCAGAGCGTGTGTGTCTGGGATGGAATGGGAGTAAGTGAGGCTGGAAATTTTGACAGAAGCAAACATTGGGAGTCCATAAAATTATAGTGGTTCCTATATTGGTGGTTTGTTTTGATAAGACTGCACAAGGAATTAAGAGATACAAGAATTTAGTTTCAGCAACTGTACAAGTGCCACAGAGAACTGGGCATGACTATTCAAAATACAACTGAGGTTCTAATAGTCTAATAAACATAACTTAGTTCCCCCATTTCTGCTACTTGCTACCTGCTACTTCTTCCTAGTATGTTATTTATCAGCATCTCCACCACTCAAGACTTCTGTTTTCCTTTAGGTATTTCTCTACAACTTCCTATTTTTACCATAAAGATCAACAGATGATATAATTCCTGGTCATTGATTTGTCAATCTCTGCTGGTTGTGATGAGAAAACAGCAATTCTGAGTTGCTGCCTCAGCATTTAAATGTGTGACAACCCTGCTCACACCCAGAGTGTGGCATTTAGATAAGGACCTAAGCTTAGTAATCCTGCCCAAAGTTCCTGTTTGGGGATTCCCCGGGCACCTTTTAAAATAACCACTTAGAGTTGAGCCTGTGAAAACTTAGTGACCTTTGCCCGAACCACCCTGTAAGTAATAGATACTTTCTACCCCGCTTTCTATCTGCTGCTTGCTTGCTCTTGACCTGGGGCAGAGGACTGCCCTTCCTATGGCTCACTGTACCCCTCCACTCCCCATTTCTGGTACCTGTAAGTAATAACTCTTGTGACTTTACTTCCTGTACATGAGTGTATTGAAACTGCACCTTTTATCAAAGTGGCCCCAGGGTTTTCATTTTCCCAAAGTAGGAGCTTGGATGCTGAGGGAGCTCTCTGCCAACCCTACTGGGGTGGCTTGTGCCTCTTCATTCAGGAGATCATAATTTGCATATCCTTAATGTATCACACCAGCTACATGGACACAGAACACATGGGTTTAGGACTATTTTGGATAAAAGCTTTGTTTCAGCTACCTCCCTTGCAACTCACCGGAGTCATGTAAATCATCTTGCTGAAAGTGTTAGGGAGAAACAAAGTTAGCCTGAAGACCATGTTGGAGCAGATTAGACAGTGACATGACTGGGTCTCTCCTTGCTCAATGTAAGTTCATTGTCAGCATCTGGTCTCAGCCCCACTAAATCACAAATGCTTCATCAAGACTTGCCTCTATC
This sequence comes from Delphinus delphis, assembly GCF_949987515.2. NCBI lineage: Eukaryota > Metazoa > Chordata > Mammalia > Artiodactyla > Delphinidae > Delphinus > Delphinus delphis. Next base: position 97,875,798 of record NC_082687.1, on the reverse strand, counting down.
CAGATTTTAAAAGAGAACTTCTATGAAAAAAACATATTCTTGGTGTGATTATGTCAGCAACTATTCAGGGTTCATCTTTGTTGAAATAGTATTCAGCAGAAATAAAACCTTTAAATAGAAATTGTGGCTGGATGGGATATTTATACACCTTTATTCTGGTTTGAATATTAAAGATTAATTTAGAGATTAACTTACTTACTCACTTTAGATAACCGTCAATAAGGAAATCTTGAGTTCTTTACCTTGGGACTTATGAAACCCAAATATAAAGGCTTTTATTTAAAAGGTAGGTACTCTGGAGAGAAAGTGTTATAACTTTTGGTATTTGATTAGTTAATAATCAATACGTAATCAATATATAATCATGTGTTAACCAATAGAAACATTTCATTTCTAGATCTTTAGAAACAGCTGAAAACTCTTTACTAAGATGTTTTCTTTATGATGTCATGTTCTACTTCTCTCTTCTTGGGAGGAGGGAAAAAGGATTCAATTTTTTTTCTATGCATTTTTGTATAAGGACACTTAATCTTTAGAATTTTTGTGCAGAATATTCCAATTTTTCTATTACTGAAATGTTCTCTCCAACGGTTCCTTTCCCAATTGCTCCCAGTAAATATGGGTTTCCTATTTTATTTACTCTTCTGAAAATGGTGTCTCTCTTGATTGTTCACAGCTCTGGCTCTCTGGTCTCTTCCTTGATCCTGTGAAGGTGTGGAAGTTTTAAGTCCATTTTGGGAAACAGTCATATCCTCATTGGGGTCCATGTTGAAACAGGGATTTCATTTTCCTTCCTATGTAACACTATTGAATATTTTCTTAGGCTATAGAAAACTGGAGTTTTATCTATTGTAGAGTTTGACTAGAGAGTATAGAAAGGGACCAGTGTGGGCTTTACCTGTAAGAAATAGTTTGCATAGTTCAAGTTTCAGCATTTGAAAGGGTTAGTATGGAAGAGCTTGGTTAACCAACAATGAAGAAATTTCTCCTTCGTGTTTTGCCAATTGCAGAGCCAACAAAGGATCTTTTCCCCTGAAAACATATGTTTCAGCCACAACATTGCAGACCCAGAAGAGCCACAGTGTGAATGAACAAAACAAATTTTTTCTAGAAATGGCAATAATAATGGTGTTACCATATATGTCCCACATACTGTAAAAGCATGTTCAAATCATAATACTGTCTTAATTAATAGAAGAGCATTTCTGTAAGTAAAATGTGCAGTATATGGTTATGACACTATTCAGAGTTTTTAAGTAACTGTATCTCTCTGCTCTAAGGTATTGGCTTCAGGAATGATCAGCTTTCAGATTGTATGCTGTATTTCAGAATTTGTGTCTGCCAAATCAATATTTACATCATTGTCTTAGCTGTACTTTCTTGGTGACTAAATGACCTTTGGATCATGCACCCTAGTTTACATTTGTGCAGTATGAAGAGATTGAACCAAAGGGTAGTGAAGATTCTTCCAGCTCTGAAATTCATGATAATCCTGAACAACACTGGGGCTCTTTAAAAATGAAACAGAATATAAAAAATAGATAAAAAAAATCATTCTTACTGATCCCCAATAGAAAGCGCTATAGACATCATTATTAACAACTAAATTTTATTGAGTTTGATAAGAACTGCACTAAACTTCTTACATCCATACATTCATTAAATTCTCGAACCAACTCTGATCCTTATTTGACAGCTGAGTCAACTGACATTCACTGATAATGCATGCTTGAGGTCACATGGCTAGAAGGTGTAAGAGTTTGAACTGGAACCTAAGACTCTTTAACACTAAAGACTTTGCTCTTTACCAATAATATCTACAGTCCCCTTGCCTTCGATCTATTGTTAAGCTAAGTGTCCTGTGGCTGTGTAACACCTGCACAAATTTGAAACATGGTAGTCCTCCCTTAAAGAAATTAAAAATTTATAACAGTGTGAAATGTTGTATGTGGAGGCATCTAGAAGTCCTTCCATTTGTCACCCTGCCTTGCTTCTTTTCTGTGTTTATGACACTTTTTAGTCAGATCTTATAAATAGCGATACAGATCAATTTTAGAAAGGCAATGGCTTGGGCTGCTGAGCACAGAAATCCATCCTACCATGTTTTTACAGTTTGTTTGAAAGTCTCTGTGTCCCCCTGGAAATGGTGGATAAAGAAAAAATGTATACACTCAGATATGTGTAATTCCATTATGGGTTATCCAAGGGCCATTCAGAGACTTTCATTTTTTCCTTTGCCTCACCTTGTCTGTATTTGATACTTGTAGGAGGTTAGGGTGGGGAGAAAGTTGACCTCATTTGCAAGATTGCTGAAACTCACCTTCATAATTATTACTGATGGAAGTAAAAGCAAATGTTAGTGAAGCTATGAAAGCTGCTTGTCTGAATGTAACTGCTTATTCAGTGACCAACAGATGGTAGAAAAGAAAGGAGTATCAGTTATGTTCAAGATCATTAAAAGGTCCTTATTTAAAGTCTTTGAGGCTGGAATTAAAAACCAAACCAAACAGACAGATACCATATCATATCACTTATATGTGAAATCTAAAATATGACACAAATGAACCTATCTATGAAACAGAAACAAAATCAGGGACATAGAGAACAGACTGGTCATTGCCAAAGGGCGGGGGCTGGGAGAGGGTAGGAGTGGAGTTTGGGATTAGCAGATATAAACTGGTATTTATAGAATGAATAAACAACAAGTTCCTACTGTATAGCACAGAGAATTATATTCAATATCCTGTGGTAAACCATAATGGAAAAGAATATGAAAAAGAATGTATATATATACATATAACTGAGTCACTTTGCTGTACAGCAGTAATTAACACAACATTGTAATTTAATTATACTTCAATAAAAAAAAATTAAAAAAAAACAACAAAATAGAACAAACAAAAACCCTAAAACCAAAAACAAACAATAAAACATAGAACTACTGACCCAGGTTCCAGAAGCCTCAGTCCCTTTAACACTGCTAAAAATAACATAGAGATCTTAAGGTAGCCATTAGATGTCAAGTCATGGTTCCCAAAACTTTGTTCCATATGTTTCACACAGGTTTGATATTAAAAGCGCCTGGGGAAGTGTAAGCAAGCAGTGACTATAATAGTATAAAATGGAAAACAACATCTTCCTTAGAGTTGAAAAAGTGAAGTAAATTACCTACCATTTTGGCTGTGTGAACTTGGGAAAATCATTTGGTCTCTGTAAGACTTGCATTTCTCATTTGTAAAATGAGAATATGAAAGACCTGTGTTAAAGGTAACTATGTGGATTTAGGGAAACAATGCAAGTAAATAAAATTCCTATTTTAGCTGCTGCATTTGGAAGAGGTGGAGGTGGCCTGACCGCTTGTATTAACCATTTCTTGTATTTTCTGTATTCTGATGCTTTGACATCTGGGGTTTTGCTGGCTCTGGAAAGACTGTCTCTCCCAGGGCTAGTCAATTCCTAGAGACAGTTAACAACTGGCCCCACAAACACACTTTTCAAATGCAAACCAAGCAATCTAGAGTCCACCCACCAACCATCTCCTTTATTGGGCTCTCATACGTTGGGTCACTAGTCACCTGCTTTAATCACTCCAGGTACCAGACAACTGGTCAGGCACCAGAGGAGGCACAGCCCCTATGCTCCAGAGCCTGCTGAAATTATTCAGACTGATCAGTTCTAAACTTGTCTGTCTTGACTCAACCATTCCTTCCTAAGGGATCAGAGTAAAGGCTCTTGTCCACAGTTTCTCCCTCTCTGCTGCCTCCTGAGCAAACTCAGTGCTTCTCCATGGGCCCCCCTCCCTGACATGGCATGCCCCTCTCTTCTTGGGGTTTGTGAGTATAAAAGCTCTGTGGGGTTTTTTTGGTTTTGGTTGTTACTGTTATTTTTTTATTAATAATTGATATTGGAGTATAGTTGATTTGCAATATTGTGTTAGTTTCTGTTGTACCACAAAATGAGTCACTTATACATATATATATATATATATATATATATATATATATATATATATATATATATATATATATCCGCTCTTTTTTAAATTCCCTTCCCATCTAGGTCACCACAGAGCACTGAGTAGAGTTCCTTGTGCTATAGAGTAGGTTTTCATTAGTTATCTATTTTATATATAGTAGTGTATATATGTCAGTCTCAATCTCCCAATTCATCCCACCCCCTGTCCCTGCCCTTGGTAACCAAAGGTTTGTTTTCTACATCTGTGACTCTATTTCTACTTTGCAAACAATTTCTTCTGTACCATTTTTCTAGACTCCACATATAAGCGATATTATACAATGTTTGTCTTTTTCTTTCTGACTTACTTCAGCCTGTATGACAATCTCTAGGTCCCTCCATGTCACTGCAAATGGCATTATTTCATTCCTTTTTATGACTGAGTAATATTCCATTGTATATATGTACCACATCTTCTTTTTTCATTCTTCTGTCGATGGACATTTAGGTTGCTTACATGTCCTGGCTATTGTAAATAGTGCTGCAGTGAACAATGGGGTGCATGTATCTTTTCAAATTATGGCTTTCTCTAGGTATATGCCCAGGAATGGATTGCTGGATCATATGGTAGCTCTATTTTTAGTTTTTTAAGGAACCTCTATACTGAAAAACTCTTTTTGATGATATTCATCTCCCAATCTGTTGACCTTAACATACCTAAATAATAAAACCTATATTAAAACACTGCTTAGTCCCCCTGCCTCTCAATATCCACCAACACAAAACCACCATAAGCCCAGTTTGAAACCACAAAGTGAATGTACAGTACTGGGCAGAAGCAAGGACCCACAGTAGGCCTAGCAAATGGAGGAGTTGTGTCTTCCTTGCCTTTTCCCTCCCAACTTTCCAGAATCACTGTGGCTAATGGAATCTATTTCTCTTTACCTTTCTTTTTATTCATACATATTATTATTTCCAATGGATGTCTCATAGACAGGTAAGATATCCTGCTATAAAATCATGTTCTTCTGGTCATTTTATTCTGCGACTTTATATGTGTCAACGTGAAACTTAAAAGAACGTGCTATAGAGGCACAGTTCTCATTTCTTGCAATGTTCTGCCAGCCAAAGTGGTCTCTATGGATGCCTCTTCTGAGAGGAGCTCATTTAATCCAAGACTGACAGTCAAATTCAGCAGTCTTGAGGGTCACGGCAATGAGATGCTGGCGGGACTTATGTAGCGAGCATTTATCTCTGCCGACTTTTCTTATCACCTGTTTCCCTCCCTTCCCTGGCACATACCATTTTAGAAGAATCATTCATTCACTTTTATAAGTCATGCTTCTGTGCCAGGCACTGTGCCCAGTACTAAAGACATAGATACAAATGAGTCAAAATCATTGCAATCCAGATGTGTTGCTCCAATTTTTGTTCAAAATGAATAGCTGTGCACACAAACATCCCCCCATTTCAATTCCTAAATACTAAAACCTGCATTTGGTACTATGTGGGATCACGTTAGACAGTCTAGAAGATCATCCACTGTCTATTAAGGGGAGAAAGGAAAGGACATACAACATATGACATGAGGTAGGAGGTTGTATATATGTACCACATCCTATATACAAAGACCATGAGAAAAATAAAAGCTAAGTATAGAGGACATTTGAAAGAAGAGAGTGTATATTTTTGGAAAGCAGGGAATATAAAAGAAAAAAGGCTCTATGAAGAAAGTTGCATTACAAATGATGTGATTTCAAAGTCATGAAAGAAAAATGAGAAGTTTTTAGAACAGTGAAGAGGACACAAATAAAAACATAATGTTATGGGTTGACCTGTGTCCCTCCTTCCCCTAATACAAATGTTGAATCCTTTAACACCCAGGACCTCAGAATGTGACCTTATTTGGAGATGGCGTCTTTACAAATGTAATCAAGTTAAAATGAGACCACTTGTATGGACGCTAGTCAAATATGACTTGTGTCCTTATAAAAAGGGGAAGTTTGAGCAAAGAGACAATGCACGGAGGAAAGACAATGTGAAGAGACACAAGGAGAAGATAGCCATCTACAAGCCATGTATAGAGGACTGTAACACATGATTCCCTCACAGCCCTCAGAAGAAACCAACCCTGCTGACACCTTGATTATGGACTTCTAGCCTTCAGAACTGAGACAAATATTTCTGTAGTTTAAGCCACTCAGTCTGTGCTAGTTTTTAACGACAGCCCTAGCAAAGTAATACACACGGAGACTGGGAAGTATAGATTGAGAGGAGACAAGTAGAGCGTGGAGCATGTGAAGAGGACAATATGAATAAGGCTGAAGAAACAGGTTGGGGCCGTATTAGGACAACTGGAGAGGAATAGTTTGCATTTAATTCAGTGGGCAGATGATATTTAAATAACAATTTTGGTCATGAAAGAAGCATGCTAGGAGGAGGTTCTAGAGTTAGAGCTACGACAATGCTTGAAATTACTACGCAGGGTTCTTGCTACAAGTGTAAGGGGGTTATTGAGGATTCTACTTATTGTCTTAGTCAGCTTGGGCTATCATATCAAAATACCATGGACTCAGTTCTAGAGGCTAGAAGTCTAAGAACAAGGTACCAGCATAGCTGGTTTCTATGAGAACTCTTTTTCTAGCTTGGAGATTGCTACCTTCTTGCTGGGTCCTCATATGGCAAGGAGAGAGAGTGCTCAGAGTCTCTTCTTATGAGGGCATTAATCCCATCATGAGGACAGCACCCTCCTGACCTCATTTAAACCCAATTACCCCCAAAAGTCCTATCTCCAAATTTACATTGGGAGTTAGGGCTGTAATCTTTTAATTTTTGGAGGACTCAAGTCATCCCATAGCAGTTATGTACAATCATAAAAAGGCATTATATAGTTCTAGTCATTGATTTAACTGTTCTATATTAAATTATCCTTCCTATTATGATCTCCAGGATATATTATTTAAGAAAAAAATGCAAACTGGAAAAAGATGCACACAGACACTAACTTTCATTTTAGAAAAGTGTATTTTAAAGTCAGTTTATAACAGTTTATTTAAAACAATTGAGAAATGGAAGGATAAACTGTAAATTGAAAAAAAAGTTTACCCACATTTTTGATAAAGCATCTTGTCATTACAAGAAGCAAGGGATATTAGAATGTCCAGGATTACATGGGAGAGAGAGGACTAGGGTGGAGGACACTCTATGAGGAGTTAGGTTTCTTCTAAATAGCTTTGATCTTTGTATATATATATATTATATATATATATATTATATATATATATATATTATACACTAGACAGGTAACCCCTATTCTAACTTAAACTTTGTATATATATATATTATACACTAGACAGGTAACCCCTATTCTAACTTAAACCTAACTTAAACCACCCCTTTTTTTGCAAGCTAATATGTACAGGACTTGAGCATTCAAAACACTCAAAGAAACATAAAGGCAGAAATTTTATTTGTTTTGTTCATTACTCTGTACTCATTGCCTAGAATATTACCTGGAAATTAGTAGGTGCTCAATTACTGTCTGTTAAATGAATGACTGAATGAATTAATAAATGACTCATATTTAGTTAAGTACAATGTTGAGATTTGTCCCCAGTTTTCTGCTTTCCAACCTAGCTTAATTGCCACCTTACCACCACATTAAATGTTGTTGATTGTCTGCCCTATATACCCTTGGCTCAACTGAGTTTACACATCAAAGATAGTTTCCAGCCTGCTCTCAGCTTCCCACCTCAAGACTTCATTTTTTTTTTTCTCTTCTCTGCCTGATAAGTTTCTTCTGTGGGAAAGAAGGCACAACCCAGAAGTGCATAGCCACAGGAATGCCCCAGGAACAACCCTCAAATAACGGCAATGGGAGCCAGTGGGTAAATGCTACAGACTTTCCAACTTCTGGTGAGGCAGTTCTAAAGTCTGTTTCAAGTGATGGCCCAGGGGAGAACTGAACCCAGTTTTCCACAACAGTTAGATGTTTAGGGAAGTTTTAGGGAAGCTTGTTTAAACACACTCTTGCCTTATCCTTGCAACATATGTGATCACAACGTTCTATGGTGGAAAAATACAGCTGTTCCAAAATCTTATATACTTTTACAACTCACAAGCCCTTGTGAAGTATATACTGTTATTCTTAACTTAGAGATGAGGAACTAAAGCTCAGTGAGGTTAATTAATTTATCCAGTTTAATACTTACAGATAGTATTGGGGCCAGGATTTCCACCCAGCTCTGTCAAAACATAGATGCCACATGCTTTTAGCTATAAAAGTGGTACTTTTCTGCATTTCTGGGCTAAGGTGGTTAAAACAACCTAAATTAAATTCTTGGTTCAATAGGTGATTTAAGAATCTCAATTTCATCCAGTTCATTAGCAGCATCTTATTTTTCAGCATTCTGGTGCTTGTGCTGAAGAAAAGATTTATGTCCTATAAATCACTGCTTCTTGTCGTTCCCCCATTCCTCTTAAGTTCTTAAAGGGCAAGATGATGGAAAATGAAAAGAAAAAAATAGGATAAAAAGAAATAAAGAAAGATAAAATCAAATCTTTTAACAGTTTCAAACCTCAAAGCTATTTTGAAGATAAATGGCATACTAAAGGGATAAAGTTAATCTTGAACTTAAGATAGGCCCCTTGAACTTAAGATAGGCCTTTTTTTTAAATAACTGAGAAGACCTGGAAATCTCCCCACCTGATCAGGGAAACACAGATATTTTACTTCTTTAAAAGGATTTATTGTTTTAATCTCTCTAGAAGTCTCTTATGGAACGAAAATGATCATGTAGGAGCTAACATCTCATCATAACTCCATTTCCACGTTTGGGGTTTATCCATGGGTAGGGTGATTTTAGTAGCAATATTAAATAATGGTGAGTCAGTACAATTTTGTCAGAGTTATTTCTTACTGGAATGTTGTTGGTTTCTTTTAACATTCCTGCTATTGTTGATGTAATACTGTCATCCAGGTATTTAGTGTGTGGAATAATGCATAAGGAAATTGAGGATCCCCTCTCTTTTGTACAACTCCTAAACTCCTTTGGGAGTATCTGAAATATGAGAGAGGCACCCTTATAGAAGAGTTATCACAGAGACATTGAATAAGTCATTGGAAATGACATAAAATTACATATGGTCTGTATTTAATTGGAAGTCAAATTTGTAGATTCCCCAAAGTGAATATTGAAGGTGTACAGCACCTTCAAAGTTATGAAAGGAGAGAGTATCTTCTTTGGTTGCTCCCCCTGGCTCCCAATTTTGTGTCTCATTTCCCTGAGTTTTATGATTCAGAACTATTCTATCACCACACATCTTGCAATGTGTGCTTGGCCTTTTCTCAAAGCCAAAGAGGTACTTTCTTCTCTGTTTAATTATAATTTTTATACAGTAAAGTATACAGATATTAAACATGCAATTCAATGAGCTTTGACAAATACATTCATGCAACCAACATTCAGGTCAAGATCTAGAACATTTCCAGCACTCCAGAAAGTTCTTTTGTGACCCTTTCACTCAATTCTTGAAAGCCTTAGCCTTCCAGAAAAGGAGAAAAGGAGGAAATTTGCCTTGGGGTGCCTGTTAATATCATATATTGTCAGATTAATTTTAAGATTTTACTGGCTTCTTTTTTCTTCCACTTTATTTCTCTAAAGAACTTTCTGTACAATAAATTTGATAACATCCACTTGGCACTTCTGGTAGGCATAATTAGAAGATATTCCCCAAGATTTTATGATCCTGCCATAACATGCCCTGCATAAGCCACAAGACTGTGAATATGATGGATTTTACTTCTGATATTAGGTTAAATTACATAACACTGTTGACCTTAATATCTTATCTGGGTGGGTCTGACTTAATCCTTTAAAAACCTTTAAAAACAGTAAGGTTTTCTCTGGCTGCTCACAGAAGAGAAAGTTGGAGAGATTCAAAGCATGAAAGGAGTTGAATATAGGTGACATTCTCCACTGCAGAGATGTAAAAGGCGATATGGCAAGGACCAGAGAGCAGCCTAGAAGTTAAGGGTGGCACCTACCTGACAGACAACCTAGATACAGGGACTTCAGGTCACCTGGAAGATTCTGAATTCTGCAAACAACAAGAATGAACTTGGGAGTTGATTTTCCCCAAGAGACTTCAGATGAGAACTCAGCCTGACTCTGATTTCATCCCAGTAATACCTTGAGCGGAGAACCCAGCAATGTTATGAGGAACTTCTGAGTTACAGAATTGTGTGCTAATAAGTGGGTATTGTCTTAAGTCACCAAATCTGTGGTAATTTGTTATGCAGTTACAGAAAATTAATACCACATTATAGTTAATATACGGGTACATTATAGGTATGTTATCTACAAGAAACCAGATACTATTAACTGCTTATTAACTGCTTATCTCTTTTTTTAAAAAAAGTTTTATTGAAATATAATTGATTTACAATGTTGTGTTAGTTTCAGGTGTATAGTAAAGTGATTCAGATATATATGTATATTATATATATATATATATATATATATATATATATATATATATATATATATATACCATTCATCTGTTGATGGACACACTTAGGTTGCTTCCATGTCTTTGTTATTGTAAATAGTGCTGCTATGAACACTGGGGGGCATGTACCTTTTTGAATTAGATTCTTCTCTGGAAATATGCGATATATCTCTTATGCCTAGAATTAAGTCAGAGTGAGAGGGTATTGCAAATTTGCATGGCCAAAAGAGTGAATATAAATAGCAATGAGTAAAGAATTGGGGACATTTTTGCAATCTGCTGAAACATAGAAGGTGTGGTTTTAAGAATAAAATATGCCTTATCTCAGAACCTTGCATACTTCTTGGCTCAAAATAGGAAATATTTATTGAATCATTTTGATTTTATTAATATAATTACATATGTTTTGGGGGCTCCATCATGACTTTTATTTTCTAAAAAGTTGTTAAAGTCTTGAATAATCAAGAGTTGATTGTACCTCTGTTTCTCTGAACACTCATCTTATTTTTATCATATGCTTGCTTTTCTGATTGCCAGAACAACAGCTATTTCTGCTGTGCTTGTTGCCAAAAGAACTTCACTCCTTATATGAAAAATGAAAAGCAATCTCAGAGATACCAGAAGAAAGAAGAAAAAGCATTTATGTCACTAACTAATCTGGAACCCTATAACTTGCTTGATTTTAAAAAGTGGGTTTCAAAATGAGACATTTTCTAGGACTAAAATTTTCTCAAGGACCTCTCAAGTAAGATTACGTTTTGATATGCATGATCTCATTTGATGAAATATGAAGAGTTGAAATTAAGACCTACATTTTAAAGATGAAATAACTAGTTCACCAAGAGGTAAAGCTGTTTATTCAAGTTAGAGACCAGGGTAGAACTCAAATGGGGCCCTGGGCTTTTCCTAGGGCACAGGGTTGCCATAGATTTTCAAAGTTATTTCTCACTTCCCATTGAGGCTAGACGACTTCTCTATTAACGCTCAATTCAAGACAAGGGCACAACATTTGAAAACTTCAAACTGAGTTCCAGAACACTCTTGCTGCCTCCAGGGGACAGAAATATCCATCTGTGAAGGATAAAATGTGGGAGAGGTGTCAATATTAGCTTCCAATATTGAATTTAACATTCCTTAAAAATATATTTTAAGTTGAGGGTTTAGGCGAGGGTAAAGGTATGTGAAGCTACTCTGTAAACTCCTGATATTATTTCTATTCTGATTTTGAATTGTGTTTCCTTAGCCAGCTTTAAGAATGTATTGAACTAAAGTGAAGTAATTGAATTTTTATAAAACCCTTTTATTCACTTATTCAACAAAAATTTATCATGTACCAACTAATGGCTGGATAAAATTTTTGATAAAAAAAATAGAGAAATAAAATGAGTCCCTTATCTTAATAAAAATGTGTGAAAATACTATTAATAATGGTTTCATTTATTTAATATTTGCTACATGCTCACTTCAGTTTTAATTGTTCATGTGTATTAACTCACTTAATCTTCACAGTTCTATGAGATAGGTATTATAATTATACACATTTTATATACAAAAATGTAGGGCACAGAGAGGTTAAGTGACTTTCCGAAATTTACTCAGTCAGTAAGCTGGAGAGTCGGGATCAAAACCAAGGCAGTCTGGTTCCTGGCCCTGTGTTTAACTGCTACAAAATATTGCTTGGCACACTGCAAAAATTTGAACACATTATCCCATATGAGTGACATTTGACTACAGCTAATTAGGGAGTCCTCAGTTACTAATGTAACAGAGACATTCTCAACCTTCTGTTTTTTCTTCTCTTTAATGACACAAAACAGATGTTTGCCAGTTACCAAATTGTGTGTTCTGCTTATTCTCCCCTTGTACTTCTCACTCCCTTTTTCAAGGTCTTCTCTTCATTACTTTAATAAGAGAACCATTCTCTTCTTAATTTCACGGTATGGTTACATGCTGGGGATAGAGATTCCCAACCTCTCTATCCTGAGTTTTGATTATTTGCCAGAGGGGATTGCTGTATTTATGGTGTATGTTTTGGCCAAGGTACTAAGATGGCAAATGGTAACTTTCAAGAGCTACTATGCCCTGTGCTGCTTAGGATTTTCCACAGTTCACAGAAAGCTGGTGATGGAATTGCTCAGTGGAAGCAACTCTTAATTACTGGAGGATTTACATTAATGATATGACTGTCCAGCTGTCAAGAAGACGTACACTCTTCAGTGTTCCATTTCAGTGCCCTTGGATCAACTCTAGAACTAAGCTTGTCACTCCCAGAGTGCCACATTACACATGCACCATCATTCCCACTACTACACAGTTGCTTGGCAACAGCAGTACTTGTTCCACTTGCGAGATGGGAAGGAGACAAATGGATAACCAGGAAAACTCCCAGCCTTGTAATTTCTCATACCATTGTGGAAAAGCATAAAGAGAGTGCTCAGCCTTAACGCTACCTCAAAATTGCAGCCTGAAGATATTTTTGTTACAAGAAAGGAAATATTAGTATCCACCACACTTAAAATAAGGGACGTTTTTAGATCTTACAGCCTCAATGGTTCAATAGTGCTCTTTATTTATAAACCTGATTGTGTTGCTAACTATTAGAGAGATACTAGCAGTAAATGATCTGATAGTTAAGGTGCAGGCAAACTAATGTAGAGAAATAAATCAGTCATGCAAATTTTATTGAGGACTTATTAGGAACAGTAATATCTGTCATTTAATGAGTACTTTCTCTGTGTGCAGCTCCATGCTAAATGCTCTATACATCACCTCCTTTAATGCTTACAACACTTTTGTGAGATAGGATCTATTATTCTTGCTATAGAGATAATTAAATTACTTCTCAAACAGGTTAAATAAATTGTTCAGTGTCATGCAGAGTGTCAGATTTGAACCTAGGGCTGTCTGAATCCAAATTCTCTTTACTTCTAAGATCATTTGTCTACACTACTTGCTACTCTCCAAACCCTGTGCAAGTCTCTGAGATATTTTACAATGCCAGCCATCCTTATAATGCACTTACTATATAGCAGCATACAACTGACAGATTGGAGAGGTCTGTTTTAATAATTAAAATTCTGTGCCTCTCGTTTAACTCCTTTATACTTTCTTTGATGGTTTGGAAGTCAGGGAGTTCTGGGATCAAATATTGACTCTAAAACTTATAAGTTCATATAAACATTGATGAAGTTGTATTTTCCATAATTTTCAGCTCATAATGATATTTACCAGTCAAGAACAGTGAAGAATCTGAAATTTTTTCATTTGCACAATAACAAGTGAATTTGTGACACATAGATGCTAGTGGGAGACAAAGGACTTCTGCATCAAAGGTAAAGGCTTTTATTATTCATGGCATAGTAGGCAATGTGAGATTCAAGTTCACATTGGTTTCCCTTGTCCCCAAAGTCCATGGCGTGATACCGAGAGGCCCACATAGATGCTATGCATTCAATGAGCCTGTATCACAGCTGAGGAACTCCAAGCTTAGAAAAACCCAGTTTTTTAAAGGAGACTGCTAGAAAATATATCTGATATTTGCCCCATTGGGAGACATTATCTTTATCATACTGGCCAGGAAACAAATCTCTCTGCTCTGGAGGAAGACACTACCGTTATCTTCTGAGGTTGCTGCTATACAAACTTCCTTAAAAAGCTAATCCAGAAAAATGGCTGACACAAGACATGGGGAAATGTAAGAACTTCATAGAGAATTGTCTCCCAACAGTAGTATCAAATAATCAAAAAAATGTTATGAGAGGGAGACCTTCAAGATGGCAAAGGAGTAAGACATGGAGATCACCTTCCTCTCCACGAATACATCAGAAATACATCTACATGTGGAGCAAATCCTACAGAACACCTATTGAATGCTGGAAGAAGACCTCAGACTTCCCAAAAGGCAAGAAACTCCCCACGAACCTGGATAGGGCAAAAGAAAAAAGAAAAAACAGAGACAAAAGAATAAGGACAGGACCTGCAGCTCGGGGAGGGAGCTGTGAAGGAGGAAAAGTTTCCACACACTAGGAAGATCCTTCTCTGGCAGAGACGGGGGGTGAGGGTGGGGGTGGGGGGTGGGGGGGTAGGGGGGTGGCGGAAGGGAAGCTTCGGAGCCACGGAGGAGAGCATAGCAACAGGGGTGCAGAGGGCAAAGCGGAGAGATTCCCGCACAGAGGATTGGTGCTGACCAGCACTCAGCAGCCTGAGAGGCTTCTCTGCTCACCCGCTGGGACAGGTGGGGGCTGGTAGCTGAGGCTTGGGCTTCGGAGTTCAGATCCAAGGGAGAGGACTGGGGTTGGCTGCGTGAACACACCCTTAAGGGGGCTAGTGCACAACAGCTAGCCAGGAGGGAGTCCAGGAAAAAGTCTGGACCTGCTAAAGAGGCAAGAGACAATTGTTTTGGGGTGTGTGAGGAGAGGGGATTCAGAGAACCACCTAAACGAACTCCAGAGATGGGCGTGAGCTGTGGCTATCAGCACAGACACCGGAGATGGGCATGAGACTCTAAGGTTGCTGCTACAGCCAGCAAGAATCCTGTGTGCAAGCACAGGTCACTCTCCACACCTCCCCTCCCAGGAGCCTGTGCAGCCCACCACTGCCAGGGTCCCGTGATCCAGGTACTACTTCCCTGGGGTAACACACAGTGCACCTCACGCTGTTGCAACATCATGCTGGCCTCTGCTGAAGCAGGCTCACATGCATTCCATACCCCTCCCTCCCCCTGACTTGAGTGAGCCAGAGCCTCCTAATCAACTGCTCCTTTAACCCGGTCCTGTCTGGGTCGGAACAGTTGCCTTCAGGTGACTTACATGCAGAGGCAGGGCAAATCCAAAGCTGAACACCAGGAGCTGTGTGAACAAAGAAGAAAAAGGGAAATTTCTCCCAGCAGCCTCAGGAGCAGGGGATTAAATCTCCACAGTCAACTTGATATAAACTGCATCTGTGCAATACCTGAATAGAAAATGTATCATCCCAAAATTGAGTCATTGGACTTTGGGAGCAACTGTAGACTTGGGGTTTGCTTTCTGTATCTAATTGGTTTCTGTTTTTATGTTTATCTTAGTTTAGTATTTAGAGTATATTATCATTGGTAGATTTGTTTACTGATTTTGTTGCAATGTTCCTTTTCTATATACATATATATATATATATATTTTTTTTCCTTTTTCTCTTTTTGTGAGTGTGTAGGTATATGCTTCTTTGTGTGATGTCTGTATAGCTTTGCTTTTACCATTTGTCCTAGGGTTCAGTCTGCCCGTTATTTTTTGTTTGTTTGTTTTTGTTCTTACTATTGTTTTTAGAGCTTGTTTTCATTGGTTGATTTGTGTTTTTGATTTGGTTGCTCTCTTCTTTCTTTCTTACATTTTTCTTTTTTTAAAATTACTTTTTATTTTTAATAATTATTTTTTATTTTAATAACTTTATTTCTTTTCATTTTAGTTATTTTTCCTTTCTTTCTTTTTTCTCCCTTTTCTTCTGAGCCATGTGGCTGACAGGGTCTTGGGACTCTGGTCAGGTGTCAGGCCTATGCCTATGAGGTGGGAGAGCTGAGTTCAGGGCATTGGTCCAACAGAGACCTACCTCCCAGCTCCATGTAATATCAGACAAAAGCTCTCCCAGAGATCTCCATCTCAAAGCTAAGACCCAGCTCCACTCAACAACCAGCAAGCTACAGTGCTGGATACTCTGTGACAAACAAATAGCAAGACAGGAGCACAACCCCATGCATTAACAGAGAGGCTGCCTAAAATCATAATAAGGTCACAGACACCCAAAACACACCACTGGACACAGTCCAGCCCACCAGAAAGAAGATCCACACTCATCCACCAGAACACAGGCACTAGTCCCCTCCACCAGGAAACTTACATAACCCACTAAATCAACCTTACCCACTAGGGTCAGACACCAAAAACAGTGGGAACTACAAACATGCAACCTGCGAAAAGGAGACCCAAAATGCAGTAAGTTAAGCAAAATGAGAAGACAGAGAAACACACAGAATATGAAGGAGCAAGGTTAAAATCTCAGCAGACCAAACAAATGAAGAGGAAATAGACAGTCTATCTATAAAATAAATCAGAGTAATGATAGCAAAGATGATGTAAAAATTTGGAAATAGAATAGAGAAATTACAAGAAACATTTAACAAGAACCTAGAAGAATGAAAGAGCAAAACAAACAATGATGAACAACACAATAAATGAAATTAAAAATTCTCTAGAAGGAATCAATTACAGAATAGCAGAGGCAGAAGAATGAATAAGTAACCTGGAAGATAAAATAGTGGAAACAACTACTGAAGAGCAGAATAAAGAAAAATGAATGAAAAGAATTGAGGACAGTCTCAGAGACCTCTGGGACAACATTAAGCACATCAACATTTGAATTACATGGGTCCCAGAAGAAGAAGAGAAAAATAAAGGGACTGAAAAAATATTTGAAGAGATTGTAGTGGAAAACTCCCCTAATATAGGAAAGGAAATAGTGAGTCAATTCCAGGAAGCAGAGAGTCCTATACAGGAAAAATCCAAGTAGAAACATGCCAAGAGACATATTAATCAAATTATCAAAATTAAATACAAAGAAAAAATATTAAAAGCGTAAAGGGAAAAAACAACAAATAATATACAAGGGAATCCCCGTAAGGTTAACAGCTGATCATTCAGCAGAAAATCTTCCAGAAGGGAGTGTGCAAGACATATTTAAAGGGATGAAAGGGAAAATCCTACAACGAAGATTACTCTACCCAGCAAGGATCTCATTCAGATTTGATGGAGAAATTAAAAACTATACAGACAAACAAAAGCAAAGAGAATTCAGCACCACCAAACCAGCTTTACAACATATGCTAAAGGAAGTTCTCTAGGCAGGAAACAAAAGAGAAGGAAAAGACCTACAATAATAAACCCAAAACAATTAAGAAAGTGGTAATAGGAAGATACATGTAGATAATTACCTTAAATGTAAATGTATTAAATGTTCCCACCAAAAGACATAGACTGGCTGAATGGATACAAAACAAGACACATATACATGCTGTCTACAAGATACCCACTTCATATCTAGGGACACCTACACACTGAAAGTGAGGGGATGGAAAAAGATATTCCATGCAAATGGAAATCAGAAGAAAGCTGGAGTAGCAATTCTTGTAACAGACAAAATAGACTTAAAAAAAAAGAGAATTACAACAGATAAAGAAGGACACTACATAATGATCAAGGGATCAATCCAAGAAGAAGATATAACAATTGTAAATATTTATGCACCCAACATAGGAGCTCCTCAATACATAAGGCAAAAGTGGGGATTTTAACACCCCACTTTCACCAATGGACAGATCTTCCAAAATGAAAATAAATAAAGAAACACAAGCTTTAATGATACATTAAACAGGATGGACTTAATTGATATTTATAGGACATTCCATCCAAAAACTACAGAATACAGTTTCTTCTCAAGTGCTCATGAAACAGTCTTCAGGATAGTTCGTATCTTGGGTCACAAATCAAGCCTTGGTAAATTTAAGAAAATTAAAATCATATCAACTATCTTTTTCTGACCACAAGGCTATGAGACTAGATATCAACTACAGGAAAAAAAAAACTGTAAAAAAAAAAAAAAAAACACACACATGGAGACTAAGCAATATGCTACTAAATAACCAAGAGATCACTGAAGAAATCAAAGAGAAAATCAAAGAATACCTAAAAACAAATGACAGTGAAAGCATAATGACCAAAAACCTATGGGATGTGGCAAAAGAGCTTGTAAGTGGGAAGTTTATAGCAATAAAATTCTACCCCAAGAAACAAGAAAAATCATAAATATAAAACACAACCTTACATCTAAAGCAATTAGAGAAAGAAGAACAAAAAGCACCCAGTATTAGCAGAAGGAAAGAAATCATAAAGATCAGAAATAAATGAAAAAGAAATGAAGGAAGTGATAGCAAAGGTCAATAAAACTAAAAGTTGGTTCTTTGAGAAGATAAACCCAAATTGATAAACCACTAGCCAGACTCATCAAGAAAAAAAAGGAGAAGAATTAAATCAGCAGAATTAGAAATGAAAAAGGAGAAGTAACAACTGACACAGCAGAAATACAAAGAATCAGGAGAGGGCTTCCCTGGTGGCACAGTGGTTGAGAGTCCGCCTGCTGATGCAGGGGACACGGATTCATGCCCCAGTCCAGGAAGATCCCACGTGCCGCGGAGCGGCTGCACCCGTGAGCCATGGCCACTGGGCCTGCACGTCCGGAGCCTGTGCTCCGCAACGGGAGAAGCCACAACAGTGAGAGGCCCGCATACCACAAAAAAAAAAAAAAAGACTCAGGAGAGATTATTACAAGCAACTATATGCCAATAAAATGGACTACCTGGAAGAAATGGACACATTCTTAGAAAAGCACAACTTTCTGATACTGAACCAGGAAGAAATAGAAAATGTAAACAGACCAATCACAAGAACTGATTTGAGACTGTGATTAAAAATCTTCCAACAAACAAAAGCCCAGAACCAGATGGTTTCACAGGCGAATTCCATCAAACATTTCGAGAAAAGCTAACACTTATCCTTCTCAAACCCTTCCAAAATATAGCAGAGCGAGGAACACTCCCAAACTCATTTTATGAGGCCCCCCAACACCCTGATACCAAAATCAGACAAAGATGTCACCAAAAAGAAAACTACAGTTCAATCTAACTGATGAACACAGATGCAAAAATCCTTAACAAAATACTAGCAAACAGAATACAACAGTACATTAAAGGATCATACACCATGGTCAAGTGGGGTTTATCCCAGGAATGCAAGGATTCTTCAATATATGCAAATCAATCAATGTGATACACCATATTAACAAACTGAAGAAAAAATATAGATATAATAATCTAAGTAGATGCAGAAAAAGCTTTTGACAAATTCAATACCATTTATGACAAAATCCCTCAAGAAAGGAAGCATAGAGGGAACGTACCTCAACATAATAAAGGACATATATGACAAACCCATAGCAAACATCATTCTCAATGGTGAAAAATTGAAACCATTTCCAATAAGATCAGGAACAAGACAAGGCTGTCCACTCTCACCACTATTATTCAACATAGTTTTGGAAGTTTTAGCCAGAGCAATCAAAGATGAAAAAGAATTAAAAGGAATCCATATTGGAAAAGAAGTAGTAAAACAGTCACTGTTTGCAGATGACATGATACTATACAAATACAATCCTAAAGGTGCTACCAGAAAACTAGTAAAGCTAATCAATGAATTTGGTAATGTAGCAGGATACAAAATTATTGCACAGAAATATCTTGCATTCCTATACATAATGATGAAAAATGTGAAGGATAAATTAAGGAAACACTCCCATTTACCATTGCAAATAATAATAATAATAATAAAATACCTAGGAATAAACCTACCTAAGGGGACAAAAGACCTGTAGGCAGAAAACTCTAAGACAATGATGAAAGAGAATAAAGATGGTGCAAAGAGTTAGAGAGATATACCATGTTCTTTGATTGGAAGAATCAACATTTTAAAAATGACTATACTCCCCAAAGCAGTCTACAGATTCAATGCAACCCCTTTCAAACAACCACTGGCATTTTTCACAGAAGTAGAACAAAAAATTTCACAATTTTTATGGAAACACAGAAGACCCCGAATAGCCAAAGCAATCTTGAGAAAGAAAAATGGAGCTGGAAGAATCAGGCTCCCTGACTTCAGGTTATACTACAAAGCTACAGTAATCAAGACAGTATGGTACTGAAACAAAAACAGAAATATAGATCAATGGCACAGGATAGAAAGCCCAGAGATAAACTCACACACATATGGTCACCTTATCTTTGATAAAGGAGGCAAGAATATACAATGGAGAAAAGACAGCCTCTTCAATGAATAGTGCTGGGAAGACAGAACAGCTACATGTAAAAGAATGAAATAAGAACACTTCCTAACACTGTACACAAAAATAAACTCTATACAGATTAAATACCTAAATGTAAGGCTAGACACTATAAAACTCTTAGAGGAAAACATAGGCAGAATACTCTATGACATAAATCATGGTAAGATCCTTTTTGACGCACCTCCTATAGAAATGAAAATAAAAACAAAAATAAACAACTGGGACCTAATGAAAGTTCAAAGCTTTTGCATAGCAAAGGAAACCATAAAGAAGATGAAAACACAACCCTCAGAATGGGAGAAAATATTTGCAAATGAAGCAAGTAACAAAGGATTAGTCTCCAAAATATACAAGATGCTCATGCAGCTCAGTATCAAAAAACAAACAAACAAAGAAACTAACACAGAAATGGTTGGATAAACTAATTAGACATTCCTCCAGAGAAGATATACAGATTGCCAACAAACACATGAAAGGATGCTCAACATCACTAATCACTAGAGAAATGCAAATCAAAACCAAAATGAGGTATCACCTCACACAGGTCAGAATGGCCATAATCAAAAAATCTACAAACAATAAATGCTAGAGAGGGTGTGGAGAAAAGGGAACCCTTTTGAACTATTGGTGGGAATGTAAATTGATACAGCCACTATGGAGAACAGTTTGGAGGTTCCCTAAAAAAAACTAAAAATAGACCTACCATATGACCCAGCAATCCCACTATTAGGTATATACCCTGAGAAAACCATAATTTCAAAAGAGTCATGTATCAAAATGTTCATTGCAGCTCTATTTACAATAGCCAGGACATGGAAGCAACCTAAGTCTCCATCACCAGATGAATGGATAAAGAAGATGTGGCACATATATAAAATGGAATATTACTCAGCCATAAAAAGAAACAAAATCGAGATATTTGTAGTGAGGTAGATGGACATGGAGTCTGTCATACAGAGTGAAGTAAGTCAGAAAGAGAAAAAAACAAATACTGTATGCTAATACATATATATATATGGAATCTTAAAAAAAAAAAAAAGGTCCTGATGAACCTAGGGGCAGGGCAGGAATAAAGATGCAGATGTAGAGAATGGACTTGAGTACACATGGTGGGGGAAAGGTAAGCTGGGATGAAGTGAGAGAGTAGCATTGACATATATACACTACCAAAAGTAAAATGATAGCTAGTGGGAAGCAGCCTTATAGCACAGGGAGATCAGCTCGATGTTTTGTGACCATCCAGAGTGGTGGGAGAGGGAGGGTAGGAGGGAGTTACAAGATGGAGGGCATATGGGGATATATGTATACATATAGATGATTCACTTTGTTATACAGCAGAATCTAGCATAGTATTTTAAAACAACTATAGTCCAATAAAGATGTTAAAAAAATTAAAAAAAAAAGAAAGGATCATACCATGATCAGCTGGGTTTTATCCCAGGAATGCAAAGATTCTTCAACATATGCAAATCAATCCATGTGATACACCATATTAAAAAACTGAAGGATAAAAAACATATGATAATCTCATTAGATACAGAAAAAGATTTTGACAAAATTCAACACCAATTTATGGTGAAAACTCTCCAGAAAGTAGGCAAAGAGGGAACTTACCTCAACATAATAAAGGCATATATGACAAACACACAGCCAACATTATTTGCAATGGTGAAAAAGAGAAACCATTTCCACTAAGGTCAGGAACAAGACAAGGATGCCCCCATACATGACTATTTTCCAACATAGTTTTGAAAGTTTTAGCCACAGCAATAAGAGAAGAAAAAGAAATAAAGGGAATCCAAATTTGAAAAGAAGAAGTAAAGCTGTCACTGTTTACAGATGACATGATACTATACATAGAAAATCCTAAACATGCTACCAGAAAACTGCTAGAGCTAATTAATAAATTTGGTATAGTTGCAGAATACAAAATTAATGCACTGACATCTCTTACATTCTTATACACTAACAATGAAAGATCAGAAGAGAAATTAAAGAAACAATCCCATTCACCATTGCAACAAAAAGAATAAAATACATAGGAATAAACCTATCTAAGGAAGTAAAAGACCTGTACTTAGAAAACTGTAAGCTACTGATGAAAGATATTAAAATTGATACAAGCAGATGGAGAGATATATCATGTTCTTTGGTTGGAAGAATCAACATTGTGAAAATAACTATACTACCCAAAGTAATCTACAGATTCAATGCAATCCCTACCAAGCTATAGATGGCATTTTTCACAGAACTAGAACAAAAAATCTCACAATTTGTATGGAAACACAAAAGACCCCGAATAGGTAAAGCAATCTTAAGTAAGAAAAATGGAGCTGGAGGAATCAAGCTCCCAGACTTCAGACTATACTACAAAGCTGCAGTAATCAAGGCAGTATGGTACTGGAACAAAAACAGAAATATAAATCAATGGAGCAGGATAGAAAGCCCAGAGATAAACCCAAACACATATGGTCACCTTATATTTGATAAAAGAGGCAAGAATATACAATGGAAAAAAGACAGCCTCTTCAATAAGTGGTGTTGGGAAAACTGGACAGCTACATGTAAAAGAATGAAATTAGAACACTTCCTAACACCATACACAAAAATAAACTCAAAATGGATGAAACACCCTAATATAAGACCAGACACTATCAAACTCTTAGAGGAAAATAGAGGAAGAACAGTCTTTGACATAAATCACAGCAAGATACTTCTTAACCCTCCTCCTAGAGAAATGGATATAAAAAGAAAAATAAACAAATGGGACTTAATGAAACTTAAAAGCTTTTTGTACAGCAAAGGAAACCCTAAAAAAGACAAAAAAACAACCCACCAAATGGAAGAAAATATTTACAAATGAAGCAACTGACAAAGGATTAATCTCCAAAATATACAAGCAGCTTATGTAGCTCAATATCTAAAGACAAACAACCCAATCCAAAAATGCGCAGAAGACCTATATAGACATTTCTTCATAGAAGATATACAGATTGCCACCAAACACATGAAAGGATGCTCATCATCACTAATCATTAGCAAAATGCAAATCAAAACTACAATGAGGTATTACCTCACAATGGCTAGAATGGCCATCATCCAAAAATCTACAAACATTAAATTCTAGAGAGAGTGAGTAGAAAAGGTAACTCTCTTCCACTGTTTGTGGAATGTAAATATACAGCCACTATGGAGAAAAGTATGGAGGTTCCTTAAAAAACTAAAAATAGAGCTACCATATGACCCAACAATCCCACTACTGGGCATATATCTGAGAAAACCATAATTCAAAATGAGTCATGTACCACAATGTTCATTGCAGCAGTATTTATAATAGTTAGGACATGGGAGCAACCTAAGTGTCCATTGACAGATGAATGGATAAAGAAGATGTGGCACATATATACAATGGAGTATTACTCATCCATAAAAAGGATTGAAATTGAGTTATTTGTAGTGAGGTGGATGGACCTAGAGTCTGTCATACAGAGTGAAGTAAGTCAGAAAGAGAAAAACAAATACTATATGCTAATACATATATATGGAATCTAAAAAAAAAAAAAAAGGTTTTAAGGGCAAGACAGGAATAAAAGTGCAGACATAGAGAATGGACTTGAGGACACAGTGAGGGGAAGGGTAAGCTGGGATGAAATGAGAGAGTGGCATTGACATATATACACTACTAAATGTAAAGTAGACCACTAGTGGGAAGCAGCTGCATTGCACGGGGAGTTCAGCTTGGTACTTTGTGACCACCTACTAGAGAGGTGGGATAGGGAGGGTGGGAGGGAGACACAAGAGGGAGGACATATGGGGATATATGTGTACATATAGCTGATTCACTTCTTATACAGCAGAAACTAACACAGCATTGTAAAGTAAATATACTCCAATAAAGATGTTAAAAAAAAATCCAAACGAATGAGATCAGGAAACAGAAAAAGAAGAAATGCCCTTGAGAATAAAAAAATATTTTGATTTCAAAATTGGTTCCATAATTTTTATCTGTGGGATTTTGTATATATTATAAAACTCCTCTAAGTCACATATTTTTCATTGGTAAAATAAAAATCATAACATTAGCACTTCAGGGTTATGATTATAGTTATATGAGATGCGGTATGTACCTGCACGTATATGTGCATATACTGCATATGTATATGCACATATATACATATATATGTATTACCTGTTACATAGAAGGCAAACAATATATTATTATGGACTCTTGCTTTTATGTAATAGAAATCCAATTGAGCAAATTTAAGCAGGGAAGGAGGAATATGGATATCTTGTGGAACTCAAGTAAAAAATGCTTCCAGTTCTCAAGAAAGATGGGAACGTTGGACTAGGAGAATATAGGAATCTCTACTGTTTCTTATTACTGTTGTTTTCATTTTTTTAAGTATGTCTAATTTCTTCTTTTTTCTATTTTTCTAGATTGTCTTTGTCTTACTCCTGATACGCATGCTGGAAGATGTAGCCTTCTCACCGTAGGAGATATTATATCTTTGGGTCCAACCAAAAGGAAAGACATTTTGGTTCTGATTCCAATTTTCTGAGAGGAAGAGGTAGTTCTTGGTTCATTGGGTTAGATGTTCATTTTGGATTAATCTACTATGGCCCAGGGCAAATGGAGGACATCATATGTAGAAAACCTAGTCCATGAGCCCATCCTTGTGGTAGAGGGATGACTGGTAGTCAACTACTTGAGAAGAGGGGTAGGATATAACTCCAATAGATAGCTATGACTTTTATTTTTATACCACACTTTTAGAGGGATTCCTATCACTTACAGACTAAAGGATCTTGACTGATACACTACAGAATTAACAGGGAAAGAAAGGTTGGGATGTGTGTAGGGGCTGGGAAGTCATGTTTTCCAAAGAGATAATGATCTGTGTGGTGTTATATCTGGGACAGGAGCAGGAATGAACACTTTCTCAAAGAGTAGTTACTTTTCATATATTGAAACAAGTAAAGAAAGTAATCAAAATTTGTAGTTTTTATAAGCTCTCTCTTACTGATGTTAGAACCCAGTTATGTTTCTGAGTCTATGTGAAGGGCAGGCATTGAGGGGGGATGGTGTCATTGGGAGGGAAGAATTAAGGCTGGAGAAACAAGTAGGGGCTGGATGATGCAGACAGCTGTAGAATATGTTTCAACTCGATCTGAGAGCAATTAGAAACTATTCAATGGCTTTAGTCAGCCATGATCACACACAAACTTCATAAATGACATCCTGGCTACAGTATAGAGAATACACTGAATACCTTGAAAGGGGGAAAGACAGTAGAGATAAAAGACAGTTAGAATTTAAAAGCCAGTTGTGTGAGAGGTAATGGTACCAACATGGTGGCAGCAATGAAGAAAGGCGTGGATGGACTTCTGAGTGGTTTGGAAGGTAATAGTTTCAACATGGCTTGATAATTGATTGGATGTGAGGGTAAAGGGGCAAAGAAAGAGATAAGGGTGATGACCAATGTCAGTCTTTAGTAATTGACAAACACAGAGAACACATTCCCTGTGATGAGAAACAGAGAAGGAAGTTCAAGTGGATTATGACATCTAAGTAAAGATGACCAGTTGGCAGATTGAAATCTCAGAGATGTTTACTAACAGCCATAAAGTGAAGACCAGGATATATAAAGCATATAAAGTGTAAGGAAGTAGAAGAGAAAAATGCAAAAAAGTAAAATTGGGATTGGAACTTAATACAGAACTATGAATACAGTATCAAAATTTAAGAGACTGGTTTGAATCTCATTTCTGTTGCTTTGTAACTGTAAGAACATCTCTGAAAATTCAAACCCGGAGATAAAGTTAGAACTGAGGTAATCAGCATAAGCAAACAAGTGATTAGCACTAACTTTAGGGAATCCCCTTGGCAAGTCTTTGTTTTGCCTCTTGAGGCCACTGACATCTGAGATCTGGATGTATTAGGAGAGGCCCTTTTATATGTCCATTTACTATTTTCAGCACCCCAGTAAGCTATTTTACATTGTTTTATTGGAACCCTTCCCTTTTATGTCCTCAATAGACAGGACAGAAAATTCTAAGTTCCTTATCCCATCTTGCTTGTTTGGAGGGTGCTTCTACATTCCTTGCACTGGTCTGGGTTTGCTACTGTGCCAAAAGAATGCAATAAATGCAAAAATCCTATGTGGCATTCTTGTTCAGGGATTATGTGGTACAGTGTCCAGTGCTGCAAGAGCATTGCTCCTGAAAGCACAATAGGAGTTCAAGGAGAGTGCTGAGAGTGAGCCAGGGGAGACAGCTACCTTGTGGGTACAAAAGCATTAACATATACACACTGCCAAATGTAAAATCGATAGCTAGTGGGAAGCAGCCGCATAGCACAGGGAGATCAGCTTGGTGCTTTGTGACCACCTAGAGGGGTGGGATAGGGAGGGTGGGAGGGAGGGAGATGCAAGAGGGAAGAGATATGGGAACATATGTATATGTATAACTGATTCACTTTGTTATAAAGCAGAAACTAACACACCATTGTAACAAAACTATACTCCAATAAAGGTGTTAAAAAAAATAAATAAATAAAAGGTACCATGGCTTCAGTTCCACAACCCAAAGAAATGCTGTAGAACTCAGGGTCTATTCAAAGTTTTCTGGAACATACATACTTCTGGGAAAAAATTCTCATGAAACTCAGTTAATCTCTAATAGTTTAAAAAGCAAATAAAGATAAAATAACTAAAATAAAGTAACAGAACAATAAAAAATTTTCCTCTTGAGCCAGTGTAATTCTCATAAAAATGCCTTGGGGTAAAGAATGAGGCTGAGGCTGCATGCCTAGCAAGGTCATGGAATAGCCTTGCCATTTTTATCTCTCTGGAATCCAGTGTTTACTCATTTTTCAGAAAAATTAAAAAAAAAAGCATAATAGCTAGACTAAAACTTCATAGAGTTTATGCATGTAAAAGAAAAAAAGCTTTGGAATATGATTGCTTTGTTGTTTTGCAGTTGTGTGATCCTGGGCAAATTATTCAAAGATTTTCTTTACCTTTATGATCAAGATGTTAATACATACCTTGTATTGATTCCTACTAACTATATAAAGAATTGTCAGGGATGTAGTAGTAAGGGATTAATAAATGTTAGCTATAAATATTATCATCTTTCCATTGTAGATGAGGAAACAGAAATTTAGAGCATTTAAAATGTTTTAAGGTCTTACACATAGGAAATAGAAACATTAGACTTTAATCTCAGATTCATCAGAGGACTTCTTCTCCAACACTATGCAAAGAGTCCCTTTCTAGAATTCAATTCATGTAATGCCATGCAAGGGCCTACTTGTCTATGGTAGATAATGGGAATTTAGAGGTCTCCCCTTGTGAGTCCCTGCTCATATTGGTCTCCTTGGGATTTTTATTTATCTGGTGTTCATTAAGTAGAAAAAAACACATGATATTAATTAACATCAGTTATAAATTCAGTTCAGAGGCATCAAGGTGGGAACAATGTATTTGTCAGCTAAAGGAAAAGCAGTTTGAACACTGGCATAGGCTTCCATGCATGGGCAGTAGAATGGAAATTAATGATTACTGACTGCATAGTTCATTTACCCAAAAAACCCCTAGGCAGTCATTTGGATCAAGTATATAGAAAATATTAAGCTGGCCTCTAATCTGATGGCAATGATTATTCATGATGCACAAGAAAAGGGTAATTCTTGAAGTAAATTTCAACTTATGCTGAGAAATGGGGAAAATGCCACACATTCAAGTGAGTTCAGAATTCAAGAGAAATCTTTGGTCAAAGGGAGAAAACCAGATTCTATCCTTTAAGTAGCTTAACTTCTACATGCATTACATCTAGACAGGTGATTTGGTGGAAAGAGCATCAAACTAGGTATATAGACATCTAGTTCTTAAACTTGGTTCTCTAAATTGTGTGACTTTAAACAAATCATATTTGTTCTGTGTGTTTCAGTTTCATCTGGCATAAAATAAAGTAGTTGGACTTTTTGG
Organism: Delphinus delphis; assembly: GCF_949987515.2. Lineage (NCBI taxonomy): Eukaryota > Metazoa > Chordata > Mammalia > Artiodactyla > Delphinidae > Delphinus > Delphinus delphis. The sequence goes on along the minus strand of NC_082687.1, from coordinate 97,847,425 downwards.
GAGGATTTCAATGTTCTCTCTTTAAAGTATGTAATACTGACTAATACACAGTTAATTGAATCTACATTTTAATTAATCAAGCATAAATAAAACTGTCAATTTGGACTTCTGGTCATAGTGCAGTAACCTATGTTATCAAATTGCTTTTTTAATCATTCTGGGCAGATGCAAAGCATCTCCATGTTTAGAATACTGCAGAATCCAAGAAGACATAGGGTGTGTAAACCGAAGAATTCTTTGCAGAAAGAATCCTCTTCCTCACAGCCTACAGAGCTCTACAGGACATGGCCTTGTAGTCTAAGTGCCTGACGTTAAGCTTTTGATTGCTAAGGTATCCATTTCAAAAGACATCCATATCCAGCAAGCATATTGCCAGCTGTATGACACAGCTACTAGCAAAATAACAGATAAGGAATTATGCTGCCACCACCCATGAAGCTCCCTCTTTCAGAAAGCCCTGGGTAACCTAGGTAACTGACCACTTGAGTGACCCCATTTCTCCTTTCTTATGCCCTAATTCCCACTCTTATGCTTTAAATCAGCCAAGAAAGAATAAACCTGTGAAACCCTTAGATGCCCCAGCCTGGACTCTAAAGGCAGAGCTCCGGTTCTCTCTCTCCCCTTCTCTCTTTATCTCTCTCTCTCTTGTCAGCAGCCTTGCCGTGTGACCCGTGGGTGTGTCATTTGTCCTCCAGGACCTGTGAGTAATATATCTTGTTTCTCAAAGTTCTCTGATGTTTTTGGCCGAAATGCGTCCTGTGATCATAGTAAGAACCACAAGGCCATGTTCAGCAACAACTTTGGCCTTCATGGGGGAAATAATCTGTGGGGACTCCTACCAGCAATGTGGCCTAGGTGAATGCTTTATGCATTCCTAGCCATATTATCAATATCAATAGTGAGACCAATGCCATGTCCCCTTTATACCTCCTGGCTTATCTGCCGCTACTCTCCCCTCACCCATTGTTCTATAATAATACTGGCTGCCTTTCAGTTCTTCAGTCATCATGCCTTTCCTGTCCCAAGACTTCATTCACATAGTCTTGTTTATAATGTTCTTCCTCCAGCTTTGTTGTAAATGCTTCCTTCTCAGAGAAGCCTCTGTGATCACATTCTCCGAGTTGATTTTCTCTTGCTAATGCCTATCGCTTAGTCCAGATATTTTCCCCTTTATTATCTTTATAAAAGCTGTATCTATGGATTTATATGTTGTCTATCTTTCCAACTTGTGTCAAAATCTTGAAAGGTAGCATCCTGTTAGTTTTTCAACCTATTTAACCTAGCATGGTACCTGACATAGAGCTGACAAGAACTGTTTATTGGATGGAGAAAGACTTAAACATAAAAAATCTTCATAAAACATGGGAAGTGATTGCAAAATAAACCCATTTTTTTCAAGGGCAAAAAAAAAAAAACATGGGAAGTAGTTTGGGCATCTTCTCTAACAGTTTAAAGAACCTATTAGAATCTGAGGGAACCATGTAATTAATTCCAGCTCAAATAATCTAAGAAAAGTTTCCTCAGCTTTTGCATTACTTACATTTTGGTCCATATAATTCACTGTTGTCAGGTTGTCCTGTGTATTGTAGGATGTTAAGCAACATCTCTGGCTTCTACCCACTAGATGACAATTGCAAACTAAGTTAAATATCCTCTGGGGGACAAAATTGCTCCTGGCTGAGAACCTTTGATTTATTTAAGATGACAAATTAAACCAAGAACATTACAAGTTACATTGATTTTGAATGTAACCATGAATGAGACCATTTCACTTCACCTATTTTATTAACAGATTTCATTAAAAACAATTTTTATGATAATAGTTTTAGGAATGTTCCTGATCTTGCCATGTGGGTGAGGGAGTTTATCAGAAAAGAATTGTAATAGCAACAACAGAAACTTTCTTTGAGTAATCTAAGAAGGAGAAGACTTTATTAAGTGTCTGTCAGGGAATTACACAGTTGTCAGGAAGGTTAGAGAATCAGGGCCCAGATCAAGGAAGACAAGGCCATCAGAACCCCAGCCAAAATTGTTCAGCGTCCCATATGAGTTTGACCAGGCACTGCTGACAGTTGCCCAAGAATGCTGGACGTCCCAGTTTATGTCCCTCTTGTGGTCATCTTGGGTACTGCTACCCTAGTATATGGAATTTTTATTTTTAAACATCTCTATTGGAGTATAATTGCTTTACAATGGTGTGTTAGTTTCTGCTTTATAACAAAGTGAATCAGTTATACATATACATATGTTCCCATATCTCCTCCCTCTTGCGTCTCCCTCCCTCCCACCCTCCCTATCCCACCCCTCTAGGTGGTCACAAAGCACCAAGCTGATCTCCCTGTGCTATGCAGCTACTTCCCACTAGCTATCTATTTTACGTTTGGTAGTGTATATATGTCCATGCCACTCCTGCACTTTGTCACATCTTACCCTTCCCCCTCCCCATATCCTCAATCCATTCTCTAGTAGGTCTGTGTCTTTATTCCCGTCTTACTCCTAGGTTCTTCATGACCTTTTTTTTTTTTTTTCTTAGATTCCATATATATGTGTTAGCATACGGTATTTGTTTTTCTCTTTCTGACTTACTTCACTCTTATGAAAGACTCTAGATCCATCCACCTAACTACAAATATCTCACATTCATTTCTTTTTATGGCTGAGTAATATTCCATTGTATATATGTGCCACATCTTCTTTATCCATTTATCCGATGATGGACATGTAGGTTGCTTCCATGTCCTGGCTATTGTAAATAGAGATGCAATGAACATTTTGGCACATGACTCTTTTTGAATTATGGTTTTCTCAGGATATATGTCCAGTAGTTGGATTGCTGGGTCATATGGTAGTTCTATTTTTAGTTTTTTAAGGAACCTCCATACTGTTCTCCATGGTGGCTTTATCAATTTACATTCCCCCCAACAGTGCAAGGGGGTTCCCTTTTCTCCACACCCTCTCCAGCATTTATTGTTTCTAAATTTTTTGATGATGGCCATTCTGACCAGTGTGAGATGATATCTCATTGTAGTTTTGACTTGCATTTCTCTAATGATTAATGAAATTGAGCATTCTTTCATGTGTTTGTTGGCAATCTGTATATCTTGATACGACCACTGCCACTGCCCCCAGAATGCAGTCTCTGAGGCCCTTGCTTCTTTTGTTCCTTTTCCCCAGTGCAGAGTTAGCATTGTATGCATTTGGTTAGCTGACAAATGCCAAGTCGTAAGGTGTAAGAGAGGCTAGAAAAGTGTAATATGGTCTTTTGTCTTCTAAGGTTTGGGAAGTAAGCTCTGCTTTTCGTCAGGACCATAGGGTTGAGAATTCACTAAGCATAAGAAAGGGCTTTATATTCCAGAAAGCCCCAAAGCAACTAATATGTACTAACCAAGAATATGGTAATGATCAAAAATGTTCGCAATGGAATGGAGCCAGTTACTGATCCCTCTCATCTGTTGAAGAATTAAACATTTGTTGTGATGTGGTATATTTATTCCTTTCCTCAAGAGGCATTTGGAAATCTTTTCATCTTGAAGCAGCACTCCACAAACTGAGCTTCACCATCTCACTCCTTCTTCCTCCCTTGGCTACATCTGGGGCAGGCACAATGAGAGATAGGACATTCTGTGAATTCCGAGCAAAGCCCTAAATGTGTGCTACGAGGCCCATTTCCTTGACGTTATTCCCCAAGGGACATTGAAATGACTCCTGAACATGGGCAGACACATGACATTCCAGCCACCAAAATGTAACAGTGTTTGCTCGGTCTCAATTTGACATCCTTGCATTTCAATGTGTAAACTCATCCTTTGTGGGCGAGGCTGCATGACAAACAGGCAGAGCCTTCATGGATAATTCAAGCTTCAGTAGTTTCTCAGCTCAGATGGAACAGTACTGGCTTTGCTAGAGTGGAAAACAGATTATAAACTGCAAGCTCATTTATTCTACAAATGTTTGCCATACTTAGAGAAAGTAGTTTTTCATAAATTTCTTCATTTCCTTCTCGAGTCAAATTGGCTGTCTTTGAACATTTCCTAGTAAAATAGCTCTGGTGAATGTTGGAGATGGAGAGGATAAGAGAACTGTGCTTTGTCTGTATGAACACAGTGGGGACCTCACTTTTCTGTGCCTCATTCTTTATTTATCACATGCTAACTATAGTTTATTCAGAATTAGACAGATGATGCCGGGGTCAAAAATTAACCCTCAAATCTCCATGAGTTGATTCCACAAAATAATTATTTATCATTCAAATGGTATGTCCAACACATTTGGCAAGGGACTCTGCTCCATGAAGTTCAAAGTCACAGAATTAGGACATCATATGAGCACAGAAGAGTGGTTCCTATCCCAGAGTAGACAGGGATAGAGAGTTTCTGGACGAGGTGAGGTCTGAGATAAGATGCAAAGATAAGAAGGGATAGCTAGGATTTGCTTAACTTTCTTTAAGCAAAGTACCAAAGCAACAATGGACAGGGTGTGTGCAGAACACTAATATTGCTAATCATAAATTAGAGATATAAAGAAGCAAGAGATTAGACTAAGAAGAGGTCAAATTATGGAAAGTCCAAGTCATCATAAAGTGTTTAGATCTGTCCTTCTATACATTATATATATACATTAAACCCCTTTGAAGGGGTTTAAATCAAAATGTGAAATGGTCAGATTGTTGCTTCTAAAAATGTCGGCTTGGGTGCAGTGTGGAAAATGGGTTTAACTGGAAGGATCTGGTGGCAAGGAGATTGACAGGAGGCTTTTTGTAATCCAGGGTGGAGAAATGAGTAAGAAAACTGGTAAGGAAGGAGAGGAGAGAAAGTAGAAAAGAAATATTTGCAAGTACAAGTGCAGGAGATACTTAGGGACTGATAGAGTAGAGTCTGGAAGGGAAAGGGAGAAGACAGGGCTCTTTGGCTTTTAGTTTGATTACTGCCCTGAGATACAGAGTGAGAAAGAATGAGCAACACTGGGGAATAATGAATTCCGGTTTGGACCAGTCGATTGAGGTGTCAATAAGACATTTTGATGATAATATCAAATGGGCAGCTTGACCCCAAATTTTGTAACTCAAGGAAGAAGTCCAGGATTAATATATGTTTTGGAAAGCATCAGCATACAGGTGGCAGCAGAAATCTTAAAAGTAGATAAATCACCCTTTTCAAGGATAAAACTTGAGCAGTGCACAGCAGAATATGTAGTAGAAAATTAAGTGGACTGAAAAGAACCCATCATAGAGGTAGGAAAACAGCCAAGAGTTTGATAGGTCAAGGACATCAAGGGATTATCTTGTTTAGAGAACGTAGGGTACCCAATGGTGTAAAATGAAGTGGAATAATTGTAGAAAGTAAAGACAGAAACGTATTCGTTAGATTTAATAATGATGATATAATTGATTATTTTAGTTTGCATCAGTTGCAGTGGATTAAATCATCAAATATTTATAAAGCAGCTACCATGTATCAGGCCCTGGGCTTAACACTGGGAATCAGGGTGAATAAAAAAGATATAGTCAGGTCCTTCCCAATCTTGAAGTCTAGTGGGGGATACAGGCAATAAACACAACATATAATGGTATATAATAAAATATTTGATAAGTATTATGAAGATGAATATTTATAAATAAATTGGAAGCAAATATATATTATTCTTCCAAGACTATGTAATGAAGGGTAAACATAGAGATTGAACTGTACTTATAGGGGGAGTGCAATCTAAGTGTCAAGGAAGGGTTATTAGGATGAAAAATATTTCAACAAGTTTATAGACCAAAGAAACAAACAAACAAAAAAAGCATACACAGAAGTAAAGATACTGGAAAGAGAGGCAATAATTAATAGATCAAGGTCTGGAAGAAGTAAAGGAGCTCAATGTTTCATATAGAGGATTTGGCTTAATATAAGAGGGGGAGACATGCTCCTCTGAAAAGGAGCATGACCAGTTACAAAGGAAAGTGGAAATTTTGTCTGGTGGATGTGATATTCTTAATGAATTAGGAATCGATAAGGGTGGGGAAGGTGGCATTTAAGTAGAACAAGAATTTGGGGAAAATATAAAAGTGAGAAGCTATTTAAAAGGAAAGGGGCTTTTTGTCTGTTAAAATAAGCAAGGAACTTGCAGATGCATATAGGTTGAGCCTGAACATGTTTGATGGCCTCTGATTCAGAGACAAGACCAGGTGGTCATCATACTTGGGCCAAAATCAAAGTGACACATGCCAGTACCTCTTATTGTTGAGTTGTAGACCATGTGATTAAATTATGGTGAATGTAAGGTGAACAGAAGTACTGTAAAATACTTCCAGGCTTTACCCTTAAATATCCTACATGACTCTCTAGTCCTTGGAAAGCACAACTTCCAGATGTTGGGTCTCAGTGTCATCATCTAGAAGAGAGCCACCAAGGAAAGCTACAATTATTCAGTTTAGCTGTGATGTGAATGAGAAAGCAATTATTTTTTGGCTTAAATCACTGAAATGTCTTGGTGCATTTGTTATTGTCATATAATCTAGCTTATCCTGACTAAATATAATCACTGTTAAGATGTTGCACATTAATTTATTCATAGTATAGTAATCCAACAATTATTATTATTGTTGTATGATTATTATTATTTGCTGTGTAGTTGTTGATTCTGCTGTTTTTCTACCAGGAATATGTTTAACAAGGCACTGTTGTGCTTATTACTTGAGTGTCCTGACATTTCTTTTAGAAGACAATGGATAAAGGTCTGAAGCATAGGATTTAGGCAGACAAAGACAGTGCTTCTTAAAAGCACAATTTGTCCTATTCATAAGTTCTGACACTCACTCCTTGGACCCATTTCCCAACCTATTTTTTTTTTTTTTTTGCTTTCAAGATCAAATTGCTCCTCTCCACATGTTCCTCAGAACACAGGTCTCTTCAAAGAGGCAGGTATTTATTGGCAAAGACAAAAAGAGAAAATACTTCTATTTCTTGCAATAAATAACTACCTTTCAGTTATCTCTGACAGAATAAAACATGTAATATGAAGGCTTTCAGAATCTTAGAGTCCAAGATTATAGAATTTAAGGGACATCTACTTTAGCCCATATTTCTTTACATATAAGGGTTTTTCCAACACTTTTCTTTTCTTTCCTGAATGAAACCCTCAACACTCTCTAGTCTTCCTCTGACCACAGCTGGAGTTTTTTCACTATTCTCAGTATATATAAAAGCACATTGCCAGGCTTATAACAGCACAGGTTTGTTGTTGGGCAAATGAGTGCTTGAAACCCATTTCTGATTACACTTTTTTCTTAGTGATTTGAAGATATTCCTAAAAGTAAGAGCTTATAATCTTTGTAAACTTGGAAAATTATTTAACCTCTTCAAGCCTCATTTCCTCATCTATAGAATAAGAGTATTCCCATTCTCATCCCCAGTGGGAGTGGAAATTATATTAAATAATATATGCAACACATTTTGCACAGATTTTGGCACATAGTCTGAAAGCTAAGTTATGATGAACAAAAAGTTACTTATCATATAAGAATACCTAATGTGTGCTGGGCATTTTTCTTTTTTACAGATTATCTCTAATCTTTTAAAGAATGTTGTCAAATAGAACTTTTATGATGATGGAAATGTTCTATATCTGTACGGTTGCACAGAATAGCCACCAGCACACGTGATATTGAGTACTTCACATGTGGCTACTCAACCGAGGAATTGATTTTAATGTCATTTAATTGTAAATAATTTAAATTTCAATAGCCACATGTGGTTAGTAGGTACTATATTCGCCAACACAACCTTAGAACGACCATCAAAATAGACATCACATTCTTTTTATAAAATAGGAAATGGTGTCATAAATATTAGGTAAATTGTTTAGGGTCATTCAGACAGCAAAGCAGTGAGCTAGGACATGCATCACATTCCTTGGACATCCTCTCTTCTCTTCATCTTGTTGCTTCTGAGAGCACTATCATTTTTGTGTACTTCAGTTCCCTCATGTGCAACAATTTTGCATTTTATTTTAAATAGACTTCCCTGAGTCTATAACCATCAAATCTAAGAAAAGACCTGTGAAGTAGCTTTGTTGGATCTCTTTCTCTCTAACTCAGGAATATTCTCTTTATTTTCCCATAGGCAATCTCCCAAGCTCTTCCCAAATAGTACACCAGTGTCTGGTGGCTTGTGACCTCACAGTGTCACCTGTGCTATTTTTATAAAGTACTTCTTTGTTCCGTATTAAACTACAACTTGATCCCAAGTGTCATGAGATAAATGGATGAGATCAAATGAAGCAACTAAAACAGTGTCTCCTCAGAACATCAAAGTCACAGTCCAGTGATCAAATGCATGTATAATCCTGTCCCATATTGTGGGTGCTGGAAGGATACAATGGGAAAAAGGTGATGAGTTGGGGAGCTGTCAGATCCACTGGCAGGCCAATCCTGGAAATTTATGCTGATGGTAGTTGCTGATACTAGGACATTTTGCCAGAGCAGAAATCACTCACTCACATGAATGTGTTCCTGTTATGACTAACACAATTGGCAGAAAACAGTCACAGGCTGATTTGAATAGAGAGTGAGGGAGTGGGCAGAGAAGAAGGTTAAGCTTGGAAAAATAATTATACAGTTGATCAAATATGAGAACCAGCACATTCTGCTTTATAATAAAAATACTGTTTCCTCTTAACTTGGAGGATACAGCTTCCATCATGGCTCTGCCAGAAGGCACTGGGAAGCACATTTTTTTTCACAAGAGTTCAGGCACCAGAGTCAGAAGATTCAGCTCTGCCTGACACTTCCAGGTTTCCATGCTCGGTTCTTTCTTTATAAGAGGTATTTCAAACCTCGCTGATTCTTCCCAAACTTTGGAGCTTTGTCATCTCACTCCATCACACTTAATGGAGTTTTCTTCGTTGCTATTTTCTCTACATTAAAGAGCGATTAGAAGCTCTTGAAGCTACTAGACGTTCTTCCAATATCTGTCACTAAACTTACAAGCCCACCCTCCTAGTCTTTCCTTCTTCCTTCCTCTTAAAATGTTGATGCTTACCACTCCCTTTCTCCATAAAATAATCCCTCTGCTTTCTCAGGGAACGACTTGACATCCTCTAGTCTGTATCTTCAACATTTCCCCCTTTGTAGACACATTACACCAGACTTGAACCTGCTCAAATCTTTCTCATTTGTATCACACATACACACACACACACCTCAAAACTTCCTCTCAATTACCCGTCTCTCTCCAACTACCATTCTACTTATTCTCACCTTCACATTAATCTTCTCAAATGCATCACCTAAACTGGATGCCTTTATATCCTCTTTTCACACTCATTCTTCAACCCAATGCAGTTTGGATGTAATTAATGCCACCATTCTATTACACTGTCCTTACTAAAGCTACCAAACACAAATGCATTCTTAGCCCAAAGGGCATTTTTGGTCCTATTTCTAAATGAACACCCAGAGGAGTTTATCCTATTTACTACCTTCTGTTCTAGGAAACTTTGCCCTCTGCGATCCCACATACTCTTCTTTTACTTTTGCTTTCTTTGCTGTCCCTCCTTAACCTCCTCTGTGAGATTCTGTTTATCTAGCTATACCTATTATCAGGTCAGGGAGAAGTCTTAGTTCAATCTTGCATCTAAGTGCTGATGTTGCATGGGACTCTATCCTACATATTTTATTTATTTTTTCCTTTTTACCCTATTTGTCTTATTCTTGAGGCTTCAATTACCATTCCAAGCTTTCCATGTCAACATTTTTACAACTGGATCCATTCCAATCCCTACTGAGTTCTGCGTCCATAAATCAAATTGTTAGTGGACATTTCTTAATGTTCAAATGTCTAAAAGGAAACTCATCTTTTGAGCCACCAGAAAATAGTCTCACTTTCCACCCAGTTTCCCAAGCTTGAAATTCAGGAAGGATCTTGGGTTTTACTTTCTTTCTTATATCTACAGTCAATCATTCATTGAATTTTCTTGCCTCTATCTCTTAAACATTCTTTTAAGAATCTCTTTTCAACCTCAGTTTCAACCTTGGTCTAGACTACTGTTATCATTCCTCATCTTGACTATGTTAATCATGTACCAACATTCTGGTTTTCTTTATTCTCACTTGCTCTCCTCCAATCCATTCTCCACATTGTTTTTAGAGTGCTTTTTAAAAAATAAAGTTGAGTGTGTCATTCTCTCCATAAACTGCTTGAATGGCTTCCTATTGCCTTATTGTACGATTCAAATTTCTTGACTAGTCTTAAATGGCACTCTGAAATCTATCCTCTATTTCATGATAGCTCTACCCCCTGTCTTTCTCCTACATGTATTCTAACTTCTAGGCTTCCAAACATCTTTATGCCCCTCTATCACAGACTAGCTCTAATTTTCCAAGCTCTACTCACTTCTAAGATAAGACCACTCTTAACACAAAAGATACTTGTTTCAGTAGGAATATCATAAGACTCAGTAATACTAGATCCCTACTTGTGGAGGAAGCATCTCAATTTGTATTATTCCCTTTATTCCGCTGATGCACAGTTCATGAGGTCAGGTGTTTCTTCCCTGAAATCAAATACAAGAAGGAACTCAGAATCTTGTGCTCTGGCAGTGAGGTGACATGCTGATATCCTTAACCCTGGCAACTCCTATCAGAGGAAATTTTCTCTGAGTAAATTTTATAACATTGACAGAATAGGAAGTTTCTCACTCAGAATGACACCTGGTCACTTACTGGACAATTTGAACGTGGAGACTTCAAATTCTAGCTAGAAAAGAGAAAGTAATTATGCTCACTACTGGCTGGCTTTCAAGCAGGAGGTTAAAAATCTGGCTTTGGCTACTGATATCGCCACTGGTAATATCTGTTGGCATAGGGAAAAGGAAACTTAGATGGTCAACAAAGAGAAGGGACCAGCAGACCAACACATCCTTGGCTATTATCTCCAGCTGAGCTATTTGTTCATCTCTTGTGTCATTTCCATGATAATCAAGGAAGTGCAAAGGTGAAGCAGAGTTCATTTTTTTCACCACATCATACAGTTCCCCATCAGGTAAGGGTTTTAATGAGTTGTTCCTTCCCCTTGTAAATATCTCCTATAATAGGTTTTGGCAGGGAAATTACAATGGAAGAGCTCAAAAAAACAGATGAGGCACAATAAATTTAAAGCCAGTTTGGTGAACTAGTGTTACAAAATTCCTTTTATTCTGTAATCTGTCCATTCTGGAAGTCTGCGACCACTTTAAACAGAAATAACTAACAAGCAGAATGCAGCTGAAGAATGATGCATGAGAAATTCCTCTGAGCCTAGATAAACTGATTTAAGAGTGTTTGGGTATGTCATGGTAACTCATGGTAAGGGATGAACTCTTAGGAGATATTTGTATTTGAAGGAAGAGATTTTAGTAAGCACCTGAAGGCAGAGAGAACAACAAGCATAGCGGGTGCCTTTGCCTTACCCCAACCCCATGAACTCATCCCTGAGGTCTCAGGAAAGGTAGTATAGTACAGTGTTTATAAATGGGGGCTCTGTATTCAGTGTTCCTGGGTACCTAACTGAATTCAATCATTTGCTGGAAACCCTGGGCAAGTAGCTTACCCTTTCTGAATTCCGTTCCTTATCCATTAAATGCAGAAAATATATCAGAGGGGTGTTGTGAGGTTTAAACATGTTTAGAATGTAGCACAGAGTTTGCAACAGAGTATGTGCAAAATGCATATTAGCAAATAGTATTAGGGATTATGGAGAGAGAAACATCAAGCACAAACCAAAGAAATGGTTCCTAAGAAAGTCCCTAAGAGTTAGAGGCATGGGTGGCTACTGCTTTGGTACTAAAGTGTGACAATGTGTGGGATGAGGATCTTTAAATCTTACTCCAAGAAATGTAGCTCGATGCTGGTATCACAGGGGGAGGCATTGTTAGAAGTTCCAGAAGAAGCCCCTGCCCTAAGATAGACTTTGGGGTTCTTTCAGAGAGCCCAGCACACAATTGTGGGGATGAGCACTCTGAAATATTTATAGGAAAATAACACTGATAAGGGGGAGTAGAGAAGGATGCAGATTAGTGGACAGCTCTCTTAACTCCCTGGTGGATTTTGGGGTAGTTAAAGATCCTGTTTAAGCCACTGTGATGAGAATCAAAAGAATGTGAGTTATTAAAGTGATACCATTTATCACATAGGTGAGATGTTTCCCGAAAAACAGGGGTTAGTTGTTTTAGCATGTTGCATTGTCCTCTCAACCAGATGATTGTCTTCAGATCAGATTTCTAAATCAGAAGTCTGTTTATTCCCCTGCATCGATAATTTAGCACACAAATTCTTCTCAATCTAATCCTAACTCTGCCCTTACTTCTTTATATTCTGACACTTTCTCCACACAATTTATGATCTAGACAAATACACACAAAATGCAGTTCTCAGAAACTGCTTTACTTTCTTGTATCTCTTTCTAAGGTCTCTGCATGTGGTATGTTCTCTTTTTGGAATACTTAATCTCTCCCTGTGCTTTGGGCTTCAATTCAGGAAAGACACAATGCAGAAAAGAATTCTCTCTGCCAACTCGCTTGACCTTCACTTCAATGCAGCTGGATCAGGAGCCCTCTCCTCTGTTCCCATGTATTACATGTACAAATTGTGTAGTGCTTAGAACTTATCTCCTTGTGAACAAATTATTTGCATGCTTATGCACTTTGTCTCAAAAAATTTGTATTTGCAATTTCTTCTACTTGAATGAGATTACTCCAAATGCTCCATATGGCTGCCTCCTTCTCACCATTCAGGTATCAGGTCAATCGTTACTTTTATAGAAAGGTCTTTTATAACTTAAAATAAAGCCGATCTGTCCCACGCCAGTCACTCTTAATCACTCTCTCTCACCTTACCTTATTTACTTTTTCCTGATATCGTATTATTTATTTGGTTACCAACTTATTGTCTTCCTTTCACCAAAAATAAAGTGCCTTTAGGGCAGCGATTTCCAGTTTTATTTATTGCTGCACCTCTAGCACCTTGACAATGCCTAGTGCATAGTAACTGCTCAATAAATATTTGTCAACTGACTGTCATCTCCACTAGACAGTGAACCTTTAGGAGGGAAACTATGCCTTTCCACACTCAGAACCTAATACAAGGTCTGGCACATGTTATGTGCTGCAATACATATTGATCAAATACATGACATTTTTAATTAGCCTGTCAAGAACCTGTTATGCGTTGAGAGGCTAAGAAGGCAAGCAATTTTGTGGAGTGTAATTACTGGGGAGGGTGTTCAATAGAGACAGACTGGAAGACAGCAAATTATTGATTAAGATACCAAAGAAAGGAAGCCCAGTGCTTTGCACATAGTACAAGCTAAACATATATTCATAACATTGACTTAACAAAATGGGTTTTATACTTCAACATTAATTCTCTTTTTAAAAAATACCATTTGAGGGCTTCCCTGGTGGCGCAGTGGTTGAGAGTCTGCCTGCCAATGCAGGGGACACGGGTTTGTGCCCCGGTCCAGGAAGATCCCACATGCGGCGGAGCGGCTAGGCCCGTGAGCCATGGCCGCTGAGCCTGCGCGTCCGGAGCCTGTGCTCCGCAACAGGAGAGGCCACAACAGTGAGAGGACCGCATACCGCAAAAAAAAAAAAAAAATACCATTTGAAACCTACCATGGAATCACCTGCTGCTTCATTCAAGTAGGGGGTGAGTTGCTCTGTGACAGGTGTCTGGAAACATGCTAATAGCCAAATCTATTTAAGACACAATGTTGACTTCCAGGAAAGCTTTCTTTTTCTTCCTTGCCCCATCCCCACTTCAGAAAAAGAATGCCACTCTCCTGAGAACATCACAATGGCAGTCCACAAATGAACCCTCTTCCTTTGAGAGCAACTGACTGTAGGGGAAAAGATAATTACTTAGTTCCTTTATCTCCAAATTATTTGTAATAAAATCTGAAATCACACCACAAGGTCTTTCATGAGGATGTCATAAATTAAGATGCATCGGCGAATCTGGTGCATCTGTTCCATTCTCCGGCCCTTTGTCTTCTGCAAAGAGCACACCAACCTCAATACCCAGCAGACAGCATTTACGCAAATGATGTCGTGGTCTATAGCATTAATATTCAGTGATTGTCTGTCATAGACACCTTACTGTACATCTGTTATGCAAATGTATGTTAATTCTGACTCACTGACAGCTGCCTAGCTTCCCTCCCTAAAATGATCTTTTCCATTTTGAAGTTTGCAATCTGTTCCCAAAAATGTTAATCCAACAATTAGCTGAAATTGCTAAACAGAAATTGTACATGTTCAATCTAAAATAGAAGGTAGTATTTTAAAATAGATGGTGAACCTTCTTCCCACATTGCTTATTTTATATGTGTTTCCACACAGTGTAAACATTGATCTCTGCACAGCTTGTCTTGGGACAAGTGCCGGGCTTGTCTACCCTAATCCTAGGAGTTTGACAAGAAGGAATGGTATCACCATCCCTGTCATTCAAGGAAGTTTGTCCTCAAAGATGCTTTTAGTGATGCACAGTGTTTCTCTCCATGCTTGAAATGTCTCTGTTCTTCCCAAAATAATTAGTATCAAGTACTCAGATATTAATAAATGAATAAAGTGATGAATTATTGAGGAAATAGATCTAAGAGAATATTCCATGAAACACAGAACACAGTAGACACTCTCATTGTACATGTTTGATGGATGCTAAATAGATGTTTCCATATTTACTACATCTATTCATTTTGAGGAATAGGTGAAGGACTTTGGAACTATAATTGATCAACCTATTTAAACTTTGAAAGGGGTTATTATGCTTAAGAGTATAAAAAAGAGACAAATTACATTAAACATTTAGAGAAAACTTACCAACTAAGGACTTACATTGGACCTACTATGTGCTAGTCAACATGTTGGCCACATGAGGTAAATTTTAACAACATTCTTGGGAGGTGAGTATTATTATACAGCTCATTTTAATAATGAGAATTTAGTGAGGAGTGACTTCTGCAAACCCATGTCACTGCCATGACCCTCATCCAGTATTCTTTTCTAGTTCTTTGTATCGAGGAAGAACACAGACAAATGGAACCCCACAGAGCATGTACAGTGAAGTAGAAGTTACAGGCTTCTGCTTTAATGAGGTTATTTCTTTTCAAAAAAAAATTATTGAAGTATAACTGAATTACAATGTTATGTTAATTACTACTGTACAGCAAAGAGACTCGGTTATATATATATATATATATATATATATATATATATATATATATATACATTCTTTTTCATATTCTTTTCCATTATGGTTTATCACAGGATATTGAATATAGTTCCCTGAGCTATACAGTAG
Source organism: Delphinus delphis (assembly GCF_949987515.2). NCBI lineage: Eukaryota > Metazoa > Chordata > Mammalia > Artiodactyla > Delphinidae > Delphinus > Delphinus delphis. The sequence goes on along the minus strand of NC_082687.1, from coordinate 97,832,106 downwards.
GATCTTGTTGTTTATCCATTCTATATGTAATAGTTTGCATCTACTAACCTCCAAATCCCAGTCCATCTCTCTCCCACCACCACCTCTAATGAGGCTGTTTCTGACTCTTCTCAATGGATATCTGATGGTTGGCCTTCTGGAACACCTAAAGCCCAGTTAAGGGAAAATGGACTTGAATTGGCTCTGTTCCAGTGATCTCGAGGACTCAGTTTCTTCAATGATATTTATAGATGGGACTCCTCTCTCACCATTGAGTCCATTTCTAAAATAATGGTGCTAAATCAGATGGCTCCAAGGTTCTACACTAGTCTAACATTTTTTCTTTGTAAATCATTTCACATTAGTAATAAGAGAATGGATGAATTTAATAAATTGAAGATATCTTGGATATATGATACACCTTCACTAACTTTTAGTGACTCCATTATTGAGATCGATAGAGTAAAACAAACACTCATTATTTCTCAGAGGAATTTTTATTATTATTTTAAGAGATTTCAAGATTTTTAAATGTTGTAACTCCATTTTATTTCCACTCACTCTAATAAACTTGATCTTAGATTCTTTAATTAATCATAATTTCTCACTTAAATGCTATCATTTAATTAGGATAAGGTAGCAAAATCTCATAAATTGTTCTGAAGGAGCAAATGCAGCCCTATGTAAATTTATTTAGATAATGAATTTTTAAAAAGCTAGTATATACGCTCCCTTTAAAATATGTGCCATTCATTTGCTTTTTTTTTCTACTGAAGTACAATTGATTTACTTTTTTCCATTTGTTTTAAAATGAGAAAGGAATATTTAAAGAAGACATTATACATTCTTCTCAAATTCATATGAAACATAAGAATTCATAACAATTCTCAAATTTCAACACACAAAGTTCTCTAACAGCAATGTAATTAAACTATAAATCAACAATAAAAGATGGCAAAACTAATATATCAAAAAAAAATACACACTCCCAAATAACCCAAGACTTAAGAAGGCAATACTAAGAGAAAATATGAAATCCTTAGAACTGAATGACTATCAGAATACATACACATCAAGAGGTTTGGTAATCAGCTCAAATGGCACTTACAAGTAAGTTTAGAGTTTTAAATGCATATGTTAAAAAGACAAGAAGAGGGCTTCCCTGGTGGCACGGTGGTTGAGAATCTGCCTGCTAATTCAGGGGACATGGGTTCGAGCCCTAGTCTGGGAGGATCCTGCATGCCACAGAGCAACGAGCCCGTGAACCACAACTACTGAGCCTGTGCGTCTGGAGCCTGTGCTCCGCAACAAGAGAGGCTGCGATAGTGAGAGGCCCGCGCACCGCGATGAAGAGTGACCCCCCGCTTGCTGCAACTGGAGAAAGCCCTCGAACAGAAACAAAGACCCAACACAGCAAAAATAAATAAAAAAATAACTTAACTCCTACTCCCAACATCTTCTTAAAAAAAAAAAAAAGACAAGAAGATACTGTGGCAGTGCCACCCCCAGAGTTGCTTAAACTTGTGCTTTCTATTTTAGATGTCTTAACAAAATGGATAAGAGCATATACCAGTTCACACAGAACCTTCCTTGACAATAACAAGTTTCTGAACTTTTAGCTATTTATTGAGAGAATTTGATAACATCACTAAGTCAACAAAATATATTTCTTAATTTTTAAAAACTTCCCTGTCTTTATTTTTTTATAATAAATTTTAATAGTAAAAGCATCATAAACAAATGTTCTAATTTTCCTTGACGTACGAGGTAGTTTAATACATTCAAGTTTACTAATTTGTTCACTGTTTTCTCCTCTTCTATATAACTATATGTTTTTATTATTACAATTTCTGAAAGATGCCATTAGAAATCATGGTGAGTTAAGGTTCCAAGGTATTATAGTTTCTTCTATTGTTATGCTTTATTTATTCATATTTCCTCTAATAAAAATAAGAAAATTGTAACATCTAGAAATAACATATTATTAATTCATAAGGATGTAATTATTTTCATGACGACTTCTTGACAATACTCTTTTCTTATTCTGTCCTTTTGATACCACCTCCCTCTGAGGTCTTTTTTACATAGAAGAGACACATGAAACTTTATGTAATAATTTTGAAGAAAATACAAACCTGCTGTATATCATTCTTTAATAAAAGTATTTAATATTTTTTTTTTAAAAAAAAGCTGATATATAGAGAACTAACTATAAGGCACTATCTAATCAAGTTCTAGTATCATGTATATGGAAACAGAGACATAAAGAGGTTAAAAATTTTGTCCAAGTTTGTATATCTAGTAAGTAGAAAAACTGAGATTTGACTCTAGATGGAGTCTCTAACTTCCTTTTCATATTGCCACCGTATGTACTATATTCTCAATTATTTTTTTCAAAGAAGAAAAGATTTTAATAAATTGTTAATGTATACTCTAAATGTTAAGTGGTGTAATATAGTTTTTGTGTGTGCTGTCTTGACCCAGTTTGGAGGTCCAGACTAGAGGCAGGTCAGTTCTCTTTACTGGACATCCAATTAAGATCTGCATTCTCTTCCTTTAATGGGATATCATACTTCAGACCATGATACATCCTCCTTAATTGTCCTGGTCTAGGTACCAGGCGACCAAGGAAAGCCCCTATGCCCCACAGCCTGCTGAAATTAATTACATTAGCTAATCCTAAGCCTACTTGCTCTGCCTTACCCATTTATTCCTGCAGGAACCACAACAAAAGTGCTTGCTCACAGTGTCTCTCTCTTTCTGCCTTGTGACTGACCCTGGTGCTTCCCCATGTGGCCCTTCATTGTGCTGTGCTCTCTCCAGGGAATGGTGAGCATAATAAAACAGTAGACCTCTTTTTATTTCTCTCTCTTGATCTACATCTATCCTCATCACATCTCACTCAAGGTAATGTGGTTAAAGCAAGCAGTAGGAGGTTTAAGGATTAACGATTCACCCAGCATTACTCTCTCCAACTCAGTCAGAAGCTCTGAAAGACTGTGCATCTGGCCTCATTGTCATTGGGGAGCAGCCCTTTAAGCCTTATTTTGTGTATCTGTGAAGAGATGGGAATAATTTCCATCTCAAAAGAGTTGGTGTGCGTTTCCAGTGAAAGAACACATGCTCCAAAAGCTTAGCACTATGCTTAGCTCATGACAGGTACTCAAAAAGCATTCCTAAAGAAAGGAAGAGAGACACATATCCTGTCTCGAAAATTATAATCAAATATATATACATACATACATATATATATATATATTTGCCTGCCTATGTGTATTTTTGTTTTGTATTTTACAAAGAACTTTTCTAGATATTATATCACTTGATCCCCTAAACTCTCTGCTGAAACAAAAAGAACTATTTCAATGAAGTCCATTTTGCAGATAGAGAAACTGAGGCATAAGATAATTGATTACATTGTCTGAGGTCTCTTTTTTTTTTCTTTTTCTTTCTTTTTTTTTTTAACATCTTTATTGGAGTATAATTGCTTTACAATGGTATGTTAGTTTCAGCTTCACAACAAAATGAATCAGTTATATATATACATATGTTCCCATATCTCTTCCCGCTTGCGTCTCCCTCCCTCCCACCCTCCCTATCCCACCCCTCCAGGCGGTCACAAAGCACCGAGCTGATCTCCCTGTGCTATGCGGCTGCTTCCCACTAGCTATCTACCTTACGTTTGGTAGTGTATATATGTCCATGCCTCTTTATCGCTTTGTCACCGTTTACCCTTCCCCCTCCCCATAGCCTCAAGTCCATTCTCTAGTAAGTCTGTGTCTTTATTCCTGTTTCACCCCTAGGTTTTTCATAACATTTTTTCCCCTTAAATTCCATATATATGTGTTAGCATACGGTATTTGTCTCTCTCTTTCTGACTTACTTCACTCTGTATGACAGGCTCTAGGTCTATCCACCTCATTACAAATAGCTCAATTTCGTCTCTTTTTATGGCTGAGTAATATTCCATTGTATATATACAATGAGATCTCTTGCTTGAACTGAATAGCAAACCAAACCAAACCAAACCAAAACCAAAACAAAACAAAAACACCTCATATTCACTCAAAAGAAAGCTTAGTGGTCATTCAACTAAGACATGTTGCATTTTTGGAAGTGAGCAGCCTGGCTAGTAGGTACAACTCTGCAAGAGTCAAGAAAGCAGAGTCAATATCGCAATTCTACATTTCTATGGGAAATTGATGTCTCCTCCTTTACCCTTTGCAACAATTTATGACACTGAAGTGACTATACTCATCACTTGTACCCTTTTATTCTGTTTTGTATTGCATACATTATTTCAAAAAACATATATTGTCTGACATTCACAGTTAGGAGTTTGGAGTTTTTGTTGTTGTTGTTGTCTCACCATTTAACTCCTATTCTCCTCTGAGTTCCAGACCAAAGCTGCTATACAAACCATGAATAGTCAGATGATAAAGTACATAGAACTAAGAGCAGGAATTTTATTTCATGATTCAAGACTCTATGTGTAATGAAATGCAAGAATGAGGTTTAGAAGTAGAATCTATTCCCTTATACGTACTCCTCAATTGATAGAAATTCTTGGGCTCCAAATTAGGCCATAGAGAAAGTTTGCCTTCACTAGGAGGAAAATCTTACCCAATTCAATTTACTACAAGTAAGAATGAAGACCACATGTAGATTTTGATGCTCAAGGTCCACTAGTAAAACATGTTCCAGTAAATATCCTACATTTACAAATTAGCACCTTTACCTCACTTTGAAGAAGCTGCTAATGGGAAGAGTGCAGATAGGCAAAAGCATGGGGAGAAGGGCAGAAAATTCCCTCCAGAAGAGATGCAGGAAAAGTCTCTGTTCCCTATATTTACAAGAAACTGCTAAGGAAAGCAAGGTAGAAATTATTACCCTCATTTTGTAGTTGAAGATGCAGAGCAATTTTACTACTTGCCTAGAATATTCCTATTGGAAAGAGTCACAACCAAGTCTGAAAGCCAATTTTTCTGACTCCTGCTTCACAGGTTCTTTCCACATCCCCAGATGGTGTCTGTGGATTTGGCTCTCACTTTCAAGCTTCACTGACCCTGGATGATGAATGAGAATTTGATCTGGGCATCTGAGCCCATGCTGAGATGCAGGTGCCAGACTCACTGTGGGCATTCTATCCACTCTTGCTGCCATTCAATGGACCCTCCCAATATACTACCTACACTGGAATTGTGATATATCCCAGAGACAAAGCACAAGGAGTATCCATTCTCTGAAGCAGCTCTCAGAAGGTAAGATCCCTCTGTCAGCTGACTTAGGTGGCATGTTTGTGTCCTTGGAATGAGAGAGCTGCTGGAAGGAGATCACCAAGTGGAAGGACACAGCAAGTGAAGCCATGACACAAATGTAACAGTATATATCTATTCTCATTGTGGATTTGACCACCCTGCTCCTGCCTTTTACATCAATTTTGGAAACTTTTAATTTTTTTAGTTATTTTACATTGCAGGAGCAATCTTTTTATTTGATGCCATTGAGACCAGTCATTGGTTGGCTAATCAGGAAGGTCAGTTAAATTGAAGAATCAAAAGACATGAGGTATGCCTACCTTAAATATTTCATTTTAACTTAGAATAGTATGCATTCATTCAGCAATATTTTGATGTAAAGGCAAAATCTTTGATTTAAATACAGGTTTCTGATTGGATTTCCATACTGTATTTGCAGTGTAAACCTCATTCCAAAAGAATTCTTTAAGACTTCCAGTTTCATTTTCTTTAAAGTGGGAAAAGATTTAAAGATATTTGTGAGATAATATGAATGCTTCTTTCTACATTAATACTATTTTTTCCACTTTTAAAGTAGTATTGCCACAAATTAATCTGATATTTTTTAGTGACTTTCCCTTATCCATTCTATGTAAAACATTAAAGTAACTTGGTTTTAATAGAATTAGACAGAGCAAACTTGTTCTAGTGAAAGGAATGTGAGATGGGATTTATAAATCTTTGAAAAAGTTAGCTTCACCATTTTCCAGCAGAGCATGCTTCAGCAAGGTGTTTTATCTTACTAAACCGTAGTTTTGTGTGACAATGACAATGCTGAGTAACTACCTTGCAAAACTATTATGCAGCTTCAATGTGTTGGTGCTTGTGAGAGAATTTGGATGTTTGAAAGACCAAAAAATTATAAGAAAATATGGGAGAAAAAAGGACAATACATGAAGCTACAAATGGGGCATGAGGATGGTTATCCCTCTCTGCAGATTTCATTCTTGCCACCAGTTAGGAGGCCAGAGCTACAGACATGGATACCACTGAATAGCCATATATTTAGTATATGCTGAATACCAATGAGTGTAGCAGAGTGTCTATGACTGAAACTTCAATAAGATCAAATTTTGGACCACTGGACAGAGTGAGGTCAGTATGCTCTGTCAGGAAACAATTTCTTCCTTTGCGTTATACCTGGAAGAAGAATCAGTATAACAGACTGAAAAAAAAATCAGTGGAGATTTCCTAAAAGAGAGGATCCATGCCTCTGGCCATGAATCACAGTAGATATGGCTGAATTTGGGGGATTGACAGATGGTACTTCTGTCAATAATAAGCACGCCAAACAAGAAAACTGTACCACGTGTCTCATGGAGAACCACAAAATGCAACCATGATACTGACCCTGAGAAGCTTTCCTTTTCCCCCCATCCTTTATGTGCAGAGTTAGCCTTTGATTTAATCTATTTATCCCCCCAGCTCTCCATGGGGTGTAAACAAACACGAGTCTGATTCACAGGGCTGTTTGTTTTTCCAGCACAAGCGACTGCTGTGGAGAATAAAATGAATTCAGAAACACTTATAGAACTGGGGAGAGGTGTCATTGGCATTTTCAAGTATTCATGCAAATTACCAAGGGCCTAATTCATCCCATGGTCCTTTTCTCAAAAGCACAGCTTGATATCAAAGAGGCAAAATAAATGTGCCTGAAAAAAGCTAGCATCCTCTTTAGTAGTCTAGCTGGAGAGATCTAGAAAAAAGAGAAGAAATATTCCCAGATCCCCCTGTTAATCCTGTATCTCAGTTTTTTGACCCAGGGAGTGCATGCTCTTGATAAATAAGAGCACTATTCAAAGAAGCAGAAACATTACTTCAGATATTGTTCCCACAGGTCCTAGGTTTGAGGAGTTGGATCATTTTTCCTGTTCAAAGATCACTGATGTTTTAAGTAAAGCACAGTAAAAACCCATGAGCCTACAAAAATATTGTGAATTTCATAATACACATCATTGAATCCTTCAGATTTCTACCACTCATCGTTCCACCTTCTATGTACCTAGAAGCCAATTTCAACCCCTTTCTTCCTAGAAAATTGGGCTCTTATATGAAAAGAAGTATATCAATGAGCTCGCTAATTTTTTTTTTCTTCTCTTAAAGATGTTTTCATTTGACTTTGGCACCAAGAGTATTTTGGGAAAGGTATTTTGTCAGGGAAGTTAGAAGGTCATCCCAGATCTCTTGGTATCATAGTGCTTACCACACTAGCTCTTCCTAGAAGGATGTTGAGTTTTGTTTTTGCCTTAAACACATATTTTAAATTACATAATTATGGGGCAATATATACAACTAGGTGTGTGCTCAAAGGTTATGAATGCAGGGAGTTGAGAAAAAGATATCATGCCAATAATTACAAGAGTAGTTACCAGGATTAAGAAATGTCTCTGTGCCAGATGAATTATATACATCATTTCTAACAAGCCTTTCCTGAAATGTCCTTTGAGGACTAAGAATGACTAAATATTACTGCATAGTCTTTACCCTTGGAGGGTAGGTCTTTGTTACAGAGAACACTCTGCACATAATTCACAATGATAACTCTCTCCCTTCTGCTTCCAGATCCACATGGAAGGCTCAAATCATCACAGTTAAAACCTATTGGGATTCCTAGAGGTAAAACTCTGAGGGAAATTGTGGCTTTCTTCCTAAATCTGTGGTCCCTCAAGAGTTTCTCTCTGATGTTAATCAATAATTCAGACCCCAGCAATCAGTCAAAATCACAGCTTAAGTTTCCTCACCAGCTTATGGTTCCAGTGGCTTTTGCTCCAGGTAAGCAGATCTCAGCTGTAAATCTCTGGATTTGTCTGTCTCTCTAGATTTCAGGGTAGTAGTATGTTCTATGATCTCAGTTCAATGAGGTGTTCAAGAAAAGTCAGTGACATTCAGTTTGTTCAGATTTTCCTTGTTATAACAATGGAAGGGAGAATTTCCAAAGCTCTTTACATGTATGAGCTGAAACCAGAGGTTCTTTCCATATTTTTTCAAGGATATTTTCACTGAATATAGAATTAAGGTTTGTTTTTTTCTTCTTTCTTTCAGTATTTTAAATATGTCACTCCATTAACTACCTGGTTATATCATTTCTAAAGAGATGTCTACTGTAATTCTCATAAATATTTCTCTTTCTGTAATTTGTCTTTATTTTTTTTCTGGCTGCCTTCAAGATTTTGTTTTTTGTCTTTTCTCTATTGTATATTCTTGACTCCTTTATCAAAAATAATGTGACCATATGTGTGTGGGTTTATCTCTGGGCTTTCTATCCTGTTCCATTGACCTATATTTCTGTTTTTGTGCCAGTTCCATACTGTCTTGGTTACTGTAGCTTTGTAGTATAGTCAGAAATCAGAGAGCCTGATTCCCCCAGCTCCATTTTTCTTTCTCAAGATTGCTTTGGCTTTTTGGGGTCTTTTGTGTTTCCATAAAAATTGTGATTTTTTTTCTTCTAGTTCTGTGAAAAATGCCATTGGTAGTTTGATCAGGATTGCAGTGAATCTGTAGATTGCTTTCGGTAGTATATTCATTTTCACAATGTTGATTCTTCCAATCCAAGAACATGGCATATCTCTCCATCTGTATGTATTGCCTTTAATTTATTTCACCAGTGCCTTATAATTTTCTGCATACAGGTCTTTTGTCTCCTTAGGTAGATTTACTCCTAGGTAGTGCATTCTTTATGTGGCAATGGTAAATGGGAGTGTTTCCTTAATTTCTCTTTCAGAGTTTTCATCATTAGTGTAGAGGAATGCAAGAGATTTCTGTGCATTAATTTTGTATCCTGCTACTTTACCAAATTCATTGATTAGCTCTAGTAGTTTTCTGGTAGCATCTTTAGGAGTCTCTATGTATAGTATCATGTCATCTGCAAATAGTGACAGCTTTATTTATTCCTTTCCAATTTGGATTCCTTTTATTTCTTTTTCTTCTCTAATTGCTGTGGCTACAACTTCCAAAACTATGTTGAATAAGAGTGGTGAGAGTGGGCAACCTTGTCTTGTTCCTGATCTTAGAGGAAATGGTTTCAGTTTTTCAGCATTGAGAATGATGTTGGCTGTGGGTTTGTCATATATGGCCTTTATTATGTTGAGGTAAGTTCCCTCTATGCCTACTTTCTAGAGGGTTTTTATCATAAATTGGTGATGAATTTTTCTGAAAGCTTTTTCTGCATCTATGGAGATTATCATATGGTTTTTCTCCTTTAGTTTGTTAATATGACTTATCACATTGATTGATTTGCAGATATTGAAGAATCCTTGTATTCCTGAGATAAACCCCACTTGATCATGGTGTTTGATCCTTTTAATGTGCAGTTGGACTCTTTTTGCTAGTATTTTGTTCAGAAATTTTGCATCTGTGTTCATCAGTGATATTGGCCTATGGTTTTATTTCTTTGTGACATCTTTGGCTGATTTTAGTATCAGGGTGATGGTGGCCTCATAGAATGAGCTGGGAAGTGTTCCTCCCTCTGCATTATTTTGGAAGAGTTTGAGAAAGATAAGTGTTAGCTTTTCTCTAAATGTTTGATAGAATATGCCTGTGAAGCTATCTGGTTCTGGACTTTTGTTTGTTGGAAGATTTTTAATCACAGTATCAATTTCAGTGCTTGTGATTGGTCTGTTTATATTTTCTATTTCTTCCTGGTTCAGTCTCAGAAGGTTGTGCTTTTCTAATAATAATAATTTGTCCATTTCTTCCAGGTTGTCCATTTTATTGGCATATAGTTGTTTGTAGTAATCTCTCATGATCTTTTGTATTTCTGCAGTGTCAGTTGTTACTTCTCCTTTTTCGTTTCTAATTCTATTGATTTGAGTCTTCTCCCTTTTTTTCTTGATGAGTCTGGCTAATGGTTTGCCAAGTTTGTCTATCTTCTCAAAGAACCAGGTTTTAGTTTTATTGATCTTTGCTATTGTTTCCTTCATTTCATTTATTTCTGATTTGATCTTTGTTTCTTTCCTTCTGCTAACTTTGGGGATTTTTGTTCTTCTTTCTCTAATTGCTTTACTTGTAAGGTTAGGTTGTTTATTTGAGATGTTTCTTGTTTCTTGAGGTAGGATTATATTGTTATAAACTTCCCTGTTAGAACTGCTTTTGGTGCATCCCATAGGTTTTGGGTTATTGTGTTTTCATTGTCATTTGTTTCTAGATATTTTTCATTTCCTCTTTGATTTCTTCAGTGATCTCTTGGTTATTTAGCAGTGTATTGTTTAGTCACCATGTGTTTGTATTTTTTACAGATTTTTTCCTATAATATAGTTCTAGTCTCATAGCGTTGTGGTCAGAAAGGTACTTGATACAATTTCAATTTTCTTAAATTTACCAAGGCCTGATTTGTGACCAAAGATATGATCTATCCTGGAGAATGTTCCATGAACACTTGAGAAGAAAGTGTATTCTGTTTTTAGATGGAATGTTCCATAAGTATCAGTTAAGTCCGTCATGTTTAATGTATCATTTAAAGCTTGTGTTTCCTTATTTATTTTCACTTTGTATGATCTGTCCATTAGTGAAAGTGGGGTGTTAAAGTCCCCTACTGTGATTCTGTTACTGTCAATTTCCCCTTTTATGGCTGTTAACATTTGCCTTATGTATTGAGGTTCTGCTATGTTGGGTGCATAAATATTTACAATTGTTATATCTTCTTCTTGGATTGATCCCTTGATCATTATGTAGTGTCCTTCTTTGTCTCTTGTAATATTCCTTATTTTAAAGTCTATTTTGTCTGGTATGAGAATTGCTACTCCAGCTTTCCTTTGATTTCCATTTGTATGGAATATCATTTTCCATTCCCTCATTTTCAGTGTGTATGTATCCCTACGTCTGAAGTGGGTCTCTGGTAGACATCATATATACGTCTTTTTTTTTTGTATCTATTCAGCCAGTCTATGTCTTTTGGTTGGAGCATTTACTCCATTTACATTTAAGGTAGTTTTTGATATGTATGTTCCTATTACCATCTTCTTAATTGTTTTGCGTTTGTTATCATTGGTCTTTTCCTTCTCTTGTGTTTTTTGCCTAGAGAAGTTCTTTTAGCATTTGTTATAAAGCTGGTTTGGTGGTGCTGAATTCTCTTAGCTTTTGCTTGTCTGTAAAGGTTTTAATTTCTCTGTCGAATCTGAATGAGATCCTTGCTGGGTAGAGTAATCTTGGTTAGAGGTTTTTCCCTTTCATAAGTTTATATAGGTCCTGCCACTCCCTTCTGGCTTGCAGAGTTTTGGCTGAAAGATCAGCTGTTAACCTTATGGGGATTCCCTTTTATGTTATTTGTTGTTTCTTTCCTTGCTGCTTTTAATATTATTTTAATATATTTTTTGATAATTTGATTAATATGTGTTGTCATGTTTCTCCTTGGATTTATCCTGCATGGGATTCTCTGCACTTCCTGGACTTGATTGACTATTTTCTTTCCCTTATTAGGGAAAATTTCAACTATTATCTCTTCAAATATTTTCTCAGTCCCTTTCTTTTTCTTTTCTTCTTCTGGCACTCCTATAATTCGAGTGTTGGTGTGTTTAATTTTGTTCCAGAGGTCTCTGAGTTTGTCTTCAATTCTTTTCATTCATTTTTCTTTATTCTGCTCTGTGGTAGTTATTTCCACTATTTAATCTTTCAGGTCACTTATCCATTCTTCTGCCTCAGTTATTCTGTTATTGATTCATTCTGGAGAATTTTTAATTTCATTTATTCTGTTGTTCATCATTGTTTCTTTGCTCTTTAGTTCTTCTAGATTCTTGTTAAAATTTTCTTGTATTTTCTCCATTCTACTTCCAAGATTTTGGATCATCTTTACTATCATTATTCTAAATTCCTTTTCAGGTAGACCACGTATTTCCTCTTCATTTTGTTTGGTCTGGTGGGTTTTTACCTTGCTCCTTCATCTGCTGTGTGTACCTGTGTCTTCTCATTTTGCTTAACTTACTGTGTTTGGGTTCTCCTTTTCACAGCCTGCATGTTCATACTTCCCGTTGTTTTTTGTGTCTCCCCCCAGTGGCTAAAGTTGGTTCAGTGGGCTGTGTAGGCTTCCTGGTGGAGGGGACTAGCGCCTGTCTTCTGGAGGATGAGGCTTGATCTTGTCTTTTTGGTGGGCAGGACCGTCTAGTGATGTGTTTTGGGGTGTCTGTGACCTTATTGTGATTTTAGGCAGCCTCTCTACTAAAGTGTAGGGTTGTGTTCCTTTCTTGCTCATTGTTTGGCATAGTGTGTCCAGCACTGTAGCTTGCTGTGGAGGTGGACACTCAGTCAGGGCTTTCTGAGAGCCAGAGAGGAAGGGAATTTGGGCATTCGGGAATGGAATTTGCCTTGTTAGGCAAAAGGCAAAATTTAAAAACTCAACACACATGTCCACGGTACGAATGGGGGCCCAGAGGTACCACCTCCGAGTTGAAACCATCTCTGGCAGTTGGAGAGGGGAGGTGTGAATAGTGACAAGTGCTTGCACACAGTCTTCTTGGTGGGTGCAGTAGCCACCTTAGCATTTTATGCCCGTCTGTGGTGTCTGTGCTGGTAGCCGCAGCTACCAGCTCTCTCTGGAGCTCATTTAGGTGGTGCTCTGAATCGCCTCTACTAGCACTCCCTGAAACAATGGTCCCTTGCCTCTTAGGTAGTTGCAGACATTTTCCCGGACTCCCTCCCAGCTAGCTGTGGTACACTACCCCCCTTCAGGCTGTATTCATATAGCCAACCCCAGTCCTCTCCCTGGGATCTGACCTCCGAAGCCCGAGCCTCAGCTCCTAGCCCCGACCCGTCCCGGCGGGGGAGCAGACAAGCCTCTCAGGCTGGTGAGTGCTGGTTGGCATCGATCCTCTGTGCAGGAATCTCTCCACTTTGCCCTCTGCACCGTTGTTGCTGTGCTCTCCTCCCTGGCTCTGAAGCTTCCCCCCACACACACCCCCTGTCTCTACCAGTGAAGGGACTTCCTAGTGTGTGGAAACTGTTCCTCCTTCATGGCTCCCTCCCAGAGGTGCAGGTCCTGTCCCTATTTTTTTTCTCTGTTTTTTCTTTTTCCCTACCCAGGTACGTGGGGAGTTTTTTCCTTTATGGGAAGTCTGAGGTCTTCTGCCAGCATTCAGTAGGTGTGCTGTAGGTGTTGTTCTACACATAGATGTATTCCTGATGTATTTGTGGGGAGCAAGGTGATCTCCATGTCTTACTCCTCCACCATCTTGAAGGTCTCCTTGGAAAATTCTTAGTATTATTTTTTTCAAGTATTTCTTCTCCATTGTTTATTTCAATTCCATACATGTTAGATCATTTGATATTTTCCCTCATCTCTCTGATGCTCTTTTCTATTTTTTTCACTCATTTTTTCCTCCTTGCCTTTAAGTTTGTGTAATTTCTATTCATCTATTTTAAGACCACTGATTTTTTTCTTGATCGTGCTGAGTCTACTGGTAAGCCCATTGAAGGTATACTCCATATTTGGTACAGTATTTTTGCTTTTATTTTTAGATCACGATTTTGTTTTTTTTCTTATGGCTTCTATCTCTGATGACATTACTTGTCTGATTTTGTATTTTGCCCTCTATTTTTTTCCAACACAAGCTTTACCATGTTAATCATAATTATTTACAATATTTTTTGTCTGTTAATTTCAATATGTTTGAATATATGAGTCTGGTCCTGATGCCTGCTTTCAGACTATGTTTATTCAGCTTCTGTGTATGTCATATATATATATATATATATATATATATATATATATATATAGTTAAAAGTCTGGCATATTGTAGAGCATAGCAGATATGACATCAATAATATTTATTCTTGGAGATAATCATTCCTTTCCTCCCACCCCATTTCTTTAATGTGGTGATTTGTGCTAATCTACTTAGTAATTAGACTGGGTTTGAAGTTTTCTAACCATTTGGTTTTGGATCTGCCCGCATGCCCTGAAGTCTTCTATTCACTCTACTCCCCAGAGAAAATCTGCCTCTTGCAACAATGCTTACTGTATTCCAATGTTATATCTACTCAGTGTTTGCTAGTGTGTAGTAGGGGCTTCTGAGGGCATTCTATGATGTTTTAATTAAGCCTTAGTCTTAGGCACTGTGAACCTGCACCTTGGGGGTATGGACTTTACCTCCTTCAGATGTAATACTGTGTCTTGCATCTATTCTTCCTGATTTCTCAAGGATGGGGTTTTATTTCACTATTTCCCTCCCCCAGCTTCAGTGAGTTTTAACCAATACCTTCAGAGTTAATTTTGGTTGCTTCTCCTTATGCAGATCAAGTGTTTTTTTTCAAGGGGAACCAGTGAATTTGGGGCTGGGCACAGTGTTAGCAGTAACTCCTACTACTGTCCCCTAGCCAGTACCATGGAGAAAGTTTTCTTGGGATTCTCCCATGTGTTCCTTGTGAGCACCTGGTGGAAAAGCCTGGGACAGTGCACGAACATCTCCATGTCTGTGGCCCATAATAGCATCACACTCTCTCAATAATCCATATTCAACCTTTAGCTATTTATTAAAATTTACTAGTTGACTCTTCCTACCACTTTATATGGCATTCAGTGGCAATGTGCCACATAAGTAAATGCTTAAGTCCTGCTTTTAATTACTGATGTCTGTCTCTCTCCGTATTTTAGGTTAATTATTTGTCCTTGTGGCCTTAGTTCTCTGGTAAATTTTAAAAAACTGTACCCAGCAGGTTTTCTTGTTGTCAGGGTAGGAGAGGTGCTCGTTCTAGCTATCTATCTATGAGATGAAACTGCTGGTCACTCACATTTGATTTGATTTTCATTGTAAAATTTGACTTTTCTCCATTCAGTCTACCAGGTTTTATTCCCTTGCCCACATGGTGGCTAGCTGGTCCCTCAATTCAGACCCTTGGTTGTACATGCCTCAGCTATTCCCAAATCAGAGTAAAGACAGTCAGATTTCCTGAAGATCTATTTTCTTTTAGGCGTCTATTCTTTCTATGGTATTTCCATTGTTCACCTTGTCTTCTGGGTTAAAAATTTATAGTTCCATAAATCTTGTGTACATAAATTTTTCTTTCTTCTAAGAATCAATGCAAAGCAGAGCATAGAAATCATATATTGAATTGACATAGCTCTCACTTCTAAGGAGGCCACATTCTAATCAATAATATAATGTATACATACACCTGAGACAGATACTCAGCATAAAGGCACAAATGAGAGAAACAAGCAATGTTACAGGAACACAGTTTTGTAAGTGTGTAACAAAATATGTGCTTTAAAAATATATATGCTCATTTGTATTTTAAATAAATGTACAAATGTATCATGACCATATAACGTTAATGTCAAATATAGTAATATAGAATGTAATGTATTTATTTAAAATTTTATTTATTTACATTTTTGCATATGTAATCATACAGTTGTGATTTTTTTTCTATTTGTTCCATGTAGAATGCTAGTAAGGATATCCAAGACTCCTTACAGAGGCAAATCTGCACCAAAACCAAATTGAACACTCTGTGCTTAGAGCAAAGCTATTCTGAAACATAGCTATGGTTATGTAAGAGAACTCTGGGGCAGAAGAGAAATGCAAAGGGCATTGCACTTTGAATGACTAGTTTGAAAGTGTACCCAGAATTCCTGTGAGGTTGTAAGTGAGATAGGAGAAAGGAGAGAGGGCAGTGCATTGGTTATTTTTAATGCCTAAGCACAAACTTTTGATTTTGTAAAGAAATCCTCCCAAAGAGGGGAGGAGATATCTGGCAGTTTTGGACATAATGGAAAGATTATTCTTGGAGATGCATGCTAGAGCCAGGCTGGAGATACTGTTGGCAGTAAGAATGATGCAACAATAGCTGTTGAAGAGATGCAGAAAGGCATATATTTCCATCAGAATGTAGTAGCACCAAGTCCTGCATACCTTGCACATGACATGACTATCAAGCATTCTCAGAATAGGTTTTCCACGAATACGTATTACCTTCACAGTAATGGTTATACCTGGAGTAAAGAGGGAGAAATGGATTCAAGGAAGGGCTAAAAACAGCTTCAACTACGTATAAGCATGTTGATAAAAAGACACAAAATAAACGTCTCCAATTTGTTATCATATGTTAGATCTCCTTATTGGGTACATTATTATATTACCTTGAAAAATTCTCTGTACGTTTGGATTTTTTAATAATAAAAATATGAACAACCCAGATTTATTTCCAGTTTCTGATTCTGCTTGTGTAAGGCGGACAGGTTTTCTGGTGAGCTGTGAATTGAAGAAAACACATGCTCACACAAACACAAGTGCAAACAAGAGAATTATTAGATTAAATATCCATTCTAGTTAGTCAAAAATACAAAATTGTATTAGCAATGATGTAGCCAAACTGGGCAGGAACAGATGTAGTACTAATTCAGCATGCTTTTCCTTGGTCTTCAGAATCCCTGTTGGGGTCTCAAAGTTGTCTGTGCCACTCTTACAAGGATGAGTATTACTTGAAGTGTAAAGTTCAATTTTCACATTATCATTGCCCTTTCTATACATGACCTTACATCATGCTCCTAGAAATACTTCCAGTAGCACTGTATGTGTATCTTTTTAAAAGATGTTCTGTAATGTTGAGCAGTCCTATTTCTAGAACCAAGCTCTGAGTCTGCAAGTTTACATATTTATTCAGGGAAGATAACTGTGTCAGTAACTGTCATCCCAGAATAATTCTACCTCTAGATTTCTAGCAGTTTGGAAAACCCCTTCCACAACCTCTTAAACTGTAGGTTAACAGAAAAAGGGGTAGAATTTCCCTCAAGAATATTAAATGAGAAATTGGGTAAATGATGGTGCCATTTAAGATGAAAAAGAAAATTAGTGGAAGAGTAGGTTTAGGAAAGGGAGAACTTAAGAATTGTGTTTTGATCATATGTTTGAAAAGTCTACTTGACGTCCAAGGAGAGATTCCAAGTACACAGTTAGATATATCCAGTGGTTGTGTGGAACCAAATACTACTGGTTCAAGACAGCCAATGTCACAATGGTGGTTTAACATTTGTCATGTATTAGCAGCATTTGCACCATAAAAATCACTAAATGCTACAAATCAGTTTTTTTTTTCTACAGAGCAGTTAGGATTAGAAGGTACAGAGAGCTGCAGTGAAATACAACAGGGATGTCAGAGTGAAGATTGAGATATAACAGTCATCTGTTTACAGATAGTATTTAAATTGGATGAGGTTAACTTGGGAAGAAACACAGAGAAGAAATAAAGTTCAGAAACTAGCATCTGGGTCCCTCCAGAGTTCAGAAGTTGAAAAGGTGAGAAGTGGCAGTCATTTAAATAAGGAGAGAACCAGGAGAACATGGTAAGTGAAGAGATTATTTCAATAAAAAGGGACCAAACAATTGTGTTCAATCCTGATGAGGAGCTGAGTAAAATAGTGGTTGAACATTAACTGTTCATTTTGGCAATGTGGAGTCACTGGTGACATTGATTACCATTGTCACATTGGTGGAAAGGGTGGAGGTCTCATTGGGATATGTTTAGAAGAGAATGATGGCTTTCATTTTCCTCAATTCACTTAATTACTTCCAACATTTCTCCTATATCACTGGCTTTTCTAGGCTCTTTAATTAATTAATTAATTTTCTATTTATTTTTCTTATTTTATTCATTGTATTTTGCACTTTCTTTCAGTCACTTTCACTTGATAATGTGGGGAAGATGATATTAGAAAAGCATGGCACATTTAAGGAATATAAGCCCTTGATATGGTCCTATGGGAAGAGTATCTGGGATAAGGCTTCAGCACATTCTGCTTCCTCTGGCCTAGATTTGCAAACAATGTACATGTGTGCAGGCATGAAAAATTTGTTAGAGTGGGTATTCAATTTGGATGATTTTAATAAAATATTTTTGCAAATTGCTACAGAAACTATTTGGATAGTGAAGGCTCAGATAGTGAGGGAGACATGCAAAACAAATGAAAATAATAATAAATAATGTTTCATACTTGAAAAAAATGTTTATGTAGAGTAAAGGTAAAACAATGTAGTGGCAATATAGTCTAGATTTTATAAATCTGACTTTGAAATTTGGTTTCACAACTAGATGCCTGGGACTACATGTGTGACCTCAGCTAGCAGGTAAGCCACTCTAAGCCTTAATTTTCTCTATTGTAAAATGGAGTTGTAATAATGATATCTCAGGATTGTCATGTAGATTAGATGGGATGGTATACAGAAAAGACTTATATAATATGCAGCAGCTAATAAGTGTCCTATAAATAGTAGCTAAAATAAAAAGGAAGAGAGCATTAAGAGGGATGATTTTTTGACATAATAGTGACTAATCAGAAGATGTATTTGTGTTAACTCTTGAGAGGTTATTGGCTGGTGAAAGGAGATTACATTGAAGATATTATAACCCCTATTACTGCTCATGCTTAGATGCATGCTGAGAAATGCTAGAGTCCCCAGCTCTCTTTTTCTTTAATTTTATGTTCTCTTACCTAGTAGACATTGAAATGGTTAAGACTGACTGAACAAGATGGGAGAAAGAGGCAGAGAAAAAGTGCCTTAAATGTTTGGGCCAAGTACTTTGGGTAAGGATAGTGTTTATTTAATATACAAATAGATTATAAACTGACAAGGCCAAGGAGCTCTCCAGCACCAAGGTATTCAGCATCATTATCTTGAGCTCATGAACCACCATCTCATTTAAAATATACTGGGTTTATTTAGTCCAATTCCTTTGTTCTACAATGGAGGTCCCTGAGATCTAGAGGGAAAGTGACTCAGCTAGACTCCTAAGCCAGCTGCTTCTGTATAAACCAGATAATCTATCTGACATACTTTGTGTAGTTCAATATAAATAATGGAGTTACTTGAATCTCTCATTCTTAAGGACATTTATTTCTTTTAATATATAGAAACTCAAAGGCATTATAGAGATTATCTAGATCCAAGACCTTACTTTTCAAAGGAAGAAATGAATGCATAGAGAGGAGGAATGGATTGTCCCAAGGCCAGCTAATGGTACAGCTGAGATTGGAATCTATGTCTCCTGATTTTCAAACCATTTCTCTATCCACTAAAACAGAATAGCTGGAGGAGGCTAAGACTCCAAAGGACATGTAATTGGATTATGAGATGCTGTCAAATATTAAGAATGAATAGTTGCAAGTTCTTCATTTAACAACAGCCAAGACATCTTGCTTTTCGGCTGAGAATTATCAAGCTAGAGACTGGTTTTGTCAACTTTTCTTCTAAGACACAAACTCCGTGGGCATGCAATCTTTTCTTTCTCCTCAATGAGTTGACCTAACACATAGAGCTTCCATTAGGTTTCCAGCAAGTATTTTCTGTTAATTTGATAAAGAGTAGTGTCTATTTTATCCTGAAATATCTTTATCTTCTAGGATATTTTGCTTATTCTTACCAATGCTGAAGAATACAATTGGTTATGTGCATGGCATTCACTGAGACTTAGGTTATTAAGTGTTTATTTCTTCTGGTAAGAAAAGATTTTCCCCTCTCTTCAATGTGTGTGTTTGCCATTATCTAAGAAGCTTTGGAAGTTAAGTTTTCTAGGAATATGAGAGAAGACAAATAACACTGTGTATGTTTAGTCCTTAGTTCTTGGGCTCATGGCTCATTCTCTACATTTTCCCCAAATTTTGGTCAGCTTTGGGCACAAAATACTGTACAATTTTGGAGTAATAAGTTTATCTTGTGTTAAATGTTATATGTGACACTACTTGTTCTTTCTCTTAAAAGTGTTGTGGATTTTATTACTTTTTGGATGTGTCTATTGTTTTGTGAATTGGTTATAAATTCACATGGTATATCTATACCTATTTATAAAAATATACAGTAAAATGTTTCCTCCCTACATTCCATTCTCCATCCACTCAGTATCTACTCTCCCATTCTTCAATAGATATTCAATATTATTATTGCCTTGTGTATTTCCAGCTATTTGTTACAAAAGTAAGCAAAAGATTATATTTCCTAGAATCCCCAACTTTTTCGAATGTCAACATCTTTACACCCTTTATCTACACATTGACCTTTTCACTTTACAATATATCTTGGCTATCTTTCGATGCTGCTTGACAAAGAAATCCATAATTAGTTAAGTTAGTGCTCCATTTTACACTACTATCCTATTCATGGACATTTGGATTATTGCTAATCTTTTGCTATTAGATATGATGTTGCAACAAATACTGTTGTAATGTGTCATTTTAATGTATATAAGTAGAATATAAGTTCCTAGAAGTGTAATTGATAAATTAAAGAAAAAAAAACATTTGTAACATTGACAGCTATAGGAAAATCATTCTCCATGTGCCTTGCACCAGCAATTTATTTACATATATATTTCTTCACAACTTTGTCAACAGAATGAGTTATCAAAATGTAGATTTTCTTAACAACTTGATGAACCAAAATTGTGTCTCAGGCTTTTGCTTCCAGAAAATACAAAACAGTTTACAATATGTCAATGTTCTCATTTAAAAAATAGAAAAAATTACAAAAATATATTTTTAAGGTAGTGGAAAGCTGTAAAAGTAATAAATTCAAGATGAAATACAATTCTGTAGAATAAAGAGTGTTTATGTCCACACAAATTCTGCACAAGTTTGTTTGTAGAAGCTTTTCTCATAATTTCCAAAACTTAGAAATAAATAAGATGTCCTTCACTAGGTGAATGAATCAATAAGCTGTGGTCTATGCAGACAATGGAATATTATTCAGTACTAAAAATAAATGAGCTATTAAGCTATGAAAAGACACAGAGGAAACATAAATGCTACATACTGTGTAATTCTAACAATATGACATTCTGGAAAAGGGAAAACTGGTGAAATGATCAGTGGTTGTCAGGTGTTGGGTGTAGGGGGAAGGAATGAATAGATGAAGCACAGAGAATTCTTAGGGCAGTGAAAATATTCTGAATGACACCGTAATGATGGATACTTGTCATTTTTCAAACACATATAATATACAACACAAGGGTGAATGGTAATGAACTTTGGGTGATTATGATGTGTCAATAGGTTCATCAATTATAACACAGGTACCAATTTGGTGGGAGACGTTTATAATTCGGGAGGTTATGTGTGTGTAGGGGAGGACATATATGGGAAATCTCTCTACTTCCCACTCAATTTTGCTGTGAACCTAAAACTGATCTAAAAAATAAAGTATTAATTTGAAAATGGGTAGAAAAAACTAGAATATATTTAAAAACTGAAATTATAATATTTAAGAAAATAGAAGCAAACAAACGTAGACAAATAGATAACAAGACAGTGAATTTCAATAGGTGATTAAATCTTTATAAAACTCAAATAGATACCCTAGAACTGACCAAATACATATATAGCTTGCATTAAGAAATCACTGGATGATTTAGCAGCAGACAGGACACCAAGGAAGTTAGAACTGAGGACCTCAAAAACAACGAAAAGGGGATGTACCCAGAATGAAGCACAAAAAGAAAAAGAAATGGAAAACAAAACAGAGTGCAAGAGACACATAGGACACAACCAGAATATTTTACATGTGTATAAAGGGAGTCCTAAATGGAGAGAAGAGAATGGGTTAGAACCAGTATTTAAAAGGACAATGAGCTAGAATTTATATTAAAATACTTATTAATATATAAACACACAGTTTCCAGTAGCTCAGCAAACCCTAAGCAGGATAAAGAAAATGAGTTCTGGGTACATTATAGTCAAACTTCTGAAAACCACAGATGAAGATAAAATTAAAAGAGAGAGAGAGGATCTGCATTTTGTCATCAAAGGAGCAAACATAACACACTGAGGAGTGAAATTGTTAGGTCATAATGTTGGTATGTGTTTAACTCTCTTAAAAATTGAGGGGCTTCCCTGGTGGTGCAGTGGTTGAGAGTCCGCCTGCCGATGCAGGGGACATGGGTTTGTGCCCCGGTCCGGGGAGGTCCCACATGCCGTGGAGCAGCTGGGTCTGTGAGACATGGCCACTGAGCCTGCACGTCCAGAGCCTGTGCTCTGCAACCGGAGAGGCCACAACAGGGAGAGGCCCGCGTACTGCAAAAAAAAAAAAAAAAAAAATATTGAGGAAAAGTGCCTTAGTTTTCTATTACATAGGTGTAGCATAATCGGTACCTTACTAATAGACATTTCTATTATTTCTATTTTACTTTAGAACATAATACAAAATTACCTTGCAATACCATCTTGAAACTGTGCATATATAAATTGCATATTCTAGAAGTATAATTACATTTGTAATTGGATAGACATTTAAAAAGTGAACTTACCAATGTGTCCTCCAAACTATACTATCAAGACATATTGAACAAGCTAGAATATTGTGAAACTTAAAACACTGGTTTTAGAATGGGATACTAGTTTTCTGGCATTATCCAACATTAGATTTCTTAGCCTTTCCTAATATCTCAAAATATGTTTGGAAATCTCACAGCACGCTTTATCTAAATCAACAGAAATTCACTCTAATTCTTACTTCAGCTTTAAATTTCTAAAAACAGAGATTATAAATGTGTATTTTAGCATCAATTTATACAGTGTTTACCTTAAATACAATTTTCCCCTTGGCCTATGAGTTCTTTAAAAAGGAACCTATTCTTTGGAATTTCCATAGCACTGTCCATCTATATTTTATTAATACAATTCTCAAAATACGTTATCTTAAATCTATAAATATTTGGCTCTATGGTAATAGGTAACATAACTGAGCATCAACTATGTGTCAGATGTATGCTAGATATTACATTTTTACATATAATTCTATGTACATATGGTATATACATTTTTAAACATATAATTCTAACCCAGTCCAAAAATAGTTGTTATTTTCATATATTACATATGTGGAAAAGGAGGTTCATTCAGAAAAAAAAATATTGTGTAAACACCATATGATTTTTGAATAGTTGAAGTAGAGTTCAAGTTCAGATATTCCAAAAAGAGGTGATAAGCAGAATACATCACTGCTGATTCAAAAATCAAAGTCGTGGAGTTTGAGAAGTGTAGTAATTTCCAAAGAGTTATATAAATAATTCACTATAAACTTTTTGTGGTGTATATAACCATCAAAAAATCCACTAATTAAATTTTCTCTGTATATTACATCAAAGATGGAAGGCCAAAGTCAGTGCAAATACACAGCAGGTGGGCTTTAAAATGGCCCTTTGTTTGAACTTGCACGCATCCTTCTTCTATGACAAAGATGGCATTAACTCAAGTTTGATAAATGTGGATGATTCTGAGAAAAGTGTACATATTCTCTCTTTTCTTGCTAAGGTGACTGTGGAAGCACGTTTTCTAGATGGACAGATATAATATGGCAGAACCTCTATAAACTTGGGTCCTTGAGGAACTGTTGTTCAGAGCCCCTGCCTATCTTCATTAAACACGCAGCATGAATGAGAAATAAAGTTTTGTGTCTTAATCTCCTGAGATTTTGAGTTAGTTACCATAGTTTAGCACAGCCTATCCTGATCAATGTTCGACAATATAAGATTTTTGTGAGAATTAAATGTTTATGCAATGCCTGTCGCATACCCCATGATCACCAAATGCTAGATATTATTATCAGAAATTCACACTTCCTTAGGTTACTTTGTATGTTTTACAAAGACCTTTAGAGGATAACATTGAAAATTTAATCTAGGACCAGAAATGTAGTTACAAAGTGTGCAAGGTCTCCTTTTAGCACAGTGTCCTTACAAAAATGTAGATAAAATGAAAAAATAAATAATAATTTCATACCATTGAAACCCCTCCCCCCCAAAAAATAATCCCTGCATCCTGAAATTTAACCAAAATTGATAAAAGTATTGAAGAATTCCTTAAGACAAAAGATTTATTTTCTGTGAAAATACATTTATTTGTTCATTCATTAATTAATTTATTTATTAACTGTTTATGTTTCAGTAACTTAGAAAATATATTTTGAGTTACAGTTGGCTATTTCTACCTGGTCCTGATCATGTGGGACATCAGATGATGGAAGATAGAGTGAGGCTCTCACACAAGTTTAAATGGACCAGAAAGAGAGGACTGAGTGTCTTGATGGTCACCTCTGAGAAAGTAAGGAAAACATGGCACAAAGTGTGGGTGACTATGACCTATGAGGCCAACACTAAAACACACTCAAGAGATACTTAGGAGGAAGGAGCCCATGCAGGAAATGTCTGTGAGTATGGAAAACCACTGTGACTCTAGCCAAAGGACAGGGAAAGTTCAGAAGTCAGAGAAAGATCTGGAGGGTGAGGGGTCAAATAAGGTGTAGAAGGGGCATCTGAAGATGATGAAGACCAGCACTGCTGGTACCAATGGAGTCCTTAGCACCTCTGATAGTGTGGCACATTAGGGAATGTGCCAGATCCATCAAAAGTGCTCCTAGCAGAGCCTGAATGTGACACAGAACTGGGAATCAGTGACTCATACCATAAGGGTATTGGAGGGATGAAATGAAATTTGCTATTTCAATAAGAAAGTGCTTTATTACATAGTCAATGTGTTTTACATTCATTTAGTTAGTTATTTATTTAAAAATATTTTTCACAACCTGCACTGTGTTAGGGACAGTTTTAGGTTTTGGAGATTCTATGATGAAGACAACAAACTAGTCCTCTACCCTCTGGGAGCTAATATTTAGTAGAATATAAACATATGATATAGGAGTAAACAAATAAGCATATGATGTAATGTCAGGTGGTAATCAGTTCTATGAAAAGGAATAAAACATGGACAATGAAGGCAGAAGGATGAGATGTAGGGAGTATTTTATAAATGGAGGTTGTCTAAGATTTAATGAATGTTAGACAAACATAGTTTGATAAAAGCAGAACGTATTCAAGGTCAGATCTCTCATGACGAAGGACACATTTTGTCATGGAGAGAATCCTGAGGCAGAGAGACAATGAGTGTGAAGAGGGGTGGAATATTCTCAAGTGGCAAAAATGGGAAAAAAGAAGAATGCCTCTGGTCTAATCCCACAGAGACCACGCATAGAATCAGAGCTTCTCCTGTCCTTCAAATTCTCCAAACACATCGTGAGACATTGCTTTATAATACCTCTTTCATTATTGTCTCTAAATGTTATTTAAAATGTGAATATTATTAAACTAGCTAGTTGACTCGTGGAGAGGAAGAACTATGTCTTATACGTTTTTGGGTTTTTTTTAACATCCTTATTAGAGTATAATTGCTTTACAATGGTGTGTCAGTTTCGGTTTTATAAAAAAGTGAATCAGTTATACATATACATATGTCCCCATATTTCTTCCCTCTTGCATCTCCCTCCCTCCCACCCTCCATATCCCACCCTTCTAGGTGGTCACAAAGCACCGAGCTGATCTCCCTGTGCTGTGTGGCTGCTTCCCACTAGCTATCTATTTTACGTTTGGTAGTGTATATATGTTCATGCCACTCTCTCACTTTGTCACATCTTACCCATCCCCCTCCCCGTATCCTCAAGTCCATTCTCTAGTAGGTCTGCATCTTTATTCCTCTCTTGCCCCTAGGTTCTTCTGGCCATTTACATTTTTTTTTTTTTAGATTCCATATATATGTGTTAGCATACGGTATTTGTTTATCTCTTTCTGACTTACTTCACTCTGTAGGACATTCTCTATGTCCATCCACCTCACTACAAATAACTCGGTTCCATTCCTTTTTATGGCTGAGTAATATTCCATTGTATATATGTGCCACATCTTCTTTATCCATTTATCTGTTCATGGACACTTAGGTTGCTTCCATGTCCTGGCTATTGTAAATAGAGCTGGAATGAGCATTTTACTACATGACTCTTTTTTTTTTTTTAAATCTTTATTGGAGTATAATTGCTTTACAATGGTGTGTTAGGTTCTGCTTTATAACAAAGTGAAACAGTTATACATATGCATATGTTCCCATATCTCTTCCATCTTGTGTCTCCCTCCCTCCAACACTCCCTATCCCACCCCACTAGGTGGTCAAAAACCACCGAGCTGACATCCCTGTGCTATGCAGATGCTTCCCATTAGCTATCTATTTTACATTTGGTAGTGTATATATGTCCATGTCACTCTCTCACTTTGTCATAGCTTATCCTTCCCCCTCCCCATAACCTCAAGTCCATTCTCTAGTAGGTCTGTGTCTTTATTACTGTCTTACACTTGGTTCTCCATGACCTTTTTTTTTTTTCTTTCTTAGATTCCATATATATGTGTTAGCATACAGTATTTGTTTTTCTCTTTCTGACTTACTTCACTCTGTATGACAGACTCTAGGTCCATCCACCTCACTACAAATAACTCAGGGTATGGGTCCAACAGTGGGATTGCTGGGGCGTATGGTAGTCCTATTTTTAGTTTTTTAAGGAAACTCAATATTCTTCTCCATAGTGGTGGTATCAATTTACATTCCCACCAACAGTGCAAGGGGATTCCCTTTTCTCCACACCCTCTCCAGCATTTATCGTTTGTAGATTTTTAGATGATGGCCATTCTGACCGGTGTGAGATGATATCTCATTGTAGTTTTGACTTGCATTTCTCTAATGATTAATGATGTTGAGCATTCTTTCATGTGTTTGTTGGCAATCTGTATATCTTCTTTGGAGAAATGTCTATTTAGGTCTTCTGTGGAGTTTTGGATTGGGTTGTTTGTTTTTTGGATATTGAGCTGCATTAGTTGCTTGTATGTTGTGGATATTAATCCTTCATCAGTTGCTTCATTTGCAAATATTTTCTCCCACTCTGAGGTTTGTGTTTTCATCCTGTTTATGGTTTCTTTGTTGTGCAAATCTTTTAAGTTTCATTAGGTCCCATTTGTTTATATTTGTTTTTATTTCCATTTCTCTAGGAGGTGGGTCAAAAAGGATATTGCTGTGATTTATGTCATAGAGTGTTCTGCCTATGTTTCCTCTAAGAGTTTGATGGTGTATGGCCTTACACTTAGGTCTTTAATCGATTTTGACTTTATTTTTGTGTATGGTGTTAGGGAGTTTTCTAATTTCATTCTTTTACATGTAGCCATCCAGTTTTCCAAGCACAACTTATCGAAGAGGCTGTCTTTTCTCCACTGTATATTGTTGCCTCGTTTATCAAAGATAAGGTGACCATATGTGCATGGGTTTATCTCTGGACTTTCTAACCTGTTCCATTGATCTATATTTCTGGTTTTGTGCCAGTACCATACTCTCTTGATTACTGTAGCTTTGTGGTATACTCTGAAGTCAGGGAGCCTTATTAATCTAGCTCTGTTATTCTTTCTGAAGATTCCCTTGGCTCGTTGGGGTCTTTTGTGTTTCCATACAAATTGTGGAATTTTTGTTCTAGTTCTGTGAAAAATGCCAGTGGTAGTTTGATAAGGATTGCATTGAATCTGTAGATTGCTTTTGGTAGTAGTGTCATTTTCACAATGTTGATTCTTCCAATCCAAGAACATGGTATATCTCTCCATCTATTTGTATCATCTTTAATTTCTTTCATCAGTGTCTTACAATTTTCTGCATACAGGTCTTTTTTCTCCTTAGGTAGGTTTACTCCTAGATATTTATTCTTTTTGTTGCAGTGGTAAATGGGAGTGTTCTCTTGATTTCACTATCAGATTTTTCATCATTAGTGTGTAGGAATGCCAGAGATTTCTGTGAATTAATTTTGTATTCTGCCACTTTACCAAATTCATTGATTAGCTCTAGTAATTTTCTGGTAGTATCTTTAGGATACTCTATGTATAGTATCATGTCATCTGCAAACAGTGACAGCTTTACTTCTTCTTTTCCAATTTACATTCCTTTTATTTCTTTTTCTTCTCTGATTGCTGTGGCTAAAACTTCCAAAACTATGTTGAATAATAGTGGTGAGAGTGAGCAACCTTGTCTTTTTCCTGACCTTAGTGGAAATGGTTTCAGTTGTTCACCATTGAGGATGATGTTGGTTGTGGGTTTGTCATATATGGCCTTTATTATGTTGAGGAACGTTACCTCTATGCTTACTTTCTGGAGACTTTTTATCAAAAATCGTTGTTGAATTTCGTCAAAGGCTTTCTCTGCATCTATTGAGATGTTCATATGTTTTTCCTCCTTCAATTTGTTAATATGGTGTATCAATTGATTGATTTGCATATATTGAGGAATCCTTGCTTTCCTGGGATAAACCATACTTGATCATAATGTATGATTCTTTTAATGTGTTGTTGGATTCTGTTTGCTAGTATTTTGTTGAGGATTTTTGCATATTTATTCATCAGTGATATTGGCCTGTAGTTTTCTTTCTTTGTGACATCTTTGTCTGGTTTTGGTATCAGAGTGATGGTGGCCTCGTAGAATGAGTTTGGGAGTGTTCCTGCCTCTGCTATATTTTGGAAGAGTTTGAGAAGATAGGTGTTAGCTCTTCTCTAAATGTTTGATAGAATTCGCCTGTGAAGCCATCGGGTCCTCGGCTTTTGTTTGTTGGAAGATTTTTTTTTGATACACGGGCCTCTCACTGCTGTGGCCTCTCCTGTTGCAGAGCACAGGCTCCGGGTGCACAGGCTCAACGGCCATGGCTCATGGGCCCAGCCACTCCACGGCATGTGGGATCCTCCCGGACTGGGGAACGAACCCGTGTCTCCTGCACCGGCAGGTGGACTCCCAACCACTGCACCACCAGGGAAGCCCTGTTTGTTGGAAGATTTTTAATCACAGTTTCAACTTCAGTGCTTGTGATTGGTCTGTTCATACTTTCTATTTCTTCCTGGTTCAGTCTCAGCAGGTTGTGCATTTCTAAGAATTTGTCCATTTCTTCCAGGTTGTGCATTTTATTGGCATATCGTTGCTTTTAGTAATCTCTCATGATCCTTGGTATTTCTGCAGTGTCAGTTTTTACGTCTCCTTTTTCATTTCTAATACTACTGATTTGAGTCTTCTCCCTTTTTTTCTTGATAAGTCTGGCTAATAGTTTAACAATTTTGCTTATCTTCTCAAAGAACTATCTTTTAGTTTTATTGATCTTTGCTATCTTTTCCTTCATTCTTTTCTTGTGCTAACTTTTGTTTGTTTTTTTCTTCTTTCTCTAATTGCTTTAGGTGTAAGTTTATGTTGTTTATTTGAGATGTTTCTTGTTTCTTAAGGTAGGCTTGCCTATGTATAAACTCCCCTCTTAGAAACGCTTTTGCGGCATCTGATATGTTTTGGTCATTGTGTTTTCATTGTCATTTGTTTCTAGGTATCTTTTTATTTCCTCTTTGATTTCTTCAGTGGCCTTTTGGTTATTAAGTACTGTGTTGTTTAGCTTCCATGTGTTTGTATTTCTTACAGATTTTTCCTGTAATTGATATCTAGTCTCATACCATTGTGGTCAGAAAGATACTTGATATGATTTCAATTTTCTTAAATTTACCAAGGCTTGATTTGTGACTCAAGGTATGATGTACCCTGGAGAATGTTCCATGAGCACTTGAGAAGAATGTGTATTCTGTTGTTTTTGGATGGAATGTCCTATAAATATCAGCTAAGTCCATCTTTTTTAATGTATCATTTAAAGCTTGTGTTTCCTTATTTATTTTCATTTTTGATGATCTGTCCATTGGTGAAAGTGGGGTGTTAACATCCCCTACTATGACTGTGTTACTGTCAATTTCCCCTTTTATGGCTGTTAGTATTTGCCTTATGTATTAAGGTGCTCCTATACTGGGAGCATAAATTTTTACAGTTGGTATATCTTCTTCTTGGATTGATCCATTGATCATTATGTAGTGTCCTTCTTTGTCTCTTGTAATAGTCTTTGCTTTAAAGTCTATTTTTTCTGATATGAGAATTGGTACTCCAGCTTTCTTTTGATTTCCATTTGCATGGAATATCTTTTTCCATCCCCTCAGTTTCAGTCTGTATGTGTGTCTAGGTCTGAAGTGGGTCTCTTGTAGACAGCATATAGATGGGTCTTGTTTTTGTATCCTTTCAGCCAGTCTATGTCTTGGTTGGAGTGTTTAATCCATTTACATTTAAGGTAATTGTCGATAGGTATGTTCCTATTACCATTTTCTTAATTGTTTTGGGTTTGTTATTGTAGGTCTTTTCCTTCTCTTGTGTTTTTTGCCTAGAGAAGTTCCTTTAGCATTTGTTGTAAAGCTGGTTTTGTGGTGCTGAATTCTCTTAGTTTTGCTTGTCTGTAAACGTTTTAATTTCCCCATCAAATCTGAATGAGATTCTTGCTGGGTAGAGTAATCTTGGTTGTAGGATTTTCTCCTTCGTCACTTTAAATTCGTCCTGGCACTCCCTTCTGGCTTGCAGAGTTTCTGCTGAAAGATCAGCTGTTAAGCTTATGGGGATTCCCTTATGTGTTACTTGTTGTTTTTTGCTTGCTGCTTTTAATATTTGTTCTTTGTATTTAATTTTTGATAGTTTGATTAATGTGTTTCTTGGTGTGTTTCTCTTTGGATTTTTCCTGTATGGGACTCTCTGTGCTTCCTGGACTTGATTAACTATTTCCTTTCCCATTTTAGGGAAGTTTTCAACTATAATCTCTTCAAATATTTTCTCAGTCCCTTTCTTTTTCTCTTCTTCTTCTTGGACCCCTATAATTCGAATGTTGGTGCATTTAATGTTGTCCAAGAGGTCTCTGAAACTGTCCTCAATTCTTTTCATTCTTTTTTATTTATTCTGCTGTGCAATAGCTATTTCCACTATTTTATATTCCTGGTCACTTATCCGTTCTTCTGCCTCAGTTATTCTGCTATTGATCCCTTCTAGGGAATTTTTAATTTCATTTATTGTGTTGATCATCTCTGTTTGTTTTCTCTTTAATTCTTCTATGTCCTTGTTAAATGTTTCTTGTAATTTCTCCATTCTATTTCCAAGATTTTGGATCATTTTTACTATCATTTTTCTGAATTCTTTTTCAGGTAGACTGCCTGTTTCCTCTTCATTTGTTAGGTCTGGTGGGTTTTTGCCTTGCTCCTTCAACTACTGTGTGTTTCTCTGTCTTCTCATTTTGCTTAACTTACTGTGTTTGGGATCTTCTTTTCTCAGGCTGCAAGTTCATAGTTTCTGTTGATTTTGGTGTCTGTCCCTAGTGGTTAAGGTTGGTTCAGTGTGTTGTATAGGCTTCCTGGTGGAGGGGACTAGTGTCTGTGTTCTGGTGGATGAGGCTCAATCTTGTCTTTCTTTTTTGGAGGTCCACATCTATTGGTATGTTTTGGGTGTTTGTGGCATTATTGTGATTTTAGGCAGCCTCTGTGCTAGTGGATGGGGTTGTGTTCCTTTCTTGCTAATTGTTTGGTATAGGGTGTCCTAAACTGTAGCTTGCTGGATATTGAGTGGAGCTGGGTCTTGGCATTGAAATGGAGATCTCTGGGAGGTTTTCACCATTTGATATTATATCGAGCTGGGAGGTCTCTTGTGGACCAGTGTCCTGAACTTGGCTCTCCCACCTCAATGACACAGCCCTGATGCCTGGCTGGAGCACCAAGAGCCTGTCCTCCACACGGCTCAGAATAAAAGGGAGAAAAGAAAGAAAGAAACAAAGAAAGAAAGAAAGAAAGAAAGAAAGAAAGAAAGAAAGAAAGAAAGAAAGAAAGAAAGAAAGAGAATTATAAAATAAAATAATAAAGTAAAATAAAATAATTAAAATAAAAAATAATTATTAACAAAAGATATTTTTTAAGTAATAATAATAAAAAAAACACCCAAACCATCAGACAGAACCATAGGACAAATGGTAAAAGCAAAGCCCTAAGATGAAATCACAGAAGCATACACATACACACTCACAAAAAGAGAAAAAGGGGAAAAAATATATATATTACTGCTCCCAAAGTCCACCTCCTCAATTTGGGATAAGTCATTGTCTATTCAAGTATTCCACAGATGCAGGGTACATCAAGTTGATTGTGGAGGTTTAATCTTATGCTCTTGAGCCTGCTGGGAGAAATTTCCATTTCTCTTCTTTGTTCGCACAGCTCTCGGTGTTCAGCTTTGGATTTGGACCTGACTCTGTGTGTAGGTCACCTGAGGGCGTCTGTCCTTTGCTGAGACAAGACGGGGTTAAAGGAGCAGCTGATTCAGGGATTCTGGCTCTCTCAGGCCGGGAGGATGGAGGGGTGCGGATGCAGAGCAATCCTGTGGCAGCAGAGGCCGGCAGGACAGTGCAACATCCTGAGGTGCACCGTGTGTTCTCCCGGGGAAGTTGTCCCTGGATCACGGAACCCTGGCAGTGGCAAGCTGCACAGGTTTCTGGGAGGAGAGGTGTGGATAGTGACCTGTGCTTGCAAAAAGCTTCTTGGAGGCTGCAGCAGCAGCCTTAGAGTCCCATGCTCATCTCTCGTGTCTGCGGCTCACAGCTGTGGATTGCTCCCATCTCTGGAGCTCCTTTAAGAGGCGCTCTTAATCCCCTGTCCTCACGCACCAGGAAACAAGAGGCAAGAAAATGTCTCTTGCCTCTTAGGCAGGTCCAGACTTTTTCTGGACTCCATCCCGGCTAGCTGTGGCATACTAGCCCCTTCAGCTGTGTTCACACAGCCAACCCCAGTCCAGTCCCTGTGATCCGACCTCCAAAGCCCGAGCTTCAGCTCCCAGCCCCCACCCGCCCCGGCAGGTGAGCAGACAAGCCTCTCGAGCTGGTGACTGCTGGTCAACACTGATCCTCTGTGCAGGAATCTCTCAGCTTTGCCCTCCGCACCCTGTTGCTGTGCTCTCCTCCGCGGCCCTGACGTTCCCCCCTCCACCACCCACAGTCTCCGCCCGCGAAGGGGCTTCCTCGTGTGTGGAAACCTTTCCTCCTTCACCGCTCCCTCCTACTGGTGCAGGTCCTATCCTTATTCTTTTGTCTCTGTTTTTTTCTTTTTTCTTTTGTCCTACCCAGGTACATGAGGAGTTTCTTGCCTTTTTGGAGGTCTGAGGTCTTCTGCCAGCATTCAGTAGGTTTTTTGTAGGAGTTGTTCCACATGCAGATATATTTCTGATGTACTTGTGGGGAGGAAGGTGATCTCTGTGTCTTACTCTTCCGCCATCTTGAAGCTCCTCCTGTCTTATACTTCTTTATACTTAAACATCTATGTACAAGGATATTCATGTCTGTGAAAATGCAGAAAATACCAAAGTACAAATATATTTGATTAAATATGTAATGACACACCCATATGAAGAAATAGTATGCAATATTTAATATTGTACTTTAACAAAATATTTAATAATGGAAGAAATGCTCAAAAATTAATGTTAAGTGGGAAAAATGAGATAAAATTTTATTAATTTCTGGTTTCTGCTTCCACATGTAAGGAGCTTGGAAGTCTCCAATCCATTTTAACAACAAGTAAATAGATGAAGCCTGAAAAATCAGCTCTTTTTTTTAGATCCACAAGAGAGGTGAAGACATAGGGCAAGCCATGCCTCTAAGATTAGATAGACAGTCTGGTGAATACAGACAGCCTTGGATTCCCAGAGCAGAGACTCACAAGTGGAAATTGACATGGGAAACAAGGTAGGAAAACCTGAACTGTAATTGAAAAATAGCTGAAGACTCAGTGTGCACACGGCTGAGAGTAAAAACTCAGGGGGACCCAGACATGGGGTGATCCCACAGTTTTGTGAGTTTTACCTCCAGAAACTCTACCAGGTTCTCATAATAAGTATCAGAGAAAAATTATTTCATGCTTCTGGATAAAGGAATCATTTTGAAATGTACCAAAGCACTCTGTTCTTCTTAAGAAAAGCTGCCCTCAGGAGAAACTAGTCAATCAAAGCCTAATCTGCTGAGGTGTTATAAGAGACTAATTGAACTGAGGGAATGGAAATACTCAACTCTGCTCTAGCCATCCTGTCCCACATAAGTTGGGAGAAAAAACTGAGAAACACTTGTGAAATTCACTATCCAGAGGCAAAGTTTCACTGAAAGATTGAAACCTAATCGTAAGACTATAGAATGCTTCTCCGATTCCTACCTTATCATCACATTAGTAAAGGCCTATTTTACAGCAGTTTGAAATGCAAAACAAAACAAAACCCCAAAACCAAAAACATGAATAGATAGAGCAAGCATTAATACCAGACATGGCAGGGATGTTGAAATGATCAGATGGGAAATTTAAAATGACTCTGATTAATATGTAAAGGATTCTAATAGATAAAGTAGACAGCATGCAAGAACAGGTGGGCAATATAAGCAGATGGATGAAAATCCTAAGAAAGAATCAAACAGGAATACTAGAAATCAAAAACACTATAACAGAAATGAAGAATGGCTTTGATGGGCTTATTAGTCAATGGGAGATGGCTGAGGAAAAAATCTCTGACCTTGAGGATGTATCAGTGGAAACCTCTAAAGCTAAAAAGCCAAGAGAATAAAGACTGAAAAAAACAGAGCAGATCCTCCAAGTACTGAGAGAAAATTGTGAAAGGTGTAGCATACATGTAATGGAATATGAGAAGAATTAAAGAAAGGAACAGAAGAAATATTTGAAACAATAATGACTAAGAAAGAAGGTTCTCCAAATTAATGCCAAACACCAAACTACAGATCCAGGAAGTTCAGAGAATACTATACAAGATAAATGCTTAGGAAAAAAAAAGAAAAAAAAAAGTACCTCACCTTCAAATTACAGAAAATTAAAGATAAAGAAAAAATCCTGAAAGAGGATAAAAGGAAAATCACCATATCTATAGAGGAAAAAAGATAGGAGTTACATCCAACTTCTCAGAAACCATTCAAGCAAGAAGAGAATGGAGTGAAATATTAATGTTGAGAGAAAACAAAAACAAAAATACTCCTATCTATATTTCTATAACTTGTGAAATTATCCTTCAAAAGTGAAGGAGAAAAATGGCTTTCTTAGACAAACAAAAATTGAGGAATTTGTTGTCTGTAGATTGTCTTGCAAGAAATGTTAAAAGAAGTTCTTTAGAGAGAAGGAAAATGATATGTCAGAAAATTGGATCTATACAAGAAAAGGAAGAACATCAAAGAAGGAGTAAGTGAAGGTAAAATAAAAACTGTTATTTCTCTTATTCTTCATTTATCTGACAGATAACAGTTTGTTAAAATAATAACAACACTGTAGTTGATTATGTATGCTTATGTAGGTATATATGTATGTATGTATACACACATATGTATACACATGCATGCAGATGTACATATGCATGTGCATACATGTGTTTATAAATATATGTACATGTGTGTATGCTTATCCAGTATATAAGTAAAATGAATGACAGCAATGACACAAGGGACAGGGAGGAAGAATTTATATTATTTTGTTATTATAAGCTATAATAGTGAGTATTAGTGTCACCATTATTATAAGATATAATAGTGAGTATTAGTATTAGATATAGTTAGTGAGTGTTAGTGTATAAGTGAGTATATACTACACATGAAGTAGCATAGTGTTGTTTGAAAGTGGACTTGCATTAATTGTACATGATAAAACAAAAATTAATATTCTAAGGCAAGTCAGGGAAATTTAAACATAAAAAATTATCCCTTCCCTTTGGCCCCCTGTGTCCCTTTTACTATGCATGGTGTATGTGCATTATGCATTGATCAAAACTCCCCACTGGCAGAAATACTTGCTCAACCATAAAGAACAACACTCTTCTAGCATCAACAAGATAACTCCTTAAGAGATAAACTTCCTTCTTAATCTTGTAAGGGGCAATGATGACCCATGACCCACTACTCGATTTGTATGTGTAGATATGGATTGTGTAAACTGTCAATAGTATGTCATTTAATATACAGCCCTCTGTCTCAACAATTTATAAAACTGTGCTTTGACCTGTAATTGGGGGAATAGTTCTCAGAGCTTTCTGAGAGGTTGTTTCTGGGTTATAATCCTCAATTTGGTTTGAATAAAAATTTCTATCTCTTTCTTAGATCAACTGATTACATTTTCATTGACATACATGTATATTGCAAGCTCTAGGGCAACCACTTAAAAAAGAAGTATAACTGATAAGCACTAAAAGAGAGAAAATGGAATTAAAGTGATCATTTAAAACCACAAAAAGCAGGAAAAGAATGAAAGACAAAAATAAGAACAAGGTCAATGAAAAGAAAATAGCAACAAGTATGACAGATATTAATCCAACCATATAAATAATCACTTCAAACATCAATGGTCTAAATGCACCAATTAAAAGACAGAGATTGTCAGAGTGGATCAAACAATAGGACCCAACAATATGTTGTCTATAAGAAACCCACTATAAAGACACACAGAGATCAAAAGTAAATGGATGGAGACACATTTTTATGTATGGCATGATTTTAACTTTCTCAAGAGTTTCCTGTGAGTGAGTGTCTTTATGGCCTATGACTGGAAAAATATGAACCAACATAAAAATAGCTGTCATTGTCATGTGGTGAGTTTATCTATAAAAGTTTTATTGCTGATTTATTTTTATATTTTTAAAAATTATTTAATTATTCAATTATTATTGGATACATTATTTACAGTGCCTTTATAATCATACATTGTAAAATTATATTAAAAATTCTAACACCCAGTTGATAAATGAACAAAGTATATAAATAAAAAGTTTGTAGCAGAAGAGACACAAATGTCCAATAGACATAGGAAAAAAAAATCTTCAATATTACCAGAAATCAAATAGATGTGACTTTAATAATGAGAAAATGTCATATTTTTAGTCAAAGTGAGAGTTTGAAGAAAACTAACAGTCACACTGAAGGTGTGTATTGAGACAGTCCTCATTCATGACTGGTGAGAATGTAAAATTGTGTAATATTTTTAAAAAAACATTTTGGCAGTACATATCAGTATCTCTACTAATGGTTTTTTTTTGAGTCTGTAAGGACTCTTGGATTCCATCGTGGATTAGTTTGGAATTCAGACAAAGATGTACCTAAGTTATATTCACCAGAATATTTTTTATAATGATAAATGATGGTAACAAACCTATGCATTTCACAATAGAGGAATGATTAAACAAATGATATTGTATAGATATGACAAGTACTATTCATGCTTTTTTTCAAAAGAGAATAAAGACAGAATAATCTTTAAAAGATGGAAATAAGACAGCATTTATATTATTCCAGTTTTATATATTTAGTTATACTTAAACACATCAACATTCAGAATGTAGTTCTCTCTGCATTGTAGAATTATTGGAAACATTACTACTCGTTCACAAAGTTTTTTGTGTGTTTGTTTTTGGATTTCTGAAATATGTAAAATAAGGTTGCGAAATTCAGATCAAAGATGTTAAGTGACGTGCACTTAAAGCCCAGGGATTTTTATGCCAAAGTCCAAGCTTTCTCCCATATCATGCTGTGCCCATTATACAATGTTCTTTCCCAAGGCTGGATGCTACCTACATGAAACCATGTCATTTGCAGGGACCTTTTGACTCAACATAAAACACCTGGCTATTAAACTTTCCATTTTTATAAAGATGGCAGCTGTACTCATCCTCTGCCAGAACCTCATCTAATTTCTGAATGTAACCTATTTCTAACTCCCAGCACTGGGAACTGTTGGGGATGAAGCATGTTGGTATAAAGTTTAGGGACGGTTAAGGGTTGTGGAAAATAATATAGCTGGGATTAGGTTAAGCATCATCTGGGAAACAGCTCCTAGACCATCAGGGTTCATGGCCATCCCAAACAGGAGTATGAATCTTTCAAAGTGAAGGATATACCATTCTCCAAGAATTTACTTTGATGCCTAAAGTCTATATCACATTGACTTGGGATTTTTATTTGAAATACAATATTATCCTCACCTGTACTTAATTAATACATAGATTTGGCAGTTTAAAAACATTTAAAGCAAACAAAAAACACCTCTGTTTTATATTTGAAAATCCTCCCAATTGCACCATTGCTATTTGTAATCTTGTTGATTAGCTCAATTAAACCCAAAAGATCCTATGAGGTAAGAAAATAAATCTTTAATTTAGTTCCAAACTATGCAGGCAATTCTCAATAAATTCTCAGGATCATTTCAAGACTCTCAGAAAGATACAAACATTATTGTTAATATTCTAACAGCCCTTTATAACAATATTGGGGGACAAGATGAATGACTTCTTAGATGACTAATGACTAATACAGCTCTGAGCTTATTTTTTCTTTTCTAATTTTTAAAATGAAAATAGTATATTATGTTACAAAACCCTACATTGTTTTATAGAATCATATAAAGAATATAGATCTTTAAACATAATTTACATATGGCATGATTC
Organism: Delphinus delphis; assembly: GCF_949987515.2. Classification (NCBI taxonomy): domain Eukaryota; kingdom Metazoa; phylum Chordata; class Mammalia; order Artiodactyla; family Delphinidae; genus Delphinus; species Delphinus delphis. Next base: position 97,793,727 of record NC_082687.1, on the reverse strand, counting down.
CAGTTTTATGAAGAACTTTGTAAATGAGTATGTTTATGACATAAAACTAGAAAAAGTTGAATGAACATATTAAGAGAGATTATTTTTATGTTGATTTTATATATAAGTTTTTATTTATTGCTCATTTTGTGTTTTCTAAAAGTAGTTAATAATTATATATTCTGTGATAAAAAGCTAGATTTTTTATAAAATCATATAAACCATATGGTTACTTAATATTATATATGCTTTTTATAAAAATCAGAAAATTTTATATTGCTTATATGTTCTATAAACAATATAGAATTTAATAAAATAAAAATTATGCCTCATAAATTGCTTTAGAGATTAAAGAACGGGGTAAGCATTAGAAATATCCACTGTGCATATTTCTTCATTATAAACAATAGCAAGTTTACATTTTAACCTTGCCCTTTTAGTTTCTCTGCACTCTGTTTTCAAAATGGCAGTATTAAAACAAACAAACTCAGTATCCATATCTCCTTTGTCTCCAATACAATATTCTATAAAACTGATTTCCTGTTGAAGGGTGCACTGACATGGATGTTACTGAGAAGCGGAAGAAAGATTATGATCATCACCAGGTAAGCATGAGCACCATCTGGATGAGACCAGGGTTTCTCTGTAGACCAAAGTCCGCTCAGTCACCTCTTCATCAAAGATCCAGACCTGAAGGATTTCTAATACACACGGCCAACTGGAAGCATAACTCTGCCCAAACACAGCTGAGCTTTCACTCTGTGGTTTTTATTCTCTTGTATTTTGATGTCCAGTGCTCCTCTCTCTGATGTCAACTTCTGAATTCCCTGACTTATGATCAGCATTAGAGAGAACAGCAATAATGGCTCAAATGATTTCCAAAACCTGAAGCATTGGGTGTATTCAGGTCTTTCCTGAGTCCCACACTGTTCATCACTTTTCCATTTCTTTTTCCCAAACAACATCTATTTCCAAGCACTTTCCCCCATTCATTCTTAAATCTTAGAATTTAAACTCTCAAATGTATTTACATTTAAATGGAGTGCTGAGGCCTTTTGGTGTTTGAAAAAGCTTTTGAGATTTTTAATGAACTTCTAAAAGGTTCTTGGATTGAAGCTTTGCCAAGAGTAGGTCTATACCAAACAATGGGAAACCTGGGTTCAATTTAGAACTACCCAGTCATCAATCTAGGACAAATTGGAGCCTTCAGAACTCTGTAATTGTTCCCCTCTCCTGAGTCTCATATTCAAGGCCTTTTCTGATGGGTTCCTGCCCACTTTGTCAAGCTCATCTCTCACCACACTGGAGCCACACTGGCCTGCCTACTCCTCCCAGATGCCCCTGCTTTCCCATTACCTTTTTTTTTTTTTAGAAGATATTGGGGGTAGGATTTTATTAATTAATTTATTTATTTTTGCTGTGTTGGGTGTTTGTTTCTGTGCGAGGGCTTTCTCTAGTTTTGGCAAGCGGGGGCCACTCTTCATTGCGGTGTGCGGGCCTCTCACTATCGCGTCCTCTCTTGTTGCGGAACATAGGCTCCAGATGCACAGGCTCAGTAGTTGTGACTCTCGGGCCTAGTTGCTCAGCAGCATGTGGGATCCTCCCAGACCAGGGCTCGAACCCGTGTCCCCTACATTAGTAGGCAGATTCTCAACCACTGCGCCACCAGGGAAGCCTCCTCCCATTATCTTTGAATTGCCACTAACTTTCCCCCTGGCCTGGAACATCCTCCTTCCACTCTTTATTAACTGCCTTTTCAAAATTCATGGGCTAAATTCAATATCAACTCCATCATGAGATTTCTCTTTGTTGTGTGTGGATGGTTTAGGGAAAAGTACATACGTTAGTCCCCAGATATTTCTGATTTGATGGTTTACATGAGCCCTCAGAAGCCAAATAACTAAGGCACACGTAGTATAGCTGTATTTTAAGTACGATAAAACTTATGATTTCTTTTGCATGACTTCTGTGTAAACAGTCATGTTTGTTTATTTTTTTAAATTTTTATTGGACTATAGTTGATTTACAATGTTGTGTTACTTTCTGCTGTACAGCAAAGTGAATCAGTTATACATATATCCACTCCTTTTTGGATTATTTTCCCATATAGGTCATTACAGAGTATCAAGTAAATTCAAAGTCATGTTTATGAAGCTCTTGGAATGTAATCAGTATCTCCATGGCCCTGGAAACTGGGGACATTTACTTACCCTTTCTCTGCCCCAGAATTCTCACTCCTGAAAAGCAATCTTGAAAAGATTGTAATGAGGATTAAATGAAGAAATCTAGGTAAAAATTTAGAACAATATCTGGCAAATATCAACAGCTCAGAAAAAAGCTTATTCTTATTAACCAGTTTTCTCTTCCTGGCTCTATGCTTATTTAAATAAGCTTTGTATGACATAGTACTGCATGCTCCTGTGTGCAGGTTCTTTGCCTCCCCCAAACACTATATGCTACTTGATAACAAGGACCATATTCTCAGAAAGCCAAAGACCGTGCGTGGTTATAAGTTTTTAATACACCATATCTGTGATATAATCCAATTAAACCTAGAAAAATATAAGTTCTGCTTTATTTTAATGGCTCCATACTTGCTGTTATCTGACAATGTGAACAAATAAATGCACTAGAGAATGTGAATGATGAAGTAAGTTTTGACTTTCAAATAAACATCGCTACTACTTACTTCCCACTCTACTGCTTCTTTTGGAAAATAGAAAAAGAGCAACAACATTCACCCCAAATAACATGCTGGTTCCTTTAACTTTTAGCTGATTTGTTTTTCTTTGGAAGACAGACCACAATAGGGTGCATGTTATAGACAGATGAAATTTCTTTTTCTAATTTAGATGAAAGAACTATGAAATATTGGTATTTGGTCAAGCATACTGGGCTGTTCCAAATGAAGACTTTTGATCCTGAGTGCAGACCTGCCAGGACTCTGTATTTCAGATTGATGGATGATCTTTCCAGCATTATATTTTCATTATTTTTTGCTTTTCTGTTCTATGTGCCAAACCACCATTAAATCACAGATACCAAATGTTGAATAAAGTAAAACATCTATGAATTAGAAATGAGTCCTTTCATTTTCTTGATTCACTTTTCTCCTCCCATGCTACATTTTCCATCATTCATCTGATTTTCCCAGTCTCCCAGTATATCATTCTTTTTGACCTTTCTTTAGGTTCCTCACATTTTAAAGGAGTCAATGTGGGAGACCAAAATGGCTTTGAGCTGAGAGTCAAAAGACCTGGCCTTGGTTTCAGATTTGCTTTCAACTTGCTTTGAGACCTTGAGAACTTCTTTTCTCACCTTTCAGTAAGCAAAATGTACAACATGGTCTCTAAATTGTTTGCAACTTTATGATTTTTATCTAGAGCTTTACCCCCTTGAATTCTGAAAAATAAATAATTTCTCCAACTTTTAAAAAAATTTCATGTTAACCAGTATTTTAATTACATCTTTTTTTCTCTATTTTTCTACCCAGGGCTGTTTCAAGAATTAATAACATGATCGATCTTCATTAAATATTCTAGCATAATTTCCCTTCTTTTCTAATCCTTTTAAAAGTCTGCCTTCTCTGCTTTCTCTATATCATCCTTGTTTCTATTCTTCTTTTATTCCAAAGCCCTCTTTGATTCTTCCATTATTTCATAACCTCAAATTTAATTCATTAGCAAATTATTTTATAAATTTATTCAAGTATATACCTACAATAGGCCAGGTACTGGGTTATTTTGCTGTTTTGGAGGATTCAATGAATAAAGTTCTCTTTCTCTGCCTGAGCTTGAAATTAGTTGAGAGATAGACTAAAGAAAATGAGAGCTGAAGATAAGAATATTCTGATACAGCTGTTGGAAGATGCTGTTCCCAAAGGGGGAGAGTGACATTTCCCCCAATCCTCCTCCTAAATTTGTCAATCAGCAGAGTTCCTTCTCTTCCCCTGGGAAAGAGTAAGTGTGGGAGTAAGATGGGGAGGGGGCAAGAGAGAGGCCAGAATGTTACTGATGCAGGTCCTGCCTCAGAGGAACATGAGGAGTGTGGGGGTTCCAGTATCCACTACCACAAGGGACTGGGGACTTGGCAGTGAATCACCTATGAGCACCACTTTTGTGTAGTTTATAATTTGGTAAAGAAGATAGAGCTTGAAACATAGTTAGAAATGTGTAAGTGTGTAATGCAGAAATAGGACATGCTAAGGAATGTAAAGCAGAGAAGTTTCCTCTGGGGAGTCAAAGAAAGCTTCTCTTAAGAAGTGATGCACTGTGGTGACCTAAATGGGAAGGAAATCCAAAAAAAAAAGACAGAATGTATGCATACCTATAGCTGATTTACTTTGCTGTATAGTGGAAACTAACACAACAATAAACTATACTCCAATAAAAATTAATTTAAATAATAAACTAAAAAAATAATTTTCTGGATAAATTCCAGATGCTATTAAAAAAATGAAGAAATGATGCATGAAGAGAAGCCTACAGATGAGAAGGAACAAGACAAATTGTTGGCTGATGAGATGAGAAGAGTGTTCCAGGCAATGGGAAACACATAAGAAAGCTTGTGGCACATTTGGGGAGCTGGAATGTGGCCAGGGACCGGACAATAAATGTGAATGGTACTAGATGAGAAGGAATGGCAGGGCAGAGCCCAGATCATGTAAGCTAAAACTTAGACAATATACTAATGACAATAAGAAGACTCTGAGGGAATTTGAGCATCTGTAGAAATCCAAGTGAAGATGTCTAGTCAACAACTCGGTCTGGACATCTGAAGAGAGGATCACATAGGGTATATATATTTGAGAATCACTGGCAAATAGATTATTATTTAATCTCAGAAAATAAATATAATTGCCTACTGAATAAGTGTTGTGAGACCAGAGGATTCTTCGAGTGATCCCTGGGAATCTCCAACATTTAATGGCTGAGAAGAGGAAGCTAGAGAGCCAGGAACAAAATGAGAAGCTAGAAATAAACAGTGTTTGGAGATGGAAGACACCACCACTGTCTAATGTTGCTAAAAGGTCAAGTAGGTTGCGGACTGAAACAAGCTCACAAACCCACCTTAATCTCCACCCATGTTTCTTCCTGCCTGTAAGAGGGAAGAGAGAAACACAGTTACTTTTTCTACTTATTTTCTACATTACATGTCTTCGTTGTTCATTTGTTGATTCATTCTAAAATATTTTGGGTGAAAAAGTTGTTCTAGAAACACTCCTAAACTCATTTCAACTTTGGCTCTTTCATGTCAACTGCTCTACTGAAATTGTTCCTGCTAATGTTGCCAGAAATATTTATTAAGGGGGGTTGTGAATTAATAATGGAAATGTCAAATATTTTCAGTTTTGTGGTTTCTAATGTAAAGTAGAAGAAAGTGATATCTACTAAGAGTGAGGGGAGAAAAAGAGGGGTCTGACTTTACAACAATGAAAGATCAGAATGACTAGAAATTCATATTAAGATATTTGGGGGCAGGTTTTAAATTATAATAGAGATTAGGCTCAATGAATTTCTAGTAGTAAAAATCTTCTGGTTGGAGACTTCATAGATCACATAAAAGTGAAGAACTGGAATCCATCCAACTTTAGAATATTTCAAAAAGATATATAATGAATGGACAAAATGGCAAAAACATACACATAAAATTTAGTGTGGACCTGAGTATAAAGAGATGGTCTTTAAAGTATCATCTAGAGGGAAAGCATGGTAGACACAAAAGGTTCCTGTGGGTTTCAAGGCACTAGATAGTCTAATGAGGTCATATATATATATATATATATATATATATATATATATATATATATATATATATATAAAATATAATATAGATATAGGTATATAGATATATACATATAGATGATATAGATATAGATATATAGGTATAGATAGATAGATATAGATATATAGGTATAGATAGATATAGATATATATATATAGATATAGATACAGATATAGATTAGTAGGCATACTGTGAGGTTAGTAGATTATAAAGTGTGGGGTCTGCATTAGTGAGTTCAGAGGCATAACAGTTTCTGAGTTGACATGCTGCAGGATGCTCCTGGGGGGCGATATCTGAGATGAGATACAAGGGAAGGCAAGACAGGGGTGTATGAAGGGAGATTCATGTAGATATTCTTCAATGTCCTTTAGTTTTATGTCAAAGGATGGGGGGAGATGAAATATTATGAACTGTTTGCCAAAGTTTTCAATGAACAGGAAGTTACATCCTCTTCCGTGGTCCTGTCTCTCCATCATATGTTAGTAAGTCCTCTGTCTCTCTCCATAGAGACAGCATTGATGTGAGTGAGACAAAGAAGGGAGTTTTGATCTCATTAGATGTATGTAGATATATGTCAGGAAGCAGGAAATAGGTTTGAGCATTGTCATCAGGATGGTGTTACCTCTCTCATCACCTCTGCAGCAAATTCAATATCCCCTGTCCCTGAATTCTAGTCCTTTACCTTAGCAAAATAAACTTCAGGGAGGTTATCAAGAGAGTGAATTAGGGTGAATGAAGCTGATGGCAACAAGTATGGGGGGGTGGGTGAGATATCAGGGGCAGAACAGAGGTGCCATGAATTCTGTCAGACAGTTCTGCAGAGCACAAATGCGATACAGGAGGTAAGATTTACCTTGTATTCTCCCTTATAATAGAGAATGATAGTTCCTGAAAATGTGGCAAAGGAAACCCAATGAAGTCCGAAATATGTCTGTTTACTTACACAGGCATACCTAATTTCATTGCACTTTACTTAACTGCACTTTGCAGATACTGTGTTATTTTTTTTTACAAATTAAATGTTTGTGGCAACCTTGCATGGAGAGTCCAACAGCATTTGCTAACTTCTTGTCTCTGTGTCACATTTTGATAATTCCTGAAATATTTCAAGTATTTCACCATTACTATATTTGTTACAGTGATCTGTGATCAGTGACCTCTGATGTTACTATTGTAATTTTTCAGGGGTGCCATGACCTGCACCCATATAAAACAGCAAATTTAATGGATACATGTGTGTGTGTTCTGACTGATCACCAACTGGCCATTCCCTGTCTCTCTCCCTCTTGTTGGGTCTCCATATTCCCTGAGAAACAACAATATTGAAAGTAGGCCAGTAAATAACCCTACAATGTCCTCTAAGTGGTTAAGTGAAGAGTCACATGTCTCTCACTTTAAATCAAAAGCTAGAAATGATTAAACTTAATGAGGAAAGCATTTTGAAAAACAAGATTGGCCAAAAACTAGGCCTCTTGTGCCAAACAGTTAGCCAAGTTGTGAATGCAAAGGAAATTAAAAGTGCTACTGCATTGACCCTACATATGATTAGAAAGTGAAACAACCTTACTGATAATATGGAGAAAGTATTAGTGGTCTGGATAGAAGATCAAACAAGCCACAACATTCCCTTAGCCAAAGCTTAATATAGAGCAAGTCTTTAACTCTTTCCATTCTGTAAAGGCTGAGAGAGGTGAGGAAGCTGTAGAAGGAAAGTTTGAAGCTAGCAGAGGTTGGATCATGAGGTTTAAGGAAAGAAGCCATCTCCACAACATAAAAGTGCAAGGTGAAGCAGCAAGTACTCACAGAGAAGCTGCAGCAAGTTATCCAGATCTACCTAAGATAATTAATGAAAGTGGCTACACTAAACAACAGATTTTCAATGTGAACAAAACAGCTTCACATTAGAAGATGTCATCTAGGACTTTCATAGCTAAAGAGGAGAAATCAATGTCTGGATGTAAATCTTCAAAGGACAGGCTGGCTCTCTTGTTAGGGGCTAATGGAGCTGGTGACTTCAAGTTGAAGCCAATGCTCATTTACCATTCAGAAAATTCTAGGACCCTTAAGAATTATGCTAAATCTAACCTGCCTGGGCTCTGTAAATGGAACAACAAAGCCTGCATGACAGCACTTCTGTTTACAACATGGTTTACTGAATATTTTAAGCTCAATGTTGAGACCTACTGCTCAGAAAAAAATACATCTTTCTTTCAAAATATGACTGCTCACTGAAAATGCATCTGGTCAACCAAGAACTCTGATGGAGATGTAGACTAAGATTAATGTTGTTTTTATTTCTGCTAACACAACATTTATTGTGCATCCCATGGATCAATGAGTCATTTCAAATTTCAAGTCTTATTATTTAAGAAATATATAATTATAAGGCAATAGCTGCCATAGATAGTGATTATTCTGTTGATTCTAGGCAAAATAAATTGTAAATCTCCTGGAAAGGATTCACCACTCTAGATGTCATGAAGAACATTCATGATTCATGGTAAGTGGTCAAAATATCAATACTAAGAGGGTTTGGAAAAAGTTGATTCCAACCCCCCATGATGGATTTGATCAGTTCAAGACTTCAGTAGAAGAAGTGTCTGTAGATGTGGTGGAAACAGCAAGAGAACCAAATCAGAAGTGGGGCCTGAAGATGTAAAAGAATTGCTACAATCTCATGATAAAGCCTTAACAGATGAGGAGTTTCATCTTATGGATGAGCCAAGAAAGTGGTTTCTGGAGATGGAATCTACTCATGGTTAAAATGATGTGCAGATTATTGAAATGACAACAAAGGATTAGAATATTACATAAACTTAGTTGATAAAACAGCAGCAGGTTTTGAGAGAATTGACTCCAATTTTGAAAGAAGTTCTGCTGTGGATAAAATGCTATCAAACAGCGTTGCATGCTACAGAGAAATTTTTTGTGAAAGAAAGAATTGTCTTATTTTAAGAAATCACCACAGCCACCCCAACCTTCAGCAACTACCACCCTGATCAATTAGCAGCCATCAACTTGAGGCAAGACCTTCCACCAGCAAAAATATTATGACTTGTTGAAAGCTCAAATGATGGTTAGCATTTTTTAGTAATAACGTATTTTTAAATTAAGGTATGTACATTATTATTATTTTATTTATTTATTTATTTATTTTTTGCAGTACACGGGCCTCTCACTGTTGTGGCCTCTCACGTTGCGGAGCACAGGCTCCAGACGCGCAGGCTCAGCAGCCATGGCTCACAGGCCCAGCCGCTCCGTGGCATGTGGTATCTTCCTGGACCGGGGCACGAACCCGTGTCCCCTGCATCAGCAGACCGGACTCTCAACCACTGTGCCACCAGGGAAGCCCTGTACATTATTTTTTAGACAAAATTCTATTGCACACTTAACAGATTGCAGTATAGTATAAACATAACCTTTTTATGCACTGGGAGCTAAAAAATTTGTTTGACTCACTTTATTGTGATATTTACTTTATTTCAGTGGTCTGGAACCAAACCTGAAATATCTCCGAGGTATGACTATATGTATTTCCAGTTAATGTTTTCATTTTGGTGTTGTGTGGTGAGGGTCATGCATGTATTACACTAATTAATTAATTAACTGGTAAAACAAATAAAATATTGTCAAGGAGAGCCATACATGGCCCAATAATATTAGTGCATTATGAACTAAAAATTGTCACTCAGTTATGTGAACCTGATATCTAAAAATATAAACTAAACATAGAGACTGTTCTTCACCTGCAGGACAGGCAAAGAACTAAGAGTTGGGTAGCATACTGTTTTGATGTATCTATAGGAAAAGAGGCACACACATCATAGCAATCATGGAAATGTAAAATGGTGGTACTTCATCCATGGTGGTGATTTGGCCTATTCACCAAAATCACAAAGCCCATATATATTTGAGACAGCAATTCTATTATTCAACAAATATACCATCAGATGTTAAGAATTGTGTGTGTATTTATACACACAAACACACTGTTAGATTTCAGAAGATTGAAATTACCTAAGTGTCCATCAGTGAGATACTAGTTAAATAACTTAGTATAAAAATGTTCAATAGAATTCAAGGTAGCCATTTAAATTAAGGAGGCCGTTTATGCAGTGATGATAAACTTGAAAATGTATTTAAGTGAAAAGAGTGCAAAGCAGAAAAGTATGCATAATATGTATGTATAATCTACTAACACTTATATAAAAATAATAAAGAAAATACAGACATGTTTATATATTTATAAAATATCTCAGAAAGGATAAAGATACATAAGAAATTCGGTATCATTGATTGCCTCAATATAGCCATCTTTTTTGAATATTGGAATATGTGAATACTATTAATTAAATAAAAATAAAACCTGTTCAAGCAGAGAAATCTTCATCAAAGTCAGATTTATGTATTGATGAGGATTTCTTCTCTCCATCTTTTCTTTTTTTCTTCATTTCTTCCTTCTTCCTTTTCTTGTTCTTTCTTCTGCCTTCTTTGGTTCTGCCTTTCCTTCTCCCACACTCCTTCTTCCTCCAACTCTCCTCATTTTTTCCCACCTTCATAGCTGGTGGATTATGAGGCATTATCGGGGATTGAGGCTGCAGCTCAATAGACCTGATATTAAGGAGTTGTTTATTAGCTGCTCTGCTGGGGCTCAGAACACTTGCCCTTCAAGAGTGCACCTACTGAAACTTTTGCAGCTGTCATTTTCTCCAGGTCATTGCTATCTCCCTGGCATTCCTATTCCACTCTATTATCTTCTTTGATACAGTTAATTTGAGGAGCTGGGCTCAGTCCTATCATTATATAATTTCTCATTTGATCCTCTTTCTTCTCTTCCAGGTTTCCCTTTAAATATCCCTTTGGTGCTTTACAATGCTATCTTTCTCCCCCTACTATCTCCCCCATCCTCATACACAGAATCATTCTAACTCTTGACTTTTAAAAAAGGGTGGTCCATATATATTTTATACTTTCACTCTACTCTCCCCCAGACAACGCATTATACAATGAAGTGACAGAGACCAATAGGAAAGGAACCTTGACCTCAGTGAGGACACTGTATGAGTGTGTGTGCAGGGGAGGAGAGTAGGCGGATGTGAGCATGCAGAATCCTATAAATGCAGAAATAGGGAACCTCACTAAATACTGGGATAGTACAAAGGAAACAGCTATTAGAACTGTTTTTAAACATCAAAGAAGGCTTCATAGAAGAGAAAGTCCTTTATTTAAATGAGTAAATGTAGAAATGGAAGGAAGGAATCGCAGGAAGGTCTAGCATGTGCAAAGGCACAGACACATAATTTCATGGTATGTTTGAGTGGAAATGTAAGTTTCTAAGTGTAGACTAAGCAGAAGGATGATGACTTGGGGAAGGGACTGGTGTTGTTGGGGAGGGTAATATGAAGTTAGTAAATTGGACCCTAACAGTGTTATGTGTGATGTTATGACATTTGAATGGTTTGGGAAAACTCCACGATTTCACATTTTTAAAGGAAGATGTTGGAACAAAGTAATGGAAGATAAATAAGTGGAAATGCTAGTCATTCAGTCTCATAATCTCACTGGATGATCCTAGATGAACAGATAATTGTGGTACAGAGAACAGAATAGGAAACTTGTTCTGAAACAACATGTATGCCTTTAAATGGTCTGCCTTTCCACATTAAAGACCCATAACACAACTATCTGTACATGCAACCCGTGATAATGCATAGACTTTACACTTTCTAATTGGAGGGGGAATGGGGCTGCATATAATAAACAGGTTTTAAATGGCATGTCACAATCGTACAGTAAATGTGTTTATAATAAGACCTAAATAACTAAGAGATAAGAATTATGTTTCCTGGATTCTTCACAGAAGTTTAGTTAACTCATTGAATTTAATGAATCATTCACACAGAGGATAGATCATTTGCACCTCTTTCTTTTTTTTCCCTCAGCAACTGAAAATACCAGCTTTGAGTAGAATGAGGAATTGAGCAGAGAAAATTCCCAAGTCTGTCTCTCTCCAGCTTTTCTATGTCATGTTAAGAAATCCTGTATCTTTATTTCAGCTTGCCTCAGGAGAAATCATAAGCCTTCCAAACAGAGACAAATTCCATTTCTCTGTACATATCTGATAAAAGAAGGCTGGAAATTTCCTAGGCCTTGAACTGTTTTAAATTTCAACTTGAGTGACATACTGAGAATTAATGCCTTACCTCGTTTGACCATCTTGTTCTTGTTTTTCTTACTTGATTTTAGATCTAATACTTGAGAAACAAAGATACTGTCAAGTTTATAGACACATCATCTAGTTTAAAAAGTACAACTTTTAATTGACTTTTGATTCCTCAAAAATAGCTTTGGCTTGGCAATCCCTCTATGAGATATTAGAGGCCTTATTTCTACTCATTGAGTTTGCGAAAAAAGAAACAAAAAACATCACGAGTTCTGAGAATGAGCACTGGATCATGGGATGGGAGAAGTGGGTTCTACTCTTAAACTTGCAGTTTATTATCTGCATGAGATTTGATAAGTTGCTTTCCCTTTCTGGACCTCAGTTGCCTTATAAGTAAAACTGATATATTGCTTTAGATATTCTTAATGTCCTTTACTATGCTGTCATTCTGTGACTCTAAGGACATATACTGTATACTTCTCTATGCCTAGGCCTGGCCTAGGCTCCCACAGTTTAAGCCCTGGCAGTTGACTTTTCTTTTTGTAAAACAAGTGCCTGACTTAGGCTTTAATTGCCAAGGCATATTCTTCAAAGAGGGCCATCTCAAATAAACACACTGCCAGTCACACTATGTGTCTGCAGTCTCCTTTATTTTAGAGATTTTTGTTGGTTTCAATAACTGATCACTTGGGCTCCAATTATTTTTTTTCTCTCACTCAGCTTTAAATTCCAATTCTTATGTTTTAAATTTGCCAATAAAGAGTGAGCCCGAAAAACCCTACATCCCCACCCTAGACCCCAATAAAAGCAGAATCCCAGACCCGTGTGTGTACTCTCTCTCTCTCTGTCTCTCTCTACCTGTGATTTCACTGTGTGGACTCAGGTGTGCTATATAATTTCAAGGTTCTGTAAGTAATAAACCTTTATTTTTCCAAATTTCCTGATGGTTATTGCTGAAGGGTGTCTGTCTTTCAATCATAATAAAAACCACAAGGGCTGGTCCATCCACAACATTGGTTATTGATAGGCTGAGACCAATACACAACAGCTCCATAGGTAGTGTTACAGGTATTCCCTGCTTTTCAAAAGTTTGCTTTATGCCACTTCACTTTTACAAAAGGCACACATTAGTATGCACCTGTTTCTATAACAGAAAGAAATCCAAAGAGGATTTTCACTTTTTTAAAAAATACAAAAAGTGGCAATAGCTTTCAGTGTATGTTTTGCAGGAACCCTTTCATAGGCAGCAAACACCCTGATTATTGAGTGGCACCACCAAGCTCCTACCTGGGAAATATACTTAGCATCTCAGCACCAAACTCCACAGCTTTGAACTGTGTCTGTGAGCATCTGTGCTTTATTTTGATTTATTTTGTACATCCATTAGTAAGATGTGTCCTATGGTAATTGCTTCTTCAATTTATGCAATATTGGTTTAGGAAAGTTTTCATATGAACACTCTACTTTTAGATATGGGGGAAACCTGTATACTCTCTAATCCCTGCCTTCAAAAGTTTACCAACTATTCATGAAATATTTATCTAAGATCCAAGCATCCTCTAAAGTTTCATGCAAAATTACATGAGTGTATGCAATTATCTGTAGCAAGAATATGTTACTTATGACAGATTCCCAAAGAAGACTGTGATCCCCCAAAATTGAGAGCTAATAGTTTAATTAGATATTGAAAACTAATATATTGATTATTTGAACCAAATAGTTACAGTCATTTCTCTAATCTATGCTACATTTTAGGAGGGAAATAGAAAAAAAATAGCAAGCAAATACAAGAACAAGTCACTATCAAGTGGGGATAAGTGATCTAAAGAAAATAGAATAGGTATGTTATAGAGTTATGGGAGGAGAAACTTTCTAGACTGAATGATCACGAATGGCCCTAGGAAGAGGAGGTATGTGAGTTCAGAATCTGAGTTCAGGATGTCACAAACAAGCCAGCTCTGAGAACTTGTGGAAGGAAAGCCTTCCAGAAAGAGGGAACAGAAGGTGCAAAGGCTCTAAGGCAGGATCAAGCTGCACTGGTTCCAGGGGAAAAATAAAGAAAGAAAATGAGGAAGAGAAGGACAAAGAGACAGCAGAGAAGGAGATGGAGGAGAGAAGCAAAAAGCCAGGGTGGCTAGAACAGCGTGAGAAAGGGTGAGTGAGATTAAGTAAGTGACCAGATTCAGTAGAGCCTGATAGGTCATAGCAGGGAGTTTAAATTTTATTCTAACAATGATAGAAACCCATTGGTAGGTCTTAGACAGGAGAGGACATGGTTTGATTTACATGGTTGCCATGTGGAGAAGTGAATATAATTAGGAGAAAATGTCATAATCTAGGTGAGCGATGACAGTGACTTCAGACTGGAAGGGCCAGGTAGAATGAAGTAAACTTCATTTGGATAAAGTTTTCAGCTAGATTCTGATAGTATGACAGCAGATGGGATGAAGGAAGAGAAAGGAATTCAAGGACGGTTCTTAGAGTATCAGGACTAACTTCTATATGTGTTTAACATATCTGGGGAAGTGTATTCAAAGAGTAGTAAGATCATAGATAACCCAGAGGTCAATGAGAACAGAGTAATAATTATAATCACCATTTTTGCATAAATATTATTACATATTATTATGTCTATTTTACAAGTGAGAAAAAAATGAGGCTTAATGATGTTAAGTAGTTGTCCAAGGTCACACGTTTAATAAGTGGTTATACTCAGTCTGTTTACAGGAGGTTTTAATGAAACAGGTGGCTATTTTTGCCCTAATAACCCCACTGACTTACCACAAAGTCACCAAAATCTCTTGTCAAGCAGACGTCAGCTGGCTCCTTGTCCTTTAAGAGAAAACAGGCTTAGCTCAAATGTCATTCTTTTTTCTCTGGAAGTCTAATGCCATTCTCCAGATTTTGGCAAGTCCCAGGGCCATTTGCCGATGACTCATTGTCACCTCTCAAGTGATTCTCTATTATTTTTAACTTTTTAGAAAGTACTTTTGACATACAAAAAGCTGTATGTATTTAATGTACATAACTTGATGAGTTTGAAGATAAATACACACCCATGGTATCATCACCACGATGTATGCCATAAACATACATAACACCTTCAAATATTTTTTCCCATCTTCTTTGTTAATGTGTATGATAAGAACACTGCAAAAATTTGCACTCTCTGCAAAATTTTAAGTATAACGTATTATATTTTAAGTATAGTTTAAGTATTGTTAACTATAGCCACTGTGCTGTACAGTAGATCTCTGGACCTTATTTATCTTGCTTAACCAAATTTTCATACCATTTGATCAACATCTCCCTTTTTCCTTCTGCTGCCAACCCCTGGAAACCACCCTTATACTCTCTGTTTCTATGAGTCTGATTCCCTGTTTTTTTGTTTTGTTTTGTTTTGTTTTTGTTGTTGTTGTTTTTTCTTTTTTTTTTTTTTTTTTTGCGGTAGCGGGCCTCTCACTGTTGTGGCCTCTCCCGTTGCGGAGCACAGGCTCCGGACCCTCAGGCTCAGCGGCCATGGCTCATGGGCTCAGCTGCTCTGTGGCATGTGGGATCATCCTGGACTGGGGCACAAACCCGTGTCCGCTGCATCAGCAGGCAGACACTCAACCACTGCGCCACTAGGGAAGCCCTGATTCCCTGTTTTTATATGTGTATCTTCTCTTGTGGCTATTTTCTTTGTTCCAGTTGTCCTCAGTCATGAAACACTGCTACTTTGCTTAGATTTTCCCAAAGCACCATTTATAGAAGGAATTTATGTGGAGAAGAATTTTACAGGAGACTTGGGTGCAACAGTAGACATTAGGAACAGAGGAGAGCAGAACCCATAACTGAATGTCAAATATTAAATAGTACTGATATTTAAAAGCTTTCTCATTCACACCTGCCACAGGTAGTTCTCAATTCTTCCCTCCTTCCTCCCTCCCTCCCTCTCCCTCTCTCTTTCTTTCCTTCTTTCTTTTCTTTCTCTCTTTCTCTTTCTTTCTTTCTTTCTCTCTTTCTTTCTTTCTTTCTTCTTTTTCTTTCTTTCTCCTGGCTTTAAAGTTTCATCTTTATTTCTCTCTCCACAACTGCATCTTCCTTCTCTTAAACTCAAGAATTCCTCTGTAGCTCTGGCACAAGGTGGTTTATTGATCTCTTTATGTTACTCTAGCATATTTTCATGTGTCCCCAAACATTCCAATTAAAGTGAACTTCTATATAAGACAGTTTTTTTTCCCCCTGAGAGGAATCCAATCAAACCTTGACTACTGTGGGTTTGTTTCTTCTTACCTCTCTTCTCACTGTCTTCACATTCTTCCTTCTTCATTTGCCATGATGTTTAAATTAGATATAAATGCATGAATACATTGCTTGGGGAAAAATTAATACTGCCCTTTGGTAACTGCCTTAAGATTGTGTTTCTTTTTTTCCTACTGTTCTATCCACAAAGCTGAGCTTCAATGCCTGTGATTGAACCTCAGGCCTCATCGTTTATCAAGCCAGTATAAAAATAGGCTTATAAAAGTCACACAACTGCCTTGTGAACTGCAGTGCTGTCAAGCCAGTGTGACTCACCTACCAGGTTTAACATATCAGTCTGGGACAGGTCTGTCCTTTGGTTTCATGCTACCCCAGGTAAGGATGGCAGTAATACTGTATTTGTAAAATTGTGTGTATATTATAAGGAAATGTCAACCTTCACACGATTCACCTACCTGTCTGTGACTTTGGCCTTCTTGCCTTCTAGTCCTTCCTACCCTCTGACACCAAATAAGTCCTCCTGGGACACAACTATGATTTTCCCACTTCTGAACTCAAGAATTTTCCATAACTCACCCACTGAACATGGGGCCTGAGGACTGGGCATTGTATCTTGGCTTCTCATCCAGGATCCATGTGACCTTGGGTATGTCACTTGTATCACTGAATTTAGTGTGCATATCTGTAAAATGGGCACATTCTCTGACTATCCTACAGGTTTATTCTGAAGATCCACTTTGGAAATATGTTAAAGGGCTTGTAAACTCAAACTATTCAACATAAGTTGTAGTCTTCTCATAGAATGAAAGTCAACCTCCCAATGTGTTGTTTGAAGCTTCAGTTAGGTTCCTATCCCTATCTTCAACTTTCTATCTTCTCACATTCAAAGGAAAAAGCTTTGAGCAGAGGACAGAAAACTGGAAAGTATCCTTTACAGTATTATTTACAATGATCTATTACAAGTGGATCCTGTGTTTCATAAGCTATATGACCTTGGAAGAGGTGACCAATGTTACTGAGTATCAATCTCAACACCAATAAAATGTTTACTATTATAAACATACCTACCTTCCACTGTTCTTAAATTATAAAAAAAAATGGTAAATAATAAAAAATCTATCAAAAGACAAAAATAAACTTTATATTACTTTAGAGGGTCTCACTGTGCCTAGCAAAGTCTTGGATATATAGTAACTTCTCAAACTCCATAAATCCAATGCAAGAATTCACTTTTCTTGCCATGCCACTATTCTTAGTTTCAGTAAATAGTCTCAATCTCCTAACACTAGAAACATTTATGACATTTTCCACTCTTCTTTCTCCTTCCCCATATACTGTCAGTCACCAAATCCTTTTGATTCTACTGACTTAGTATCTTTGAAAACCTCCTACTCTTTGCTGTTACCTCTTTTTATTAGATCTTCATAACTTCTTTTCTGGATGACTGCATCAGACTCCTTTCTTGTCTTGCCCATTTGAATTTCTTTTCATTGTGTTGTTCCATCCATCATCTGGTTATCAGAGTGGCTACTGCATTCTCAAACCAAAACTTAATATAAATTTTTCCTACTTTAGGTGTACTATGTTATAAGCATGACTTTGGAATCAAACTGCCTGAGATAGAGTCTGCCACTTTATCTCTGTGACCTCAGTGGAATTATCTCAGTTCCTTAGTTTCTTCATGGGGTGGTCATGAGTATGTTCTTCCAACTGTATGGAGCATCAGGTGGACTGAGAGCCCCAGATGTTGCACTCTCAATTATACAAGCACATTCATGCTGAGGCAATGCTTCCCACAGGCTCTACCAAGAAGTGACCGAAAACAGAAGGGCTAATGAAGCAGACATCTTTCTGGAGTACATAGGACTCCTCTGATAATGGTCTTTGGTCTGACGACTTCCTGTTGGCTTTGTGGAACTTCCTCAGATTCAATACAGTTTTAAACTCTTTCATTCAACATTTCTTCCTTCCTTTTATTCTTCACAAAGGTTAAACCTGCACTGTGGTCTGCACAGCTCCCCTGACCTCTGCTGATCCATTTCCATTGTTCCTCACAGATATTTCCCAAAATGAATGTTTTGCATATTTAATTTTGTCTTGATATCTGCTTCTTAGAGAATCAATACTAATCCACTTCATCTGTAAAATAGATGTAAAAAGAGTGCCTAGTCTTTTTTAAAAATACTATGAGTATCAAATATATGGATATAAAGCACTTATAACAGTTTTTACCATCTATTTGACACTATAAAATAGTTTGCTGCTATTACGATCATTATTTTCTACTTATAGACATAGCATATTCTATAAGGAATCAATTATATACACACATATATACCCCTCTGTCAAAAAATAAAATCTCTTTTATTCTAATCATGCAGAGTAACACTTATCCATCAGGGTGCAGCTCTTAAATCATCATCTATGCAATGCCTTCTTTAACTCATCTTTTAATTTGTTCTCCTATAGCCCCAGGTACACCACCTTCCTATCACTTACATTAGCACTAATCTCACTAATCTGAGTTATTTAATGGTTTGTATTTTGTCACATCTCTTTGTGGTGTTGATAGTACTGTGTACATTTTAAAGGCTAACATAGTAGGTTTGAAAAAAAATTATTGAGTAAATGGATCCCTGTACATATGCATCATGTTGATTTGGTAGCAATACAAGGAATAAAATAAGCCACAATATCACTCATGCTGGGATATCTGACTTCCTTCACTGGACTAAAATCTGTAACACTTGGAACTTCTTAAATTTTTCAGTATCAAACCCAGTTAAATAGCTGTCCTTTCTTTTAATGGAAAGGCACCTTAATAAAAAAAATAGATGTTATTCTTCCATAAATCATTTTGTCCTTCTACAAGTTTTCTCAGGCTTTAAGAAGCTATAATTCTAAGCCAAAGTCAGGCAAAAGCTACTGAAAACTCAACATTAGTCTTAGTTTCATATTTTTGTCTTGATCCTTCAACAAGGAATTTAATAAAGAAAGTCTTGAGAAGATAAGGCCAAAGCAGTGTACTTCCTTCACATCTGTCCCAATCTTGTGCCCCATATTCCTGTCCAGCTAATTCTTTTTGTACTGTGTATTTACACTCCAAATTATATTTTCTTATACCCAAACTAGTAAATGAGTAATGATAGTGACACTTTTCATTTTTGTGTATTAATTAAACAAATATTTCCTGTGCACCTACTCTGTACCACATCCTGTTCAAAGCACTGAGGAAACAGTATTAACCAAAACACGATAAAACAAAACAAAACTAACATCTAAACAAAAACCCACCTGCCTTCATGGAGTTTGCATACTGGTGGGGGGAGACAGACAATAAATAAATAAATGCATAGGATGTCAGAGGGTGATTAGTACTATGAAAAAGGTATGAAAGTAAAGCAGGAAAGAAATATGAATCCTGCAGGTCCAGGGAATGTAAGAACTTTTAAATAGTGTGACCAAGGAAAGCCTCACTGGGAAGATGACATTGGAGCAAATACTTGAAATAGTTGAAGAAATGAACTAGAAGGTAGCATGGAAATGGTATTCCAGACAGGACAAGTAGCAAGTGCTAAGTCTCTGAGATGGGAACATATCTGGAATATTCCAGTAACATCAGAAAACCAGTGTAGTTGGAACAGGAATATCTAAAAGGAAAAAGGAGAAGGAGGTGAGGTCAGAAAGAGAAGAAAGAGCTAAGCTGAGAACATTGTAGATTCTGGATTGTATCCTGAGTGAAATGAAGAGACAGTGAAGGTCTTTTAAATATGTTTTGAAGGTTTCCAGGTACACACTTAGAGTCAGCAAATCTTTATATTCCTCAGTAAAATTAAGACATGGATCTAGGAATCAAGGAGTGGAAGCAGGTATGTCACTTTAACTATCACTCTCAGTGATCCACTTGGAGAATTTGAGTTTCCTTTTCCTGCAACTCTAGACTCTGCAGTGTTATGGATCTTAATTCCCAAAGGGGGGATATTTCCACAAGGGGACACAACAAGTGTTGTGTATTGAGTTACAGTTTGTGCCTGGGCATTTTACGTTTCTTGTATCCAGGGACAGCAGACAAGAGAAGTGACTGTCTTCACAGAGGTGATTAACCCTGGTTATAAGGAGGAGGTTTAAGTAGAATGGAGTTTAAGTAGAAATAGGTTTGATGTCCAGGTGATCCATTACCCAATGGTAAAAATAAATTGACAATAGCAGAAACTCTAGCCTGGGAAGAGCATAGTAACCATGGCACACACCCCACAGAAAAGGATCTGTGACTTACTCTAAGGTAAGCCTCCAAAACCAACAAAGATGGTAGCTGAAGGCAAAGGGGATGTAGATGGGAGAATGGAGGATGGACATAAGTATCAGTTGTGGCCTCAAGACTAACTGCCTAAGCAAGAGTTGTAGGTTTTCCTCACTAACATCCCTCTTTTAAGTTCCCTCTCAGGAATCCATGAGGAGTTACCTCCCCACACACACAGCAGTGAATATGAATGTACTTTAGGAGACACTGATGCACTATCCAGATCCCTCTTCAAAGGACTTACTGCCTTAGCTTCTGGACATGCTGTAAATAGATAGCTTTCAGTGTCTGAAACTTCAGGTCTTTCTTTACGAGATCCATTTTGCTCAAAGGCATGCTTTTCCCAGGAAAGCCTATTCTAATGGCTGATTGAGATGGAGGTATAAAGGTTCAGCTATTTCAGTCCAACTTGGGACAGTTCTAACAGGACACTGTATACCCAGAGCTCCCTGTGGGCTGAGTTGAGTTTATCAAGACTGTATCTCAGCTCTACTTCTCCCTCTACCTGATCCTGATTCCTTTTCCCCATTTCTACAGGTGTTGGTCACAAGGGCTTCTGTAATAAATATTCTGCTTGATAAACTCTGAGTCTGTTTCTCAAGAAACCCAACCTGTGACAGGTAGATAAATGACTTCTGTTTCATGAATGATTCTTTTTATCTGATGACCACTCATATTGTTTTCAAAATTCAAATCTTAGAGGTAAATGGATGAATTGGGGCTGGAGATAGCTCTACTGGCCCAGTCTAAAGTACCTAGAAAAGGTGGGACTTTCCTGGGATTAATTTTGGGATGGGTGGAAGGAAAGGAAAATAGGAGACCAAAGGAGAGATGAGTCAGAAAAATAGTATAAGGCTTGGACTACATGGGTGGAAAAATTTACTGAAAAAACTTAGGTGGCTTTGTTTCCTGGTTCTGGTGTATTCACTTGGCAGGATCCTGTAGTGCACCTGACTACCCAGCAACTTTTTCCTGCAGCCGTGCAATTTCCCCAGTGTTTGTCTCCTACAGTACGTACAACTTCTCAAGTACCCAGCTCCTGCAGTGCATGGTGGTCAACACCACCCAGTGGCCAGCAGCTTCCCCCAGCATCTGCTCTTCAACATACACCATGACCAAGTGGGATTTATCCCAGGGATGCAATGATTCTTCAACATATGTAAATCAATCAATGTGATAAGCTACATTAACAAACTGAAGAATAAAAACTATATGACCATCTCAATAGATTCAGAAAAACCTTTTGACAAAATTCAGCACCAATTTATGATAAAACTTTCTGGAAAGTGGGCATAGAGGGAATATACCACAACATAATAAAGACCATATACAAGAAACCCACAGCAAACATCATTCTCAACAATGAGAAACTGAAAGCATTTCCTCTAAGATCAGTGACAGGACAAGGATGTTCACTCTCTCCACTTTTATTCAATGTAGTTTTGGAAGTTCTTGCCACAGCAATCAGAGAAGAAAAAGAAATAAAAGGAATCTTGTGCAGTTCTATATTAGAGTGCCTTTAATGAGATACCTACCTGTGAACCATTTTTTCAGGACCTTAAATGGAGAATTTCTAGCAAGTTTTAGAAGAGGGATTTTCAGAAATTTCCTCTAACATGGTAGTACACAGATGTCTCTGTCATCCAGTGAGTCATTAGTGTGCCCTCTCTGAGAAGGTCTGAGTATTAGCCCTGAGGGTCCTCTTCTTTGGGTCCTTTGTCTCAGCCCTAGGGACGATCATTGGTCTTTATATCTGCAATTCCTGTATTTGTTAGCATTCTCTCTACTTATTACCAATCCATTATTATTCCAACCCCCTTTTATAATGAAATTCTTTATACTAAACTTTACCCTGTTTAAGTCACTGTGAGTTTTTTATCTCCTGATTGGATCCTGACTATATAGTAGCAAACTCAGGACAACTCTGAGTTGAAAATTCACCTTTCCACATTTTTATTCTATAAATTACAGATATTTTCTGCAGAGTCCATAGAACTTAACAAACTTAAAAACTAGAGGAAATTCAGACTAATTCACTGTTCTCTAAAGTAGTAATTGTATTCATAGTTCAATCATTAGAAAATACAGGCATGTATGTCAAATACAATAAAAAAATATGGATACTAGTTAAAAAGAAATCAAATAGTTTTTGGCTTTGGTTTTAATTATGAGGCTTTCTCAGAACCTATATCATAAAAGTGTGAAATATGAACTTCTGAGAGGTGGATGCAATATCAACAGCTTTCAAAATCTATTTAACCATGTTATCTGACCTGTATAACATCTTACCAAACATGTGGTTTTTAGATGTGTACTGAAGAGATGCCTTTAGGATTGTATGGCTAAGTTGTTCATACAGCAGCCTCAGGATCACCTGGGAAATATTTAGAAATGCAAATTCTAGGGCTCAACTCATTTTTCTGAATAGAAGCTCTGAGTGTGGGGTCTAACAATCTGTACTTTAACAATGTCTCTAGGTAATTCTGATTCACCCAGAGACATACAATTGTTTTTGATGCATTAATTTAACTTACCACTACCCTTTCATAGGTGAGGAAACTAAATCTTAAAGAAACAAAAAAGAATCGGAGACTGCCAGGTTCAACTTTCAAAAAACAAAAAAAAAAATGTTCTATGTTCAAACAAGCTGGCATTCCTGGTTATTTCTTCTATGTCCACCTTTAATTGTGATTGCCTCTGAAGCCTTTCCTTAATCAATACCTTCCATTTCTTGTGTGTGTGACAGGAAAAGAAAAATGGATTTGCATATATTAAAAAGGACAAGCAAGCTATATAAATATAAAACAACATCTCAGATATGGGAAGCACTTTGTCCCTAAGGTGCTCAAACACTAAAGCAATAACCATTTGGCAGTATATGGTGTAGAGGATTCAAACATTGAATTAATTTTGGACCAGAGAAGATGGTCTTTAAAGGCCATTAATTTGTGTGAATTTTCAGTTTTATGATTCCATAGTATGATGTTTTTTATCTTCTCAAATAATTCAAAATGTTCCTGTGGGAAGATAAGTGTTTTGATTTGAGATAAAATCCTACTAAACCCTGCCTCCTCCCTCTTTCTCTCTCCACAAAAACTTGTACTTGGCCAGATGCTCTCCTTCTCATTTTCCATTTAGGGGGCATTTTCAAATATAGAAAACAATTTTGTAAACTCCCTGCCGTTTCTGTTTTGCTTGGGCTCCGCTGAGGCCCAAATAATTTATGGAAAACAGCACCTGCGTTTTCCCCAGGAATGGCTTTCACAACATTGATGAATTTCAAATGAAGGACATCTACCTCGTTCAAGTTAAATGGAAAGAAAGTTCTCTCTCCATTTCCAGAAATTGATTGCAGAATATGCTCCCAAACTATTTTCTTGTCCCATAAAAACATTAAACTCGATGTACACATTTCATCCCAGTTTCTACCCTTCGAGGGAAAGGAAGTGGCAGATTCAAACAATTTTATCAGAGGAAGAAATTCTAGGGTTTATGTTTTCTGAGGATTTATCCAACTAGATTGATTCATTATTTCATTCATGCAACAAAATTTTGTGATGTACTCATTCATTCATTAAAGAGATATTAATTCATTCAACCCTGCTGTACCTGGAATCATAACAATAGATGAATACATTTTAGTGAGGGCACAGTGGACTTTCAGTTCAACAAGGAAGACTGAACATATAAGTTTATCTCTGCTTTCATCTAAAGTGGGGGTGATGGTCTGTGATCTATGGCCTACGGACAGACCATCTGTTTTTATAAACTTTTATTGAAATACAGCCACAACCTTTCATTTACATATTGCTTTATGATGCTGTTTATTTTCCTGTTTGATCCTCTGTTTTTCTCTGTTTCATTTTGGATACTTTCTACTTCTATGCTTTCCTGTTTTCTAATCTTTTCTTCTGAAAAGTTTAATCTGCCACTGATCCCATTCCTTGATTTTATTTTTTTTAATTTCACAGATAATTACTTTTCAACCCTCGAAACTAGATTTTGATTTTTTTTTATATTTTCCATGTCTCTACTTAACTAATTTAGTTTCCTTCTCTTTAGTGTCTTTTTTCTTTCTTTCTTTTAACATCTGTAACACTTCTGGGTCAGTTTAGACTCATTGGTCTTTTTTCTTCATTATGGGTCATAACTTCTTGCTTCTTTGAATTCCTAGTAATTTTCAACTGGGTAACAGACATTGTAAATTTTATCTTATTGGGTAATGCGTATTTTTGAATTCTTATAAATATTATTGGGCTTTGTTCTGGGATGCAATTTAACTATCTGAGGTCAGGGAGAGAAGATTATAGGGACGAGGATTAAAAGGACTAGTGCCACACCCCCTACACAGAGCCAGGATTTACCTACTTGACTGAAACAAACAAACAAACAAAAAAAAAAAACAAAGGAAAAAGTAGATGAAATAATGGTTTTAAAGACACTGGACATGAGGCAAGAGAAGACAGTGATCCCTGAAAAATGCAAAACAAACAAGGTGAAGCAGAAGCAGAATTGGAGGTCTTAGAATAACAGTGTGGTTGTTGGAAAAGAGCTTGGATGCCACACTCAAGGACTGGTGCACTCTCGAGTCCAATATTTCCTACCTGGTGTACCAAAATGTTAACACTCTTCTCTGACCACAAGCAAATTTGTCCATTTATCCCTGAATGTCAAACTGATAGTATCATTTTCTATGTACTGTAGAGTGGAAAAGTTAGGGGAGATCTTTCTCAGAATTTAAGGTCTAAAGGATGGTTTTTAAGACAAGTGAGAGAAACAATCGTGGTTGTATAGAGTATACTTTATACAAATATTTGAAAGTTTCTAAAAGAGTAGATCTTAAAAGTCCTCATCCTAAGAAAAAGCATTTGTGACTGTGTGTAATGATGGATATTAACTAGACTTATTGTGATCATTTTTCTATATATACATATATCAAATCATTGAGTTCTATACCTGAAACTCATATAATGCTATTTGCCAATTATATCTCAATAAAAATAAATAATTAAAAAAGAGTGTCTTGTACTGGGGCTGAAAAAAAGATTTGACAGGGAAAGAGAAATGGAGTTAGGAATAAAAGGTAAAAGGCTTATAAAATGCCCAAGAGATAATTTTCAGACTCCTCAAGAGATGATCAGAAAAGTAAAAACCTTAGAAATTCAATTTCTTAAAATCTTTTAAAGAAAAATTCAATCTGCATAAGGTTTTATTTTTAAGTGTATAGACAATGTACTCAAAGGAATATCTGAGTTTATTTTGCACATGAAAGTAAATAGCCAAGAAATCTTCATCAGGATAGATTAGGCCCTGGAAAGGATTATCCCTAAGAAATAACCTACTAGCCCTTGGAGAACCAGATTCCCTTCCTTGTAAAATCCTTAGCAGTTGTGCAGAGAAATAGCAAATTCATTATCACTTCTAATAGCTTCTAATTAAACTATAAACTAGAAAAGCTGTGGAATTAAAAAAAAATACCAATGCACAATAACACCTGTTAAATATTTTCATATGTTATGCACAGATACAGAAACTATACACACCTGGTCTATAACACCCTGTCCTACTTCAAGTGCAGGCACCGGACAATTTCTTCTGGAAGGGATCTCTGAGAAAAGGCATTATTTGGGATGTGGGGAGTGTCCTGTGTCTGGCATTCAGAGAGGTGTTGGATGACTCTGTCAATGTGTCTACAAAAGAGAAACCCCTGGCTTCCCTGGTGGCGCAGTGGTTGAGAGTCCGCCTGCCGATGCAGGGTACATGGGTTCGTGCCCCGGTTCAGGAATATCCCACATGCCGTGGAACGGCTGGGCCCGTGAGCCATGGCCGCTGAGCCTGCGCGTCCGGAGCCTGTGCTCCTCAATGAGAGAGGCCACAACAGTGAGAAGCCCGCATACCATAAAAAAAAAAAAACCCTCTAATACACCTTCTCACTAACACTCTTGGTGTTTCTGGTAATCTGATCAGATATTAGAGACATCATAAAAAACATAATACCATGTTATGTTTGCCCATTGTCTTATGACTCGAAACATAAGTCCATGCGATTCATTTAATCAATCATCAATAAATTATTGCATTCTTATTATGCACCTGACACCATGCCCTACCCTGGACACAAAGGTCAGGTGATTGGCTTCATGAAGTTCAGACTCCAGTGGAGAAGAAAAAGCTACCTGTAGTACAATGAGCTAAACATGGTCATTGCATCATATCCCCACAGCAGCCTTTTCAGGAGGGCACAGCATGTGTTCACCAGTTTTAACTGCAGAGCTGTCCACAGTGTCACTGCCTATCCAATGTCATAAAGTCTGTAAGTAGCCCAATCTGGGCTAGAACAGGGTTACTTGAGATCCTCCTCTGCTTCTCTTTCCTCAACAACTGGCTGCTTTCATCACCCTGTGTTCATCAGGATTTTGTCCTGCCTCTCAGCAGATGGTTCAAGAACACAATCTCTAGGCCTGGATTCATGAAGAAGATAGCAGCTGGCATTCTCCATTGAGGAAACTTGAAAAAATGACTAACAATCCCCATGCCTCTTTCATCCACATTAAAACTATTGTAATCCAGACCAAAGAGCTGCCACAATTTTCTATCCTTAATGAAACCAGTAATTCATTAGGATTAGGTGATATGGTTACATCTTAACTGCTAGCTCCTTGGAATACACAAAGGGAATGGAAACATAGGCCGGGTGGGAATTTTGGGGGAGGGTCTTTTGAGAGCCTTCATGGCACAAGGAAAGAGGACCATTATTTAGGGAAATGCCCGGCTTCCAAAGAAATGAAAGAAAAACAAGTGGAAAGGATGCTATTTTTGTGAAATGGATGAGCCCTCAGGTATGACTAAGTTTTACTGCTTTTCCTGGCTGTGTATTCTGTTTTTTTTTTTTTTTTTTTTTTCCTGGATGAAATTCAGAGGAAAAAGAATCAGATATTCTTGGCCTTCAGTAGACTGGACTCAGAATGAATCCTATCTCAACCTTAAGCTGGCTCAAAATAACATTTATTGAGCAATTTCACTTTTCATTATGTGCCTAGTGCTTTGTTGTGTCAATATCTATATCCATATCTGTACAATACATATCTTGTGTGTGTGTGCACATACACCTATACACACATATGTGGAAAGAAAAAGAGGAAGAATTAGGGTTATATGAGGTGCACACATATTTATATTTACTATGTGACATAGTAGTATAAGAAAAAGTATTACAATAGATTGAAAAGTTTGTCATTTGTTCTGCTTTATAATAGAGGAAAATGCAATAGTTGTATAACTAACAAAAATAGCTAACTATTACATAGGGGGTTATGTATAATAGATGTTGTTCTAAGCAATTTTTCATATATTAATTCATTTTATCCTAAAAACAATAACAGAAACACAAACAAATCTATGAGATAGATGTTACTAAAATCAGACCCAGTTTAAAAAAGGAGAAATTCAGACATAGAGATATTAAACCTGCTCAAAGCTCTTATAATTGATAAGTGGAAGGGCAAGAATTTAAACTCAGAAAACGCAGCTTCAGAATCCATACTTCACACTGCTTTGAGATCAGAAGGCTTTGCCCAGCATATTAGTTGCCCATTACTGCTGTAACAAATTATCATCAACTCAGTGGCTTTAAAACAACACAAATTATTACCTTACAATTCTGGACGTCAGACCTCTGAGATGGGTCTCACTGGGCTAAAATCAAGGTGTCAGCAGGGTTTAATTCTTTTCTGGAAGCTCTAGTGGAGAATCTATTTTCTTGCTGTATCCGGCTTCTCCAGTCTGCCCTCAACCCTTAGGTGATGTCCCCTTTCCACATTCAAAGCCAGCAATGGCCAGTAGAGTCTTTGTCATATGCATCACTCTGACACTAACTCTCCTGCATTTTTCTTTCACATAGTGGTTATATTAGTCCCACATAGATAACCCAGGATACCTTCTCCATCTCAAGGTTTTTAACATCCGAAAAGTCCCATTTGCTATGTAAGGTAGCATATTGACAGATTCTGGGGATTGGGACATGGATATCTTTGTGTTACCATTTTCTTTTTCTTTTTTTGCCTATTACATCAAGTATCTGATTTCAGCAGTTTTGAAAGAATATCTCAATTTGTCAATATTTCTCAAAATGTAAAATGTGTATATTTTAATCCAGCAATTCCATTTCTGGGATTTAGCTTATAGAAACATTTGACTTGTGCCCATAAGTATGTTTAAGAAGAAATTAACTGCAGCATTAATTGTATATTCACTTGTTTACACATTTATTATTTACCTCCACTAAAATGCACGTTCCTTGACAGAGAATTTTGCTACATAGATTATTGTTTCATCTGAAGCTCCTGGGATAGTGCTTGCTAGGAACATGACAAATAAAATATCTGTGGAATAAGTGAATGAATGAATACAGTCAATTAGAAGAATGAGGAGAATCTAAATTCACTGAGATGAAAAGATGTTCACCACAGATTGTTAAATGAACTAAGAGGCCAAGGTGAATGTGTAATTACATCACTACATCCTTTCTTGGATAACAATTCATTATGTAATATATTATATATATGTCTCTTTCTCCATATATATATATATATTTACATATGCATGTCTATAAATACTACTGCAACTATATAGAAAAACACCTAGAAAGATACATACAATGATGTTAGCTGTGGTTTATTTGTGACTTTTTCTATTATTTTTGAATTAAACAATAACTGTGTATTTTTTCTGCAGTTGCAAAATTAAAATGATGTATATATCATCAAAATAAAAAGATGTATAGAAAACGTATCTTAATCCAGATTTCTAATCCAAGTCAAATGTTTTTGCACGCTGGATTAACTGCTTTGGATAGACTTTCTCATTTCAACCTTTTCTACCTCTCAGATGACTGAGCAAAAGAGAAATTCTAAAGAAGAGATTTGTCTCTGTCAGAGTCCAGTCAAAATACAGAAACTGCTCTTGGTATTTCATATTGAAAGAATCTAATGCAAAGAATTGATTATATGGGTGATGGAAGAGCAGAAAATACCAACTGAGACCTGTGAAGCAACTTGGTGGTTAGCACCACATGAAACTGTTACTCCGCCTGGACAAAGGGATGACCTATTCTTACCAGAGCCCAGAATTTGGGACCATTTAGCAGAAATTGGAATCATAATGAGTATATGATGGGGAAGACCTGGCCAAGCAGGCCTGGAGCCACCAAAATGAGGCAGCTGCTGCTATAAATGCTACCCAAAGTGGAGAATGATAGGAAGAGACACCCTCCTCCCCATCCTCCATGCTCTGTCCAGATGTTGATGTCCATTCTGATGGACAGAATTACCTGGAAGCCAGAGGCCAGGGATCCTGGAAAACGAAGCTCCATGCACTATAGGACACTGTGAGGTAAGGGGTTGAATCTGAGAATCAGCTGATAAATTACCAGTGTGATGTTTGGAAGGAACTATTGCTGGTCATCTGAAGCCATGAGAATTTAACATAACTTGCTGTTTTCAGGATGTTGCTAAAGAAAATATGTTAATGAAATAGCTATGTTTGTTAGGGTCCATGTCTATGTGCATTTTGCTTTACTAATAGAAGTACATTCAATATTTTTGCAGTTACCAAAAAAAAAAATTTCTCCTGGAACATCCACGATATCCTTAATTACAGAAATATTAGGCAAGGTCTTATATCCTTAAAAAAATCCCATTATAAATGCTCAGTCTGTTCATTGAGATGAAAATCTACCACCAGAAGAAACAGAGTTATACACACCTGTACTATATATATAGAGATATAGATAGATAGATAGGTAGATAGATAGATAGATAGATAGAGAGACCTACACACACATATAAACACACTCATATTTATAGGAAAAATCTTAAGAGAATTTCAAAATTATTTTTTTGACATTTTGAAGCACGTGTGTCTATCCTTATTGTGTGTACTGGAGTGTAAAAGACTGATATATATAGACATGAAGACTACAACACAAAGAGAATACAGATAGAAAAAGGTATCACAATAGAGCTATAGGAAGACAGACATCTAGAATTAGTCTACCACAAAACTATAAAAAGTGAAATTAGAGGTATCTGATATATTGCCACAGACTAGCGGATATTATATTCTATAGGTTCTTATCATTTGGATTAATCAACAACAGGGCACCATATCCCTGAGACTGTTGACATCTACCCTCATACATTCATTGTCCATAAAATAAATTAAATATCTTGGGATCCTAAATGTCCAGGACCAGGAAAGTCTTTGATGGGCCAAGAGAAACTGGCTCTGTCAGGAGGCCTGACATTCATGCAGAAATCTAATCTAATTTAAGAATGAACTTAAAACAACCTTGAAAAGGAGGTAGCCTCTAGTTTGTATTTGATCCCCACTTCCTTCCAACAAAAACCTTTCCAGATTGTTGAGACTTTAGACCTTCTCTGTATTCTCCTTCTGGGACTCCCATGCTGTAACTCACGTTCTGTGGGAGGAGGAGAAGTCATATGTGTAGCACTGGCTTTGACTTCCTTTTTCCCTTCCCTTCCTTCTTGCTGGGCAAGGCCACCTTGTAATCCTACTAGATACTCCAACTCAGTTTATTCAAAACAGATCTAGAAGCCATTCTTCTTCCTCTGGTCTGTATTTTTGCTGTGGGTATTATGGTTAAAGATTTCAACATCTTCCCAGTGATCCAGTCTCTAGTATTTGGAGGTCCCCAACTACCTCCATTGCTGTGTTGCCTACACTATTTCACCATGCTTGCAAGTTCCACCTCCCTTTCCCCACTACCACCTACCAACACCTTCATTCTCAACTGCACTGTTGAAATAACCATCCAAATGCTCCTGAACTTCCAGACTTGTTCTAAAGTCCATTCTTCATACTGTTATCAGATTAAGCTCCCTACAGCATGACTAGTCTGTTATTTTGCTTAAAAATATTCAATCCTTCCTCATTGTGTATAGTTGTACATTTAGAATTAAAGTTGCAAAAGAGTTAGAAAATACAGAATATGAGAAAATAAAAGGAAAATCTCATTTAACCCTTTCCCTTTAGGGCAGAAGCCATCTTCATTACCAAGTCACTTGTGATTCTTCATCTGCTTCATATGTTTCCACGTGGGATGACTCATAACTGACTAAGAACCATTTACCCTACTTATATATGCCTTTTGTATATGCAAGCATTTATTGAAGGTGCTCATTTTGCCAGAAGTGCTTCTCCTTGCTCTCTTGTTTTTACTCTGGTCTTTCGATATATATATTTAAAACTCATTTCAAATGCCATATTTTCAAAAAGATTTCCCCTGATCTACTCTCTCCCTACCCTAGCTGGTTTAATTTCTTACTTTGCTGACCTCCCAGAACACTGGACCTCTCACTTTATTCTATGCATTCACTCTTAACTAAATTCTATCATGTAATATTGTCCATCTTAAGTGAGACACCTAACCATTGCTGACCACATCTTCAGTTCCTGGAATGCCATGTAATGTCATCTATGTGCTTTGTATCCCTTACTGGGTCTTGCACAATTTGGGTTATAGTAGTTTAGTTTCTTCTTCACTTTTCTGCTCTCTTCATAAGTAACCT
This sequence comes from Delphinus delphis, assembly GCF_949987515.2. Classification (NCBI taxonomy): domain Eukaryota; kingdom Metazoa; phylum Chordata; class Mammalia; order Artiodactyla; family Delphinidae; genus Delphinus; species Delphinus delphis. The sequence continues at coordinate 97,761,668 of NC_082687.1, read as the reverse complement.
TCTTACATTGACTTCACAGCAGTCATTTTGCCACCTGTTGAAGGAGGAGAGAAACATGGTGTCTTCAAGGCTGATAAGGTTTAGGCCTTGCTGTTTACCTTTGAGTCAGAATAGATTCAGCCTAAAGAGGCATTAACTTTCATTAAAAGCAACAACAATGTCCCTCTCCCCTCTAGTAACCACTAGTTTGTCCTTCATATCTGTGAGTCTGTTTCTATTTTGTTATATTTGTTTGTTTGATTTTTTTTAGTTCCACATATAAGTGATAACATTCAGTATTTGTCTTTCTCTTTCTGACGTATTTCACTAAGCATAATACCCTTTAAGTTCACCCATCTTGTCGTGAACAGCAAACTTTCATTCTTTTTTATGGCTAAGTAATATTCCATTATGTATATATACCACATCTCTTTTTTTTTAACATCTTTATTGGAATATAATTGCTTTACAATTGTGTGTTAGTTTCTGCTTTATAACAAAGTGAATCAGCTATACATATATATATATATATATATATATATATATATATATATATATATCCCCATATACCCTCCCTCTTGTGTCTCCCTCCCACCCTCCATATCCCACCCCTCTAGGTGGTCACAAAGCACCAAGCTGATCTCCCTGTGCTATGTGGTTGCTTCCTACTATCTGTTTTACATTTGGTAGTATATATAAGTCCATGTCACTCTCTCACTTCATCCCAGCTTACCCTTCCTCATCCCTGTGTCCTCAAGTCCATTCTCTACGTCTATGTCTTTATTCCTGTCCTGCCCCTGGGTTCTTCAGAACCACTTTTTTTTCAGATTCCATATATATGTGTTAGCATACGGTATTTATTTTCCTCTTTCTGACTTACTTCATTCTGTATGACAGTATCTAGGTCCATCCACTTCACTACAAATAACTCAATTTCATTTTTTTTATGGCTGAGTAATATTCCGTTGTATATGTGTGCCACATCTTCTTTATCCATTCATCTGTCGATGGACACTTAGGTTGCTTCCATGTCCCAGTTATTGTAAATAGAGCTGCAGTGAACACTGTATATACCACATCTCTTTATCCATTCATCTGTTGATGGACACTTAGGTTGCTTCTATATCTTCAATATAGTAAATAATGTTGCTGTGAACATTGGAATTCACATATCTTATTGAATTAGTGTTTTTGTTTTCTTTGTATAAACACCCAGGAGTGGAATTGCTGCATTGTATGGTGGTTCTATTTTTAATTCTTTGAAGAACCTCCATACTGTCTTCCATAGTGGCTGTACCCATTCACATTCCTACTAACAGTGCATGAAGATTCCCTTTTCTCCACATCTTCACCAACATTTGTTATTTCTTGTTTTTTTGATGCTAGCCATTCTGACAGATGTGGGAGAAGGACAAAATAGGTGAAGGGAATTAAGAGGTTCAAACCACTAGGTATAAAATAACTGTTACTATGTTGTAATGTACAGCACAGGGATATAGCCAATATTTTACAACTTTGTTTGGAGTATAATCTAAAAAATACCAAATTACTATGTCATACACCTGAAACCAATATAATATTGTAAGTCAACTATACTTCCATAAAAAGTGAACAAGAACAACAATAATGACACAACTATTTAATCATTTGAAGGCTCTGAAATAGAATTAATGGTCTATTGCTGTAGTGTTGAGAACTAAAATAGTAAAAAATGAATCTGAAGATGTTCTATCCTAGAGTGTAGGTTCTGAACAATTTATAATTTCTTGATCAAAGAGGTAAAGTTTCAGGATTGTAACTTTAGGCGCATTGTTTTAAACAGCACTGATGATTTATCTGAAAGTATAAAATGTTCACAATTGTCTGGAAATGTAAGAGAATCAGGCCAATCCAGTGATATCGCCAACAAAAAAGGTACCAGAAACAAAACAAAACAAAAGAAAACCCAAACCTCTGTTTCTAGCATGTTCTTTGTCTTACCAGGTCTATTTCCTTTCTTGTTCCTACACAACAACCTTATCAAGATCAGTCGTAGTATAGCTACCACTTTATATGATAGCCTTTTCTGACATATCTATTTCATTAGACTTGAAGCTCCTTCAGAGTACAATCTATGTGATAATCTTCTCTATAAACTCAGATATTAGCACAAACTCAGGCACACAGCCAGAACTCAACAATTTTCTATTAAACAAGTGAGACTTTGTCTCCATTAATGAATAGTCTAGATATAGGCATCTCTATAGGAATTACTGAGATGCAGTTCAAGGTCCCCAGATTACACATAAAATATTAGTCTCAGAAAATTTAAGTTTCTTATCTGAGAGCAAACATTTAATAAAGTGTGATTGTTTATGTGATATCCAGTTTATTTTTCCAAAAGACCACTGCTTTTATTATTACCTAATTTTCAGAATTTATCAGAGTGTATTACCATTAATATTAATTAGATCTATATTAAGACAAATATCCTGGGGTCAAAATAATTTGAAAAACACTCAATGATATGCTGCAGCTGTCCTACACTGGCGTATGAGATTCAATTGTTAAACTTCCGCTGCAAATCGTGTGGTCACTAATAAAAATAAAACCATATATACTTACAAATAAATAAATTATATTAAAATGTAATAAATACTCAGAATTTATTACTTCCTAATAATTTCATAGCATTTTACTATTATGTTTGCTGTTGAGGGTATATATGTCTATTGTACCTTTATGATAGAAATACTACTGCTCATTTCTTACCAATCATGTTCACTCACATCATGTTGGTACCTTAAAATTGGCCTTTATTGGGGATATTTACACCATAATAATCAGTAAATAGTGCAAATCTGGGCTTGACTTAAGTGCTGGGGTCAAAGTTTCAGTTTATTGAATATGATTTGTATAAGGGTGAGAAATAATTTAACAGAAGGTCACATATCAGACTCAATAAATGTATTGGCAAAACATTTAATGGATTTATCTGCAACTACATTTATCAAACATGTTTGAACTGTAACCATAAGCTGTTCATGGATAAAAGAGTTTGGCAAAAATTGATGAATAAATTTTGTGAGAATCAATTGCTAAAACGGTTAATGTGTATTAGTATTAAAAGTCATCATCCGGGCTTCCCTGGTGGCTCAGTGGTTGAGAGTCCACCTGCCGATGCAGGGAACACGGGTTCGTGCCCCAGTCCGGGAAGATCCCACATGCCGCAGAGCGGCTAGGCCCGTGAGCCATGGCTGCTGAGAACTGTGCATCCGGAGCCTGTGCTCCGCAATGGGAGAGGCCACAACAGTGAGAGGCCCGCATACCGCAAAAAATGAAAAAAAGTCATCATTCATCTCTTCTTCTTCTCTTTCCTTCCTTTGTTGAAGAATTAAGTCCTACAGATACTAGGTGGGGTCAAGCAAAGTTGATGTCCATGGTAGGTGACTGTGAGGTCTTGGTGGCCTAGATTAGGCATTGAAGCCTAAGCTAGATAAAGAAGGTGTCCCTTTGGAGGGGATGGCCTGGCATGTAGTGTCAGGACCCAAGCAGGGTGTTGAGATTGCCCATTCCAAGAGATGGAAAAGTGTACGGTGTCAGAGCCTGAATAGATTAAAGAGGTGGTCCATCTCCAGGTATCAGAAGCCAGTTAGGGTAAGGAAGCTCCCATATGGGAGGTAGCCAGCTTAAGTTGTTGGAGTTTGGTGTGGTGAAGAGGGTATCCAAACATAGGACAGCAGTGACAGCCCAGTGTGGGCTGTTGGAGCCTGAGTGGAGTCAAGTGAACATCTATATAGTGGAGGTAGTGGTGACCATGAAATATTGGTTACATACAGAAGAATTGATTAAATAACTAAATATTAAGGGTAATGGAAACCAGATTTATTACTGTCAGAGAAAGAGTTTACAAATATTGAAATAGAGAGAACTAGAATTGAGCTTGTGTTGTTGGATTAGCATCAGATGTACTGAAAACTCATGAAAAAGCATCTATAAGAAATAAAATATAGGGGGCTTCCCTGGTGGTGCAGTGGTTGAGAGTCCGCCTGCCGATGCAGGGGACACGGGTTCATGCCCCGGTTCAGGAAGATCCCACATGCTGCGGAGTGGCTGGGCCCGTGGGCCATGGCCACTGAGCCTGCGCGTCCGGAGCCTGTGTTCCACAACGGGAGAGGCCACAACAGTAAGAGGCCCACGTACCACACACACACACACACACACACACACACACACTATATATATATATATATATATATATATATATATATATATATATATATATATATATGTAAATGTGTGTGCATATGTATACGTGTGAACATTCATATGCATTTGTCCATCCCAGTGAGCAGGTGTCCATCCCAGTGAGCAGGTCTTGGAGTAGAAAAGCACACCCAGGAAGCAGATCTTAGCTTCTAAATATTGTGATCCACCAAAAAGTACCTAGGAACCATGGAAAATTGGTTGATTCCAGCCTGGGCAGGGATAGTACAAGATGAGACTGGAACATCTTGTATTTGAAAATAAGAAAGTGCTCAAAGAATGAGGGGGCTTACCAAAAGGATGTATAAGCCAGCTGGAAGCACTTACACTGTCCAAATTTAGGATAATTTCAGCATCAAAACAATGAATGAATTGAATTAAAATCCATTAAATAATAGGAACACATGATGCCATTTTTTATAAATATGTAAATAATAAATTAAAAGTTGAATGAGAAATAATATATTTATGTATATTCAAAATACGTCCCCATAAAATCCTTGTTAAATAGAAAAGGGAATAGAGTAATGTTATGGTGGGAAGCCTGGCAGACACCACCTTAATCTGATGATCAAAGTGAGCATCATCTCATACGGGACAAGTCAAAAACACATGGACTGGATAGGAAGCATTACATCAGTGATATTCCTGCCAAAGCTGCATAGCCTGAATCTAATCAAATCTAAATTGAGGGATGTTCTACAAAATAACTGGCTTGTAATGTAAAGGTATAAAGATCATGAAAGTCAAAGAAAGACTTATGAAAGGCCCCAGATAAAAGTTAAAATAAAGATACATATAAACGAAATACAATTCATGACTCTGGACGTGACTGTTTTTCTGTAAAATACATTATTAGGATAACTGAAAAATCTTGAATACAATCTGAACTTTGGATGATAGTAAAATATTGATTTTATTTTCATTATTTAATGATTATTTAAGAGAATATTCTCATACATGGAAACACCACTAAAGTATTTGAGAGTGGTGGATATCAAGTAAGTGATAGGCTAGGGGAAAATTCATTTGTACTATACCTGAAACTTTAATTTTGAGATAAAAATGAGATAATGCCACCATGTCATACGACTCAACAAATCCATCCCTAACCATATAGCCAAGAGAAATAAATTAATATATTCACGAAAAGGATTGTATCAAATTATTCAAGGTATGGTAGTCATAACAGCTGAAAACTGGAAACAACCCAAATACCCTTCAATAGGGGGGTGGATAAATGCACTTGTAGAATATCATGCAATGGAACACCAATAAAAAAAGAACAAACCACTAATACATCCAACAACATGGATGATTTTCAAAAACATGAGTGAAAGAAGATAGATATATTTATATCAATATAAAGGTTAAGAACAAACAAAGCTAATCAATGATCTGGAAATCAGAATAATGATTGCTTTTTAGGGAAGTTAAATGAAAAGGGCAGACAAGAACTTTTTCAAGTAGAACGTTCCGTACATTAACCAGGTGATGGGTACACTGGTGTATGCATTTGGTAAAATGCATTAAGATATACAATTATGATTATGCATTTTATTTCAAGTAAATTGTGTTTCAGTAAATCACTGTGAGCATTTAAAAAATGCTGTGGCAGAAAAATTCAGCCTTCTCAATTTTCTCATTTCAGTATTTATAAGTAAAATAGTCAACAATTTCAACTTCTCCTTTTGCCTTACATTTATCCTAGAACATTTCAGTACTAGTCCCTTTACACTCCTCATGAAGAAAAAAAACAAGTTGTTTGTAATGACTTGTAAGCAAATTCCTTCACATAGGTAAAACTTGCAGGAAGTCTCTGGAATTATAAAAGTTTGAACAAGAAATATTTTGGTCTAACGTATACAATGCCTTATGTCTAAGGAATATATTGGCAAAAATTACTTTTTATTACCAAGCACTAGGCCTTCAAGAAATTCTTTATGATTCACTAAAATGGTAGCAAAGTGTGGAATATTTTGTTGTTGCAGCATTTTCCAGAAACCACACACCTTGTATAGATTGAATCTATAATTGTTGGGCAATTTCTTTTTTGAGTTGAACTGCACTTTTGAGACTATGTTTTTCTGAGAGATTGTGAAAATAAAATTGGAAATATCACATATCTGCTGACATGACATAGAAGGGTCCTTTCATTTTGCATTTTCTTTTTACCTCTGAATGAAGGCAAAAGGCTCTTTAAAGACAAAAATTCTTCCTTTGGTTTCTCTCTCCTGAATGAAAACCATTTATCCCATTATTTGAGGCTACATGTCTTACAAATAAAGACTGGGGTCAGAGGTAGTTGTTCTGTTATTTTGTAAACATGGGAAGTCCATTGATGCTTACATAAATCAAATCTGGGTCTTGAAAACAATAAATATTCCTACTTTTACATTCTCTTAATATACTATCATTTTCAAAGAGAAATATCTGAAGGAAATTGATCCCTCCATGTTTCCTCTTTCATCTTAAAATAGGGGCATTTATTCTGAACATTTTCATTGAGTTGATTTTTTTTTGTCTACAGGCTATTGATGTGTATGATCCTTCTTCAAGCCCATATGAGGTCTCTCTCCACCTCAAGCAGAACTGCATCACATTGTCACCATATTTGTGGGTTTGGTGTTAGTGTTATTGTCAAAATGGCAAAGCTGCTTTTATGACCTTGCAATGAACAGGCATTACTTCTTATTCTGTTTGATAGCCTGGGTTTTATTGGATCCAGTGAGAAAAGTGAAAGTTTGACGTAAGCCAGGGTGTGGAAACAGCAACAATCCTTCATTTTTAATTAGTTCCCAAGATAACTTCTCTATTTCAGGAACAGTTCAAGTCTCTTTAACACAAGTGGTGATTCCATAATGAACTAACTGGGAAATCTCTTTGTGGAAATACTGATTAGCTCATATAGTTTTGGGAATCTTGCTTATTCTCTTTCCCCTTTCAACCCCTAAGCTGCATCACTCATGACCGGCTTCTTTGTGTATTTCTGGTCTCATTGATCCTTTTCTTCTCAAAATAGCAGTATGTAAAATCTATTATGAGGTTTATCTGTATCAGTTACTTACAATTCTATAATTATTTTGTGAATAGATGACTTGGTTTATAATATATTCTAATAAAATGTTGAGAGAGAATTAAAGTTTTTTTTTTAAGAAATTAGGGAAAACTTAGAAAGTACTCCAGAGGAAGTTAATAGAGATAAAAAATAATAATAAAGTCTATATACATCAATGACAAATAAGGATAAGTAAAATTGAGAAAAAAATTTAAAATTTGACTATCAGAAATGAGATAGTATGTATGAATGCAGAAGTACAATTGCATGGGAATGGATTTAAATATGTAGAATAAGTAATATGTATTTTGCTGTTTTCTAGCAAAATATAGACTAATATTGATTCAAAAAGATTGAAAATATGAACAAAATCATAAAGGCAGATAAAATTATTCCAATTAAAAGAGAAACATGCTCTAATCCCTTGCTAAATTTCTAAATAACCTCTAAATTGAAGATATTTCCAAGATTTGTTCAAAGGTCTAAATGGTATAGGGTAGCTTCCCAGCTTGTTTTAGGAATAAAGCTTAAGCTTGATATCAAAACTTTATGATGATAATACTAAAAAATTGAAACATGGAAATTTTACCTATAAATATAGATGTTAAAATTTGAAAAGATAGCTAAGAAAATCCAAAATCCCCCCAAATATGAAAAGAACCATACACTTATTACCAAGATTACAGAATGGTTCAGTATCAGGAAATCTATGATAATAATTCTTCATGACAAAAAATGTCAAAGGAGAAAAATTATGTGACTTTATCAGTAAGGCAACTACCATTGGTTAAAAAAAAAAAATCTTCACATAAAATAGAAACAGAAGAAAAACATTTAATACAAGGAAAACTATTTTCTAATAGCAAACATCAATTTAAGTGAAGATATGCTCAAAATTACTTTCATTAAAGTTAATCATAAAGCAGAGATGTCAGCTACTATTTTGGAGGTGTTAGATAACGTGACAAGAGTAGATAAAGAATATCAATATACATCTTAGAAAATAAAATAACATTTATTTGAATATAGTATGATTAAAGGCTTTAGAAAGGAATTAAAACAGCAACGAAGGAAGGAAGGAAAGCAGGGAGAAAAATAAGAACAGTCCTAGGAAAAAAAATCAAATACTAGAATTAATAAAATAAGTTGATAAGGTGCCTGAATTCAATATAACTATACAAAATTAATGTTTTCCCTTATACTGGTAATAACCAGTTAGAAAAGAAATGAAAAAAATACAATTTACAATAGACATAATCTAGAAACAGAAAAGAATATATTTAAAGAGAAGACCACAAAATCTATACGAAAACAATCAAAATATTTTTGTTAGACATAAAATAAGATCTGAAATAATGAAAAGAAACTATTTGTTTCTGAATAGGAATAACTAATCTCATATAAATATCAATCATTCCAAGTATTAATGACTCTATGCAATTTTCATTATAATGCTGTTTTAACTTGACTATAACTTAAAAAATTAATATAACAATTAAGCAAAAAAAAAAAAAAACAAAGAAAGAAAGATAAAATAGATTAATGAAAGGGTATGCTTTTACTTTTCCCAGGTATTAGAACCTGGTATAAAGCCATGTAATTAAAACCATATAGATTTCACCCCAAGATAACCAAATCAAAGAAAAGAAATATATAAAGTCTAGAAATTAAAGAAACCCCATATTTAGCATATAGTAAATCTAGTATTTCAATTCCAACAAAAGAAAATACTTTATTAATTAATAGTGCAAGAATAATTGCTTATTCATTTGGAAGGAAACACAATTAAGAATGTATAAAACATTCCAAATGGGCTTCCCTGGTGGCACAGTGGTTGAGAATCCGCCTGCCGATGCAGGGGACACAGGTTCGTGCCCTGGTCCGGGAGGATCCCACATGCCGCGGAGCAGCTAGGCCCGTGAGCCATGGCCACTGAGCCTGCGCATCCAGAGCCTGTGCTCCACAACGGGAGAGGCCACAACAGTGAGAGGCCCGTGTACCACACACACACACACAAATTCCAAATGCGTTAATGTTTAAATATTCAAAAAATCTAAAGTATTAGAAGAAAAATTTAGACAATATTTATAAATCTGTCAGTGAAACAAAGGTCCTAAGCAATTTAAAAAATTCAGGATACATCAAAAACAAATTTGACTGTATTGAATTTATGATTTTTAAGAAGCTAAAGGTATCATAGCAGGCTAGAAAGCATATTTAAAAGTAAAGGACAAATAGTTGTTATTCTTTTTTTTTACAGGGTAATTTTTTTACAGGATAATTTTATTTTATTTTGTTTTAAATTTTTATTGGAGTAGAGTTGATTTATAATGTTAGTTTCAGGTATACAGCAAAGTGAATCAGTTATACATATACACATACACTTTTTTTTTTAAGAGATGTTACTCTTAATCTGAAAATAGTACTTCAAGACCAATAAGAAGTACACAAATCATCTATTAAAAACATGGATAATATGTCTAAAAAAGCAGTTCTCAGAAGATGAAAAGCAAATCATAAATAAACGTATAAAAAGGTAGTTGACCTCTTTTATACACACAATAAGAAACTAGTTAGCCCATGGGCTTTCAAATGCTAAATGATATAACCCAGAATTTGAGAGGATGAGAAGAAACAGACAGTCTTGTTTTACTGGCTAGACTGTGAATTGGTTACATTAGAAGAGTAGAAGCTTCCCATGATCCTGAAAAGAGTCTTTTTAAAAAATTAATCCTCCCCCACCAGATGAGGTAGGGAATCCTTCCCTATTGTACTGAATAATATATAAGACTTAGTTTGTTGTCCAAACGTTTGTTTGTTCCTTAGTTTCTCAAAAATGCAATAAAATAAATATGAGTTTCAAACAAGCCTGGAGAAATGGCTTCAAAACACATCCAAAGCCTTACAAGAATCACAGCAACATTTATAATCAGTTGTTGGGAACACTGAAACAAAAGCTGAGGCAAGACTCATCCTCAGAGGGCTGGGATCCAAGCCAGGCTTGTCACCTGTGACTTCCACCTTGGCCTGAGTGAAGATGTAGACACGATGAGAATGAACAGAGTATTTTCAGTCAGAAAGACCTGAATTGAGGACCCATTTCCCTCTCAATGGGAAATAATAATAGTTTATTTTTTAATTTTTTTTTTAAATTTGAATTTATTTATTTTTTATAAGGTTTTCCATACATTTGTGAAGTACTCATTTCTTATCTTCTGAATTGTACATCTCAATTACCATGTAAAATGGTATTTCAGTACATTATTATACAAGTCACTGACACAAGCATTAAGATAATTAATTGTTGTGTTGTTCCATCCACACACATGCTTATCCCACAGTCCCCGCACAATATTTTTTTCCCCTAAGACATGGAGAACATTGTAGTATAATAGAGGAAATAAACAGAGCATGCTTAAGTGAGCAGTTTATTCATTTTAGAAGAAAGTATGTATAACGAAATGCATTTTTGTTCAGAGATGAAAAGGGTAATCTGTGCTGTTGTCAAAACTGTTTTTATAAACTCCTATTTTTTTTAACAACTTCATTGGAGTATAATTCCTTGACAATGTTGTGTTAGAATCTGCTTTATAACAAAGTGAATCAGTTATACATATGCATATATCCCCATATCTCTTCCCTCTTGCATCTCCCTCCCTCCCTCCCTACCTATCCCACCCCTCTAGTTGGTCACAAAGCACTGAGCTGATCTCCCTGTGCTATGCAGCTGCTTCCCTCTAGCTATCTATTTTACATTTGGTAGTGTATATGTCCATGCCACTTCTCACTTTGTCACAGCTTACCATTTCCCATCACTGTGTCCTCAAGTCCATTCTCTACTAGGTCTGCACCTTTATTCCCATCTTGCCCCTAGGTTCTTCATGACCGTTTGTTTTGTTTTGTTTTAGATTCCATACATAGGTGTTACAATAAGGTATTTGTTTCTCTCTTTCTGTCTTACCTCACTCTGTATGACAGACTCTAGGTCCATCCACCTCACTACAAATAACTCAATTTCATTTTTCATGGCTGAGTAATATTCCATTGTATATATGTGCCACATCTTTTTTAACCATTCATCTGTCGATTAACACTTAGGTTGCTTCCATGTCCTGGCTATTGTAAATAGAACTGCAATGAACATTGTGGTACATAACTCTTTTTGAATTATGGTTTTCTCAGGGTATATGCCCAGTAGTGGGATTGCTGGGTCGTATGGTAGTTCTATTTGTAGTACTTTTAAGGAATGTCCATACTGTTCTCCAGAGTGGCTGTATCAATTTACATTCCCACCAATAGTGCAAGAGGGTTCTGTTTTCTTCACACCCTCTCCAAAATTTACTGTTTGTAGATTTTTTGATGATGACCATTTTGACTGGTGTGAGATGATATCTCATTGTAGTTTTGATTTGCATTTCTCTAATGATTAATGATATTGAGCATTCTTTCATATGTTTGCTGGCAATCTGTATATCTTCTTTGGAGAAATGTGTATTTAGGTCTTCTGTCCATTTTAGGATTGGGTTGTTTGTTTTTTTGTTATTGAGCTGCATGAGCTGCTTGTAAATTTTGGAGATTAATCCTTTGTCAGTTGCTTCATTTGCAAATACTTTCTCCCATAATGAGGGTTGTCTTTTAGTCTTGTGTATGGTTTCCTTTGCTGTGCAAACGCTTTGAAGTTTCATTAGGTCCCATTTGTTTATTTTTGTTTTTATTTCCATTTCTCTAGGAGGTGGATCAAAAAGGATCTTGCTGTGATTTATGTTATAGAATGTTCTGCCTATGTTTTCCTCTAAGAGTTTGATAGTGTCTGGTCTTACATTTAGGTCTTTAATCGATTTTGAGCTTATTTTTGTGTATGGTGTTAGGGAGTGTTCTAATTTCATACTTTTACATGTACCTGTCCTGTTTTCCCAGCATCACTTATTGAAGAGGCTGTCTTTTCTCCACTGTATATTCTTGCCTCCTTTATCAAAGATAAGGAGACCATATGAGTGTGGGGTTATCTCTATGCTTTCTATCCTGTTCCATTGATCTATATTTCAGTTTTTGTGCCAGTACCATACTGTCTTGATCACTGTAGCTTTGTAGTATAGTCTGAAGTCAGGGAGCCTATTTCCTCCAGCTCCATTTTTTATTCTCAATATTGCTTTGGCTCTACGGGGTCTTTTGTGTTTCCATAGAAATTGTGAAATATTTTTTTCTAGTTCTGTGAAAAATGCCAGTGGTAGTTTGATAGTGATTGCATTGAATCTGTAGGTTGCTTTGGGTAGTAGAGTCATTTTCACAATGTTGATTCTTCCAATCCTAGAACATGGTATATCTCTACATCTCTTTGTATCATCTTTAATTTCTTTCTTCAATGTCTTATAAATTTCTGCATACAGGTACTTTGTCTCCTTAGGTAGGTTTATTCTTAGATATTTTATTCTTTTTGTTGCAATGGTAAATGGGAGTGTTTCCTTTATTTCTCTTTCAGAGTTTTCATCATTAGTATATAAGAATGCAAGAGATATCTGTGCATTAAATTTGTATCCTGCTACTTTACCAAAGTCCTTGATTAGCTCTAGTAGTTTTCTGGTAACATCTTTAGGATTGTCTATGTATAGTACCATGTCATCTGCAAACAGTGACAGGTTACTTCTTCTTTTCCAATTTGGATTCCTTTTATTTCTTTTTCTTCTCTGGTTGCTGTGGCTAAAACTTCCAAAACTATGTTGAATAATAGTGGTGAGATTTGGCAACCTTTTGTTTTTCCTGATCTTAGTGAAAATGGTTTCAGTTTTTCACCATTGAGGATGATGTTGCCTGTGGCTTTGTCATATATGACCTTTATTATGTTGAGGTAAGTTCCCTCTATGCCTACTTTCTGGAGGGTTTTTATCATAAATGGGTGTTGAATTTTGTCAAAAGCTTTCTCTGCATCTATTGAGATGATCATATGTTTTTTCTCCTTTAATTTATTAATATGGTTTATCACATTGATTGATTTACATATATTCAAGAATCCTTGCATTCCTGGGATAAACCCCACTTGATCATGGTGCATGATCCTTTTAATGTGTTGTTGGATTCTGTTTGCTAGTATTTTTTGAGGAGTTTGGCATCTATGTTCATCAGTGATATTGGCCTGTAGTTTTCTTTCTTTGTGACATCTTTGTCTGTTTTTGGTATCAGGGTGATGGTGCCCTCATAGGATGAATTTGGGAGTGTCCCTTCCTCTGCTATAGTTTGGAAGAGTTTGAGAAGGAAAGGTGTTAGCTCTCCTCTAAATGTTTGATAGAATTCGACCGTGAAGCCATCTGGTCCTGGGCTTTTGTTTGTTGGAAGATTTTTAATCACAGTTTCAATTTCAGTGCTTGTGATTGGACTGTTCATATTTTCTATTTCTTCCTGGTTCAGTCTCAGAACACTGTGCATTTCTAAGAATTTGTCCATTTTTTCCAGGTTGTCCATTTTATTGGCATATAGTTGCTTGTAGTAATCTCTCATGATCTTTTGTATTTCTGCAGTGTCAGTTGTTACTACTCCTTTCTCATTTCTAATTCTATTAATTTGAGTTTTCTCCCTTTTTTTCTTGATGGGTCTGGCTAATGGTTTAGCAATTTTGTTTATCTTCTCAAAGAACCAGCTTTTAGATTTTTTGATCTTTGCTATGGTTTCCTTCATTTCTTTTTCACTTATTTTGACCTGATCTTTATGATTTCTTTCCTTCTGCTAACTTTGGGATTTTTTTGTTCTCCTTTCTCTAATTACTTTAGGTGTAAGGTTAGGTTGTTTATTTGAGATGTTTCTTGTTTCTTAAGGTAGGGTCGTATTGCTATAAAGTTCCCTTTTAAAATTTAAATAAATAAATAAATAAAATAATTAATTTGTTTTCACCGGGTCTTAGTTGCAGCAGGCATGCTCCTTTGTGTGGTTCCATGGCTCCTTATTTGCAGCTCGCTGGCTCTTTTTGTTGCAAGGTGTGGGCTCCTTAGTTGCGTCACGTGTAATAGTTCCTATTTCATAGCAATATTTGAAGTTTATGAGATGACAATATACCGAAATAAGATATGCATACGACATATGTTTAGATATCATCTCATGAATAATACTGTTTATCACAAAATATTTGGAGACACAGTTCTAAGGGTTTATGTATATTAACGTGTTTACTTCCTCATGGAAATACCCTCTAAGGTAGTTATTTTCTTATCTCTATTGTACAAATGAGGAAACTGAGGCACAGGGAGATTATATTATTTCCTAAATCCTCAGAGATACTAAGGACCAAATCTGGAATTTGGTGCCAGACCTGGATTTGGTATCCTTAAACAGTATGCTATATTACTTCACTTGCCAGGTTTACAATAGTAGCTGCATAACCAGCTTAGCAAACTGCAGTTATGTCCTAAAATAATCTGTGTTTGCTGTATTTTGCAGAAAGTATAATCTGGAAATGTTTTGTCTTCTTTCTACTTAGGGAAACATTTTATCATCTCCTCTCTGTATACTAATTGATATCTCATTCTTTCTATAATATATTCCAACTTTCATACTTAGAACATTTTCCCCCATTTTAAGGAAGCCACATATTTTTTATCTGTCCTTCCCCAAACATATAGATTGCAAACTGAACCCTCAAAGGTTAAAAACATCAAATTTTGATGAATTCTGAATTGAGTTCTGCCTCCATCTGTTTACCATCCCTCTACTATTAATGTATTTCCATTTGATGGAAAAGGAAAATGATGTCCATGTGACTTTATAAAACAACAGAAAGATAGGAGAGAAGCAGAGATTTTTGTTTGTTTGTTGTTTTATTTTGTTTTAATTTACTTCATTGACTCACCATTGCATGGAACATGTCATTTTGTTTTCAGAAAATTGGTTTGTGAAGTGTCTTTCAGGAACACACCTTTTCAAAGCATGAAGAAAAATTTGAGACACTTTCAGTAGCTCAAGAAAGAACCAACTTACAAATCACCGATGCCTTTGTTTTCATGTCTCCTCCAGTTTGGCAATTTTTCTGCTCATTAGTCCTTTCCTCCTGAGGATAAATAAGATCAGAAGGAAGATCAAGCACAAATCAGTCAATGACATCTAATTGTCATCACTTGAAATAAAAGGATGAATGCATGGTGGTCAAGGTTTCAGAGAAAACTTGAGGGATTATCTGTGAAGTTCAATTATCCTAGTATTTCCTATTTTTATTAGCATCAGTCACTGAGAATCCAGAGCCTGGAAAACTGGACAATTTATAAATTGCTGGAAGGGGATGGGATCTGCAGGATAATTTTACCCAAACTTCTCTATTTATAGATGAGGAAACTTAGGAGCCTTGAGGATTATTTGTCTGCCCAATGACATTCAGCTTAATAAAGATTCAACTGGTGAGCCCCAAATATTCATCCTCTTCTAGCTGTAGTTACATGGAAAAAAATTATAATCCCATTTCAGTAACAGCACAATTTCATTTAAAATAACCCATGGGGGGAGGAGCTTCAAGATGGCGAAGCGTAAGATGCAGAGATCAACTTCCTGCCCACATATACATCAAAATATATCTACATGTGGAACAATTCCTACAGAACACCTACTGAACACTGGCAGAAGACCTCAGACACCCCAAAAGGCAAGAAACTCCCCAGGTACCTGGGTAGGGCAAAAAAAAAAAAAGACAAAAGAATAGGAACAGGACCTGCACCAATGGGAGGGAGCTGTGAAGGAGGGAAGGTTTCCACACGCTAGGAATCCAATTGGTGGGTGGAGACCACGGGTGGCGGAGGGGGAAAGTTTCGGAGCCATCAAGGAGAGCACAGCAACAGGGGTGCAGAGGACAAAGTGGAGAGATTCCTGCATAGATGATCGGTGCCAACCAGCACTCACCAACCCGAAAGGCTTGCCTGCTCACTGGCTGGGACGGGCGGGGGCTGGGAGCTGAGATTCCAGCTTCGGAGGTCGGATCCCAGGGAGAGGACTGGGGTTGGCTGCGTGAACACAGCCTGAAAAGGGCTAGTGCACCACAGCTACCTGAGAGGGAGTCCAGGAAATGTCTGGAGCTGCCAAAGAGACAAGAGACTTTTTCTTGCCTCTTTGTTTCCTGGTGGGTGAGGAGAGGGGATTAAGAGCCTTGCTTAAAGAAGCTCCAGAGACAGGCATGAGCTGCGGCTATCAGCACGGATCCCAGAGATGGGCATGAGATGCTAAGGCTGCTGCTGCTGCCACCAAGAAACCTGTGTGCAAGCACAGGCCACTCTCCACAGCTCCCCTCCCGGGAGCCTGTGCAGCACACCACTGGCAAGGGCCCATTATCCAGAGACAACTTCCCCAGGAGAATACACAGTGCACCTCAGGCTGTTGCAATGTCATGCCAGCCTCTGCCGCCACAGGCTCACCCCGCATCTGTATCCCTCCCTCTCCTGGCCTGAGTGAGCCAGGGCCCCCGAAAAAGCTGCTCCTTTAACCCAGTCCTCTCTGAGCAAAGAACAAACGCCCTCAGGCGACCTACATGCAGAGGCGGGTCCAAATCTAAAACTGAACCCCAGGAGCTGTGCGAACAAAGAAGAGAAAGGGAAATTTCTCCCAGCAGAATCAGGAGCAGTGGATTAAATCCCCACAATCAACTTGATGTACCCTGCATCGGTGGAATACCTGAATAGACAATGAATCATCCTAAATTGAGGAGGTGACTTTAGGAGAAACGATATATATATTTTTTTCCCTTTTGCTATTTTTGTGAGTGTGTATGTGTATGCTTCTGTGTGTGATTGTGTCTGTATAGCTTTGCTTTTACCATTTGTCCCAGGGATCTGTCTGTCCGATATTTTTTTTTTAACTTCAAAAAATTATTTTTTCTTAATAATTATTTTTCATCTTTTATTTTAATAACTTTATTTTATTTGATCTTCTTCTTTCTTATTTTCTTTCTTTTCTCCTTTTTCTTCTGAGCCATGTGGAGGACAGGCTCTTGGTGCTCCAGGCAGGTGTCAGGGCTGTGCCACCTGAGGTAGGAGAGCCAAGTTCAGGACACTGGTCCACAAGAGAACTCCCAGCTCCACATAATATCAAACAGCAGAAATCTCCCAGAAATCACCATCTCAATGCCAAGACCCAGCTCCACTCAACGACCAACAATCTACGGTGCAGGTCACTTATACCAAACAACTAGCAAGACAGGAACACAACCCCATCCATTAACACAGAGGCTGCCTACGATCATAATAAAGCCACAGACACCCCAAAACACACCACAAGACGTGGACCTGCCCACCAGAAAGACAAGATCCAACCTCATCCACCAGGACACAGGCACTAATCCCCTCCACCAGAAAGCCTACACAACTCACTGAACCAAGATTAGTCACTGGGGACAGACACCAAAAACAACAGAAACTATGAACCTGCAGCCTGCGGAAAGGAAATCCCAAACACAGTAAGTTAACCAAAATGAGAAGACAGAGAAACACACAGCAGATGAAAGAGCAAGGCAAAAACCCACCAGACCTAACAAATGAGTAGGAAATAGGCAATCTACCTGAAAAAGAATTCAGAATAATGATAGTAAAGATGATCGAAAATCCTGGAAATAGAATGTAGAAAATAAAAGAAACGTTTAACAAGACCTAGAAGAACCAAAGAGCAAACAAACAGTGATGGATGAACAACACAATAAATGAAATTAAAGATTCTCTAGAAGGGATCAATAGCAGAATAACTGAGGCAGAAGAACGGATAAGTGAACAGGAAGATAAAATAGTGGAAATAACTACTGCAGAGCAGAAAAAAGAAAAAGAATGAAAAAAATTGAGGACAGTCTCAGAGACCTCTGGTACAAAATTAAATGCACCAACATTTGAATTATAGGGGTCCCAGAAGAAGAAGAGAAAAAGAAAGGGACTGAGAAAATATTTGAAGAGATTATACTTGAAAACTTCCCTAATATGGGAAAAGAAATAGTTAATCAAGTCCAGGAAACACAGCGAGTCCCATACAGGATAAATCCAAGGAGAAACATGCCAAGAAACATGTTAATCAAACTATCAAAAATTAAATTCAAAGAACAAATATTAAAAGCATCAAGGGAGAAACAACAAGTAACACATAAGGGAATCCCCATAAGGTTAACAGCTGATCTTTCAGCAGAAACTTTGCAAGCCAGAAAAGAGTGGCAGGACGTATTTAAAGTGATGAATGAGAAAACCCTACAACCAAGATTACTCTACCAGGCAGGGATCTCATTCCGATTTGATGGAGAAATTAAGACCTTTACAGACATGCAAAAGCTAAGAGAATTCAGCACCACAAAACCAGCTTTAAAACAAATGCTAAAGGAACTTCTCTAGGCAGGAAACACAAGATAAGGAAAAGACCTACAATAATAAACCCACAACAATTAAGAAAATGGTAATAGGAACATACATATCGATAATTACCTTAAATGTAAATGGATTAAATTATCCAATGAAAGGACATAGACTGGCTGAATGGATACAAAAACAAGACCTGTATATATGCTGTCTGCAAGGGGCTCACTTCAGACCTAGGGACACATACAGACTAAAGGTGAGGTGATGGACAAATATATTACATGCAAATGGAAATCAAAAGAGAGCTGGAGTAGCAATTCTAATATCAGAAAAAAATAGACTTTAAAACAAAGGCTATTACAAGAGACAAAGAAGGTCACTACATAATGATCAAGGGATCGATCCAAGAAGATATGACAACTGTAAATATTTATGCACCCAACATAGGAGCACCTCAATACATAGGAAAATACTAACAGCCATAAAGGGGAAATCAACAGTAACACAATCATAGTAGGGGACCTTAAGACTCCACTTTCAACGCTGGACAGATTATCCAAAATGAATATAAATAAGAAATCACAAGCTTTAAATGATACATTAAACAAGATGGACTTAATTGATATTTATAGGACATTCCATCCAAAAACAACAGAATACACATTCTTCTCAAGTGCTCATGGAACATTCTCCAAGATAGATCATATCTTAGGTCACAAATCAAGCCTTGGTAAATTTAAGAAAATTGAAATTGTATCAAGTACCTTTTCTGACCACCCCGCTATGAGACTAGGTATCAATTACAGGAAAAAATCTGTAATAAATACAAACACATGGAGACTAAACAACACACGACTGAATAACCAAGAAATCACTGAAGAAATCAAAGAGGAAAAAAAAAAAAATACCAGAAACAAATGGCAAAGAAAACACAATGATGCAAAAGCTATGGAATGCAGCAAAAGAAGTTCTAAGAGAGAAGTTTTACAATCCTACCTTAAGAAACAAGAAACATCTGAAATAAACAACTTAACCTTACACCTTAAGCAATTAGAGAAAGAAGAACAAAAACAAAACCCAAAGTTAGCAGAAGGAAAGAAATCATAAAGATCAGGTCAGAAATAAATGAAAAAGAAATGAAGGAAATGATAGCAAAGATCAATAAAACTAAAAGCTGTTTTTTTGAGGAGATAAACAAAACTGATAAACCATTAGCCAGACTTATGAAGAAAAAAAGGGAGAAGACTCAAATCAATAGAAATAAAAGTGAAAAAGGAGAAGTAACAACTGACACTGCAGAAATACAAAGGATCATGAGAAATTACCACAGGCAACTATATGCCAATAAAACGGAGAACCTGGAAGAAATGGACAAATTCTTAGAAATGCACAACTTTCCGAGACTAAACGAGGAAAAAAGAGAAAATATGAACAGACCAATCACAAGCACTGAAATTGAAACTGTGATTAAAAATCTTCCAACAAACAAAAGCCCAGACAAGATGGCTTCAGAGGTGAATTCTATGAAACATTTAGAGAAGAGTTAACACCTCTCCTTCTCAAACTCTTCCAAAATATAGCAGAGGGAGGAACACTCCCAAACTCATTCTACAAGGCCAACATCACTCTGATGCCAAAGCCGGAGAAAGATGTCACAAACGAAGAAAACTACAGGTCAGTATCACTGAAGAACATAGATGCAAAAATCCTCAGCAAAATACTAGCAAAGAGAATCCAACAGCTCATTTAAAGGATCATATACTATGTTCAAGAGGTGTTTATCCCAGGAATGCAAGAATTCTTCAATATACACAAATCAATAAACATGATACAGCATATTAACAAATGGAAGGAGAAAAACCATATGATCATTTCAATAGATGCAGACAAAACTTTTGACAAAATTCAACACCGATTTATGATAAAAACTCTCCAGAAAGTAGGAATCGAGGGAACTTTCCTCAACATAGAAAAAGCCATATATGACAAACCCACAGCCAACATCGTCGTCAGTGATGAAAAATTGAAACCATTTCCACTAAGATCAGGAAAAACAAAAGGTTGCCAAATCTCACCACTGTTATTCAACATAGTTTTGGAAGTTTTAGCCACAGCAATCAGAGAAACATAGAAACAAAAGGAATCCAAATTGGAAAAGAAGAAGTAAAGCTGTCACTTTTTGCAGATGACATGATACTATACATAGAGAATCCTAAATATGCTACCAGAAAAGTACTACAGCTAATCAATGAATTTGGTAAAGTAGCAGGATATAAAATTAAGGAACAGAAATCTTTTGCATTCCTATACACTAATGATGAAAAATCTGAAATTGAAATTAAGAAAACACTCCCATTTACCATTGCAGCAAAAAGAATAAAATATCTAGGAATAAACTTACCTAAGGAGGCAAAAGTCCTGGATGCAGAAAATTATACACATTGATGGAAGAAATTAAAGATTATAGAAATAGGTGGAGAGACATACCATGTTCGGGGATTGGAAGAATCAACACTGAGAAAATGAGTGTACTACCCAAAGCAATCTACAGATTCAATGCAATCCCTATCGAACTACCACTGGCATTTTCCACAGAACTAGACCAAAAAATCTCACAATTTCTATGGAAACACAAAAGACCCTGAAGAGCCAAAGCAATCTTGAGAGAGAAAAATGGAGCTGGAGGAATCAGGATCCCTGACTTTGGACTATACTACAAAGCTACAGTAATCAAGACAGTATGGTACTGACACAAAAACAGAAATATTGATCAATGGAACAGGATAGAAAGCCCAGAGATAAACCCATGCACATATGGTCACCTTATCTTTGATAAAGGAGGCAAGAATATACAGTGGAAAAAAGACAGCCATTTCAATAAGTGGTGCTGGGACAACTGGATAGCTACATGTAAAAGAATGAAATTAGAAATCTCCCTAACACCATACACAAAAATAATCTCAAAATGGATTAAATACCTCAATGTAAGGCCAGGCACCATCAAACTCTTAGAGGAAAACATAGGCAGAACACTCTATGACATAAATCACAGCAAGATCCTTTTTGACCCACTTACTAGAGAAATAGAAATAAAAACATAAGTAAACAAACGGGACCTAATGAAACTTAAAAGCTTTTACACAGTAAAGGAAACCATGAGCAAGATGAAAAGACAACCATCAGAATGGGAGAAAATATTTGCCAATGAAGAACTGACAAATGATTAATCTCCAAAACTTACAAGCAACTCATGTAGCTCAATATCAAAACAATAAACAACCCAATCCAAAAATGAGCAGAAGCCCTAAATAGACATTTCTCCAAAGAAGATATACAGATTGACAACAAACACATGAAAGAATGCTCAATATCATTAATCATTAGAGAAATGCAACTCAAAACTACAATGAGATATCATCTCACACTGATCAGAATGGCCATTATCAAAAATTCTACAAACAATAAATGCTGGAGAGGGTGTGGATAAAAGGGAACCCTCTTGCACTGTTGGTGAGAATGTAAATTGATAAAGCCACCATAGAGAAAAGTATGGAGGTTCCTTAGAAAATCTAAAAGTAGAACTACCATATGACCCATCAATCCCACTACTGGGCATACACCCTGAGAAAACCATAATTCAAGAAGTGTCATGTACCAAACATTCATTGCAGGTGTATTTACAAGAGCCAGGATATGGAAGCAACCTAAGTGCCCATGAACAGATGACTGGATAAAGAAGATGTGGCACATATATACAATGGAATATTACTCAGCCATAAAAAAGAAATTGAGTTATTTGTAGTGAGATGGATGGACCTAGAGACTGTCATACAGAGTGAAGTAAGTCAGAAAGAGAGAAACAAATACTGCATGCTAAGACATATTTATGGAATCTAAAAAAAGAAAAATGTATCTGAAAAACCTAGGGACAGAACAGGAATAAAGACACAGACTTAGAGAATGGACTTGAGGACACAGGGAGGGGGATGGGTAAGCTGGAACGAAGTGAGAGAGTGGCATGGACTTATATACACTACCAAATGTAAAATAGGTAACTAATGGGAAGCAGCTGCATTGCACAGGGAGATCAGCTCGGTGCTTTTTGACCACCTAGAGGGGTGGGATAGGGAAGGTGGGAGGGAGACATAAGAGGGAGGAGATATGGGGATATATGTATATGTATAACTGATTCACTTTGTTTTAAATCAGAAACTAACACACCATTGTAAAGCAGTTATACTCCAATAAAGATGTTAAAAAACATATAAATAACCCATGGGTTAATTTACCATAATATTTCTCAAACATGTAAAGTTTCAAAAGGTGCAATATATGTTGGGAAAATCCCTAGGAATCAGAATATGTACGACTAATTATTGCTCAATACTATAGTAGTTCTGTGATCTTGGGCAAATGGCCTAACTTCTCTGGGCTTTTGTTTTCTCACCTACAAAAAAGAATTAATTATCCCTGACATGACTATCTCACAGGGTTTTAGAGAAGTCAGAGGATATAAAAGTCATAATACATTAGTGGTAACAGTTGGGGAACTGTCTACATGCCAGATAGCATCCTAAATGCTCAACATGGATCACCTCTTAATGCTCATGACAGCTTGATGACTCAATAATGTTGAGAATTTAGAATCTAGTTCAGAGAGGTTAAATAATGTATGCAAGATTACATAGATAATTATATAGGAAATATATTAACTCTTAGGTAGATTACAATTGGTGTGTGTGTGTGTGTGAGAGAGAGAGAGAGAGAGAGAGAGAGAGAGAGAGAGAGAGAGAGGGATTGGGAGAAAGAGAGATCTCCCTACCTCAGTGTTAACCCTCTGCTGTGAACCTAACCCTCACCCAGGATTCTAGATTGTGGCTGACCTGAAGCACTTTGAGAAACTCTTGAGGCTATGTCTTCCCAAAATACAATAAACAAGTCATGAAAGAATGTGGAAGATCTGAGAGGCTAAGTTGATGCCTTTAATCTTAAGCCTGATGTAACGACTGTGGAATAATCTGGGGAAGAGGGATCTTATTCAAAGTACAATTTATGTAAGATCAATAAGCTCTCTGTATCTAAGATCCATGGGTGTGTGTGTGTGTGTGTGTGTGTGTGTATGTAAATAAGGCAATGTTTTTGAAAGCGTTGAACAATATTAGGACATTTTGCATGATTCTTTGGCTGCCTTCAGCACATTTCTGCGTGAGTCATTACGGAATGGAGGAAAGGAAACCGGGATGGAATTCTTTCCTTTGTCTAAACAAATATTTGTCAATAGCATTTTCCTAGGAGATGATTCATATGTCATAGGATGTCAGAACTAGGAAAGACTAGAAAATGAACAGGTTCCATCATCAATCATAATTGTGAGATGACATTTTTAAATGGCCCTTCTCTTCTTTACTTAGACTACTACATAAACTCAGAGTCCAAAATCACTTTCTGATAAGAACCCAGGCTTGTAACAGGATTTAAGCATTGCTCACTCCCCTTCGTCATATTCATTCACTCAGGTATTCCCCCAACAAGTATTCACTGAGGATCAGTTGATGTCAGGCACTGCGAGACTAAGGACTCACCTTAGTAGGTGAGTAATACAGAGTCTTTGCCTTCAAAGAGGTTACTACCTAGCATGGAGATATACTTGAATATAGACAATTACAATCTACTGTGAGAAACTTCTGCCTGAAAGCTAGAATGCTGCCTGTATTTGAAAATAAAATGTCATTGGTATACACCATGTCTGTTTGTTTACATGTTGTCTATGGCTGTTCTCAAGCTACAAAGTCAAAGCTGAGGAGCTGTGACAGGGTATAACTTGCATAGCCCTTTACAGAAGTTTATAAAACCCTGCTCCAGAGGACAGAATACCTATTGCAGAATTGGGAAGAGGGACAGTAAGGCTGTCTGTACTAGTATCTCTTAAACCCTGCTATACAGTAGAATCATCTAAAAATATTTTAAAACACATTGATGCCCAGTCTCTCCAGAATGTTTTGAATTCAACAGTAAGATGGAGTATGCATTTATTAACACTCTTAAGGTGATGTGACCTTTGGATGCCAATGGACAACCAGGGTGGAGAAAGACTCTTCCAGAGAAAGTGACATTTTGACCGAAGCCTGACATAAGAAGAATATACAGCAGGCCAGAGAAAGGGAGGGAGTGTTTTCTGGAGGGAGGGAAGAGTATGTGCAAAATCTGGAGCAGAAAGTGTGTATGGCTCATCTGGGAAATTTCAACTAGTTCTATAGAGGGAGAGCTGGCAGGGAGGAGGTAAGGTAGAAGACAAAGCAGGGACCAAATCAGGAAAGTACTTATATAGCCTGTTAGAAATGTTTGTGGTTTATCTTGAAGAGAAAAGCATGGAAGATGTGTAGCTAAAAGGTTTTACACAGGGAGAGTAACATGGTAGATTTTGCATTAGGATAATGTTAACAGCTGTATGGGGTATAGATTATATGTGTTGGGGGAAAGGCAGGCATCAAACAGTGACGCTGCAAGGAATTGGAGGCAAGGGGAGAAGTTAAGAGGTCAATCTCAGACCCCATTAAGACCCTTTACCATGTGCCTGAGTCAGGACTTAGAAGATGGTGCCCTGACACTAATTGCACTGTGTGTAACAGTGATGGAGACTGGCCACAACTCCAGCTTCCTACCTCAGCTCTCCTTTGCCCCTTCATCCTATTGGAGCAAGTCTCCCTCCCACACTCTGTACTAAGCTGTTGGAGGGTGAGTCCACATTCTGGCCATCTTGTCCCTTCCTTTCTCTCTTTGCATGCCAAGCAGAGCACTTTTGCACATAGGACATGCTAAAGACTGTTAAACAACAAACTTCTGTCTTTCAAGTGAGTGAAGTAACTGGCACAAGACTGCTCCTCCCCTCCCCAAGCCACCAGCAGAAGAGTTTAGAGCAGCACCCATATGACCTGACTTAAGTATCAGGGATATTTCCCAGGTGTCCTGGGAAGCTGTCTACCTTAGTTGACATGTAGGTCAGAATGCTGGAACTCCGAATCCAGCTTCGGTTACCTCTGTGCTGTATGATCACTACTGCCACTGACCTAGTGAGAAGAGCTCCTGCAAGGTCGTGCAGTTTACCCAGGACAGTGTTAATGTCAGCATAGTGTCAAAAAAACTGGTGCTTGTTGATGATCACCTTTCACTGGGGACAATTTATGAATAATTCCCAGCAAATACCTTTCATTTCTTTGTTTTTTCTTCTTTCTCTGCTAGCTTTTATTTTTGCATATTATCATTTACTTTTGTGTCTAAACGCAAGAGCCCAGCTGAACTCCTTTTTGTCCTATAGAGAATTTCACATCTCTCCTTCTATTGGCAACACATCGTTGAAACAAATAATTTTACTTATTTCTTATGAGCTCTAATCTCCTGGTACTAAAGCTTGTGTGAAGAAAACAGAATTATTTATGCTATTTTTAAAGAAGAGAGCTAGATTTCTTCTTTTCTTTCTTTCTTTTTTTTTTTTTTTTTTTTTTTTTTTTGTTGGGAATATCTTTAAACACCATAAACTTCGGGCTAGTTCGACAGTGCGGGAGCAGTCTTTCCTCCTGCCGATGCACACAGACACACTGCTTAATTTAGAGCGATTCAAAAGACGGGATGATAATGCAGAGTTCCTGCTGTTAGGAACCATCGCTCTGCTTGGAGACATATGTAGCCACAGAAGGCAGAACAGATCACAGTAGTTTAAGGAACTGGAAGATAAAAGGGACAGAGTCGCTGATCAGGACCCCAGAGATGGCAGGCCGCCTGCACTCATCCAGCAGTTTCCATTGTTGTTGCCATTATTTTCCTTTTTTTCTTTTCCTTCCTCCCTCCCTTCCTTCCTTCCTTCCTTCCTTCCTTCCTTCCTTCCTTCCTTCCTTCCTTCCTTCCTTTCTTCCTTCCTTCCTTTAAAATGTCCTCAGTAAATAAAACTCAGGTGAATTTGGGGCAGGAGAAGGAAATGGCGGATGGCAAAATGTGTTGATTCAAACCTTACAGATGTAGTTATCCTTTCAAATGCATGCAGCGGGAAGCTAAGAGATACTATTTTCTCCTTTATTTTAACATGGAGAATCAGAAAAGCAAAATGCTCATATGAAAGAAAGGTGATATGTAGTTTACTGGAAAGAATCAACTCCCTGAATCTACAGACAGACCTGGATGCAAAGCCTGATTAGGACACTTCCCTAGCTGTGGATGTTGGTCTGTGCTTTCTGCACCCCAGTGGATAACAATCCCTAAATTTTGGGATCCTTGAAAGATATAGCATCATAAATATTAAATGCCAAATGAAGCTATTGGTAAAAAGTAGTGCTCAAACAACCTATTTCATTTCTAATTTTAATTTATTGTTGCACAACTTCAGGAAGGTCACTTAAACAGGTTGAGTCTTACCTTTAAAGCAGGGCTGAAAATGTGTACATGTCAAGACATGTAAAAAGATTAAATCAGGTAACATGTTAACTTGTTTGTAACTTGTAAGGTACTGTATACACACAGTTATTACACACATAATTTACATCAACAAGCAATAGAAAAGCACCCTTGTGGACAGAGTATCTATTATATGGCAAACACTGTGCTAGGAACTTTACAAGTATATGCTCTCTAATAATTGCAACCACTTTGTGCAGGATGTAAGATCACTTTCTTTTTTTTTTTTTGGCTGCTGAATGTGGCAGGTGGGATCTTAGTTCCCCAACCAGGAATCATAGAACCTGTGCCCCCTGCGTTGGATGCACAGAGTCTTAACCACTGAACCACGAGGGAAGTCCCTGTAAGATCATTTATACTGGATGGATTGCAGAACTGGGTCCAGTTCTGGGTTAGATGGCAGCTAACATTTATTCCACACTTACTGTATCCTGGTCCCTGTTCTAAATGCTTGAGATGTATTATTTCATTTAATGCTTTTATAAACCATACAACATAAATATTGTTATCCTCATTTTACAGATAAGGAAATTGAGATACAGAGACACTCATTCACTTGTCCAAGGTTATATAATTAGTAAGTGATAAAATAATATTAGAAGGCAGGCAGTCTGACACCAAAACCTGCAGTCTTAACCATATTATATGGCAAAGTATTGACTTGGTTACAAGAATTTCTTTCTCCAGCTCATTGATGCTGTCTTACTTGACATCGACTCATGAGAATATTCCATGAGATACAATATCATTTTTATTTACTGCATTGTTTCTAAAGACAATGAATATATTATTTATTCAAATAAATTCTGTTGAAGAAACTAGTACCATTAGACAGAGATTACTAACTTGCCAGCATTAGTAGGTATCACTCTTAAATTAGGTCCATAACCTGGGTATGCTTATGCATCTATTTATTAATATATGTGTACTCCCATAAAGATGGGTGGCTGCCTAATGATCCTCTCTGCAGGGTGCAGCAATCAGAAGACATTCCAAATTCCAGAAATAATTAAATAGTGATGTTAGTCATTACTACCG
This sequence comes from Delphinus delphis, assembly GCF_949987515.2. NCBI lineage: Eukaryota > Metazoa > Chordata > Mammalia > Artiodactyla > Delphinidae > Delphinus > Delphinus delphis. The sequence continues at coordinate 97,733,612 of NC_082687.1, read as the reverse complement.
TGGGCTTGCATTCAGTCTCCAAAAGACTCTAAAACCTTAAGAACATAGATAGCTAGAGCTTTCCTCTTTCTAACCCTCTCTTCATACTTTCCAAGAAATATTCTGCTTTTTCAGCTAGTATTCCCTAGCCCTTAATAGTATGAATTTATCTTATCCCTTTGTTTTCTCTACCCAGTATCTTCATCAACACAGCAGGTGCTGAAGAATCAGCAAAGTAGAAATAAATCAAGAGCAAGAGATGGTAGAGTTGTGAAAATGCAAGGAAATATTTAGTTCTGAGATATATATATATATATATATATATATATATGTATGTGTGTGTGATTTATATATAGGTAAATGCAAATGCATATACACATACAATTTAGAATTAGTGTCACTTGTCAGAAGTTAAAAAGATAGATTATTTGTCACAAATGTTTAAAAAAAGCCAAGGTTTTATGATATTTAGTATTATATAACCAGAGTGAACTCCCAATTTGTTGAAACTACATATAGCTTTATCAACTTTCTCCGTCATATCTGGGTTGTTCATGGGTTGGAAAGTCCTGAGGGTCATTTCTGTGTGTTTGCTGACAGAGAGCCAACAAAATGAATGAACCTGTCCCTCAGTTTGACAGAGGCCTCCATCCTTCACCAGCGGTAAATAGGGAGGCTAGGGCTAATTGAGAAATCCTGTGTCAGCAAAGGATTACATAAAGCCAGTGGGACACATTATATTCTGCTTTTCACTTTTAGCTACCTCTCTCCCTTTTCCTAGAACAGATTTTCTGGTTTTAAAAGATGCTAATGGAGCGTTATTAGTACAGGAAGAAAATTGCCCTCGAGAATCATAATGACTTCACTGTGGTAGTGACATCAAACCAGACCGTTTAAGAAAAATGGGGTTTTAGTTCTTGTAGAGAGAGTCAGATTTGAGAGATAAATAGCAAGTGAAAATCCCGTGACATGTAAGACACAAAAGGAGGACAAGGTTTGGGACTTCTTAGGTTGCTGAACTCATGCATGGGGCCACCCCAAAGGTCTCCTGACATCTGAGATTTGAAGATGCAATTAAATAGTTAAGGCTGGATTCAGCTCTTTCCTGAGGCTACTCTTCAGCCACCTTTTGGAGGTAAAAGACTCCACAGAAAAACCAAAACCAAAACCAAACCAAACAAAAACTCCAAAACCACTCCTCCGTAAATCTAATACTATTATCCACATGCTTATAACCATGTTTTTCAAGAAGTCTTTAAAAACTGATATATAACTATCTGGGTTTTATACTTAACATAACAAAAACAAAAGAAAAGAACGTTGGAGAAGGGTTGTTTGATGTCCAAAATGTGATTATTTGCACACCATTAGGAAAATCTCTTTTGGGATTCTTAGGACTTTCTGAATTTGACCTATCAAACACCCAGTAAGCCAGTGTGTACAGCTTTCAGGGCATAATAAAAGAGAGTGAACATTGGTACACATTATAGAAACTTTTACTTCAATATAAATTCTAAGATGGAAAGGTGATGAGACAATGATAAAGACTTCAGATTAACAGTCCAGGTCCTACAGTAAAAGAGAGAGCCATACTGAGAGAGCAAGAGAAAAAGAGAGAGAAAGAAAAAAAGGAGTGAGACAGACATGGGTTTGTACCCAAGACAATATGTCTTCTCCATGTTTGGTTGTGGGTGGTAGAGTGGTTATTGGCATCATGAGCTTTGGCATTGTGAGTTTTTGGAACAAACCAAAAAACGCTTTGGAATCATGAGCTTTTCCACAAATCACCGTACTTGGAATCCCTGGTTAGTGATGAATTAGCTGTGTGATCTTGGTCAAGTTACAAAACACCTCTGAGGTACCACTTTTTAAATCTGTCAATCTCAGAGAATCTATGTGAGGATTAAAAAAATGTTTAATACAGCCTTTGGCACATAGTAATAAATAGTTACATCTTGCATAGAAACTTTTCTTTAGCATCTTTATTGGAGTATAATTGCTTTACAATACTGTGTTAGTTTCTGCTGTGTAACAAAGTGAATCAGCTATATGTATACATATATCCCCATATCTCCTCCCTCTTGCATCTCCCTCCCACCCTCCATATCCCACCCTGCTAGGTGGTCACAAAGCACCGAGCTGATCTCCCTGTGTTATGCGGCTGCTTCCCACTAGCTATCGGTTTTACATTTGGTAGTGTATATATGTCCATGCCACTCTCTCATTTTGTCCCAGCTTACCCTTTCCCCTCCCCGTGTCCTCAAGTCCATTCTCTATTAGGTCTGCATCTTTATTCCTGTCCTGCCCCTAGGTTCTTCAGAACCAGTTGCTTTTTTTTTTTGAACTCCATATATATGTGTTAAAATATGGTATTTGTTTTTCTTTCTGACTTACTTCATTCTGTATGACAGTCTCTAGATCCATCCACCTCACTACAAATAACTCAATTTTGTTTCTTTTTATGGCTGAGTAATATTCCATTGTATATATGTAACACATCTTCTTTATCCATTCATCGGTTGATGGACACTTAGGTTGCTTCCATGTCCTGGCTATTGTAAATAGAGCTGCAGTAAACATTGTGGTACAAGATTCTTTTTCAATTATGCTTTTCTCAGGGTATATGCTCAGTAGTGGGACTGCTGGGTCATATGGTAGTTCTAGTTTTAGATTTTTAAGGAACCTCCACACTGTTCTCCATAGTGGCAGTATCAATTTACATTTCCACCAACAGTACAAGAGGGTTTCCTTTTCTCCACACCATTTCCAGCATTTATTTATTGTTTGTAAATTTCTTGTTGATGGCCATTCTGACTGACATGAGATGATATCTCATTGTAGATTTGATTTTCATTTATCTAATGATTAATGATGTTGAGGATTCTTTCATGTGTTTGTTGGCAATCTGTATATCTTCTCTGGAGAAATGCCTATTTAGGTCTTCTGCCCATTTTTGGATTGGGTTGTTTGTTTTTTTGATATTGAGCTACATGAGCTGCTTGTAAATTTTGTAGATTATTCCTTTGTCACATGCTTCATTTGAAAATATTTTCTCCCATTCTGACAGTTGTCTTTTCGTTTTGTTTATGATTTCCTTTGCTGTGCAAAAGATTTTAAGTTTCATTAGGTCCCATTTGTTTATTTTTGTGTTTTTTTTCCATTTCTCTAGGAGGTGAGTCAAAAAGGATCTTGCTGTGATTTATGTCATAGTGTGTTCTGCCTTTGTTTTCCTCTAAGAGTTTTATAGTGTCTGGCCTTACATTCAGGTCTTTAATTCATTCTGAGTTTATTTTTGCATATGGTGTTAGGGAGTGTTCTAATTTCATTCTTATACATGTAGCTGTCCAGTTGTCCCAGCACCACTTATTGAAAAGACTGTCTTTTCTCCGTTGTATATTCTTGCCTCCTTTATCAAAGGTAAGGTGACCATATGTGTTTGTGTTTATCTCTGTCTATCCTGTTCCACTGATCTATATTTCTGTTTTTGTGCCAGTACCATACTGTCTTGATTATTGTAGCTTTGCAGTATAATCTGAAGTCAGGGAGCCTGATTCCTCTAGCTCCATTTCTCTCTTAATATTGCTTTGGCTATTTGGGGTCTTTTGTGTTTCCATACAAATTGTAAAATTTTTTGTTCCAGTTCTGTGAAAAATGCCATTGGTAGTTTGATAGGGATTGCATTGAATCTGTAGATTGCTTTGGGTAGTATATTCATTTTCACAATGCTGATTCTTCCAATCCAAGTACATGATATAGCTCTCCATCTGTTGGTATCATCTTTAATTTCTTTCATCAGTGTCTTATAGTTTTCTGCCTACAGATCTTTTGTCTCTTTAGGTAAGTTTATCCCTAGGTATTTTATTCTTTTTTTGTAATGGTAAAAGGGAGTGTTTCCTTAATTTCTCTTTCAGATTTTTCATCATTAGTGTATAGGAGTGCATGATATTTCTGTTCATTGATTTTTTTTATCCTGCTACTTTACCAGATTCATTGACTTAACAAGTAGTTTTCTGGTAGCATCTTTAGGATTCTCTATGTATAGTATCATGTCATCTGCAAACAATGACAGTTTTACTTCTTTTCCTATTTGGATTCCTTTTATTTCTTTTTCTCTCTGCTGTGACTAAAACTTCCAAAACTATGTTGAGTAATATTGGAGGCACTTATTTTTTAATTGCATGAATATTATTAAATCCTTTGATATCCTTCAACCTCTCTTTCTGACACAAATGAAAATACTTGAGGTCATAATTCAACCTTATGTCCATTTGGCTCCAAAGTTTAAGTTTTTAACCACCTACAGGTGCTGAGTTTGAGTTCCAGAACCAATTTTCACTGTTTGACTTTTATAAGTATCACAATCATGTTGAGTCACGTTTATTAAACATAAATAGAGTTAGTAGGGGGAAAATGTCTATCTTCATTGTGGAATGACTGATAAATCTGTCAAATTTTATCTTCTAATATTCCTCCATTTTGCTAAGCCTCCATGTTGACCATCTCCTTTATGCTAATAGATTTCATTTTAAAACAACCACAGCAACAAAGCATACAGAAAAGGAAAAGAAAATACAACAAACCCCTATATTCTCAGCATCCAGATTTATCATATTAATTGACTCAACAAGTATCAATTGTGAACAAGTTGGCAACTTGGGATATGGCTGGAAACCAAAGAGACAAATATTCCTGCTTTGTGAGGTTTGTGTTTCACTGACAAATATTAATGTGGTCATATTTGCTTCAGGTATTTTTTAAAGAAGTGATCTTTTACAGATCATATAACTGGAGTCACCTGTTCATTGTATGTTTTGCCTTCTGAGTCTTTTAAGTGAGGTGTGCATCCCCTTCTGATTGATTTTGAGTGATAGTGTGTGACCAAATTCAATCCCCCTCATTGGACTTGGTAGACATCCTTCCTTTGCACTGACCTTTGAAGACATGTAAACAACCAGGAGTGTTTCAAATGGAGCTCTAGGAGTTCAGGAAATGCCTCAGAGGCATCCCGGGGTGCTCCTCTGAGATTTCTCCATGGAAATTCCTAAGGATCAAAGGAGAGAACGCATATGAAAAATTTTATCCACTGTAAAATATTTCACAACTGCTGTGTATCTTTCTAGCATTGGTCATCTCTTGAGTGCCACCCACGTTATCTGGACCATACCTGTCTGCAGAGTCTTATCACTTTCTCTACTGCCATCTTGACCAACTCTGGAAGGGCTCATAGTGCTCCCACTGGAGACCATGGCCAGTGGCTCCTCACACTGCATCTTGTCTCAAACAGAGCATGTCTCAGGACAGGGCAGAGAATCTGAAGCTGCCCAAAGGTGTCAGAAGATGCAACACATAAGTACTAATGGGAGTTAGGGCTGAATTCTCTGAGAGGCAGAATTTACCAGTTGGAGGCAGGAAACAGAAGCTAGCTGGCACATTAATTCCTGTTTGATTCCTGGCTCCCATGCATGTGAGAGGCACAGGGCTCCTGCATGCCTGTCTGGAAGTGTTCCTCGTGCTGAGAACTGGCTGTGCTTTTTCTTGGAGTGGGGCAAGCTGGTATTTGTTTCCTGCCTCACTTTCCTTTCCCTACACCCTGGATATATCTCTCGCATGTGCATGCCATGTATATATACATGAGGTGTATGTATTGTGTGTATATATCACTATTACTAAGGGAATTAATATATATTGAGAGATGTGTTTAAGAAAGCTCACCAAAACAAACAGAAAACTCGGCTAAAAAAAGTTAACAATTGCTATGTTTGGATGTTGGGATTTGGGATGATTTTTACTTCTTCTTTTTTCCCATTTTATTTACAATTTACTATATTGTTTTGAGTTTTCTACAACACTTAGAACAAAAACAATAAAGCTGTTTTCATTAAAACTTAAAAATTAAGGACTCTCTGAAGCTTACTGGCCATGAGTCATCCCTGTTCCGAGCTGCAGGCAGCTGAGGAATCATCAATAATTACAGCAATAGCTACACTGCCATGGTGTCATTTTCTTTTCATTTAGAATAAAAATTGAGTGTGTAGATTAATACCTACATCACACACACTTTTCTTCATAAGATCATGAAGATTTTTCATTCCTTTGCTGTTTGTTTCATAGCACATATCACTGAATTGTATTATATTCTGATTTAGTTAGTGTCTGTCTCTCAACTGGAAAGTAAGTGTCATGAGAGTAAGGAGATGCTCAGTAAATATTTTTGAATGAATGAATGAAATAAAGGAAAAAAAGAAACTTACTATGCAACTAATAAAAGCTAATGTATATTAGATGATCTGAAAATATCATAAATGTAAGCCTTTCAGTTATCCTATGAGAGAGGTATGATTATCCACACTTTATAGCTGAGGAAATGGAGGATCAGAAAGAATAATTGTCATGGCAGGGGCACATTGTGGCAGCTCTTTTGGGCTATGAGGTCATAATATTTCTCCTGGACCACCCTCCTCTGTACTTGTACAGACCCTTATTTATTCTCTGTCCCTAAGCCTCACTGCTAATTCACCATCCCATCTCCCCAGATCCTTAGAACTAAGCATGGCTTTCTCTAGCCAATCTAACATGGACTGAAGTCATAGCCCAAAACCTGCTTGAGACTTTGATCTTGTTTCTTGGTGACAGCTGACCCCATTACAGTCTGTTCACATGGCTCTCATCTCCTTCCACACTCCTATCCCATCTTATCCCTTTTGGGTCCCTCCAACAGTTGTCTAATTGCTGCAAGAAATTATTGTTCCATGACTATTAGATATCAAGTTTTATAAAGGGAATCAAGACCTGGGTTTAAAGTTTCTACTGTACTGGGTTTTGCTCACCTGGATGTCCTCCTAAGCCCTGTTGCTGGGCACCCTCCCTGGTTTTTCATGTGCCTCTTCTCTATTAATATGCCCACTGCCTTGACCTACTCCTCTGGGGAGCCCTAACTCCTTGCCGATAAACCAAGACATCCTTCACCATAGTCATTCTAGATTCCAGGCTGATTCTGACTTTCCACAGAGCTCAGAGCAGTATTTTTTCTTTTTACAGAATCCCATCTGAAATGCATAAATGGTGCCACTCACTGATTCTCAGCAACTGTAGTTGGACATGCTGAACCAGAGGGGAGAAAACACATTTAATTCAGATAAAGGCACAGCTCCTTCTCCCGCCCCCATCCAATCAGGCAATTATAGCACTGGGCCAGAATTTTCTCCCACAGTTTCTGCATAAAACATAATTCTGCCACCAGCTGCTCACCAACATTTTGTTGTCACCTCAACAGACAACAAAATGACAAAACAGTTCAGCAGAGTGTTATCTGCCAGCAAAACCGATGAGATGCACCCCCGCTCCAACCAGTCTGTCATTAGGAAGCCGTTTTCTGTTTCTAAAATAAACCCTCTGAAATCATTGCCTTCCCACATCTGTGTTTCTGCCTAGGAATAAGAGATGGTCTCCTGACTCACAGGTCCTAGGGGGGAAGGGGACCCAGGAAGGGTTATGTATCCACAGAGAAGGCCACAGGGGGAAGTTACCCAGACTTAGAGAGTAAAGGTTTTTATGCTTTTCATACTCACAGTATTAAGAGTACTTTTGCATTAGGTATTAGGAGTGTTTAGAAATATGATCACTTGGCCTGGGAACCTATCCTTTGTAACATCACTTCTATGCTTTTTCTTCAATGTCATTCTTTTTCCTTCTGACGTAATCACACTCTCCATCCACATCAGCCCATCTTCAATCTCATCCTTCACCTCCAATCCTCAGTAAGAACCTACGAAGTTTAGGATGTTTTACATGAGGGAAAGGAGGTCTAGGAAGGAAGCGATATTTCAAAACAAAACTAGAAGTAGCGACTTCTGCCCTGCAGGGAGGTGGCAAAATAACGGGAAGACAAATCTTACCAACTCGTCCCTTGGCAGAGACAGGAGGAACAGAAAAAAGGGAGGGAAAATTGGAATTCTTGCCAGATAGACTGTGCCTCAGAAAGGTAAGCCCAGGGCAAGGTGACCTATCACATCTTAAGCACAATAAGCAGAGGGAGAATTAACCTTCCTGGAGGCCACATGCAGTGGAGGAGAGAGACATTGAAAATGGGAGGCCAAGTGTGTTTAACAGACAGCAAACAGACCACCAAGGTTCTGAGTAATCCCTCCTATGCTTCTCAGAAAGCTCAATAAAGTTATCCATGTACCCACAAACCTTGTTAAGTTAAGATTTATCAGGGGTTAGGTATAAGAAAAAGGACTGGACTTTACAGAGTGGAATGTGTTAGCATGAAAGGGACAATGAGATCATGCGAGGGCAGAACTCATCTAATGGAAGAATAAACGTGACCAGGGGAGCCTTTCCTTACTCACCCTCACTGCATGCCATGAAAGTCCCAGAGTGGTTGAATCTTGCACAGATGGGTGTCTCATAGTGCATGACATGGATTTCAACTGAATAGTTAAGGATTGGACACTTCACCTGATGTCTTTGCATATTCATGAATATGATTAGTCTTATTCCCACTTGAAGGGTGAGAAAGCTGAGACTTAAGTTATGTAATTTGCTCAAGGTCACATAATTCAAAGCAAGGCTATAAGGAAGCCAGGTATTTCTTCTTCTACAATGCTGATTTATTAAGATTATCTAAATATCATAAGTTCTTTAATTTATATGATCATTATTAAACCATTTGACTAGCTTCATTTTATGGATGAGAAAAAAGGGTAGTTGTGGTTAAGCATTCTGATAAATGCCATAACTTTTACTATGAGTTTAATCCATTTCCTTTTCACTGCAAAATTCTGCACACTCTGAGATGAGGTATACTTATTATTCTGTCTGGTTGTCTGGGGTTCAGTTTGAAGGAACTTTTAAGGGAGATTGTAAGGTTTAAAAATAAAGGAGACAGGTGAAAGGAACTCTACTCTGAGAGACAGAGAAGGAAAATAGGGATCCAAAAGGGTGTCACTGATCATCTCCAAAGAAAGTCAGGGCCATCAGAGAGAAAACACCACAGAGAGGAAATTGTAACTTTCTGAACATTTTTGTAAATCATTCTTTTATGATTATAAAGTTTATATGCCTACATGCATAATTAGAAATATTTGTATGAAAGTGAAAATTGTCTACATTGTTTTAACACATGCAAGATGGTGAGAAGACTCGCAAATGAAAGCTGTCAGGAAGCATATAACACCAGAGAAGTTCAGTGCCATACAAATTCACAGACATTAGTTGTGGAGGGAGGGAAAATGGACTTTCCACATGTCATGAAATGGTGTTTCTGAGGCCAGTCATTCTTTTAATATCCCATAGGTTGGGTCACTCCAGCAGAGACTAGGTGAGTTTCAACTGTACAATTTATGTGACAGTAAAAAAAAAAAAAAAAAGGTTAAAAGAACGAAAAATTATATTATCAAAATAAATTATGACATATTTATAAGATGGAGTGCCTTTGAATATATAGGAAGAGCATTATTGTGGTCTTCCTCCAAGCTTCTTTAGTTCATGGTCAAGCAGGAGCTATGGCCAGCAGTGTCAGTAGATCATGCTCAGTCCTGGTTGACTGTCCCATGTGGACTCCTTAGCCCACTGCACCAGAACATCTGTCAACTCAGCAGAAGCCTTATGCATGGTGTGGTGAGCAAGCTCCCACGATCATCCTTGACCATGTGGGCCAGGTGTGGAGGGCCCTGAATTGAGCAAACTTGTGGATACAGAGCTAGAACAGTTTATGCATTATACATAGATACACAAATTATTGATCAAGTTATTTAAAATAATTCCTTTTGGCAGTGGGCTTTGAAAAGATTTTATTTTAATTTTCTTTTCTTTTAGTTACTCTATGTTACATAGTCTTTCTATAATAATGATTTACTTCTGAATTTTGGGAAGTAACAAGGTATGTTATTTTCAGTGTAGTTTTGGGGGCAGTGATGTACTGGGTGACCATTGGATTCTGGTGGAAAATGGACACATGATGGGGTGCCGTTGAATATATAGGAAGAGCATTATTGTGGAGAAATGGAGTAATGTCAGTATAGGTGTCCCTATTGCCTGCTTGTCACAATTGACATTTGTCACACAGGGTCGAATATTCAAACACTTCATGAGCACTGTTATTCCAACACAGACAGATCTGCTGCCAAAAAATCACAGTTGCATTTCCATTTCTGCAAAGAGAAAGGAAATTTTATGCTGAAATGTTCAGGCTAAGCATAACAAAGGAAGCCCAGCAAATGAATTATGAACAATTCTTCATGATACAATACAACACAACATGAATCTCCTGGAATATACAGACTTCAGCATTACTTGTGAGTTATATGGTCACTTGCAACTCACAGAAATAAATAGTTTCATTCCAATATCTATATTGTCACACTCTCTCCTTCATATATCTGGCCAGTGTAGCTATAAATTTGACAGTCAATACATTTCTAAAGATTATATGGGCTTCCAAGATTTGTTTTGGACACACTTTTACTGTTCTATTATCCCCTCCTCAGTAGGGTCAAAGATGGTGTCATGCACACTGAAGGACCCAAATAAAGCAAATAACCAAAAACTCATTAACACTCAACCATCCATCCAACTATCTATTTATCCACTGAAAAATACTTCTGAATATGAATAGTACCTCTTCTTTTATTTAATTAATTTATTTATTGGTCACACCACGTAGGATGCTGTATCTCAGTTCCCCCACCAGGGATCAAACTTCTCGCCTGCTGCAGTTGAAGCACGGGACCTTAACCAGTGGGCTACCAGGGAAGTCCCCCACTACCTCTTCATTTTACTTGTAATATGACCTAAGGACCTTTAGGTAGACCATCTAAAACTGTGGCTTATATATTCATATAACTTGGGAGTGATAACTCCTATGTCACATAATGTTGGAATGATTAGATGAAGCTGTATTTACCAAGTGCTTCTGATCATTCTTTTTTCCTGTCTGGTTGGGGGAGAGATTATAAAAAAACTATAATTTAGTTGTCCAAATATTGAAATTTCTGCAGGGTTTCAACAGAGTGTTTGAATTACAGGTAGGACACCTGAAGGGAATTTTAATTTTCTAGGCAAGTCCAGAGTAGAATGCCCCAAAGCTTCTGGCAAATCTGAGGTTTCAGATTCCTGTAGCTCACTTCGTTATATTGAGAATACTCTTTTCACATATACTGCCCTGAATTTATGAAGTCATACTCAATTTTTCCAACTCTCTGCAGCCTTTCCCACCTCACAGAGGCGAGTCAATTTTCCCCCAAAGACAGATGAATCCAATACTTCATCATCTCCTACAGTGTATTTGAAAATAGTAACCTTACAAAGTACATGGGAATTTCTTCATACTATACACATCCCAAAATGTATCAGATTATAGAAGATTAAAAAAATATACTTATATTGTTAAAGTGCTCTTAGGAGAAGTCCTGTCTCCTGTTACCCAAAAATAATTTGTTTTAGGTACCTCATGATCCCCCTTTTCATACCTTCTGGGTTCTGCTGTTCATGCTATTGACTGGATGACTCCTAGGCAAACTGCCAAAGTAAATAACCACCAAGTCTACTCATGAATATTATAACCCAAGAAGACCTATTTTGAAGCTTGGTGACCAGTATTGGATTTCCATAGAAACCATCAAGAAACTCATGAGTATGATTTTGCTAGGCTTTGAACTTTCCAAAGGTTCAGTGATTCCTAGCCTTGGCTGAAAATCCTGGAGACTGCATTCTACATGCCTAGATCCTCCTGTGGTGTCAAGTGCATGTAGGTCCTCTCCCTGTCTGAGCTGATGGGTCCAGACAATGCTCTGTTGTACTGAGGGACTCTGAATTCACAACAATAAGAGAGACCCCCCACTGCTGGTACTCTTCCACACCTGCTACCACCTTTTTGTTAACAAAAGTCATCAAATCAGTTAAAGTTATAAATGGTTTTACATTTGCACCAAGGAATGATTTCCTTTGGTGTTATTCACTTCTGCTGTATGTGTTCTTTTATTCTTTCCAGCATTTAATACAGTGACAGAGAAAATCAATTAGAAAATATATTCACCATCTATTTCTACATTCTCCTCTAAAATAACTTTTTTTCCTATTCATAATTTGTGATTGATGTTTACTATTAGTTTCTATCTTGATAGTGGGTGTGATGGTTAGTTTTATGGGTCAACTTGGCGGAGTCATGTTGCTCAGATCTGTGGTCAAACAATATGGATTTTCTGTGAGGATGTTTTTGAGTGAGATTAACATATAAATCCGTGCACTTTGAGCAAAGCAGATTGCTCTCCATAATTTGGGTGGGCCTCATCTAATTAGTCGAAGGAGCAGAACAAAAAGACTTACCTCCCCAGAACAAGAGGGAATTCTGCCAGCAGATACCTTCAGACTTAAACTGCAACAGTAGCTCTTTCTGAGTCTCTACAGTGTTGGTCCACCCTACATATTTTGGAATTGTCAGCCACTATAATCATGTGAGTCAAGTCTTAAGATAAATCTCTTATATATATATATATATATATATATATATATATATATATATATATATATATATACACACACAGACTATTGTTGTTTCTGTTTCCCTAGAGAATCCTGACTAATACAGGGAGTTGGTCCAATCAAAGGCAGAATGTTATGTAGATTCATAGAATCAGCATGCTGATTTGTATGACCAAGATTTATCAATATTATCATAACTATTGTTGTTGTTAAATACAAATTTTTATATAAGAAAAATTTTACCAAGTTATAAAAATAAAATTACACGATTTTGGGGGTATATCAACCAAGGGAAGTATAAAATTCAGCAAACATAGGTAGGTTTAATATAATATGTGCAATGGGCTTTAATGTAATGAAAATCTAGAACACAATTAGAAAATAATAAAGTCAATTGTGCTTGGTGTAAATCAGAAAACATTCAATTATCAGCTCTGCAAGGACTCTGGCCTGGGTAGAAAAAGGGATGCAGGTATAACTAAGAAAAGTCCTTCACCTTAAGGAACTGTTTGTAAACCAACTGAACCTTTGAGCAAGAGAAGACCTCTAATTTCATTGGTTCAGTAAACTGTTCCCTGCAATACTTAGGACTAAACTCCTGTGGTAGTTTTAAACATGTCATTTATATGCCTCCTATAAAAGGGAGGACTGTGTGTTCTTCCCTTTTAATCTGGGCCAATTTCAGTGACTGACTTGTAGCCAATAGAATGCAGCAGAAATGACATTGTGTAATGTCTAAGGTTAGATTATAAAATGTAATACAGCTCTGTCTGTATTACACAGACATTGGTTTTGACTCCCAAAGCCACAAGGTACTCTGAGGTCATCATGCTGTGAGACAGCCCAGGCCATATGGAGAGGCTATGTCATATTTCTGTCTTTAGCCCCACCTGGGGTCTCAGCCAACACAAGACACATGAATAAAGACACCTTCAGATGATTCCAACCCCAGCCACTGAGTCACCTCCAGAGGCTATATCTTCCATCTGGGGCCTAAGTTATTACTGAAAAGAGGTCAGTCACTCCTTCTATGTCTTGTCCATATTCCTGACCCATGGAATCAGAGAACATATTAAAATGATCCTATAAGCAGCTAAGTTTTGGAGTAATTTGTTACACAGAAGGAAGTAACAGTAACACCACCCTTCTCATCATGTGGTCTACAAGACCTCTTTGCAGAAGTTGGATGGAAAAGTGGAAGACTGATGTGGGCCAAAGCAATCAAATGTCATTGGTTGATCTCCAGATTTGACACTAAATTTCTGTGTTACTTTGAGCATTTCAAAGGCATTTTCAAATAAATGTCTCAGTTTGAACAGTTTTAAAATATTCCTTTTTTAAGATTTTGGTTTATGTTTCTCATAATTCCAAACCTACTTTCTGCCAGGCACTGCAGTAGGCTCTCACACATATGGGCTTTATCCTTACAAAAAGCTCATGAGCTTGGTGTGATTATTCAGATTAAAAGATAGGGAAATGACCATCAGCAGTCAATGGCTATTATTATTTGAGAGTTTGTGATTTGTCAAATACTTTCTAAGCACTTTATGTGTAATATCTCATTTCATCTTCATAATAACTGAGATAGCTGCTATTATGATTTCCATTTTATAGCTGAGGATAACAAAGCACAGAAAATCTATGTAACTTAGACAAGTTTACCCAACGAAACGGTTGGTAGTCTCTGCCTTAGCTCAGGATTCCATAACAAAATACCACAGACTGAATGGCTTAAACAACAAAAATTTATTTCTCACAGTTCCAGAGGCTGGAAAGCCCAAGATCAAGGTGCCAGACAATTGGTTCCTGGTGAGAGCCCTCTTCTTGGCTTGCAGACCGCTGTTTTCTCACTGTATCCTCATAGGGCAGAAAGAGAGAAATAGCTCTGGTCTCTCTTCCTCTTCTTATAAGGACATTAATATCTTTATGGCGCCCTACCCTCACCACCTCAGCCAGTTACCTCCCAAAGGCCCCAACTCCAAATACAGGTCACACAGGGGGTTAGGGTTTCAAAATATGCATTTGCGGGAGGACACAAACACTCAGAGCATAGCAGTCTGTCTTCAGAGTTCACACTCTTAACAACTGTGCTCATTCATTAAAAATACACCACAGCACACATGGAAAATGTTTTTTAAAAAAGTGTAAAAAGTCACAGAATTATATATCCTCCCTGATTAAAGAATGGTTAAAAGCATGCATAGGAAAAAGTAGAAAGAATACATCAAAAAGAAATAGGAGTGGGAATAGTAGTGTATTGATGCTTTTTTTTTTTTTGGTCTATACTCAAGATTTTCTGTAATATTATATTACATCCATAATATAAAAATAAAGTTCAGTATAATAATTTTATATGCTCCTTCAGAGAAATTTCCATGCAGAAGACGAACATTTATTAATGAGTAAGTAAGTGGAGAACATGTCATATTTCAATGGAAGCTTTTATGTTTTGATCTCATGCTTTGAGACGTGCTGTCTCCTTGAAAGGGAAGGAGGGCCCATAACACTCACACCTGGTAAACCAGATGACTGCTGCATCCAGTGGGTTTTTGAGATCACATTCTGGACAATGGTGGGAACAATAGACAGACCCTAGGTTCCTGATGGATCAATAGGTCAATGCTTCTGATTCTTTCCACTTCCAGGAGCTAGGATAAGAGAGAGAAGAGGAAATTGTGTAACCATTAAAGGGCTTACTCAGATTATTGCGGCAGAATTTGGCACTCAGTCATTTGCAAAGTTGGAGAATTCACAGAGAAAGGAGGCACGACAGCACTGAGAGAGAGGTGAGGTAGGAGCAAGTGAAAGCACCCAAAAGAGTCCCCCAGAGGACCCTGCAATACCACCATCTCCAAGTCTGAGATTGTGCATCTTGAGATGTGGGAGCTGGTGTGAAGACTGGGTTTGGTCATTCCAGGTTGTCAAGAAGGGAAAGAGAACCCAGGTCTGTGTGACTCTGACTTTCTTCTCTGGCCTTTGCTGTGCAGAAATGCGCTCCAGAATAGGAGTTACAGCCTCTGGATTCCAGGCCTAATCCTAACACAAATTAGAGATAAGAAGGGTTGGGCAAAAGACTTTACCTTCTGATGCCAAAAGGACATCAGGTCTTCATTAGAAATCAGTTACTTTCCACCAGAGAGTGTTTTTGAGAATTAAACAGGATGATATCGTGGAGCGAAAATAAAAACTTTGGAAAAAAATTGTACTTTTCTTAACTTATTAAGTAGCATCTCTTACCTGACCTGACCTAAAGAGAGTTAGTTTACAGCTCCTAGGTCTGATATGTAGTGTGAATTTTCATGAGTTTCATTGCATAAGTATTAACATGTTTGTTCATGTGGTGTTGCCCCTGGGTCCCCTAGGAGAGCCGCCTAATATTAGGGCATCATAAAATCTGGAAAACCTTTATGCATATTTGGCTGTTCTAGTTTCACATAAGGGATTGTGGGCACCTATTGCCTTCATAGATACACCATCTCTTTCTTGCTCCTGTCTATGAGGCACATGTGGTCAGGTTTTAATCTTTTTTTTTTTTTTTAAACTGCTTGTGACTGTGACATTAAACAGGGGCTTAATCAGTGAATGCTATGTGCTCAGTAGCCAAAGACTATTCTTCTTCCCTAAGGGAAGAGATGGGAGAGAAGGATGCTTGACTATCTCTTCAAATTTGTTGTTTGAAAGATGATTTTTAGTAGCTCTATGTGACTACAACTATCTTCGGGGCAGCTGAGCAAGAGCATGCATGAAATAGATTCTAGAGCTAAGAAAAAAAAACAAACACGAAACAGGGGTTTAAAGAAGGACACATAACAGCAATTGAAGAGCCCAGACTTTGACATCAGATTCGGTTTCAAAATCTCGTTCTGTCTGCTCTTTGTTCCTGGGCAAAGAAGACTTCAGCATCTCTAAATTTTTTTCCTTAGCTTTCAAATGGCGGTAGCAATATATCTCTCATAAGGATTAAATAGAATAAATGAGTCTTAGCACAGTGTCTGGCATTTTAACTACTTGCAAAAATAGACATTGTTTTAATTAAATGCACATGTTGATATAATGTTTACTGTGAAGTTTTGCTGTCACAAGCTGTTTGTGGCAATCTTGACCCTCCCCAATGAAGTCTATTTTCATCTCTTGCTCATTAAGTTACTCACAGTGGCTGGAAATTTGACGGCCATGATTTTCAAACTTCTCAGCTCTTCTAAGAGCTGCTGGTTTATTTTTCAATATTTTGCCAAACATCAAACATCACTGAAGAATCTTCCCCAAAGACCTATGAGTGGCCTGCTCCTGGTATAATGATTCATAGTTGCAGGTTCTGGGCCAGAAAACTTAGGAAGGTGAGATTTCCACGGCTCTTTAAGGAAATATCATCAGTTTCATGACTCCTGAGTCAAGAAACCATTTAATACCCCAGAGGTCACAGCAGCTGAGCTCAAACATCAGGCTGTGTTTAGAACGACTTCTCTCTTCCTTTTGTTTAATGGGCCCTTATTACAGAGTCAGAAGGCCTATTAACCCAGCACCCAGAGCCTACCACCATAAATTCACCATAAAATCCTGTTGACATTGGTTGACTGTCAGGAACATAAAACTGTCAGTGACCACATTTTCAATTATAAAGGACAATTACTCTGTGCATGTTAGTACATGCACACCGCAGCTCATGTGTGGGAATCATCCTGATCTCAGACATGTATGGGAATAGTGCTGACCTGTCTGCCCACAGTGAGCTGGGGGTTTCAAGCAGTCCAAACAATGTTCCCAACACCCCTTGGATGTTAACACTGGGAAAAGAGAAGATATACTGTGATTTGTTCCCATAATGTTCTGGGCTGTGTCAGAGTGCACTGAAATTGTCATTTTATTATCAGTCTCCCCCACTAGCCATTTAATGACCAAAGCTGTGTCTATTACTTGTTTTAATCTTCAGAATCTGGAATAGCACCTTCTATGTAGATGGTGTTCTGTAAATATCTCAACATAAGTCCATGACCTCAGTACTTCAGACAATTAAGCTGAGTGTGCTTCTATGCCTACATCACCTTCAGTCTCTGGGAAACTTACCTGCCAAGCAGCTATTTTAGAATGGATGCACTATTCTAAATGGATGAGACACATTCTCCCTGTGCCAAAAGCCAAATGATCCAACATTGGCTGAAGCAGACATCAACATTCAAGGTGAGTTCCTACTGACTTGCAGAAGACTGCTCTCTGCCAATCTGAATCTCTTCCACTGCAGGCTGTCAAAACTATCTCCAGCAAATTACCCTATCCTATCCACACAGATGGGTGCACCCCGCTAAGAACCCTACACAAAATGTTGATTTCCCAAATATCAGGTGAAAGTCCTTTATCCTAGTTTGAGACCCATTATCTCAACCCTTCTATCCAGTTCTGAAGTGTTTTCTGCAACAGATACACTCAGTGAGATAAGTTTGTAGCTTCACCAGGGCCATGCTACCTACCAGATTTGAGCAGTTAGACAGGTCATGGTTTTACTATGCTCTGCTACGTCCTAACCATGTAAACTTGGAGAGGTTAGGAAGTCTCAGTAAGCCTCACTGTCTTCATCTATAAAATAGGAATTAAGAGTGGTACCTGCAGAGTTGAGGTGATGTTTACATGAGATACTGAATGCAAAGTGTCCTATGGATTGTGGTGTAAAAAAAACACTGGGTCTCTTACTATAAGCAAATGTTCTCACATATTAGTTCTTCAATTCCACCTGAAATAACTTCCCATAATAGCTCACTATCCAAGTCCTATCATCCTTCTGTAAAAGTCCAGGCACACAGGCATTTGTAGTTCGCAAAGTGGTTTTCGTATATGTGGTGCTATTTTATCTGTACCCACACAGTGAGGTAGATGACAGAAGCATTGCCTCCTCCTCCTCACAGAAGATAAATGGGGATGTTGAGCCCAGAGAAGATAAGGGACCTTGCAGAGTGATAAAACACTAAGGTTCAGCTCTAAACACAGAGCCAAGTCTTTATGAATCAAAGTTCCTTATTTCTCAAGCCTCAGCTCCTTAGAGCAAGGGATGCATTTGGACACACTCACTTGTCCTCTTTGCTATCTTTACAGATCTCTTTGCAAGGACCCCTCTTCTTATGGCTCCATCTCTTCACCTGCATCCCCCTTTATATGGATATGGGCTTTCTCAGACTTGTTCAATATTTTCTGTGGTGAGGTTCAGTGGTATTAACTGTTCATCTTCACCGATTTGGATTTGCATAGGAGACATCGAAAGACCTATAATGCCAATCCCTAAATGTCAGACTGTAATCTTCTGTGTCGTCCTGGAAATAGAGGAATTTAGAGATGGAGTGAGGATGTAAAAAAAAGCACCCACTTTGCTCCCTGGTCAAGGTTTCCTTTCTTTTATAGTTTTGTTAAATGCATTGATCAGTTCCTGCAATATTTTGAGAATTAAACATCCTGAGTAAATGTTTTGAGCATACATCCCCAATATATACATGCTTATTTATTTGGAAATTGTGCATATGTTCTAATATACTACTGTATTTTGCATATGAACATTGAAAGGAGGTGATATAGATGACCTAATATGTTAAATGCCTTTCTAATTGTGGTGACATTATAGCAACCATATAAAACTCAGACATCTTATATAACATTTTTGCTTCTCATTACTAAAGTGGGATTATAATATGTAGTAACTGTATATATTTATTTTATAGGATATGTAAGTAACTTATGGGGTACCTATAACCCATGCACATAGAATTTTATAACACAATATATAAAACGATATGTGTATGATAAGGTGTACACCCCACTATTATTAGCCTTGCATTTTACCTGCAAGATATTAGCTGATGCTGATCACAGTGGCTAAGAATCTGTTTATAGTGATTTTCCAGAGTTTATTTTGTTTTGTTTGTCTCCTTGTTTTCTGTCTTTCTGTGTGTCCGAATTGTCTAGGTTGGCATTATTTTTATTCATTAATATGACCAGTAAAGACCTTGGAGAAGAATAAACTTCAGTCCTGCCATTTTCTTGTTTACATGTGCTTTGCTTGTGTTACTGACATTTTCTTCAACCAGTCATTTCTTATAGAAAGTCTGCCAAACCACTTGCTTACTCTCTGAGTGTTAGCAAAGTTGACATGAGATCACACAACCTGTAAATATAATTAACGAGGAGTACACAAACCCCAGTGCATTATAATACATGCTGTAGAGACTGTTGCTTGCCCACCCCTCTTGGTAACTGTGCTCTATAAAAAATAGACGTATTAGCTGGATGGGAAGATTATGTATCCTGGTGCCCTTTGCAGCTAATTTGACCATTTGACTACGCTCTGTTTAATGGGATGCAAACAAATTGATGAGTACAACTTAAATAAAAAAGGGATATGCTCTCTCCTTCTCTTTCCATCCTACTTTCTGCAAAAGCTGAAGCAGCCATCCTGGTTCACCTTAGGGCAACCTTGTGCTCAGGATGGCAGAGCAACACTATTGTAAGGTCATGAGTGTTCCACACCATGGGACTGCTACTTCAGCACTGGAAAGCTCAGGCCCACGCTGTTAGGGCAGTTAGAAATGAGCTTTTTAAAAGTCATTGATATTTTGGTCTTGGTTAGTGCAAGAAAACCAGTATCCCAACTAATAAAATATACTAAAAGTGAATAAAAAGTGAATAGTATGGGTGACTATCAGCCCCCTTGTGTTGTATACATCTCAGTTTTCCCCCCACCCCAAAGGATACTTTGTTAAACACGTCAATAATATTCACACAGCTTACTTTTCTACTTTTTAAATTAAAAATATAACAGAAATTCTATTTTTTTTTCTTCCTGTGCCCCAGTTTACTACTTCATTAGGGTGCTGGCATTCGAGTAGACCTCTGATTACTTGTCTTGAAAACCAGACAATTGTGTAGAGTTTTTTTGTTTGTTTGTTTCTACTTTTTCAGATTATATGTATTGGTCTTAATCAACCTAGGGTAACTGCAACCCTCTTGAAAGCAAGGCTATTCTGTACACGTAACTGTTTCTATATTTCAGTTGATCTCAAAATATGCTCCTGGAATTAGCATCACCTGGGAATTTGTTAGAAATCCAATTTCTTGGCCTCCACCCAAGACTTGCTGAATCAGAAACTCTAGGGTAGGCCCCCCCAAATTGGTGTTTTAATAAGCCCTTCAGGGGATTCTGAGGCCATCTGATGTATGAGAATCATGACGACTGTGCCAATCACTCTTAAACTTCAAAAGCTTAAGAAGGAGCAACTTTCTGAGCTATAGTTGGAAATAGGGAGTGTAAAGATGACTAAAGCTGTGTTAGACAGGAAGTGCTATAGGGGTCCACAAAATAAGGGGGTTTGAGATGTCCCCCCCCCAGTGAAGGACAGAATGTTTCCACCAAAGGATTTACAGCACATGCATGTCATAGAGGTGTTATTGCGGCAGGTAATAGGGCAAAGAACTTCCTGAAGGGAGTGTGAGGATGCTATTGGGATGGCAGAGGTGAGAGAGGTGGACTGCTTGCATGGTCTGGGTTGCTGTTGGGCTCCACAAGGAAGGAACATGAGAACATTTTCTCCCAAGAAAGCACACAAGTATGTAAGCATGATGAGAACTGGCTAAGCTAGTGGCCCCCCCAAAATGAAATATTGGCATGAGAGGATACAGATAGGTTTTATGGAAAAAAAGAGATTCTGTGAGCAAATAAATTTGGAAATTGCTGAGTTCAACAAAATTAAATACTTTCTCTACTGCAATACTTCTCTGAGCCATTGAATATGCTAATGAACATTTTGAATCTCTAAGAAAGGATACAATAGATAACATTGTCCAAAATTATTTGACCACCTCACTCCAGAGCACTTCATGGATTAAACATTCTTTGAAACACATTTTGAGAAGCTGTGTTACAAACAAAATGTGTACAAAATCAAAATTTTGAATAAAGGAAGGAATTGGATGGAGTGAAGACTGAGCCCAAGGAAGGAGATTCTTGGGTAATTTCTATAAATACCAGTGTTCACAGTTTACCTTTGTGACTTGGTAAGGGTATGACACAGTTCATTCTCAAATTCTACAATGTGATTGTGTGTCACTAGATTTTCATGATGGGTGTTTTATAAGTTGTATTCTATTGACTCTTGCCTCTCCTGATATAGTTTATCCATTATCCTAGCACCAAAAGGCCCACAAAGCAGGGTGGTTGTGGTGGGTGAAATGTGGCATCAAAATTTTTCTTTAAAATCAATATAGCTTGAAAAAGATATGTACTATGCCATTTTATACAAGAGACTTGAGCATTTGCGGATTTTGTATCCACATGTGTTCTGAAACCAATCCCTTATAGCTATCAAGGGATGACTGTAACTGCTGAGGTAAAGATTCTGAATGGCTTGTTGTGTCTGATTCAGGTACAGTCCATTACTAAGGGTATCGAGAGAGTCTTGGCCAAAATTAGCCATCAGATCAGGGGAATGGCAGAAGTAAACTTGGTTCAAGATGGAAGCAGCCCAGCAAGGACACTTGGATGTATATAGGAAGGCAAAACAGAAACCTAGGGGGGAAATGACAGAGATCCGGGTCTTGTGGGAAAATGTTTGTGGCTGATGGGCATATATGCTCAATCAAAGCATCTCAAAGACACTATTTGGAGACAGAAGGCTAACTCCAGTGGACTACATCCATTGGTTGTCTCAGCCCTCTCCTTTCTGGGGAAAATAAAATTTTAGGGCTGGAGAAAAACAATTAAAATGCATTAGTTTGATTTTTTCAAGTATTATCATTATTGTCCATTTAAAATTGCCTGGCGTAAAACTGTGGTAAATAAATAGCAGCTATTATTAATATTGTTTTAGATCCCATCTACTGATGAGTCAGTCTAAGGTTCCTCAGGTTTGATGAAGATTGAATTGGATGCTAGCTGCATTTGTAGGTGACAAACACCTGTGAATGCTGCTGAAAGGACGTTAAGGTAATTCCAAGGTTTTGTGACGTTCCTAAGGTCCCTGCTTGCATGAGGTGCATCTGGGACCATTTCTGTTTTCTAAATTCTCTTTCCACTAAGCAGAGCCAGGACTAGTCTAGGATAAGGATAATAAAGCGTTCATCTCAGGCACAAAATTTAAAGGAACACCAAAATAACTCAGTAATCAAGATAAATAATATCATATGCAGTAGTTTTTAAAATTAAAAAGTTATGTAAAATATTTCATGATGAGCAAAACATCAAAAATTTAAACAAAGGCCTGTTATACTGAGCAATACTATAGCCTGAAGCAAAAGAAAATCAGCAATGTTAATGTTGTCTTTATTTAAATTGTTGACATTTTGTTCACTGTGGATGCTTGCTTGGGCTTAATTTTGATTTTTTTTCAAATATTGCATTAAAACATTATTTATCTTGACTACTGAGTTTTAGTATCTCTTTACATTTTGTGTCCAAGATGAGTGCCGTCCTTAACCCTGGTCTTGGCCCTTCTACTAAATTCTCTTTCCACTATGAATATATGGATTTTTGCCTCTAAATAATACTGTTGGACTTAAACCAAGTCTCATAAAACAAGCAAATAAACGACAAACAAACAAAAAAAATGTTCCAGTCCTCAAGTCATGCAGTTGGAGAGAAAAGTAGAAAGGAAAGAAAAGAATGAAACTTCTCTTGTGCTGTTATTTTAGAACACTCCGAGTAAGTTTTGGGGACAATAGATTATATCATTTCTTGAGCACTCAGACAGCTCAAATAGCAGGGTGCCCATTCTCCATCAAAAGAAAGGAAGAAAATATAGCTCTTTTTGCATTTGCAGAAGTTCAGTAAAAACATAACACTCATGATTGATTGCTCCCTACATTCACTGTTGTGAACTGAATTATGCAACCTTATAAGCTGTAACCGAGTTTATGTTATAAATTAACTCCTGCAGCCATAAGGAGATTTGTTTAAGGCCTATAATCTTTTTGAGATTTGCGATAGAAGTTCAGGGCTAGAGGATAGGGTTCTGCTTTTTTGCTCTAATGTGGGGGACCTGGGAAATGGGGAGAAAGTATAAAAATAAGAAAGTATTTCCAGGTCCCCTTGTAAGTGAAATTACAACGATTGTTAGCTCAGCACTGAAACACTGCTTAAGGCTGAAGTGGGTGCTGACAGATGGTTTACTTGTGAGCATGACTCAGAAGCACAGGTTGCAATCAATTACCATCCTAGGTCCAGGAAGAAACAGAGAATGAAGGGAACTTAAAAGAGGCCACAGAATAATTACTTCTAAGTTAGTAATTGGATCACTTTCATGTTTTCAGATGTGTATACATGTTTATTTATTCAACACATATTTGCTTAGAGCTTGCTCTCATCCAGGCACTGTGCTGAATATAGAGTCTATGATCCTCAGCAAAGACCCACAGAAGCCCTGCCTTCACAAAGTCTATAGTCTATTAGGGAAGGCAGATAAATTACAGAATGTAGAAGAAAAAATTATAAAACATAGAAGCTGCTACAAGGAAAGGCATCCAATGTCATGAGGGTAGGTAATGCAGCCGTGACCTAGGCCAAGGGGTCAGGAAATGTTTCCTGGAGAAGAAGTGGCATTTGAGTGGTATAAATTATAAGTAGAAGGGAGAAAGTGGAGTACCCTCTGGGCAAAAGGACTGGTGTGCACCTAGCATGGTCGTTAAGATTAGGTACTCTTTAGGCAAGCTACTTGAGTATCATTATACCATTTCAGAAAGAAGGGAAGTAAAATCAGTGAGGCTAAATACTTCTCCTGTGTTGGCTAGAGTGGTACAGGTCTGTTTCAATCCTTGGTTTGCTTCATTCAAAAACCAATGTTTTCTCCATATTTTATCCCTATGAACAACAGGTCATTAGGAAAACATTTTGAGTGAAGAAATTGGCATCAGTGTTAGCTATTAAGGATGAGAAAATCCATCTTAAGATCTTATTATTTTTTTTAAAACCCCATATTTGTTTATTTATTTATGTTTGGCTGTGTCGGGCCTTCGTGTCTGTGCAAGGGCTTTCTCTAGTTGTGGCAAGCAGGGGCCACTCTTCATCGCGGTGCGCGGGCCTCTCACTATTGTGGCCTCTCTTGTTGTGGAGCACAGGCTCCAGACGCGCAGGCTCAGTAGTTGTGGATCACGGGCCTAGTTGCTCCGCAGCATGTGGGATCTTCCCAGACCAGGGCTTGAACCCGTGTCCCCTGCATTAGCAGGCAGATTCTCAACCACTGCACCACCAGGGAAGCCCCAAGGTCTTATTATTTTTAACTGAACTTCTGTGAACATCCACAGAGAAAGCCACACCTCCCCAGCTGATTCTGTAAAATTTCTAATATCCAGTAAAGATGGCATTCTGAATCTCTCCCTCCTACTTGATCTTGCAATGGTAAAAAGAAGATAATTTTCTTCCACGCTGACAATAAATGTGCTTTGTATTTCAAAATTATCTCCACCTTCGTTATTCTTTTGCCTCTAATGCATGGCTGGGTCTGTGTTTCCGCTTTGTCTGCTGCTCTGGGTTTTGTCTGGGTTCATTTCCTGGGATTCTTTTTTTTAATAGAATGTACATTTATGTGTCCAGATCACAAGTATGGCCTTAAATCTATTTTTTATCCTTTTTTGGGAACTTCTGAGCTCCCCACATAATACGTAGTGAACACTTTCACACTAAAACACTTTGTTAATGGGGTTCACATCAGATATTTAAAACAAGTGGTGCAGAAAATGGCTCTTATCTAACTAGAATACAGGCAGGTTAGCATATTATATTGGGGTAGAAATGTGTTAGCTTTGGAGCTAGAAAAACTTGGCATACAATTCTAGATTTGTCCTCTCTCCTTCCCTCCCTCCCTTCCTTCCTTCCTTCTTTCCTTCTTTCCTTCCTTCCTTCCTTCCTTCCTTCCCACCTTCCTTCCTTCCTACCTTCCTTCCTTCCTTCCTTCCTTCTTTCTTTCCTTCTTTCCTTCCTTCCTTCAATAAAGGTTTATCAGAATCCTGTTACATGCCAGGTGCTGTCATAGGCACTGTAAATACAGCAGGAAACAAAAGAGACCAAAATCCCTGCTTTCATGAAACATATTCTGATTCAGAGATAGAAAACAACTAAGCAAGCAAGCAAACAAACAAACAAATAAATATGTTTTCCAGCTAAATGGTGACACTGAGGTTCATCATCATGATACAGTCTGATATCTCTCTAACATTGGTGCTATTATTTTCCCCAGCGTACAGATGAGGAGGAACTAGAGTACCCAAAGATTATAACATGGATGAGGCAACTATTTCCTTCAGAATGCCAAGGGGTCAGCAGCTCACTGAGAAGGCTACATTTCAGCTTGGTCCTGAAGAGGGGTAAAGAGACATCCATGTAGCTCTTGGGGAAGGGGGCAAAGACAGAGAAAAATCAGCTGACTGGATTCCAGAAAGAGCAAAAAGTCGCTGTGGTTAATGAGGAAAAGAATTGCAGGACAAGGTTTGGACATTAATGGGGAGCCCAATCCAATAGAAAAGTGCTCAGTAAGTATAAGTTCTTTCTTTTTATTGGAGGAATAAAAGAAGAAAAACAAAGAAAACTAACCAAACAAACAAAGAAGCAAACAAAAAAACACTATGGTTTAGAGTACTAGTCTCTGGTCCTAAGGTGAATGTTCTTCCCTTTACACAATACTGTCCTCCATCCCCATCTGGATGATTCCAGTCTATGGAGGAAGTTGAGATGCTAAGGTAAGAGAATGGTCTTAGGCAGCTTGTATTTCTGTGATAGGGGGTGGTTACCCTCCACTCACATTGCTCTGCCCTGCATTCTTGGTCATGGTCAGCCCAGTGTATGATGTGAATCGTATTAAAAGATAAGAGGCTAAACCATTGAGAATAGTGCAGGAGAGGGGAAGTCTCTTTTTCCTGTCCCTAGGACCTAGTTCTTCCATACTAATCACCATAGAAAATGTTATAGACATAAGAATTATAGAAACATAGAACATTTTAAAATTTATATTTTCTATATATTTCTTTTTAAACTCAGGTTTATTGAGGTATAATTGACATGTAAAATTGTAAGATATTTAAAGTGTACATTGTGGTGATTTGATATACGTATACGTTGTGAAAGGATCCTCCCACCACATCTAGTTAATTAACACATCCATCACATCATATTTTTATTTTATTTTGGGGGGAGGTGAGAACATTTTAAGTTTTACTCTCTTGGCAAATTTCAAATATACAGTACAGTGTTATCAACTACATTCACCTTGTTTCATATTAGATTCTCAGATCTTATTCATTTTACAGATGAAAGTTTATACCCTTTTACTAACCTCTTGCTAGATCCCCCATCTCCAGCCCCTGGCAACAACTTTTTTACTCTGTTTCTATGAGTTGGATTTTTTAGGTCTTACGTATAAGTAATACCATGCAGTATATGAATTTCTTAGCTTTATAGTCTATGTTCATCCAGAGAAATCTAAAAATCAGAAAACATTTTTTAAAATTCTCTCATATCTTGATGGCCTGCATTCTAGGCTCACTATTGTTTATTGATGAGATTGAAATTATTAATCCATTGAGAAATAACTACAGAAAAATTATGATCAAAATATTATTATCATTTCTAGGACACTTGTGTGTGATCATGTGATTTAATTCGTGAACAGAATCACATTTTCTACATTTTTACCCAAAATTTATTTGGGACATCCCACTTAAGCATGGTCTCTGCCAGCTCTAAGAATTACAGTCTCACACAACTGATCTCAGATAGCAAAAAGTGTAGGGAAGGAGATCCCGGTTCCTACCCTGGAACATGGTGCAGAACCAGAAGTAAATTCATCAAGTCTCGGGAAACTCCATCTCCCCAATTTCACCAACCAGATAACTCATCTGGGAGTGGAAAGAAGAGTAGTCATTATTTTACTAATATTTCCAAAAGGGTAAGTACTCTTATTTTATGACCAAATAAGAGTAAAAGGAAAGGTGAAAAATAATTTCTTATAGAGTGATATTTTATGATCTAAATTATCATAATTGTATGTGTGAATGTGTGTGTGTTCATTTTTTAGTGCTTCATACATTTCTTCTGATTTCAGTAAATACATCTCTATATAATATATGAATATACATGCATATGTAAACATATATAGATATCTAATGGGTATGAGCTTAGAATATTAAAATATAAAAGGACTTAAAGTCATCTAGTTCAATATTACTTAAGCAATTCTTGAATTTGCTTAGAAACCTCTGTATCCTGAGAAGCAAGCATAGGACTCTGTCCCTTTCAGTGAAACTTTAGTAACTCTGACCTTTCATTCCTCCTTAAAACTTGTTGAAACCTTTTGCCTTGTCATCTAAATATATTGGTCTCGATTTTTTTCTTTGGCCTTGACACAACAGGTACCTTCCCATAAGACTATCTATAAGATTTTGAAAACAAAACAAACAAACAAAACTACTACATCTTCTAAAATCTTGTCTTATCAAGGATACATATTCCCAGTTTCTTCAACATAATTCTTGCCAAGAATGAGCAATTAATATCCACTCTTTTGATGTCCATAAGGGAAAAGAAGAATACAACAGAGGACCCTTCAATTAAGTAATAACTACATCCTCTCTCTCCCAGAGAAAAGGGTTAAGTTGTCACAGAAAGCAATTTCTTATTGTCGTTTCACAATCCAACCTCCTTGTAATGAGTTCTCATTCATGGCATAAAAATATCTCTTTTGGACAATTTATTTTATTGAGTGTAGAAATTAAATTAAATGTACTCAATAATGTCATTGGTAGTAAGGATATTTCTCACACTCAATTTGTATAGACCTGGGACAGAATGTGCATGAGTTTACGATAAATGGAGGTAAGGTGCAACATCAATGCCCAAACCCCCAAACTGGGTGATAATTTATCTTGTGAATGATGTGATAAGCAAATTAATGTGGATCAGGTGTGGAATCCAGCCTTCAGTTGTACAACTCTACTTATGTGGGACACAGGCAAATTAGAGCTAGTTCAGAGAAAATCAAGTGGGATTTCAAACAGCTCTGAATTCAGGGGCTCTCTCTGTCTGGTTCAGTGTAGTGTCCTTCATGTCTATCATATTGTCCAACACATAGCAGACACAAAATAAATAAAAGCCAGTAAATGAAAGGCACTTGAAGTCTTTTTATGTGGGAGGAATGAAATGTATTAAGAAAGTTGTCATTTTTTTTAACATCTTTATTGGAGTATAATTGCTTTACAATGGTGTGTTAGTTTCTGCTTTATAACAAAGTGAATCAGCTATACATATACATATATGCCCATATCTCCTCCCTCTTGCATCTCCCTCTCACCCTCCCTGTCCCACCCTTCTAGGTGGTCACAAAGCACTGAGCTGATCTCCCTGTGCAATGTGGCTGCTTCCCACTAGCTATCTATTTTATGTTTGGAAGTGTATATGTGTCCATGCCACTCTCTCACTTTGTCACAGCTTACCCTTCCCCCTCTCCGTATTCTCAAGTGCATTCTCTAGTTGATCTGCATCTTTATTCCCGTCTTGCCCCTAGGTTCTTATTTTTTCCTTTTTTTTTTTTCTTAGGTTCCATATATATGTGTTACCATATGGTATTTGTTTTTCTCTTTCTGAATTACTTCACTCTGTATGACAGTCACTAGGTCCATCCATCTCACTACAAATAACTCAGTTTCATTCCTTTTTATGGCTGAGCAATATTCCATTGTATATATGTGCCACACCTTCTTTATCCTTTCATCTGTCTATGGACATTTAGGTTGCTTCCATGTCCTGGCTATTGTAAATAAAGTTGCATGAATATTTTGGTGCATGGCTCTTTTTCAATTATGGTTTCCTCAGGGTATATGCCCAGTAGTGGGATTGCTGGGTCATATGGTAGTTCTAATTTTAGTTATTTTAAGGAAACTCCATACTGTTCTCTATAGTGGCTGTATGAATTTACATTCCCACCAAGAGTGCAAGATGGTTCCATTTTCTCCACACCCTCTCCAGCATTTATTGTTTGTAGATTTTTTGATGATGGCCATTCTGACTGGTGTGAGATGATACCACATTTTAGTTTTGATTTTCATTTCTCTAATGATTAATGATGGTGAGCATTCTTTCATGTGTTTGTTGGCTATCTGTATATCTTCTTTAGAGAAATGTCTATTTAGGTCTTCTGCCCATTTTTGGATTGGGTTGTTTGTTTTTATGATATTGAGCTATATGAGCTACTTGTAAATTTTGGAGATTAATCCTTTGTCAGCTGCTCCATTTGCAAATATTTTCTCCCATTATGAGGGTTGTCTTTCAGTCTGGTTTATGGTTTCCTTTGCTGGGAAAAAGCTTTGAAGTTTCATTAGGTCCGATTTGTTTATTTTTATTTCCATTTCTCTAGGAGGTGAGTCAAAAAGGATCTTGCTGTGATTTATGTCATAGAGTGTTCTGCCTATGTTTTCCTCTAAGAGTTCAATAGTGTCTGGCCTTACATTTAGGTCTTTAATCCATTTTGAGTTTATTTTTGTGTATGGTGTTAGGGAGTGGTCTAATTTCATTCTTTTACATGTAGCTGTCCAGTTTTCCCAGCACCACTTATTGAAGAGGTTGTCTTCTCCACTGTATATTCTTGCCTCCTTTATCAAAGATAAGGTGGCCATATGCATGTTGGTTTATCTGTGGGCTTTCTTTCCTGTTCCATTGATCTATATTTCTGTTTTTGTGCCAAAAAAAACAGATTTGCTGTAGATTTGTAGTATAGTCTGAAGTCAGGGAGACTGATTCCTCCAGCTCCATTTTTCTTTGTCATGATTGCTTTGGTTATTTGGGTTCTTTTGTGTTTCCATACAAATTGTGAAATTTTATGTTCTACTTCTATGAAAAAATGTCAATTCTAGTTTGATAGGGATTGCCTTGAATCTGTAGATTGCTTTGGGTAGTAGAGTCATTTTCACAATGTTGAATGTTCCAATCCAAGAACATGGTATATCTCTCCATCTATTTGTATCATCATTAATTTCTTTCATCAGTGTCTTATAATTTTCTGCATAAAGGTCTTCTGTCTTCTTAGGTATGTTTATTCCTAGATATTTTATTCTTTTTGTTGCAATGGTAAATGGGAGTGTTTTCTTATTTCATTTTCAGAGTTTTCATCATTAATGTATAGGAATGCAAGATATTTCTGTGCATTAATTTTGTATTCTGCTACTTTACCAAATTCATTGATTAGCTCTAGTAGTTTTCTGGTAGCATCTTTAGGATTCTCTGTGTATAGTATCATGTCATCTGCAAACAGTGACAGTTTTACTTCTTTTCCAATTTGGATTCTTTTATTTCTATTTCTTCTCTGATTGCTGTGGCTAAAACTTTCAAAACTAAGTTGAATAATAGTGGTGAGAGTGGGCAACCTTGTCTTGTTCCTGATCTTAGTGCAAATTGTTTTAATTTTTCACCATTGAGGATGATGTTGCCTGTGGGTGTCATATATGGCCTTTATTATGTTGAGAAAAGTTTCCTCTGTTCCTAGTTTCAGGAGAGTTTTAATCATAAATTGGTGTTGAATTTTGTCAAAAGCTTTCTCTGCATCTATTGAGACTATCATATGGTTTCTCTCCTTCAGTTTGTTAATATGGTGTATCACATTGATTGATTTGTGTATATTGAAGAATCCTTGCATTTCTGGGATAAACCCCACTTGATCATAGTGTATGACACTTTTAATGTGCTCTTGGATTCTGTTTGTTAGTATTTTGTTGAGGATTTTTACATCTATGTTCATCAGTGATATTGGCCTGTAGTTTTCTTTCTTTGTGACATCTTTGTCTGGTTTTGGCATCAGAGTGAGGGTGGCCTCGTAGAATAAGTTTGGCAGTGCTCCTCCCTCTACTATACTTTGGAAGAGTTTGAGAAGGATAGGTGTTAGCTCTTCTCTAAATGTTTGATAGAATTCACCTGTCAAACCATCTGGTCCTGGGCTTTTCTTTGATCACAGCTTCAATTTCAGTGCTTGTGATTGGTCTGTTCATATTTTCTATTTCTTCCTGGTTCAGTCTCAGAAGGTTGTGCATTTCTAAGAGTTTGTCCATTTCTTTCAGGTTGACCATTTCATTGGCATATAGTTGCTTGTAGTAATCCCTCATGATCCTTTGTATTTCTGCAATGTCAGTTGTTACTTCTCCGTTTTCATTTCTAATTCTATTGATTTGAGTCTTCTCCCTTTTTTTCTTCATAAATCTGGCTGTTTATCAATTTTGTTTATCTTCTCAAAGAACCAGCTTTTAATTATATTGATCTTTGCTATCACTTCTTTCATTCCTTTTTCATTTATTTCTGACCTGATATTTATGATTTCTTTCCTTCTGCTAACTTTGGGTTTTCTTTTGTTCTTCTTTCTCTAATTGTTTTAGTTGTAAGGTTAGTTTGTTTATTTGAGACGTTTCCTGTTTCTTAAGGTTGGCTTGTATACCTATAAACTTCCCTCTTAGAACTGCTTTTGCTGCATCTCATAGGTTTTAGGTCATTGTGTTTTCATTGTCATTTGTTTCTAGGTTTTTTTTTTCTTTATTTTTTTCTCTTTGATTTTTTACGTGATCTCTTGGTTATTAAGTAGTGTGTTGTTTAGGCTCCATGTGTTTGTATTTTTTACAGATTTTTTCCTGTAATTGATATCTAGTCTCATAGTGCTGTGTTCAGAAACAATACTGGATATGATTTCAGTTTTCTTAAATTTACCATGGCTTGCTTTGTGACCCAAGATATGATCTATCCAGAAGAATGTTCCATAAGCACTTGAGAAGAATGTGTATTCTGTTGTTTTTGGATGGAATGTCCTATAAATATCAATTAAGTCCATCTTGTTTAATGTATCATTTAAAGCTTGTGTTTCCTTATTTATATTCATTTTGGATGATTTGTCCATTGGTGAAAGTGGGGTGTTAAAGTCCCCTACTATGATTGTGTTACTGTCAATTTCCCTTTTTATGACTGTTAGTATTTGCCTTATTATTAAGGTGCTCCTATGTTGGGTGCATAAATATTTACACTTGCTATACCTTCTTTTTGGATTGATCCCTTGATCATTATGTACTGTCCTTCTTTGTCTCTTGTAATAGTCTTTGCTTTAAAGTCTATTTTGTCTGATATGAGAATTGTTACTCCAACTTTCTTTTGATTTCCATTTGCATGGAATACCTTTTTCCATCCCCTCACTTGCATTGTGTATGTGTCTCTAGATCTGAAGTGGGTCTCTTGTAGACAGCATAGATACGGGTCTTGTTTTTGTATGCATTCATCCAGTGTATGTCCTTTAGTTGGAGAATTTAATCCATTTACATTTAAGATAATTATCGATATGTATGCTCCTGTTACCATTTTCTTAATTGTTTTGGGTTTATTATTGTAGGTCTTTTCCTTCTCTTGTGTTTCCTGCCTAGAGAAGTTCCTTTAGCATTTTCTGTAAAGCTGGTTCAGTGGTGCTGAATTCTCTTAACTTGCTTCTCTGGAAAGCTTTTAATTTCTCCATCAAATCTGAATGAGATCCCTGTCTGGTAGAGTAATTTTGGTTGGAGGGTTTTCTCTTTCATCACTTTAAATATGTCCTGCCACTCCCTTCTGGCTTGCAGAGTTTCTGCTGAAAGATCAGCTGTTAACCTTATGGGGATTCCCTTATGTGTTACTTGTTTTTCCCTTGCTGCTTTTAATATTTGTTCTTTGTATTTAATTTTTGATAGTTTGTTTAATATGTTTCTTGGCATGTTTCTCCTTGGATTTTTTTTCTGTATGGGACTCTCTGTGCTTCCTGGACTTGACTAACTATTTCCTTTCCCATATTAGAGAAGTTTTCAACTATAATTTTTTCAAATATTTTCTCAGTCCCTTTCTTTTTCTCTTCTTCTTCTGGGACCCCTATATTTCAAATGTTAGTGTGTTTATTGTTGTCCCAGACATATCTGAGACCGTCCTCAATTATTTTCATTCTTTTTTCTTTGTTCTGCTGTGAGTAGTTATTTCCATTATTTTATCTTCCTGGTCATTCATCCAGTCTTCTGCCTCAGTTATTCTGCTATTGATCCCTTCTCGAAATTTTTTAATTTCATTTATTGTGTTGTCCATCTCTGTTTGTTTGCTCTTTAGTTCTTCTAGTTCCTTGTTAAATGTTTCTTGTATTTTCTGCATTCTATTTACAAGATTTTGGATCATCTTTACTGTCATTATTCTGAATTCTTTTTCAGGTAGATTGCATATTTCCTCTTCATTTGTTAGGTCTAGTGGGATTTTGCCTTGCTCCTTCACCTGCTGTGTGTTTCTCTGTCTTCTCATTTTGCTTAACTTACTGTGTTTGGGGGTCTCCTTTTTGCAGGCTGCAGGTTCGTAGTTTCCATTGTTTTTGGTGTCTGTCCCCGGTGGTCAAGTTTGGTTCAGTGTGTTGTGTAGGTTTCCTGGTGGAGGGGACTAGTGCCTGTGTTCCAGTGGATGAGGCTAAATCTTGTCTTTCTGCTGGGGAGGTCGATGTCTGGTGGTGTATTTTGGGGTGTCTGTGACCTTTTTATAATTTTAGGCAGCCTCTCTGCTAATGCATGGGGTTGTCTTCCTATCTTGCTAGTTGTTTGGAATAGGGTGTACTGCACTGTAGTTTGCTCGTCATTGGATGGAGCTGGGTCTTGGCGTTGAGATGGAGATCTCTGGGAGATATTCACCATTTGATATTATGTGGAGCTGCGAGGTCTCTTCTGGACCAGTGTCCTGAACTTGGCTGTCTTACCTCAGTGGCACAGCCCTGACTCCTGGCTTGAGTACCAAGAGCCTGTCCTCCATATGGCTGAGAATAAAAGGGATAAAAAAAAGAAAGAAAGAAAGAAGAAGATAAAATAAAATAAAGTAAAATAAAATAAAGTTATTAAAATAAAAATTATTAGGAAAAAAAAAAAGAATTGACAGGCAGAACCCTAGAACAAATGGTAAAAGCAAAGCTATACAGACAA
The DNA here is from genome assembly GCF_949987515.2 of Delphinus delphis. NCBI lineage: Eukaryota > Metazoa > Chordata > Mammalia > Artiodactyla > Delphinidae > Delphinus > Delphinus delphis. The sequence goes on along the minus strand of NC_082687.1, from coordinate 97,699,202 downwards.
AATCACACACAGAAGCATACACACTCACAAAAAGAGAAAAAGGGGAAAAATATATATATTTTGTTGCTCCCAAAGTCCACCTCCTCAATTTGGGTGGATTCGTTGTCTATTCAGGTATTCCACAGATGCAGGGTACATCAAGTTGATTGTGGAGATTTAATCCGCTGCTCCTGAGGCTGCTGGGAGAGATTTCCCTTTCTCTTCTTTCTTCACACAGCTCCTGGGGTTCAGCTTTGGATTTGGACCCGACTCTGTGTGCAGGTCTCCTGAGGGCATCTGTTCTTTGCTCAGAAAGGATGGGGTTAAAGGAGCAGCTTATTCAGGGGCTCTGGCTCACTCAGGCGGTGGGGGGGGGGGGCTGGGAGGGAGGGGGAGGGATGCGGGGTGAGCCTGCGGCAGCAGAGGCCAGCATGACGTTGCAGCAGCCTGAGGCGCGCCATGCGTTCTCCCGGGAAATTTGTCCCTGTATCACGGGACCCTGTTAGTGGTGTGCTCCACAGGCTCCCGGGAGGGGATGTGTGGATAGTGACCTGTGCTCGCACACAGGCTTCTTGATGGCTGTAGCAGCAGACTTAACATCTCATGCCCGTCTCTGGGGTCCATGCTGATAGCCGCGGCTAGTGCCCGTCTCTGGAGCTCCTTTAAACGGCACTCTTAATCCCCTCCCCTTGCCCACCAGGAAACAAAGAGGCAAGAAAAAGTCTCCTGTTACTTTGTCAGGTCCAGACTTTTTCCCGGACTCCCTCCCAGCTAGCTGTGGTGCACTAGTCCCCTTCAGGCTGTGTTCATGCCGCCAACCCCAGTCCTCTCCTTGGGATCCGACCGAAGCCTGAGCCTCAGCTCCCAGCTCCTGCCCGCCCCGGCGGTTGAGCAGACAAGCCTCTTGGGCTGGTTAGTGCTGGTTGGCACCGATCCTCTGTGCGGGAATCTCTCCACTTTGCCCTCCACACTCCTGGTGCTGCGCTCTCCTCTGTGGCTCCAAAACTCCCCCCTCCGCTACCCACAGTCTCCGCCCATGAAGGGGCTTTCTAGTGTGTGGAAACCTTTCCTTCTTCACAGCTCCCTCCCACTGGTGTAGGTCCTGTCCCTATACTTTTGTCTCTGTTTATTCTTTTTTCTTTTGCCCTACCCAGGTATGTGGGAAGTTTCTTGCCTTTTGAGAGGTCTGAGGTCTTCTGTCAGTGTTCAGTAGGTGTTCTATAGGAGTTGTTACACCTGTAGATGTATTTCTGATGCATTTGTGGGGAGAAAGGTGATCTCCACGTCTTACTCTTCAGCCATCTTGTAGCTCCTCAAGAAAATTGTCTTTGGTAGGAGACGATTCAGAGAGAACATGGTAATGGGCTTTAAATGACCAAAGTACTGTCCTCTGGAAAAGGGTTTTTTTTTATGTTAGTCGGCACTCAAGAAATATTTTAAAACTCTGTGGTTGGTGAAATATATACACATACATTTTACATATATAAATTAAATATATTGAATTAAATATATTTATATTTAATTCAAATATATAAATGTATCTGTATACACACATATATATTTATTTATTTATAACGTCATATGTATTTCACCAACTGTAGTATTTGTGATCTGAAATTCAAATTACACTTAAAAAATCAAATTCTATTCAAATATATATATATATATATATATATATATACATATACACACATTATACACATGCACACATTTATATAGATTTGAATGAGTGTTCTTTGCCCTCTAAAAGTAATGAAGTGTGTAGTAGACTTTGTCTGATTGATTTTAATGAGTGGAACCAGGACTAATGAGTAGAAGCTACAGAAAATGTGATGTTGACTGCATGAAAAAAAAACTTTGCCATTTCTCCATAACTTTTTTCTGCTTGTCTAGAAAGCTCATGGTCATCCTCTTTTCTCAAACTAACCATCTCTTGTCAGTTTGTCTGGCAAAGGCTACTTGCCCTTTAAGAATTAATTTAATGGTCACCTCTTCTGCAAAGCCTTCCCTGACTTTTCGGACAGATGGCCAAGATCCCACTGTACTTTACATGCTTCTTCTAAAATACACCATTTTGTGTCACAACTGTTGGCAAGGTTTCCTCAGACCTAGCCTTGGCAGTCACACATGGTCACATTGATGTGTGACCTGTGTTCTACTGCTCAAAAACTAGTCACAGTTGGATTCTAAGGGAGAGGGCCACATATGGGTGTGACTACTGAGAGGCATAAATCACTGGAAGGTCCTCTGTGGAGAGAAGTTACTACAGTTTCATCATCTGTAATTGAGGGAATTGTATGAGATGGTCTGATATTATTTTTTCTTGCTCTAATAATTGTCTTGTTTAAATCATTTATAGGATTATGAAACCTTTTACTTTTATCCATAGCTTTACTTGATCTTATAAAAATGATCTGCCCTTTCCCCATCTTTGTCAAAGAAAATACCTAGTCCAGAGGTGAGTTAACATATTGTGTAAAGCACTAGATAGACAGTAAATCTATTATACTTTGTGAGCCATAGGGCCTCTGTTGCAACTTCTCAACTCAGCATCTGTAGCACAAAAGTGGCTATAGATAATTTAGAAATGAATGGGCATGGCTGCATTCCAATAATGCTTTATATACAAAACATGTACAGGGCTGGATCTGGCCCTCAGATTGAAAATTTCCAATTCCTGAAATAGTCTATCATGTAGTAGTTTCCACTCAAATGCCAAGAGACATATTTTTCTAATTGTCACAACAACAATAACAAAATCCTAACAGGAGGAAACAAAAACAACAAACCTTTCCCAATGCCAACTGATGACAATTCACCCCTTTAAAATATGACTTTTATATATAAAATCTAGAGAGTTATAAGCTGAGAGTCAAAGACATTGCTGATAATGCATATTTTGTGCTGAGCAGCACTATAAATAATAGGATAATGATGACATTATTTCATATCCACCATCTCTACAGTATTTCTCTTTCTAAATTATTTTCCATAAGATATGAAGATAGAGCCAAAGTATTATCTAAAAGTGACATGATTGCAGGAGGGTTGCCAGCTACCATGGAAAGCTGAGAATGCCTTCTGAGCAATTTGGAGATCCAGATTTTGAGAGGCTATACAAAAGTTATTTTTTATAGAATAGGAGCTCTCTATAAATCAATTTTAATATAATATGCATTTGTTTTCTTCAGCTTCTAATCTTAAAAGAGGTCCAGATTATGGGTCACAAGGAAAATACATTGAATACATCAGCAACATAAGGTCAGTGTGAAATCTTTTCCAGTTGAGTTCCTCATGGAGTTTGATGACCTGAAGGACTGTGGTATTTCTTCTCCTTTTCACATTACCTGACTAAGCTCTGTAGGCTCAGGTTTGAACAACCTGCAGTGCAGGCTCGTGATTTTCTGAGGAACTTTCCTAGATCATAAGTGTTTTGTGACATATGGTATACAGGCATGTAAAGAAATTAATGTTATTTCCTAAAACATGGTCCTGTAATCTGCTATACCTAATTCTTAGGATGCTATGCTGAGTGTCCTAAATCTCTATGATACAGAGTTAAAGGAATAGGTTACTGGATTTCGGAAAAGCTGAATTAGCTGTCAATTTATTCATTGTTAAACTCAGTGTCTAATGTTATTTTATGTTTACATTTTGCAGTTTTCTGTATGACCATGTCTTTGTACTCCACTAGATCTTGTATGTGGGAAGTCTTAGACTTAGATGCCTACAGATACCACACAGGCAAAAAACAAAACAAAACAAAATGAAATAATTCTACAAAAATTAAAAAATAATAAAGATAAATAACCCTAGTCTTGACATTCATGGAGAAGACAGGCAATGGCAGAAATTGTGAATCTGGAGAGTTCATGCCCCATCCTGGGAGGAGAAGAGCAGCCACTACTCAGTTCAGCCAATTGTACCATATGGAAGTGCAGACCCAGTGATTCCATTTATTCTGAGTGTGAAAAAGAATCTCTATCTTCCAAATGTAATGTAAAAGCTTCCAATTTTTAAATCAATATTTAAAAAAGCACATTGTGAGCCAAAAATTACATATTTGTAGGCCACACTTGCACTATGGACCATCGGTTTGGGACCTCTGTTGAAGTTCCATGAGGAAAAGTGTCTCATCTGGTGCTTTGTTCATATAACTTTTACTGCTGCATCACTGCAAGTATCATAGTGAGTAGAACATACAAGATGCTCAATAAATATTTGCTGAATGAATAAATGAACAAGCGAATTGTTATTGTGAATGGATTCCTGTAAACCTTCATCCTCAGTGGAGTCAGAACGTTGATTTCTGTATCAGTTAGTATTTGCGGTACAAAAAACACTTTAAAATTTGGTGGTGGTTTAAAACAACAGCTAATTATTTGTTCACAATTCTGTGGGATGGCAAATTAGGCATGGCTTAGCTGAGACTGTTTATTTCAGCTCATATGGGTTTTGATGGTATTATTCATGAATTTTTCATCAGATGTGAGGTTTCTTGAGAGTTTGTTTCTCCTGGGTGTCCTTACCTGGTTGAGGCTATCAGCTGGAGGGTATCTATGTAACCTACCCAACAAAATAGAACTTCTTTACATGGCAACTGCAATCAAAAAGGCAAATCCCAATGTGCAAGCATTTATCAAGCCCCTATTTGTGTCACATCTGTTGTTTTCCACATGGATTAAAGCAAATCATGTGGCTAAGCACTGGGTCAATGTCGGAGGGAATTGTGCAAGGTGTGGACACCAGGAAATGTGATAAGTTGAGGATAATTAATATATCATTTCACTATGATAAGTAAGATTATTTTTAAAAGTTTTATTACTGTGTGTACAATAAATATACATTTTAAGGAATTAGGAGGACAATTTCTCCCTAGGCTAAAAAGAAACAGAACTTCAATGTCAACTTCCTCTCTCCCTGACATGACCCAACTCTGATTGCCAGAAAACAATGTTTGGTCTACTTGCTTCTCTCCTCCAAATAGAGCATTAACACTTCTTTTCCCATTTGGTTTGTCATATGACACCAAACTTTGCTGTGATGCTGGTCAGTGCTGTTTTTCATTTAAGACAGTGTCCTCTATGCATGGAAATAAGACCTCCAACTCATTTTACATAGGTCAGTGAACAGCCACCAGATAGGATGACTCATTACTGACCTCATCAGGGAGAATTTGAACCAGTGAACTACAGGTGAAGAGTTCTCTATCCTATTATCCTGGGGATATTTCATTCCTCTTGGAGATATTTTATTCGTCTTGGAGAACACTTAAGTCTAAAGGGTATTTGTCAACTCACATCAGCCACATTAAATACACGTTACTTCTTTTTTTTTTAATAAAAGCAAAAGGAAGACTGTAAGTGCTCCCTTTTCCCAATATATTCAAGAAGCTAACATTGAGCTGAATATGGGGCAAATTAACCCTGAAGCAGGAGGGTGATCATGAGAGGACACCAATTTCAACATATTCATGTTTGGTCAGTTTTTCAACACAGCTTGATTGACTGCATTGGATGCTAATGATACATAAAGGGGAATTAATGGTTTACATCCTTACTTGTATGGACTCTATAGTTATATGAAGAGGCAGTCTGTAGAGAGGAAGGTAACTGTTCTGGGATTGGGAATAAGGGGAACTGGGTTCTATTTCTGGCTTCTTTAGTAAATCACTGTTTGATCTTGGTTAATTAACTTCACTTTTGAGAACACTGATTTCTTTACTTGCAAGAGGGAATTTATTGAATGCTTGTAGTATTTTTCATGTGTTCTAAATAAATTTTCACAGTATTCTTACAAGAATGGCAGTTTTATTTCTGCCTTATAGATAAGTAATCTGAGGCTAAGAAATACTTGAAATATGATAGGCTAACCCTCAGTTAATAAGTAGCAAAGCTGGTATTTGAAACTAGAGTTGATCTTGGTCTGATGTTTGTCTATTGTTCATTTTACCACCATGACTCTTCCTCATTGGTTGAAGATCTTTCTAAGATCCTACTATGTCTGATTTAGTCTTATCAACCTTGGAACTTCTTCCATGGTAAGCATAAATGGCTATGCCTGATCTAACTCTGTCTTGGAATTATTGCTCCTGCTCAAAATATAATAGGGTGAGAGATTGTCTCATTTCATATTAGTACCTCAATATTAGCCAGTATAGGGTGGATAACACAACAGTAAAAATTTAATCCTTCCCCCATAATCTCTGTGCCTTAACACTACAAAAGTTGATCTTTTGCTCACATCACATGGTTCACATGGGTTGGTAATGACTTCTGAGTCAAAGAATCATAAAAGCTTCACCATCTTGTAATTTCCTCACATAGAATCCATGGCATTCCTCAGTAAGGGAAAGAGACTAGAGAATGATGCATGTGCTTTGCTAGGTCTTTTCTCAGAAGTGATATGTGTCATTTATGATCATATTTTATTGACTAGAACATGTTCTAGTCATGTTCTAACCAGCTACAGAGTGGCTGAGAAGTACCACCCTCTGTGTGCTTAGAAGGAAAAAAATAAATAAATGCTGGTGAATATTTATTAGTAATGTTTACCCTCCAAAATTTCCAAAACATAACAAACAAAAATAACATCTTATTGCTACTTTCCTATGAAGCTAGAAATATGTTATTTGGTTAAGGCAGTGTCTCAGTTTTTTCTGGGTAAAAATAATGTTTCTTGATCCTGTTAGAGTTCTAGTCCATTGGTTCCTTAGAGACTAGGGCTTTAATTGGACTGAGTGTTCCAGTTGGGACCATTCCGCTACCTACTGGCTTCCTTTTTAGTCATGGTTTCTCTCTCTTCTCAGGGTAGGAGCCCTGGAAACAGAACCTCGCTCTGTGTACCAATCTAGCTATCTACCTTTCTTACTAATTAGATTTTCTTCTCTTTATCATGCTTATTTTTGAGATTAAATTATTGAAATAATTATGCTATCACTGGCCCTAATACTGTTGTCGCTCTGTATTTAATTGAAGAACTGAGGTCTCTTTTGCCTTCAGCATGTGGAAGGACTCAGTTAAGATGCTTTTGGTTGACGGTGACAGGTAACAAGGCTGAAATTTTTTAAATGACATTTATTAGCTTACAAATAGTTGAAGGGAAGATGTGGCCTCAAGTGTGATTGGATAAAGGGACTTAACTAATGTAATTCTGGATGTGTACTTTTTCTCTATTTATTAGCTTTATTTTTTCTTGAGGTTGCAAGATGGCTGCCAAGAGCACTTAGAACTATGAGCTTCTAAGTTCAACCTCAGTGGGAAATGATAAAACTTCTCTCAGGTTGCTTCTGAGAAGAACCTGATACTAATTCTTTATGGATGACATACATTGTGTTCTAAGAAAAACACTCTACTCAGCATCAGTCCACATTCTCATCCTTTAATCTTTGCCTTCCTCTACAGTATAGCCTAGAAAACAAAATTCTTAATTTCCTGCATATGTTGGATGTGTAAAACTGGCATCCAGCATCCATTCTCACCTCCTTCTGTTATGTCATTCTTTAATTCCATAAACTGAAAAGTAAAAGCTACCTTTCCAAGATTAACTTACAGCTAGGATTCTAAATGCAAATTATAGCCTTACCAATCACATGTACACACCTAACATTTGGAAGGCAAATTAGAGCTTTATTGATCACATGTACACGCCTAACATTTGGAAGGCAGAAGTAAGTTAAAGACTATTTTTGTGCTGCTCTAGGCTTTCTGGAGACATTTCTCCTCCTCCTGCAATATCCATGGTTTAATATCCTGCTTTGGAGTTACCAAGAAAAATTTGCAAGAGGCAGTAGTTAGATTCCACAATCTGATGACCATGACCAGCCTGCTGGGTGTAAAAGGCAATTGTAATGATGGTCACGGTGATGACTGACCCTAGTTTTCTGACCCATGCTTTGTGACTAGGGTGATCTGTGTTTTAACTTATGGTTCCAGTGAACATATGTAAATTCTACATGGGCCAATATGTTATCTGTATAAACAAAGGTAACAGCAAACAAACAACACCCCCCCAAAAAAAATACTATACAGAGGGATGGCACTGTTTCCTCATATAGCATAGTGATTAAGCACACAGGCTTAGTAACACAGATTCAAGTTCAAATCCCAGGTCCACCATTAAGTTGTATGATGTGGTCAAGTTACTGAAAATTTATCAATTTTTTGTTTCCTTCTCTGAAAAATGAGCATCATACTATAAATTTTGGTAAGTTATAGAAAAAGATTATATAAAACAATATATGCAATATATCACCCTCTCTAAAAACTGAAAAAACCTCTCACTTGTATCATCTTGCCCAGCTGCTTCAGTGCTTCTACCTACTCACCTGTGGACAGGTAACACCAGATACTTATCTCAACTGCAAGGCAAGGACTTTGCCTTGTTATTCTGGCTCTCCACCCACTCTGGTTGTTTCCTTTCCTCTTTAGTCCCATCTTGCTTTCTCAGGTCTAGAGTCTCATTTGGACAGCATTTTTCCTACAAACACTTCATGAAATCAGAAATGCCTTTCTTTTTTTTTAAGTGACATTTTTAGGAATATGATTACCAGGAGGTGTTCAGCCAATACTTTGGACCCTCCTATAATTTGGAACAATTGCCTGCCCTTCAGGGAAGGGTGAACTATTTTCACAGCAGGCCCTTTTCAGAGGGAGAAACCTGCTTATCCTCACAATTTAAGAGCATTCTGGCTTGCTGTTTTTGAGAATAATTCTTTCCTGATCAGTTCACCTCCAGCCCTTAGTTTTGGGAGAAGCAATCACATTCGGTTGCCTTTATCAACTTGGAAGTTTCTTGCTTTTTCAATTTACTTGAACCTATTTAAACAACAGTAAAAAAGGAAAACTCCTCTGTATAAATTTAATTCCAGTTACCCTGATTTCTTTGCCATTTTCTGGTTATAATTTAAAGATTTTTTTTTAAGCTGGTGTGTTTAAAAGGTGATTATTCACTTGACAGCTGGAGAAACTGGGATCATTAAAGGGAGAAATAATTAACATTATTTTTAATGCAATCTAGCTATTCTCTGTGTTTTCAGAACACTAGAAGTGTTCTTTGACATTTTGCAGGATCCCTTCCTTATTGCATGGCTGAGGATTCAACTTATTTATTCATTTATTCAATAAATGGTTATTGAGCATCTGCTATCATCCAGGACCCATGCTAAGTCTTAGGGACAAAAATATGAATAAGACATGGTCTCACCTTTCATCTGTCTTCTTGTAACCAGGTTAGATGCAAGAAAACAGAAAGAAAAGAATGAAAGGGATAAGAAGAGAAGTTATACAATTTTAAGGAGAGGAAAAGAAAGGGGATGTTGAAAGAATAAGAAAAGAATTGAATGGGTTTGGAGAGGCTGAGCAGAAAAAATAAAATTGAGAAAAGATAGAGGCGAAAAAATTGAGTAAGAAAGGAGATATAAAAATAAGAAAATGTAATAACATTGAAATTTATATACTGCTATTATCCTATGCATGCCTGTAACTTTCTGTATTTTCTATAACTCAAGTAACTTGGTAATAAGCTCTCTAGTTCCACTGATGTCAGCAAAAAATTTTAATCTTATTTTAATGTTATCCGTCTCTTCCAGTTTAAATCATAGACTGTTTTCAGCTTCATTTTTTCTATTCATGACTTTTTCTACTTTTCTCCTCTCCTTTCCCTTCTCCCAGAGTATTATCTGGGTCCAGTAGGAAGTTTACATGGCAAAATGGATGCAGGTCTCTAAGACGAATCTTTGTTTCTGTCACCTGCTTGTTTTGCTGATGATATAAGTGGTCTCCCGTGTCCTAGTAACTGCCTCCAGCCTGAAGTTCTCTGTGGTAGAGAGAACAATGACCCCTCAAAGACTTCTACCTCCTAATCCCTAGAACCTGTGTATGTTACCTTACATGGCAAAAGGATTTAAGGTTGCAGATGGAATTTAGGCTGTTAATTATCTGACCCTGAGATGTGGAGATTATCTTGATTTATTTGGTTGGGTCTAATATGATCACAAGGACCTTATGACGAAAGAAGTGTGCATAAGAGGAGAATCTGGGGGAGATATGATTATGGAAGAATGGTAAAAGTGATGCCATGGTGTTGGCTTTTAACATGGAAGAAGGGACCACTAGGCAAAGAATGTGGGAGGCTTCTAGAAGCTGAAAAGAGCAAGAATTGTGGTCCTGTTGACATCTTGATTTTAGCCCAGTGAGATCACTGTCACCTCCATATCTACTCATTTGTACAAGCAGGAAATCCTGGATATTTGAGTACATATTACACAAACCATGGGAAACCAGAAGAGGATACTCAACCCTCATTTTGTCTAAACAAGTCATTGTACCATTTCAACTTTCCTAAGTACAGGACATCCTGCAAAGTGTCCTCCTGAGCATCTCTGAAGGGGAGAAGGCAGAATTACCCTCTCCTTTCAGACTCATTCTCAAAGTAAGTTTTCCTGACACCTAGGATAAGGCTCAGAATTTAGCAGTAGAGTCAGGCAACATCTCATGGAGTCAGGCATCATTTCCCCTCTGGCTGTGTGCCCTCTGACATGCTCCAAACATGCCCACCAAGTCCAGAAGTGGTGTTACTCTTCTGTGTAAAAGGAATTGCCTTAGGTGATATCTTCCATCTTTCCTATTTTATGGCTAATAGTAAGACTCTGTGATCTTAACTAGCCAGCCCATGATTCTTGAAATTTAAAAGAAAGCTATCTCTCAGAAGAGTCTAATTCTTCCAAGCAAAAGCCTTTTCTTGCACAATGTTTGTTCTTGAATGAGTTTCAAGATCCTATTTCTAAAAACAAAACATTAAATAACTTTCCCTCTTTCTCATCTTGGTTTTCTGCTTCTCTGAAATAGTAGCCACTCTGTTTCAGTGGATGAGGAAGAGTGAGACTCACTAAGTCTAAAAATCACACTTGATCATATTTTTAAATATTTCTATGCTATTGAAGGATAGGAGAAGAAAGAAGGAGAACAAAGAGGAGAAGCAAAAATAAGCACACAAGTAAAGGACTTGAAGGATAAAAGGGAAGGAAAGCGGAGATGAGGAAATCATATTTAGGCTCACTTGGAAGAAATGAACAAACAAAGTGCTTTTTCTAAAGTTTCTTTGCAGAACATCTCAACTGTACTTTGAAAGTGATAGGACCCTCACCCACACCTAAAACATCACAATTTCCCTGAAATAGGCTCTCCTACACCTTTAAGATTTTCTAAGCCCTCATCCTCCTTGCTTTTGCACGGAGCTACTTGTCCCTTCAGTCCTCTCTTCCTGTTGCCAGGGATGACCTTACCATTTCTCTCCATCAGGAGAGCTGAGCCAGGCAGCCCACCTGTGGGTCTCACAAGGGCAGCACTTATTGTGTGGTTCTATAATATTCTGCTAGCAGCTAATTTACTTGCCTTCCTTGTAACTCAGGCTTTCCATCCACAAAGTGGGGTTCTGTTGAAGGTAAAATTCTATGTTTATAAACAGCCCTGCAGTAATTGATGCAATTACATTTATGTTCACTACTCACATTGGAACTGAACGTGGATAAGCATTCCATATATAATAGCAAGTTTCACATGGCCTTTCCTCCTGGCCAGAAAACTTGAGTTCCACGCTCTCAACTATACCCCTGTTCTCTCATTACTATCACTCAGAGAAAAAAATAAAGACCAAAAAGCAGTCACCAAGATGTCCCAGGTTAATAGGATGAAATGACTAACTGAGTCCTCCAGTTTCTTCTGACAGAGAGAATTGCACAGAATCATTCTTCTTCCCTTTTCTCCTTCTGCAGTTCAACTGAAGTAATTTCATCCAACTTTTCACCAAGCATGCACACACAAACACATGCATGACACACATGCATGTGTTCTCTCTCTCCCTCCCTTTATCTATCTGTCTCTGTCTCTGTGTTTCTCTCTCTCTCTGCATTGCTCATTCCTGCTTCTGTATGAACACACTCTCACATATTCTCACACATGTGAACCAGCTCTCAAGCACTCTGTTACCTGCCACCCTTTTTCCTTCTTTGTCTTGGTGAAATACTGAAAGAAATGTGCATGTTTCTCTTCTTGCTGCTCTTCTAAAAGCTTGTCCCTTCTTTTCCTTTTCCTCTTTTTGTGTTTCCTTCTCCCCCAGCCCTGCTTCATGATAGACTTGCTGTGAACGTGCCTCACACGTGGTCATGGTGTGTTGTACCTGTAAGTGATGGAAGGCAGACATTTCCAGGAGGAAACTGATCAGGCTTGAACTGTGTAAGATCATTTTGTCAGCTGACAGGGTCATGAGCTGCAGTGGGGATGATATGGGAGTCAGGGGAATAATGAGGACCTATCTCAAGTATGGGCAGGGGCTGTGGAGGGTGAGGTTTGTTTGGGGACTGAGATAGGGGATAGAGTAGAGCAAGAATCTCTGCTCCACCATGGTGACAAAGTCAGACAAAACAGGTGTGTGAGACAGACAGTATATAATTATAAGTATGAGAAACTCTCTGTGAGTGTTAGGTGTTCCTGGGACTTGAGTAGGTTCTTCCTAGGGTAATACCCTGCAAGGCTGAAAATTAGGTGCATATATTCAATAAACCTGTAAATGGAAAATAGCAATGATGGATTGTGAACTCAGATTTTCAACCTGGCTGTAAAGAGTATCATTGTTTTCTTACATTTGATTAAAACTATTTATTACTCTGAAGATGAAATGCATCCCATTAGTGTGTTGAGGAGAATTTTCTCTTTGAGAATTCCAGATTATCCTTAGATAAATTTTCTCAAGATCAACTACATATGCACAATAACCTCATGAGGTAGAAGAACTTGGATACAGGAAAAGTGAAGGTCATGTTATTTAAGGATCATAGAGAAAATTGTTGGCATGAAATTACTCGTCAAGCTAACAGGTTACCTCACCTTTTAACTTCAGATGCTGGGTCATGGATGTGTTTTAGTAAGAAGATAGAAAACAGATATTTTACCTCCGGAATAAAAAGGTAGAAACTGCCCAGCAGCCTTCTCCCTGAATATAACTTCAGTCTGCATATAACAAAAAAGGAATTTAGTGTCACATTAACCATCCAGGTTAGGAAACATGGGGAGGACATTTAGATTAGGAGATTTCTACCTCCTAAACCTCCCTATTTTGCACAGGTTTCTCTGGCAACCATGAGGGATACAAATAAAACAATAGATGCTTATATTTGTGCAATAAAGTTAATAAGACTGTATTTCAAAGAGAGACATCTGTGAAGTGCTACACAGGGACACCAAGAACTCTGATTTATAGCATGACTTAGAATGTGTCTGAAGAAAGGAGAGAAGGTCTCAGACAAGACTCCCTGAGACTCCTGGCTGATGTCCCCTATGCCTGGGTGAGGAGAAGTTGGAAGTTAAGCACAACTGCCTGACTGTAGTCACACACGTGCAGTATTAACATATTAATCTGACATGTGAACTTAAGGGAACTGTGATTTTCATACTTACACATCATTAATATTGTTTTAAATATACTTGGGTTTAAATGGAATGTCAGAACTTGCATGTTAAAAGTACTGGGCTGTAGTCTCCTGGCTCTGGCAAGAGCCCATTGTGTATTTTTCTTCCCAATTCCATGCTAGGTGAAGTTAAGTTGGTAGCTTGAAGTTGGCCATAGTGGAAGGATTTCACCATTAAAATCTGAGAATTCTACAAATCAGGGCTTTTTTTTTTTTTTTTGAAGACCAGTAGTTACATATCTACCAGCACAACAATGTTTACCAATGGTTTTCAGCATAATAATCTCTATAAATCCCTTTCACCTAGAAAAAAAGAAAAGAAAACTGATCTAATGCATGACTATTGAATAAATGGTCAGAGAGAAGGAGGAGAAGAGATTTAGAAGAACAAAGAGAAACTGAAGACAATGTTTTCTGGAAAGAGAACCGAGTTTTGAGGAATGCATAGGAGAAGGTATAGCTGAGAATGGAAGGTAAGAAAGGAGAAAAAAGGCTTGGCTCAGACAAGTGAAGAACAATGAAGAACATAAGCAATTATAAGAATTATGAAAGAATTGAAAATGACTTGAAAGCAGAATGCACATGGACAACGTTAGCAGATGAAGACCAAGGTTTGGCAACTGATCTGAAAGAGCTATCCCCAACTCTAGTCAGTATCTTAGACCAGCAAAGATGAACAGACAAGAGATGAAGTAAGAAGTCTCTGCTTCATAATGATGCTTTCAGATATGAGCCTGTTTCTGGGCAATGACTCCTTATGTTAACTTTTTTTAGTTGCACACGTTTGTGTATACATCTTGGTGAATTTGGACATATTCATACACCCATGAAACCATCACCATAATCAAGTTTCTAAAAGCATCTATCACTTCCAAAAATTTCCTCGTGTTATTCTGTGTCGTGTGTGTGTGTGTGTGTGTGTGTGTGTGTGTCTTTATGTGTTGTGTTGAAAATACTTAACATGGTATCTATTCTCTTGACATATATACATTTTTTGGATTCACTGCACAGCATGTGGGATCTTAGTTCCCAACCAGGGATCAAACCTGAACCCCCCTGCAGTGGAAGCACTGAGTCTTTACCACTGGACCACCAGGGAAGTCTCTCAACATATTTTAAAATGCACAATACTGTGTTAACTATAAGTACTACGTTGCACAGCAGATCTTTAGAACTTATTCACCTTGCATATATGAAACGTTATACTCATAAAGTAACAATTCCCCATTTCTCCCTCTCTCCACTTCCTGGCAACTGCCATTTTATTCTCTGTTTCCCTGTGTTTGACTCTTTTAGGTACCTCATTTGTGGAATCATGCAGTATTTGTTCTTCTGTGACTATCTTATTTCACTTAACATTATGTCCTCTAGGTTCATGCATGTTGTCACAGATGACAAAATTTTCTTCTTTTTTAAGGTTGAAAAATATTCTGTTGTGTGCAAATACTACATTTTCTTTATCTATTCATCCATCAGTGGACATTGTTTCCATGTTTTAGCTATTATAAATAACGCTTCAGTGAACATGAGGCACAGATATTGCTAGTAGATCCTGATTTAATTCTTTTGAAGGAACATTACTTTTGAGAAAAGAAACATAAAGACAAAGTTTGGAAGTATACTCTTTCAGATTTAGTAGTAACAAAGTAATTTGATGCCGTTCAGAACCTGGTGGGCTATGAAGACCTGGTGAAAAATTTTCATTATTTTCTAAGTTATCAGATGAGCTACTCTGATGACCATGCCCAGAGACTAACAGCTGATTTGCAGTCATTCACAGACACATGACTAGATGGAAGCACATCCTTACTCTTCTGATGTTTCAGTAAGGAAGATCTACGGATGTCATAATGACTTCTGCTAAACTGTTAAAGAAAATGTTTTACAAAGTGCATTTCTCCAAAGTGTTGTGGATGATGAGACCTCCATGGATGAGGAGGAAAAGAGGAGAAATTTCAGTCCAACATAGCACTGGAACACTTGAGATCTCATTCAACCCCCTTTTTACACAATGGAGGAAAATGGAGATCAAAAAGGTAATTTCACTTGCAGATATTTCCTAAGTCAAGGTCTCCAGAACTCCTCTCCCAATTGTGGTGCTGTTCTTTACACCTGAAACAAGGTGCAGTGAAATCATTTGGACAGTAGTTAATGATGGCCTGTGGAGTCTTTACCTGAGTCTGAGCACCAACTCCATGTCCTAGTTGGGGGATACTGCAGACATTTTATGACCTTGCTGAACCTTAGTCTTCTCACTTATAAAGGAAAATGGAGAATAACAGGATCTACTTAACAGTGGTGTTGTGAGGATTAAAAAACATCAATAGGCAGAATGTTTAGTGTAGTCTAGGGTATATGATGAAATCTCAGTGTGTGCTAATTATTATTTTTGTTGCTGTACTATAATGATGATGATGATAATGATGATGATGATGATGGTGATGATGATGATGGCAATAACGATGGTAATAATGATGATGTTATTTTAACTTAATCTTTGGAAAATGATGTTTTAGCAGTTAACATATTTTGGCAATTGGCAAGGATTTTTTTTTAAAAAACATATTTTCAATAAATAAAATCTATAACATCACAGGAGATAATGTGCTTTCAATTTACTTCAACTGATGTTTGATATCCTTGACACTAATCCATTAGCTTCTCCCCAAAGAAGTACTACAAATTGATGAATAGCTTATGATTTTCAACCAGGTCTTCTCTGTCATTAGACTCAGGTCAAGTTTTATGGGAAGGGGTGGCTCAGAAGGTTGCAATAAAATCTAACAAATGTCACCTGATAATTAAACAGATTAATTACTTTGACCACAAAAGCAGTTGACCACCGTGACTACAGAACATTGACTTAGGAATTTATGATGAAAAGTCAGAAGGGTCATTAAAAATTGGTTTCTGTGAATGTCCCAAAAAAGACTCACTTAGCCCTGAATATGGACTGCCCCAACGGTTCTGGAGTACAGTCGTCCATCTCCTGCTCCTCATGCACTGCAGGAAGCAGCCACCAGAAAGGAGATGCAAATCTCCAGTGGCTCCAAAGAAACCATCTGAATGACAAATGTCTTGTGTAGTCAACCTCCAGCTCTAGGGTCTGCTATTTACTACCCACTAACTGTCCTCCTTGTTCCCATTTTTGGCCACCTCAAGCCACTCTCTACATAGGGGCCACACGGGTCTTTTAAAAATCTGACTAGGTTTTGTTATTCATTTGCTTGAAACCATATGATGAACTTCCATTTTGTTTTAATCCTTTAAGCTGGCTTTCAAGATCGTCTCTGTTCCTCTCTCCAGCTTCATCTCAGGCTTCCTCACCCTTATCTCTGCCCTCCAGACATGGATCATTCTTTCAGAGCTTCAGACACAACTCTCTTTCTACCTTCAAAACTCACAGCCTTTGTTCTCACTGCTCGCTAGTCCTAGAATGCTCTGCTCTGTCTCTGTGTGACTGCCTCCTGCTCATCCTTCAGATCTCAGCTTAAAAGTCATCCCCTCAGTGAGCCTTAGTTGACTTTCCTCTTGGGTATTCTTCATCCCTGCTTCATTTCTTCACACACAGCACTTGCATTGTAGAAATACTTTTAAATTATCTGTTTGTTTATCACCAGCCTATGACATCACTATGAAGAAGGGACTTGGTCTGCTTTGCTTGTCATCTTACACCCAAAATATTTTAATGCCTGGTACTTCTTAGGTAATCCACAAAGTAACAAGTATTAGCCCTAGTACTACGTTAACATGATTTGAACATTTACAATAGGCCAGGTTCTGAGCTAAGCATTGGATATGCATGTTCTAATTTATTCCTCACACCAAGCCTATGATGACTGCTAATATTACACTTATTATTATTATTAATGAGGAGACAGATGCAAAGAGTATTTATATGGTTAATCTGAGGCCACAGAGCTAGTGCTAGAACAGCAGGATTCAAACTCAGGTAGAGTTGAGGATCTTAAACTTTACCTTGGCACTGAACCAGAAAATGCAAGGTTCTTGGCCTGATTGTTTGACTTCCTCTGGGTTTTTGAGACTTTGCTCAAGCATCAATCATTCAGTGAGGCCTCTACATTCAGTCTGAAATGATGTCTCTGCTGGGATCGTTGTCACCCTGACTTCATTGCAAACAGCATCTGTCACACTATTTTGATATTGTGTATCTGTCTCCCCACAATATCTTGGTGAAGACCATGTATCTTTTATTATATTTTCCCTCTATTCATCCTCAAATACAATAAATAA